>NC_044352.1:19622475-20222475 GCF_007364275.1 Archocentrus centrarchus
TGTCAGAATCAGTATTTACGTCAGCTTGTACGACCTTCACCGGTTGAACTAGTGTGTGGAAGCCAGCAAATGTTTATGACACCAACAGCAACAGCTCTGTAGCACTACCGTAGTACAGCTATGCTGTTTGATCACATTTAGCTGTCAAATGATAATCAAATGGTGTAAACAAATATGAAGAAGAAGAACAAGTTTCGTGCCCTTCACTGCTTAACTTCATGGACTTTAGATGCCTCCCTAAAACGTCCTCTGGCACGCCCCCGGTGGAGGTTTTCTGCATTATTTTCAGCATCATTCAAGTATTCAGACTATTTCTAGCCATTGGCTATAAAACATCAGTGCCTTGGTTCTAAGGCTGACTAAATGACACAAACATTCACATAAAAAAAAAGCACTTATGGGTCCCATTTTTCTCAACATTAAAAACGAACCAATACTATACTCATTTGCAAGGTAGTTATCCAAACTACATTATTTTGCAGTATGTGGGAAAAATAGGCCTTATAGGCTACAAGTCATTTCAAACTCAAACAGTACCTTCAAACTAAATATGTGTATCCCAAAATAATACATCTGTGTCCTCAAAAACAGAGGCCCTATGCCAGTAGGCCAGTTTCTTGTAGAACATACGGGGCTATTGACACCACTCAGACTCTGAATGGGAGATGCTGAGTGGTACAACTGATCTGAGTTAAAAGTGAACCAGTCCTCCCCTGGTTATAAATTCAGACGTACTGAGGCGAATGAAAGAAAACGCTTAATCACATTTAATATCCTAGGGTATGACTAATCCAAAATAGATGGATTTTGAATTAAACAGGGTTCCATATTCACGCGAATTTCCCCCCGATACTTTTGTCTGGTCACACACTGACACATAGTTTTCGCCCTACTGTTTTAAACTAGTTGCAGCGCGGGAGGTGCTGCTGGTGTCGCGCGGTCAGACCACCCCGCCGCATAACATGCTGCTCTATTTAATTTGGCTCTTTAATTATAAGCCCCTGGCGGACTGTAGAGAAGCTCTGGCTCCCGGCTGGAGCGCACGCTTCACGTCTTCCCAGTGAAAGCTCCGTCAAAAAGCTCTCCTCACGTGGCTTCCCTTGCAGAGCCGCGTGCGACGCGTGAGATAGCCGAGCCCTCCTCCTGCCGTTGCCCCGCTCTCACGGACGCTTCTGTGTTGATGCCGCCTGCGGTGGTGGTGAGGCAGAGCTTGGTCAGTGGGTCAGCAATTCCATGCATTAACTCTTTTCTCTCTGGTCACGTTTTCCCGCCTCATGCGCCACTTGTTTCAATTGACCCCCCCCCCCCCCCCCCCCCCCCCCCCCCGATTTAAATCAGTGTGAGCTTGCAGTGTTGTAGAAGCCGACTCGATTTTGATTCTGCAACATCTGTCCCCGACTCATCGGTTCAGGGCACTCATGCGCTTAGCGTGCGTTTGGACTGGAACGTGACTGTTAAAACGCAGCATTTCCCCCTCACATCAGCTGCGCCTCGCAAACGCTCCTGAAACATACAGGAGATGAAAGCGATGCTGAGAGGTTGCGTGGCAATGTAACTGATGCTCTAACAAGACGACAGAACACAGAACATTTCAGGATATTAGACGACTAATCATATTCTGGGGCTCTATAAAATAGGCCATAGCCACCCACTGTGATACTCTAATACAGCTCGTCCTCTTAATTGCATGAGCCAGAGCTGCTGTGTGATGTGGCACCAGTTTAGAGAGATGCTAGAGGCACATAGACACAATTCCATCTAGTTCCTGCGATATTGACCTAGTTTCACAAGCCTGAGGTAACGAAGTCTTCTGCAAACACCCAAGTACAAACTGTGTTCTGTAGCACAAACTCTTTTTAATGGCAATAGAGAAGTACATGTTTAAAAAAAAAAAAAACATTTCTCAGGAACTCATCATCTATATTTATAAACTAAAGGGGTTGGGGGGGTGTGGGGATAAACACTATTGTCACTGTGGCTTCTATCTACTTCAACCAGTGAAACTAAGAGATAACGAGGGAAACAGAAGGGAGAGGGACCGCCTGTGGAGTATCCAGTGCTCACGTTTCTCTGCCTGCTTTCTGGTCCCAGGCAGATTAGCGTTTGCACGGGTACACTAAACTTAAGATGAGCAGTGACTGAGTCCTCAATTAATACAGTCTGCAATGACCTAAATTGTAAGTGTCTTGTGCACGTTGTGGCAAGGTGCACGGAAATATGATTTGAACGTGGGAAACTCTATGCAAGACAAAGAAACAAAAATGAAGTTCGGTTCACGTTTGGCGTAACTCTCACCTGAAGGTATTTTATAATGGCATATAGTCTCATAGAACTGCTATTACCTGTCTATCCAAAAAAAAAAAAAAAAAGAACCTGTATGCATTACACATCTTTATTGATCCTCATGGGAAAAGGGGTATTTTCCATAATTTGAAACAAAGATTTCAGTTTAGAAGTTAGAAAGACCAGAATTTAGAACAATAGTGAATGAGAGCAATACTTTAGAGCCTGCGTGGGTACTTCCTGCACTCGAAAGCAAAGTTTTAAACTGATTATTAATTAACTGTTCACAGTACAGTGGCTCTGGCGGGGTCATTCATAAACACAAGGCTATACTGTACATGTGAGTCTTCAGGTGGACATGCAATGTGTTTGGGTGGAGTGGAGGGGAGGGGTTTGGGCATTCACTGTCTGCATGTAAGCTCAAAAGGAGGTGAGGCTCAGGTCTGGTGTGCTGGATCTGTCTATGACTCTGGCATGAGTCAACAAATCCTCCAACACGTGCTGGTGAAGGGATTATCAAAACATTTGAGCTAAACAAATACTGTTTGCAGCAAAAGGCGAGGTCTCCAGGCAGAGTCGGTTAAAGCACTGTGCCACTTTCAGCTGCATGTGCAAGGTTAAAAAAAAAGGTTTTAAATTAGAAAAATATCTTTCAGACTGCTTTGTATACAGAAATTAATATGCATATAACCTAGTTTGTCGTCCTGAATGTCTCTGTGCTGGGCTCTGCTGCATGGTGCTTTGTTACACCAGTCCAAACCACACAATTGAGGGTTTACCTTTTGGGGGGAAAAAAAAAACGTGACTCACATTCTTCTGCTGTCGGCGGAAGAACAACAGTAGCCGAATCTCGGTGCCACCTCACGCTCAGGGGGCGTCCCATTCTGCGTATGTTTATAAACACATATCTGACTTCGAATTGTGTTAGATTTCAACACGAGACTGCGGATTTGGTTCGGGCAGTAACCGTGTCAGGAGTCCATGCATGTGAGGCGGCGGTCAGGTGTCGTGCTGTTGGCTGGCGCTGGGCACGGTGCCAGGGGAGCGAGGCTATTATTGGAGCGGAGGAGGCAGCAGACCCCGCAGACACGTGAGGTCGTGTCTCAGCTCATCCACAGCGCCTGACTAGAAGTGCGAGAGAGGGAGACAGAGAGCGGGGGGGCGAAACTTCAGAAACAACCGCAATTGAATGACATAAAAAGAATCCACCGATTATTTACAGGTGCTTTAATACTGCATGATGCAAGAATTATTTATAAAAAGTAGCGCTTCTAGTGGACGTCTCTGATTCGTTGCTGTGTTACCGGCAGTATTTTTAGCGCCCACTTTATCCGCTTGAGCGCACCATTACGCCTATTACACTCAGCTTGCAGCAATGTCGCTGCAGATTCTCAGAGCTGCTGCCCAGAGATTGTGCAACATTACATCACAGCACATCCACAGCTATAGCGTAGCCCAGCTTAAGGTTTTCTAACGAAATACGAGTACCCAACTTAAATTGAGATAATTTATAATTCATCTAATCCAGCCAATTTAAAGTAGGCTCTATATAAAAATAATGTCGCTTCATGTGAACATCTCCATTCTTTCTCTGCAGGAGGAGTAATCCTGTATGCCGGCTCCTCTGGCAGCGCCAGTCCGAGCCCTGGCAGCCCTTCCAGCGGATACCAAACACAATCACCTTCTTCACACTCCCAGCCCTCATCTCCAGAGGAGGTTACCTTCACAGAGATTGGGGCCTTGAAACAGAGGGCATCTGGGTGCAACACTCCATCCTCCAAACTGGTGTTCCAGTTTCCTGAAGTCTATAGTGGTCCCTCAACACCAGCAGCTACTCCACAGCATTCCTATGCACACCCTATTGCAGGGAAAAGGCCATGCGGGTTCCCAGGAACTTTCACCAGTTAGTCTTCCTAATTGTCAATATGCATAAATATTTATTCCTTCCCCTACGTGCTTTTTGTAGCATAACTCACTGTTCATTTTCATTCCTCAGAGACGGGTGGAATGGTCTTGCTTTGCAAAGTCTGTGGTGACATTGCATCTGGTTTCCACTATGGAGTGCATGCATGTGAGGGATGCAAGGTAAGCCAATAACCCCCCCCCCCCCCCCCCCCCCCCAAAAAAAAAAAAAATCAACCTGTGGAACATTTCTTCTGTGTGTTGATTTTGGTGCCCTGGTTCCACGTGATATATATGAACACGTTTTTGTGTGTGTGTGTCAGGGTTTTTTCCGCCGCAGCATCCAGCAGAACATCAACTACAAGATGTGTGTGAAGAATGAGAACTGTCTGATCATGCGCATGAATCGGAACCGGTGCCAGCACTGCCGTTTCAAGAAATGCCTCTCTGTTGGCATGTCAAGAGATGGTGAGACATCCTGATTTTTTTTTATTTATTTATTTATTTTTAATGAAATTTCTCCTCACACACTTCTGCCAGAATACCACAGTGTTCTGATTAACCAAAGCAGCAGGGAAAAAAGGGCACCCAGAAAGTGGTGCAGTCCCAATATGTAGGTCTGAGTGAAAAATGTAATGCGGAAGACTTTTGAGGTCATCATGCCAGTAGCTCAGTCATTCAGTCTGTAGGAAGACTTGCACCTGTCTTGCCCTCCTACTTTGTCACTGTGCTGCCAGTAAGTACCATCTGGCATTGTATCACTCTTTTAAGTTTCTAAGTGTCTTTCTGCTGCCCTTTGCAGCATCCTCCAACACCTACCTCTATGCTCTTGCTCAGTGCAGCCCCTCCCCCTACATGTACCCACTATGTTCCCTCAGCTCCCTTGCATTTCTCCCTCAGACAGTGATTTATGAGTAGAGGAACCCTGAAGTCCCTAAAGCTATCTATCATCTGGAAAACTGCAGCAAACACAGGAATTATTTTAGGAAATTGGAACGGGGTCAACTTGATTACCTTGTGTATGCCCATAGAACATCTTACTGCAATTAATAAGGGACAGGGCAGCAATTAAGCAAGGGATGCAGAAACCATCGTTGTGACAGAATTTATCAGGCATAATGCTCCTATCATCTAGTTCTGGCTCTGATAGTTAAACAATGATTGATCACCTATCACCACAGATTAAGACACCAGTTGGGCTGACCTAGAAAAACAATACAGAATCAGCCCTATAGTGTGTATAGTGCATCATGACCTACTTGGTGTAGTTTGTCTGTTTTCTTCCTCTCAGTATGGTTTCTGCTTATCTCCACCCTCCAGTACTCTGCATTGCCTAATCTAGTAACGAGGTTAGTGTTATTTCTGCATGTGCCTGACACTTTTGGTGCACAGCAAAAAAAAAAAAAAAAAAAACCAGGGTGGCAAAATGCAGCCAAGTAAGAGAACATTCAGGTTGACCCTCTTAGGGGAGATTTTTGAAAGCGTTAAGTACCACAACCTAGAAACCCCTTTTTGCTCTGTTTCAAGCTGCATTACGAAAACAGGAAAACCGCAGGCAACCGACTGCAGCCCACAATAAATAGTACACCCTGATTTCACACCAGGCAGCTATGATACTCTGGCGCTGCAACATAGGCAAATACTTAAGTCCGTTGGCATGGTGGCACACTTTTCTTCCTGTAATTCTGTAAGGTTACAGGAAGGTTTCTTCAGGTTTCTTCCTCTAACCTTTGTGGTGAGAGGGTGAAACTTCTTTAAGAGTTATTAGCAAATGCAGCTCATTACTCTGCATTCACTTCTTTGTAACCATGATGAAAGCGATTGAGCTCATGTTACATTACTGGCCACTTCCTTATCAAGGGTCTGTGCAAAAAAGTTACTGTGTTTGGTAAATACTGTAAAAACTACTCTAGATCTCTCAGTTTGACACAGCAAACTGTCATTCTGTTTTCCATGGTAAATTGTGAGGGTATGCAATAAAAAGAAAAAAAAAATTAGGTGTGCTCTACTTATAAAAGTCTTTGAAGCTGTACGATTTCTATCTTACTCCACCTTACGCGCACACACACGTGTACACACACACACCACTTGACTTGCAGTAGTTTCCTGGTGACTTGCACTACCCAGAACATCGAACACAATTACCACAGCTTGCCCGGTTTAGACTGTAATCCTACCTTTGAATCAAATCGTCACCTTACACTTCAGTGATTTACATAACGAGGGCTTTCGTCCCCAAAAGGGAGGCAGGTCCTCACAGTGTGACTGTAACAAACAGGAGCAACACACATACATTCTCACGTTATAGCATCACCGCCTGTCATGTCAGTCTTCTTCACGTTCTCACTACTGTCTCAGCTCTTCAAGCCCACCACTCTCATCCTTCTCCTTCTCACGATCTCAGTGCCAGTGACATCATGCTCATGTTGCCCCACTGCCCTACTTACAAATGGAGAGAGGGAGCGGTAGAGGAAGGAGACAGGGGTGGATAGAGGATAGGATGAGGCAGATGGCAGCAGGGGGTCTATAAATAGCCTCTCCAGCTGATGGTTACTGTGAGAAGTGGGGATGGAGGATATGGGTGAAGAAAAGGAAGTTTTCGTCTCCCAACTTGCGTGATTTTCATTGAAATCATTAAAACAGTTTATCTTGCCTATATATATAAGGTTTGATGGATAACAGTTTAAGAATGCTGAGCTTTGAGTTATACATACTTTATGCAGGATACATATCTCTTGATCTATATATATAATCTATTTGTAATTTCTGTCATTGCTGTACTTTACCATTTATTTAAAGAGAAAGAAACAAAAGGAGCAATGAAAAGCCGGGCAAAAAAAAAAACATGTTTACAGGATTGCCTATGTTTTCAACGACAGGAAGCTGATCTCTTCTCTTCTGCTTGTATCGTCCCTAGCGGTGCGTTTTGGGCGTATCCCTAAGAGAGAGAAACAGCGACTTCTGGATGAGATGCAGAGCTACATGAACAGCCTAAATGAGTCGGCCGCCATGGACATGGACTCCTCCTCAGTGAGGGAAAGTCCTACCAGCACAGATGACAGCACCTCAAAAGAGGCCATCGGAACCATTTCCAGAGCCTATCGTGACATCTTTACCAGCAACAGCAGCAACCAGGAGAGAGCATCCAAGGGGGGCAACATCATCTCCAACAATAACACATCTCCCTTTTCTCAGGATGGCAATTTTCCTCAAGTCTCATCTCAGCCCACCTCAGCCCAGAGTTATCAGTCTTGCCCAGTTACCCCTGCCAATCTATGCCCAGTTTCCTCCAATGACAACCAACCTGCATTTAACAATTTGGACAACAATCGCTATTCCTATTTAGTGTCATCAAATCAGAATCAAAACCAGGCAAATACTACAACACCTCAAAGGGGAGGCTCTGCCAATCACGACAGCTTCCACACTGGAGGCAATACCCAAAATCAGCCCTCCTGCCCATGGAAGGTAGCTTCAGGAGCTAAAATTCTGGTAAGTGCAAGAAGCTTGCTAAATTAGGACTCGAGTAGGATATCCTATTTAGCCAGTAATGATTTATGATTTTATGTTTTTTGTCTTTTCAAAGGCTTGTCCTCTCAATGCGTGCCCTGTATCAGGGGCAGAGCGCACAAGTCAGGAAATATGGGAGTCTTTCTCTCAGTGCTTCACCCCTGCTGTCAAGGAGGTTGTAGAGTTTGCTAAAGGCATCCCGGGGTTTCAAGAGCTTAGCCAGCAAGACCAGGTCATGCTGCTAAAATCAGGCACCTTCCAGGTAATGACATACATTTTCAATTTTGCTAGTTATAAATGCATAATATGTAACACCTTCCTTATGTGTCCAAATGTGTTATTGGCTAAAGCATTTGTTTTTGTCCTCTTTTTTCCCATTTCTTGTGTGTTTAGGTTCTGATGGTGCGGTTCTGTACCTTGTTCAATGCTGAGGAGCGTACAGTGACCTTCTTGAATGGCCAAACTTATCCCCTGTCCACTTTGCGGGCGTTGGGCATGAGCTCTCTGCTGGATGCAATGTTTGAATTCAGTGAGAAGTTGGGTTCTCTGGGGCTAGAGCCTGATGAAATGGCCCTCTTCATGGCTGTGGTGCTGGTCTCTGCAGGTTAGAGAGGGATAGTTACAAATGCTGCAAAGCAGTGGCAGTTTGATAATAAATCAATAATGTGCTCACTGTGTCAACCACTCACATGGGTATCCTCTGTGCTCCTCAGACCGTTCTGGCATTTCGGACATGCGGGCCGTGGAGCAGCTACAGGAGGGTCTGATCCGCGCCCTGCGTTCACTGATCACTCGTCGTCGTCCAGACGATACCACCCTCTTCTCCAAGCTGCTCCTGCGCCTGCCAGACCTCCGCACTCTCAACAACCTGCACTCCGACAAACTGTTGGCCTTTCGCATTGACCCTTAAGAAGGCCTCTCTTTTACAGAGTGCACAGGAAAAAACTGTTTTGCACAGAAACACACAGTATATATATATATATATATACATATGCACACACACAGATATTATCTTCCAGGGGCAGGACTTCCTTCAATATTGAGGAACAAGGAATTGTGCAATCTCATGAGTGCTTTTTTTGAAAAGGATAAATGAGGGCTACAGACATATTTTTGGCTCGCTGTTGATCTTGTTAAAAATAAATAAAAATACTTATGTACACTCATAAACCTCAACACCTTTTGAGAGACATTGGTCAGTTACAAAAAAATCATTGTGTAGAATTACTAGTACCATTTTGGAAAAATCATTTGTGCACTTGCTCATTATATCCTGTATACTTAAGAATAAAAGCCAGTTCGCTTCTGTTTATTCCATGAGTCATACAGTATTATCAGATCCTCACTAAGCAGCAGCTAAAAGATGAATATTGTATATGAAAAAGTTTTACTTAGGGGCCACTGGTGATGACTGACCATGTCTCAGTTTGTGTTTAAGAGAAAGGGAATCTGTATATAATATATGACCCAATCTGGCAAAATGAGTTGGAAGTTGCAGGGGCTAATTCTTAGCCAAATAACATATGAATCAGTGCTGTATTGCAGGTCATTACAGGATGTTCTTAGCAACAAGGGAGAGATCGATTACATGTTTTGAGCGCTATTATCGGCTACTAGTGATGTCATCTTAATATTACTTTGCATAAATCTAATATGCAAGTGATACCTGAAATCTTAAGGTAACTGTGTGTCACCATTTTACAAACGTACTACCTGCATCAGTACTGAAATGGGATCCTTATTTTAACCTGTACATGACAGGATACAATCGGTTTCTTTCTAAGTTTTGACTGACCTTCTAGAAAACATTTGGTTCACCTTGAGTTTAAATACGCCAACATCATAAATCAAAAAATGTAATGTCTGTCACTGTATCGTATCACATCTGGACTGATGGAGATGCTCCATGCACATTCGGTTTTGTAGTTCCTGTGTTTATTTTATTTTTTTTGTTTTTGCTGTAAATATTATGTTACCCCAAATGTTGATGTATCAATTAATGAACCGATATGATGGATCAGACATGAGTTTGGTGTAAAGAAGAAGAATGTAATGACCTTCCTGTATTTGGTGGGAATCTGGCTATGCCAAGGGAGCTTTGCTCAGGAGAAAGTGTAGTAGGGATTCTCAGAAGGCTTAGACACTCTTCCTGCTATTAGATGACGTAACAAACCAGCATAATCCCTGAAATCACCAGCACTCACTCCACGTGCACCCTTCCTCTGGCCCCAATGTTTGTCATACAAACACAAGAGATTTTGTTTTTTTTTTGGGGTGGTGGGAGTTGAGAGATCTAATATGATTGGTCCTCTCACTGTTAACTTGTTTGATTATGGCTGATTGAGCACATCTTGTACATTTTGTACATTTTTTTCTTCCTAAATAGAAATGATAAAATGATATAAAGCTGGAATTATGTATTATTCTGCCTCTGCGTCCTTTTTTGTGAACATAAGTGCAAAATGCAGTTAAAAAAAATAGATGTGTTGAGTAATTAACCCTGTAGTTGTGCAACAGACACTGTACATTGGCAGATCTAAGTAAGGCTGGAAGTGCATTGTCATTATGTAACCCAGTTTTATACTTTATGCAGTTATGTGCACGTTAGATTTATTGCTTGCAATCTGCATTAGTGAGCATTAATTGGCCTAATTAATTAGGCTATTATTATGTTATGGTGTACACATCTTTATAGCTTAAAATATATAGAAAATATAAAAACATAGATAGATAGATAGATAGATAGATAGATAGATAGATAGATAGATAGATAGATAGATAGATAGATAGATAGAGCTGCAATACAGGATGTCTAGAAGCACAAAACTTTCGCTCGCTTCTACCCCTAACATGAACATGAAGTAGGGGCGCCACCTTCTGGTAAAATAATGCACACCGGATCCCGGAAGTGGCCGGTGTGCTACCTGGTGCTGACTTCCACGTATCTTTCACTGACATTTAATTACTTCACATGCCACCACCGTTTTACGTCTCAATAATACTATGGGACCGCTGTTAAATGTTACGGTAAGCAATGTCATATAAAATGATAGAGTAGTGGAAACACGTGGGCAATACTGGCGCGAGTGGGAGCTGTTGATATTGGTAGCAGGTTAGCTCATGGGCTAGCCTCAGCTAAATAATAGCGTGCAGGTAGATCTGTTTGCTGGGAATCATAAGCTTCTTTAAGCGAAGTTAACTTTTGCAAAATAGCGTTTTAATCATTGATGTTACGTTGCCATATCTAGGTGGAGCCGCTGTTACTGAGTTGTCAGATTATTATTTTATTAAGATGATTAACTCATGAATGCTGCTCTCTAGTAACGTAAACCCTCGTCTGTCTATACTAATTTGCCCACTTTGTCTCTCCACAGGCGCTGAGAAACAGAAAGAAAAGTGCTGTAAATACACCAAGACCTCAGCTTTGACCTCCAGGGAATGCAGTTCATGACATCATGTTAGTGACAGCGTATCTTGCCATAGTTTTCCTGCTTGTTTTATGTGTTGGTCTCGAGCTCACAGCACGCCGCCTCACACCACCTCAGTCCACCCCTACTGCTGTAGCCAACCCAGCATTCCGTGGCTTCCAGAGAATATTCCTCAGGGCATACCTTTTGGCTTTGTGGGCAGACTGGCTCCAGGGTCCGTATCTCTACAAACTTTACCGCCACTACAGCTTCCTGGAATCCCAAATAGCCATCTTGTATGTATGTGGCCTGGCCTCTTGCGTTCTGTTTGCTCCTTTTGCAGGCTGGCTACCTCAGGCCTTGGGCCGCAGACAGACGTGTTTTCTCTTCTGCCTGTCCTATTCTGCCTGTTGTCTCACCAAGCTTTCCAGAGACTACTTTATTTTGATTGTTGGGCGTATTTTGGGGGGTCTGTCCACATCCCTGCTAGCCACTGCATTTGAAGCCTGGTACGTGCACCGACATGTTGATGTCCATGATTTTCCCAAGGAATGGATCCCCAGCACCTTCACCAAAGCTGCTACCTGGAACCACGGCCTCGCAGTGGGAGCGGGCCTCCTGGCTAACTTGTTGGCTGAGTGGCTCCACCTGGGGCCAGTGGCCCCCTTTCTCCTGGCTGTTCCCTTCCTGGGCTGCTGTGGCTGGGTAGTCCTAACAGACTGGGGCAAGGAAGAGGCTCAAGTGGGTCCTGAAAGGGACAAACAGACTCTGCTCATTGGCACTCCAAATGGAGGTGTGACCCATTTGTCTGCAAAAGCGCGGTTCTCACGCAGCTGTCATGAGGGCCTGCGCTGCCTGCTGTCAGACAAGAGAGTCATGCTCCTGGGTGGAGTTCAGGCTCTGTTTGAAAGTGTCCTCTACATTTTTGTTTTCCTGTGGACCCCAGTACTGGACCCTCATGGGCCTCCTTTAGGAATAGTCTTCTCTTGCCTAATGGCTGCCAGCATGGCTGGGTCTTTGCTGTACCGCCTAGCCACCTCGACTCGATACCGTCTACAGCCTGGTCATGTGCTCTGTCTAGCTGTGCTGATGGCCTTCTTCTCTTTATTTATGCTAACCTTTTCCACTGTTCCAGGACAGCCTAGACCTCATGAATCCTTTCTGGCCTTCCTGCTGCTGGAGCTGGCCTGTGGTCTCTACTTCCCTGCTGTCAGCTTTCTTCAGGGCAGGGTGATCCCAGAGGAGAAGCGGGCTGGTGTGCTGGCCTGGTTCCGGTTGCCTCTGCACCTGCTGGCCTGCTTAGGGCTCCTGGCCCTCCACGGGGAAGTGTCAGGAACAGGTGGTGGGGAGGGTGGTGGGGGCACCAGACACATGTTTGGAGGCTGTGCCGTCATGATGCTGGCAGCTCTGATGGCTGTGGTCAGCCTTTTCACCTTGGGTAGAAATGACACAGACCTGAGACTGGAGGGAAACAGAGGAGAATGGGAAATGTAATGAGTGGATCAGCCACATATCCATCTCTGCTTGTTTGGTTTAAAATGTATTATGTCAGTTTTGTCTGACTCAATGTAGGGACATCAAATTTGTCTGGAGTACTTTTCACTCCACATTTTGCCAAATGCAGAATAGAATAAAGTCGTGGGGTGTTTTTGTAGATTTAACATTTACCATGTTACTTCCTTGTTTAGTGGTTACAGACTTTTGTTCATTTGGGAATATTTGTCAATGAAAATGTTGGAAACTTGGTTGATACCTCCTGTATCATTCCAATAACTATTCCAGATTGTTTCTGCCTATAGGCGTCTGGTGTGATGACAGGTGAAAGTAATGTTAAATCTTGATGTAATGCTTAAAGACAGACTTGAAAATATTTGATTTAAGAGAGTAGTAACAATGCTGGTTTCTACAATATTTCTTCCGCAGTGCATTAGTTCTTGTATGTATGTTGACCGGGATCTGTTTTTATTTTTATTTTTCTTTGAATCAGGCAAGCAGCAGCTTTACTTTAAATGTCCTTCCTGTGTCATCTACAAAATATTTTGTTCTTATGTTCTTAATATGTCTCTGTTCTTTACACTTTTAAATAAAAGTGCAGAAATTGTCTGTGATGTTATTTGTTTTGTATTACAAGCAGTTCTATTTTTTGGCATGTGGTTGTTTTTTATAACATTTATACTGCAGGATCAAGAGCAGCTTCCAAATGATTTAAATCCATTTAATTTGGACCTATTTTGATGTTTTCTAGTAACCACTTTCATTTGATTCTTCTTCTTCATTAAGAAAACCTCCAAGCGTTAGACACAATCATTTTAACTAACCATTAAGGATATTAATGGTTTAGTTTGACATTCATTGTCAACCATTTACTGAAAGTTTGATGTCATTCAAATGCAAGAACAAGAAAGAAAAACAGCTCCTAACTGGCGTTGATTGCTGTTGGAAATCTGGAAATTTCACAGTACCCTGCAAACCCCCTCTCTCCTGGTGCTACTGCAGACCATATTTCCAGATTCGTCTGGACTTCTGTCCAGAGATCGCATCATGCAGAGATCCATACTCCCCATTTTTCCCGGTGCTGTGGTACAGTCCAAGCGTTTCTCTATGGTGGAAGTTCATCTGGATGCTGCTAGAACATCCCTCGGTGGGTGAGGGAGGGGGTATCTGCACGAGTCTGAGCAGCGTTGTTTTTGGATTACATCACTACATCGTCAGAGGCTGGCATTCAGTCTAAAGAGGCAAGAAGAGTACATCAGTCCGAGTCCCTTCTCACAGCTGTCAGTCCTTAGGTAGACTGCAAGAATAAAGGAGACCCCACAGCTCTAGTGCGTGTTTGGAATACACACCAGGACTACCTACTGCTGGGCGACACGCAGGCATCATGACACAGGGCAAGGTATGAGCTTTAATATCGCTACTCAGGATTTGATTAACGTCTTAACAAATAAGAAATGATGTCTACCCTCACTCGTTCAATAACACGCAGTTGATGTGAATGCTTACCTAATCCCTTTACTCTCGTTACCGCCAGGCGCGTAATGGCAATGCGGACCTGTAACCGCAACTGGATCTCGTCATTTTCATTAATCATAGCTTGAGCAGTTATTTGAATGACTGTCATTTTGCGCCCTACGTCGACGCATTTCTGCAGGATTTGACAGCTGGTGCATGGGGTAGCTCATTAGTGGTATCTTAATCTAGTTATACATTTTTTTTTTCTTTTAGTCTGTCATATTTTCTGTGCTGCATAAGTGATACTTTAGTAAATGCGTCACATCACCATGACAACCTTTATTTGTGTAGACCTGGCTACACGGTTGCATCTAGACGGTTACATCAGTCATTGAGGATTCTGGATTATTATTGTTTGTTTGTTTTTAGATAAGCGCTACACACTGGTACAATTTCTATCTCTTATATAGATCCTGACAACTGAATGTTTCATGCATGCAAACCCATCTATCAAGATCCTTTGGTAACCGTTCACATTTACAATCATAAAAACCCATAATATGTTCAAACTTTACATGTCCCATTGAAATTAAGACGAGGCGGTTGAGTACCCGCTGAAGAGTTAATTATTAAAAGCAGATGTTATTTAAGCTGAGGGTTAGATCATCAGTGCTGTGACCGGAGGTTGTTTTTTTTGATTGTCAAGAATAATAGCCATGCATTTTTTTTTAATTAAAATGCCCAGTAGCTCTTCTATTGTACAAATATTCAATGAAATATTTCTATTTCTTGAGTAATTACTCCAAATCTTGAACATTTTGCACAGTTCATCCCCAAATAGTACGACAACTATATGGGGATACAGCCAACTTGCACTCAAGAGTTCAGATTTAATAAGATGGCCAAACATAGAGGATGGTAAAAATAAATAAATGGTTTGCTCTAACTTGAAACTAAACTGCTAAGTTGAAGATAACAAACTGTTCATGTTTTATCCAATCAGCTGACACTTGCAAACAAGACCACCAACGGCTCCTCCAGCGGACAGGCCTTGGTGGCGCCTGCTCCTCCAAGCTATGAGGAAGCTACTGCAGGTATGGCTGCTTTTCATCCCAGTATATCTAATGATAGCATGTCTTTACCTTAAACGGTATTTGCCAGGTGTTGGCTTGGCATGGTGGGATTACATAAGGAAATGCCAGCTGAGAAATGTGTTGTGATGATTGCTTTAGGCGTCAGTGCTCCTTGCTACAATGATGTCGAGATGCTCACAGAATTCAACTGGGATGATCGCAACATCAGGAGGGTCTTCATCAGAAAGGTATCAAAAAGTGTAATCACTAAGTGATTATTGATGATCAGACTGTGATTGTGAATGCAGTGCATCACTGATGATTCTTTTTTTGTTGCTTTTATTTGCTTTGGGGGTTTTTTTGTTTGTTTGTTTTGGTTTTTTTTTTAGGTGTACGCCATTTTGATGATCCAGCTCTTGGTTACTCTTGCGATTGTGGCCCTGTTCACATTCTGGTGAGTGTCTGGAGGCAATTTTTTTTCCAGAGTCCTCTCATGTTGAACAAGCAATTTGTAAAAGACTTGATGGGCAGTGCACTTACTTAAGCCACTCTCTTACAGTGACCCTGTGAAGGACTACATTCAGACCAATCCTGGGTGGTACTGGGCCTCTTAGTAAGTAAAAACATCAGTAAGAAATGTTCACTTATTTTTTTTTTTTGTCATTTCTGTCTAAACACATAACATTCCTGTTGTTTTACAGCGCTGTTTTCTTTGTCACTTATCTGACCTTGTCTTGCTGCTCTGCACCAAGGTGAGACCGAAGTTACCAAAAAGGAAACTGCATATCATATGCAAAGAGTGAAATCACATCAAATATTAAACACTGATCTTTGTTTACACCTATAGGAGACAGTTTCCATGGAATCTGATCCTGCTTGTCATCTTCGTAAGTGCAACATTGATATGTGTTATCTTTATAATAAATATGGCCTTCCTTACACATAGACTGGATTTTTTTTTTCCCATCATAGCAGTGAGATACAATTCACTCCTCTATGCATGTGGACCTTTCATTTAGAAGTTGTTTGCAAGTTAACACTTAAAATCTAACAACAAATGTATAAAGATGTAGTTTTTACAGTTAATGTTATTTGTTATAAAGCATTTACTGACTGTTCTATGTCCTATTACAGACTCTCTCCCTCTCCTACATGACAGGGATGTTGTCCAGGTACATTTTGCGTGCCTTCTTTACAGCATGTCAATGTAAAGTTAGCCTAGATAATGATCCACTCTGTGTCAGTATGTCTTTAGGTCACCCAAACCTGAAAATCAATCCATAAGACAGCTAAAACTCTTCAGTCAGTGAGAGTATGCCGGTGTCCTCTATCCAGTGGTGCCATTTTCATGTTTCTTGTTTTAACAGCTTTTATAACACCAAGTCAGTGGTGATGTGTCTGGGCATCACAGCAGCAGTCTGTCTCCTGGTCACAGTCTTTAGCTTTCAAACTAAGGTGAGAAAAACAAAATGCTTTTCCATCTGTTTTTGTGCAGTTGTGAGTGTAACGTCACTGTGTCGCCTTTTTCCGCTTGTTGACTTAGAGATGTTTGATTTGATGTGCTTTCTCCTTGCAGTTTGACGTGACTTCATACCAAGGTGTGCTTTTTGTCTTCTGCATGGTGATGTTCATCTCTGGCCTGGTGCTGGCTCTCGTCCTCCCATTCCAATACGTAAGCTTGATCAAACTAATCCAATGATCGCATCACTTGTCTGTCACAGCATTAGTTATCTGACTGTACCAGAACAGGCAGGATTTAAGACACCAGGCAATTACCCAACTGGACCCAAAACCTCATTTGAGGGTGTTCTTTTTTTTTTTTTTCTTTTTTTTTTTTAGTTATGTTGTATCTTATAGAACAACAGCATACTGGAGACATAAAAATGTATGGAATTATTTGGTTAACAAAGAAAAATATGTTTTAGATTTTAGAGTCTTTAAAGTAGACACATTTTTCTTTGATAGTTGCTTTGCATACTGTTGGTATCTCTTCACTCCACTTTATGGAGTAGACACCTGGTATTCTCAGCATTTAGCTCTAGAGAGAGAAATGTTAGATTTTTCATTCTTTTTTTAACAACTGCACTTGAAAAAGAGAGCGAGAACGGGGAAGACAAGCGGCAAAGGGCCACGAGTCGGACGAGAACCCGGGGCCGCCTGCACCACAGCCGTGTGGTGTACGTGATCACCATCCTGACGCCAGTTCTTGACCTATTGTTTCTTAAAAACAATGAAGGAGTACATGTTTATTTGAGCTGTTTAATACAATAGTCAGGGCTTTTTGTTGGTTTGCTTTCATTTAAGCCAAGAAATTCCACTAATTAACTTTGTTTAAAAAAATATAATTCTATGTGTTATTTCATAATTATCATGTCTTCAGTGTCATTCTAAAGTGTCTAAAATAGTAAACATGAATAGAGGCCCTCAAATGAGTACATGTTTCCAAACTAATGTAGATTAAACTCTAAGAACACATTTAATAAGAGTATTCCAGCTGATTTCCCAGTGTAAGTATCCTGATCTTAGATGGAGGATCTCTCATGTGGTGATCCATGTACTGGAATCACAACTAATAAATTAATATCTGTCATTTAGGTACCATGGCTGGATGCCACCTATGCTGCCTTGGGAGCCATACTATTTACCATGGTGAGCATGCAGACACAGATGACCTATTACTAATAGCTCATCTGCTATTACTAATATTTAATAGAGCACATGCAGTAGGTACCTACAAACAGAAAAAAAAGTTGTGTTATTTGTTTGTTTGTTTTTTTATTATGTGTTGCAGTTTTTGGCATTTGATACCCAGCTCCTTATGGGGAACAAGCGGTACACCATGAGTCCAGAAGAGTACGTCTTCGCCACGCTCAACATCTACCTGGATATCGTCTATATCTTCTCCTTTTTCCTCCAAATCTTTGGAACAAAGAGAGAGTGATCTGGAGATCTGTCGACAAGAGCTGCACCATCATTAGTCCGATATGAAAAGAGTCTTTTAAGCTGTTGTTGATAGTAGTAATGATGCTCCCAGTTGTAACAGCTTTATTTATTTATTTAGTTTTGCCTTATACTGATGAAGTCATCAATACTTTGTACAGCTATACACCCAATTTGAGGTATGTGAGTATTCACTCACAAACTGTCTATAACCTTTCCCTCATTTCTAGCATGTTTGTGGACCCATGATGCAAACTATGGGTTATTACCCAGAAACACTCAGTGATCAGTGATCATCCACATTTCATGTAGACTTATCAGACTGTGAGTGTTCATACCAAACTGTGTGCATCTCTTATAGCCATGCTTGCATAGGTATAATACATTTCCTGCAAATAACAGATGTTAATGGTCCTTAGGAGATACTGGTTGTACAATATATTATGCATCACCCTTAAAAATGTAAAAAAATAATAATAAAAAAAGAAGGTCTAACTATGCCAAATACAGTCATTCTATCATTGGACTGATGCCGTGGGTTTTGAGTTAGTGACTGAAAGCACAAATGAAACTTTAAAACAGCTTAAAAGAGTTAAATAATTTTCCTGTTTTCAGTCATGTTGTCTTACCACTGTGAATTACAAGGAACCCCGCTCACTACATGGAACAGTTTGAGGGTAGGTGACATGTTTTCTGGATTTTGAATGACAATCTACAAATGTTGTTTATCCAACTTGGGATTTTGCTTTTGATTTCTGCCTTGAGTTGTTGATTCATATTAGCTGTATACGATTTAGTCAGTACGATGTTATACTGTATTCACCTTGTTGCAGTGTTTATTGTATGTCATTGCATTTGAATCTGAAATCTTTTAAACGAAGATTGTTTTGACAATTGTTTTTTTTTCACTACTTAGTTTGAACAATCCTTCATTTTCACCATTATAGCTTTCTGGATCTGTATGTATACTTCTGTAGTTGGTTTGAAGTGGTGAGAAATAGTTAAATACAAACATAACAGTGCCACATGTGCATGGATTTACTCATTTATTTTTGATAAGGCTTGTATTTAGAGAGGGCTTTGAAAGCTATATTTCATAAGATGTGAAGTTTATTTTTTTATGACAGAACAATGTATTACAGAAAGTGTGTGATATCAAATATGTAGCGAGCTTGATGCTTAAAATAAATATATAAGTCTTCTAAAGTGGCCTTGGATAACCTTTATTTGATTCTGTTGATGCAGTTTCATGTTTTAGCAGCACCCTGCATTTCAAGCTAGAATTGATGTTATTGTAATATAGGGTGAATGTGTATGACTGTCACTGTGGTTCTCTCTGATTAAATAAATAGTGCTAAAAGTATCTTTTGTTGTGTTATCTATATCACTTCTTGTTCTTGATTGAACAAAGGGATTCATGGGGTTCTTAGTGTTTGCATAAAATTCTAGGCATCCCCTATACTGGGCCTAAACTGATAGGAGACTTGCAGTTTGGAATCACTTGAGTAGCAAATTTTAAAAGATCAGACACATGTGCTCATAGAGCAATTTATTAGGTACAGGCTAATACACTGTCACAAAGCTCAAACTATCTCAGACTGGTTTGTTGAATTAATTCACTCTGTTCAAATGGGTCTCCATAGTCACCAGATCTCAGTCCAATCGAGCACCTTTGGGAGGTGGTAGAATGGGACAATGTCATTATGGATCTGAAGCAACTGTGTAATGTTATCATGTCAATACGGACCAAAATTTCTGAGGAAAGTTTCCAGCATCTTGTTGAAAAATGAAGGGAGTTCTGAGAGCAAAATGGGGTTCAACTGTGTACTAGCAAAGAGTTGTATGAGAGTATGTGTTGGTAGAAACTTTATCATCTTTATCACTTTTATTGTACAGTCCCCTAGGCCAGCCCCAGATTAGATAATCCACTTTTACAGTTCCCATGTGATATGCTACAGAAACGCTTGGCTTTCAGGGTAATAGCGTTACTATTATGCCCATTATGCAACAAATCTGTTCATTGTAGGTTGGAAAACTTTCAAAAATAGTCCATTGCAGATAATAGAAACAATAAAACTTAAAAAAGAAAACTGTCAAATTGTGGCAGTTAATTTACATTTATCTACTTGAGATAAGAGTAGTTCTGTAAGTGTATAAGGATTTTCTTATATATATAGTCATATATATATATTTTTTTTAAATTCTCCTTCAAACCCGTACTTGACCTCATTGCGTTTTCCATCGAAAGGGAAAGTGATATGGAAGATTTAGAAACTCGTTTTTTTTTTTTTTAATCTACTTTATTAGAGAAAAATAGTGACAATACAATCACAAACATGAACTCACATGTATTATGCAACAACGTATGTGATAATAAAGAGGGCTCCAGAAGCCGATTCTTACGGTTATGACGTGATGTTAAACGTCAGAGCCCCGTCTGTTGACCGTGTTCCACCGTTCTGCAATCAACCAGTTAGCCTTGGCTACACTGGAATTTACAGCCTCCAGTTATCCAATCACAATGTACGAGGGTCAGACGCTCGGTTCAGCCATGTTGTGGTTTTGAATAAGGAAGAAGCGGGAGATGTTATTCTTCAACGAGTTTATTTGCAATATATGGTTACGTTTAGGATATATAAATGAGTTAGGGTGCAACTCAAAATGATTTTCGTTTTCCTGAACGCGTCGGTTACGACTTATAGCATTGCTGTTGGAATTTAAACATACTTTCATAAATTAGCCGTGTAGCTAACAACGTTAGCTAGCTGGGTAGTTAGCCTAGTGTGCTAGTTAGACAGCTAGCTAATTGTAAGCTAACTAGCAGGCGGTTTGGTAGTATTCGTGGGAAAGTAAAATGGTATTTTTGAGGAGTGTTAGCTTTTGAAGCGGTCTTATCTAACTTACCCGGTCCGAAAAAAAGCCCATTAGCTTAATTAGGTTTGACTGCATTGGCATTAAAGCTGTCTGAAATCAGTGATAACGGGTTGTGTTTAAACATCGCCGTTATTTCTAAAACTTTTGAGTCATGTTGAATAAAATCTACGAATGGTTAGAAACTAGCGTTGCCAATCTTCGCAATGATGTACCAGCTGCGGAACATCCACATGCTCAACGCACAGCGAGAGATGGTCAGATGAGGAGGAAAAGACCAGTTGAATGGTACGAGCTGAAATATCTTAACTCCCTCTGGTAGCCGAAGGCCAGTATGTTTAGAAACAAAGGTTATTTAATGTCTGCAAGTACAGTGTTTGTTGTGTACCTCGCTGGTCATTTAACCTTTATCTTAAGTTTGGCAAAATTGATGCAGTGTTTTGTTAACGGAATACTATCTATCTGTTTTTCCTTAAGTTTGGAAGATGGCCATAAAATCGACCAAGATGGTTTGGTGATAAAGAAATCACGAATGGGTAAGTAGTAAATCACTTTGTTACATATATAAAGTGTGCGTAAATGTGGAAAGTATAGGTACACGTTGTTTTCTGTTTGAAATGTCTGTAGGAGATCTTATTGATACAGTCAAGAATGCAGCTGAAGGGGTTAAGAATCACAGCTCCAGTGTGGCTACATGGATGAAGAACAATGTAAGTCCTACCTTGAGGAATATACTGCCTACCTCCCCTGGTTTGCCACCTGGAGAACCCCATCCACGGCCCTCCACATCAGCAGCAATTTGGACAGGGAGGCCGGTAAGGCGCAGATATTTTGGGGGTGTCGCTGTCTGTCAAAACACGTATGAATTTTATTTAACTTGTATGTGTTTGGATTTAGATTGTTGACAGGAATTCTCAGAATGAGACATTTGCTGCTCCCTCAACAACTTTGGAGTGGAAAACATCCAAATCTGGTAAGATTAAAGTTTTGCACAAGTTTTTGTATTAACAAAACTTACAGTAATTTTCTCAGATGGGCATATGTGGTGTCCCCATCATGCCACACTTTGGGAATGGCTTTCCAATCCAATCAATTTAGAATAAAACTAAAAAGTTTTAAAGCATGCACTGGGTTTTGGAGGATGTAGCACCAATTAAATTGAATGGCCGTGTTTTCCAGGAGAGTGTGCTGTTGTGAAGTCTTTCACCTTTGTGTCAGAGAATTGTCTAATAACTTTGACATTCCACCATTTATCCTTACTTCTAACTTACTCTATTGTCGCTAATTGGAAATATTTGAACAAATGTGTGTGCTTTGTGATTTATTTATTTATTTTTATACACCATTTCTGCTTTTGTACTACTTGATTAATGAATTGCATGAACACTAATTCCTCAGTAAACTCAAGTTTGGATCCAGAGTGTTTTCACAGTAACACTATTTTCAACAGAAGTGCAAATAATTTTTTTTACAGTAAGTCAAATAGACACATCTGGGAGATGCATTTGAAGCTTCAAGTTTCTACTTTTTTTTTTTTCCATCTACTCTAGAGTGGTTGCGTAATGAGAAGTCCAGTATGGGATCAAAAGTTTGTAGGCGACAAGTGTGCATGAGTCCTGCACATCGCGAGGTGCCAAAAACAAATGGGCACTCGGTTAACTTGCCGCTTTCCATCACCCCCAAATGGCAGCCCCCTCCACGGCTGGGCAGGCCTTTAAGTCTCAGAATGCATGGAGCTCAAAGGTATTCCTTACATTTGTTTTTTTTTGTTTTTTTGTTTTGTTTTTAATAACTCTAACTTTTTTGTGTGTGAATGTGTCTGACGCAAAATATGTCAGCTATATTTAGTGTATATATATATATATATATATATATATATATATATATATATATATATATATATATATTTTATTTATACACTACACTTTGTCTGCAGTTCATTAGGTGGAGGAGGTGCAACAAGTAGCTCCTGTACCAGCATGTATGAAAAGACCTTTCCCATCAAAGTGGTGCAGAGCCCAACGCACAGTACTTCATCAGGCCGCTTACACAAGACCAGGCCCCGCTGCACAGCACAGGAGGTCATTTATCAGAATAGTAATGAAGTGTGTGATTCCTTCATATTTATTTGTTGCATGTCTTTGTATGTTAATGCTGGGTTTTTCCTTTGCTTCAGTCTGTTCGAGAGGAGGAGAAAGAGGTCTACAGGCAGCTTCTGACCATGGTCTCAGCTGGTCAGTCGTCTTATCTTCACAACGGCAGCTCACACACCATTGTGAGGTCTCACAGAGATTTGTACGTATTCAATCGATGCTGTATTGTTGTTGCTAAAGAAATGTGTAATGAGATAAATAAAGGGGGCACAGAAAAGGGTACTGTCAGAATTTAATCACAGGTCAGTCGAGGCCTTCGGAAGCATGAAGGGTAGTTTTTGTATCTGGTCATTCTTCCATATATAACATGGAATACATTTTCATGTGCATTATGCCAGAGACTTAAAAGGAGAGCTTTTTTTTCCTGTCATGCACAACATGATTATTTTTTTTATAAGTAGTAGTAGTACATGAACAAAGATGTAGCTATTGTATGTGAGGGACAGAACAACATCTAAGTATCCCACTTGACTGTAATCAGCCTCTTTACTGAAGCTGTGTCAAGATAAGGGTCTCACTGTAACACTCTACTTGTCAGCACCAGCTTCCTGACCACCAGCCGCAGACTGCTACAGTTCTCTCCTCCAACTGGCTCGGCAGTAGGAGAAACCTCAGAGGGGCCCAGCAGTCCTGGCAGCCCCAGGGAAATTTCTAGCCAGTGCTCCAGCAACCTTCCTAGTCCACTGGGGGCCTCCAGCAAGCCAGGGATCCAGACGTGGTCTCTGGACATGGACCTGAGCTCCAGCAGAGGAGCTACTCTCACATCAGCTCCTTCTCCATCAGCTCTGCAGGATAACTCTTCTCAGGACACACAGTCATCAGGTAAAATTGCTGCATGTATACTTGATGGAAATATAGAGAGCCCGAAAAAAAATTAATGTGAGTGAATTAAATGTTACCTGGTGTTTCTTTAAGGGTTTTAAGCTTGTTTTTTCTTGCAGCTCATGATGGCGACTCCGTAATTATTGTAAGTGAGCAAAAAAGTAGAGAGCAAGACAGCTCGAGGTTAGTGTTCCTTTTTTGGTCAGGTCTGCTCTTTTGTTCTTTACATTTTTTTTATGACAGGCTGCTTCTCAATATATTTTGAAATAATTTGAAGTTTAATACGATTAAACATAATACAAACATGATAAAGATGTCCAAACATTAAGTTGTGTTCTGATTTAGTTTAAAAATAAATGTATGTATAGTAATTATTTCTAGATTTACTGAAAATTTCAGCACAATTAAGTTTCATGTTTACAAAATAATAAATATCGTTGTCTTTACAGTGTGCCATGTTTCCAAGCTGAGTTATGGATCAAAGAATTGTAAGTGTACTACAAAACATGCTGTTATTAACATTAAGTTTGAATAGTGCAAAGAGAAGACATGTTTCCTTTTTTAAATTATTACTATTCTCCCTGTAGGACTAGTATGTATGACTCTCGGGCGAGGGAAAGACGGAGACAGATAGAAGAGCAAGAAGCTCTAGCTGCACAGCTGCTGCGACAGGTGAGTGGTCACCCATGAAATCTTTTGGGTTAAATTTTGGGATGTTCGTTGTTTTTAACTTTCATTGCATTAATTTGATATGTAATTTCTGGTTCTCAGCGCCTGTCTGACGAGGGGCAGCGTAGCCCAGACGTAGAGGTCCGTGTTCGAGTTCCTTTGGAGAAAGAGGTTCCTTTGACTCTTGTGATAGAAGAGAAGCCTTTGGAAGAGAAACCAGAATTCCCTGAACTTACAGAGGTATGGAAATTTTACCATAATTTACTTGCAGGGCTCATCATACATTTATTTAGATGTGACCACAACAGACTCTCACAGGAGAGTATATTTTCGAGCTAGTATTTATCTTTAAAAAGTAAAACAAACTGAAAGGAAAGAGGAACAACATTTTGATGTAGTTTGATGATTAACTGTGCAGGGGTTGATTTTCTTCTATAATCTTCTGGATATTAAGTTCTCTCTGTTGCTTTTGTTAACTTTCCTCATTAAAGCAGGAATTTTCTGATTATTATGCAGGTATTAAATGACTCTTCTTGCATATTGTCAGACAAGTTTTTATTATATATATTTCAATCAAATCCATGTAAAATGTAAGTATTGAGTTACATTTAATGGTTTTCTGCATGTATTCTCTCTCACTTTCTGTTAAGGAAATGGACGCTGAGGTGAACCGGGTGCTGAGAGGAGGTAACCCTCATGAAGTGTTAAGTGAAGGTTTTGGTCTCAGCCTTACACGTAAAGACCTGCAAACCCTCAGCAATCTCAACTGGCTCAATGATGAGGTGTGTATATATTGTATTCAGATTTCTAAAAAAAAAGAAAAAAACAAAGATTTTTGTGTGAGAGTTTTAAGCATCAGATGGGCGTACATTTGGGCTTCCATACAGCATTTGTTTAAAAAAAATATACATTGTTAATTTCATAATGCGCAAGTACACAATCGAGTGTACACTAGTGTATGTCTGGTTAATTCAAACTGTCCTTACTAAATTTCCCAGGTGATCAACTTTTACATGAACCTGCTGGTCGAGCGCAGCAAGGATTCCAACTTGCCATCAGTCAATACGTTCAACACTTTCTTCTATCCCAAGCTGCGCAGCAGTGGCTACTCTGCTGTCCGTCGCTGGACCAAAAAGATGGATATCTTCTCTAAAGACATCCTGTTGGTTCCTGTCCACTTGGGGGTGCACTGGTGCCTTTCTGTAAGTCCCAATGACTGTTGTAGCAACTAAGCTTAAGGTTTAAGCTGAGGAGCTGCATAAACAGGCATACTGTTATGTCACTGTTTTTAACACGTTTTATATTTTACCTGTTTACTAAAACATATTGAGGTTACATGATGATTATAAACTTCAAGGCAAATATTGCAGTTGCACAGGAGACTGTTTAAAAATGGCTGTAATTCCTCAATGGTTTATGCAGTGTTTTGGTTCTTCTCTACTAACTAAAGCTGAAATTCTGAACTTGGAGCCAAAATTCTTGTTAGACCTAACTGTCTAAACAATAGATGGTATGAAAGATGGGCATAGGCTTTTGGTCTGAAGAGTGTAGCCAGTGCAGAAAACACACTTTAAACTTGGATTCTTTTTAATGGCTGCCAATGGGGGGAAAGTATTTGGTACTGTAGAGTTTTCTCACCTGACATCATGTGCAGATTGCTTGAGAGTTGTCTGCCATGTTGGATGTCATACAACCACCGGTCGCAAGGGGAAAAATGTGTATTGTCTGACTGGTTGGTGAGTGGGTTCTGAAGGTTCCTAGCTCTCGCTAGGTGAAATTAGTTGCAAAGAGGGAGCTGCACCAATACCCTCATTGGGATTGCTTTGGTCACTTGGAGATTACTGTGGTAGCCAGTAATTTACATGGAATACGCTGACTTGTCCCCATACACTTGCCAACTACTAGCTGAGCATTAGTAAAACTGCGTGAATGGGGCCTCCTTTTCTTGACTACACATTATCACACCGCAAAAATAGCATACAACTTGATGCCATGTGGGCGCCTGTCACGTGAATGCAAATCCTCACTAGAAGTCTATGGAAACACAACTCTTGGCCCTGACTTCAATAAATGAGTTTATGGGCTCAGTCACTTATTCTAGGTCACATCGAATACTTTGTCAAGTTGTTTGCCAGTCAGATCCACCGTCACTTGTCACATCTGGTGTTTACAACATAGTGTTATTGTTTTTCAGTCATTGAATGTAATGTTTCATGCTTTTTTTTTTTTTTTTTTTTTTGAAAACCAAAAGCATATTGCATATTTGTCATCATAGGTAATTTAAACTCAGCTACAGAAATGCATCTTCTATTAGTGAAATTGCAAACATCTCTAAAATCATATTTAACTCACACATTGAAAAAACCTTTGGTACACCATCTGGGAGTGAATTTGATTTTGCTTTGAGCATTATTTGGTTTATTTTAAAATAACCAAATAATTAAACTTCATCAAGGAGGTACACCAATCAGACATAACATTATGACCAGTGGCAGGTGAAGTAAATAACACTGATTATCTCTTCATCTAGCACCTGTTAGTAGGTGGGGATGTATTAGGGAGCAAGTGATCACTTTGTCCTCAGGCTCAATGTGTTAGAAGCAGGAAAAATGGGGAAGCATAAAGATTTGAGTGAGTTTGACAAGGGCCAAAATTATGATGGCTATATGACTGGGTCAATCCATCAAATTCCTCATCTTCAGTGTCTGAGTTGAACGGCTGGGTGATTTCTGCATCAAGCATGCCGGGTTCCCTCTCGTCATTATCCGAGTCAGTCTCGTTGTTACTGTTTTGTTTTGGTTGCGGCACACAGCAACCATTTAATTGTTAATAAAAGGGGAACTTTTGCTGGCAATCTCTCGCCATCTCCTTCAACGTCTTAACAGACGCTACAGTATATTCTTTATTAATGAGGGTAAAAACAAATAATTTCTTCATTTTATATATAAGCCCTTCATAAATCCTGTGCACCAGTATATTTTAAATATAAGCAAAGAAAAAATATTAAAAAAAAAAAATAGAAATCCCTTTTTGACTCAACACCGGAAACCTGAAAACTCCGCTGTCATCGTGTTTTGTGTACATACAGCGCTCGTACTGCGTCCCTTCATACGCTGTGGCATCGCCCGGACCTCTCTTTGGCACCGAGGGGGACAGCCCTCACACCCCCGGACCTCGATTCGTCCTTCAGTGACTTCTAGTTACTTTTGAGACAGCCCACAGCGAGTTTTGTTGCACAAAAGTTGGCAACAGTGCCAGCCGCTGATCGCCAGATTACGCACAAATAAACGGGCCAGCATAGATGAAAATAGGCCAGGAACATGTAGAATAAAATCCATCATCGTTTTCTGCGGTTTTCTGTGTACGGTTTCTACTTTTGGAACAATGCTTCCACTTCTTGTTGAATTTATCTCCGGCTGCTTTCCACACCTGCTGCGCCGCACTCGCAGCTTGTTCCTGTCTAATATCGTCAGTAGAGTCATTTTGTGAATTTATGATGGCCTATTTTACAGAATTCAATGAGGCGTTTGAACTGATCTGCCAGACCAGAGGAAATATCGCTGCAGCCCACGCAATGGTGCAGTGGTGTGGATTCCTCGGCCATCGGCGGTCAGACGGCAGCGCTCAACTATTTGAAAAGCGTACGCTGGATGTTACCCCCCTCCCCTCTGTGGTACGCTTTGTACGCTCTGGAAAATGTCGATATTTATTAAACATCCCTCACCAAAGTCGCACTAAAACATTTAGACAGATTTTTGAGCGCAGCGTACCACATAAAATTGTTTCAAGGTCAGTAAGCGCAACAAGAATTCATACATAAGGCGCACCGGATTATAAGGTGGTGAAATTTAAGGATTTTAAGTGCGCCTTATAGCCGGAAAAATACGGTAACTGAAATGGCACCACTTGGCAAACATCATCCATGAGACCTTGTTTTCGACAGGTAAAATAACAGAACTATTACTGTACAAACATTAACAAGGTATCAACGCGATGCACTAACTCTCTAAGACAGAGGTCCCAAATCCCCGGGCCGCGAACCAGTACCGGTCCGTGGATCATTTGGTACCGGGCTGCACTTAAAACGTAAATAACTTAGATTATTTCCATTTACGATGTTTTATTTTGCAAAATGGGCGGATTCTCTCCATTACATCTGTCTATGACTCCCTCTTGATGTGTGTCAAGACGCTTGTCTCGGTCACGTGATACGTCACCGCTAAAATTACACCCAAAGCTTCACTGGTTCCCATGCCTGTCTAACAAAATAGGTTGGTTGACCTACATGATGCTCATTTAAATATTTGAGTGCTCAACAAGAGCAGAAAAGTGCCATATAAAAACTAGTCCATTTACCATTTATATTTAGCAACACTGGAGACAGCAATGAGGCGGACCCAGCCATCAAGCTGACACTCTCCGGCGCTCGACACCGCGGCTCTGCAGCCGCGCTCCATGTGAAATCAAAGTTTGCATTGGTGTGTGTCAACTGATACTTAGTGAGGCCGAACCCAGCCAACCCACAAGCTAGCAAAAATGAGTTGCAGAGAAATAAGCTCAGGGTTCACACTGATTCAGTGTTATGGTGATTTGTATTTTTCATGCGCTTTATACAGTAAAAATTGCATAAGTCGAAGTCGCACAAATCGGATTTTTGCTCTAGTCGGATGGCTTCTGCAGGTCCTGATTTTTTTCCTAAAGTTAATTCCAATAAAATCATCACCTAATCAGTCTAGCACTAAAGCCCTCCTCAGCTCCTGTCTGCTCACTTCTATGCATCGGCTCGTTCATGCACAGCTGCACACACTCACAACGCCTGGAGATCACTTCAGTGTCTATATCAGTTCATTTAACCGGAGACAATCATGGCAAGTGCAGGAGGCAAGCATATGCTACAAACTTACAAGCAAACATATGAGATTATAAAATTTGTGGAAGCAAATCCAGAGATGAAGCAGAAGCAATTGCAGCGAAATTCCATATTAGACCCCAAACTGTCGGATATTTTGAAGAATGGATTTTATCTGACTTACACGTCAGATGAAATTCCATGAGCCATTTGAATCCGACTGAGGCCATTTCTACTGTATTTGTGTAATTAGAAAATCACATTTTAGAATGACACGTCGACATTAAAATTCCACGTTGACTAATTTTTGTAGTCAACGTCATCAATTATGTTGACACTGGTGCATCTGACCAGGCCCTATTGGCCTGGTCAGATGCACCAGTGTGATGCTTTGGGCATCACACTGGTGCATCTGACCAGTGTGATGCTTTGGGCATCACACTGGTGCATCTGACCAGTGTGATGCTTTGGGCAATGTTTTGCTGGGAAACCTCGGGTCCTGTCATTACTTTGACAGGTACCGCCTAGCTAAGCATTGTTGCAGACCATGTACACCCTTTCATGGAAACCGTATTCCCCGATTGCTGTGGCCTCTTTCAGCAGGATAATGCATCGTGCTAGACAAACAAATCTGATCCATGGAGGCCCCACCTCGCAGCTGCTTGCAGTTCAACCTCTTTAATGTAGAGATTAATATTCAAAATCTGGATGTAAATATTTGGGGATTTATTATCTATTTTATTTTTATTGTGCAACTTTTTTCAGGTGGTGGATTTCCGCAAAAGGTCCATTATGTACTTTGATTCTATGGGAGGAAACAACGATGAAGCGTGTGAAATATTGTTGTAAGTTTCTGTATCGGATATACAGTATCTTCTGAGAGCTGACTTTGGAGATTGAGGTTTGAGACATTAATTTCTCTTTTTGCACTTTAATTTTGTTTCCCAGTGATTACTTGCAAAAGGAAAGTAGGGACAAGAAGGGCCAAGAACTCAATACCTCAGGCTGGATTCGGCACAGCAAAACGCGGAATGTAAGTCCTACAAATAAGGGCCAAAATTGGTTTCAGGAATTTTAGATGGGATTTCATTATCAGCTTCATAATATAATTTTATCTTCTCTTCTTCTCTTTTTCTAAAAAAACAATTTGTTTTACAGTTGAATCAGGTAGTTGTAGATCTATAAAAGTTCTTGTGTAAAGCCCTTACTAAGCTTCAGGTAGCTAATAGTTTCATAGTAGTGACAGGCTAAAAATGTTAGTAGTTCAGTCTGATTGTAGGGAAGAATCCAGTCTGTAGGGATTTAAAATCTTTAGTATCAGAGTAATGTGTGCTTACAGTGTTGTTTTTATGTTATTGTGAATCTTTTAGAATACTTACACAAGATACACAAGAAAGTGACATCATTAGAGCATGGATGCATTTGAAATTTCAAAAGAAGTTAAACCTCCCCATGTTTAAAATTTGTGAATTTTGCTTGTCTTTGGGGGGAAATAATCAACAAATTGGGAAAGAAACTGAAAAATTAAAAAAAAAATCAAATTAGTTTCTTAGCAGTTTTTAGTGTTAAGACATTTTGTAGATAATGATTGATGAAACTGTCACAGATGTCATTTTACACTATGGGTTCATCAGCAGCTTACTTGAACAATTAAACTTGTGCTTTCTTTCCTTGCTCGTAGGAGATCCCCCAGCAAATGAATGGTAGCGACTGTGGAATGTTCACATGCAAATATGCAGATTACATTACCAAAGACAAGCCAATCACTTTCACACAGGTAGCTGCAGCTAGCATCAACATATCTGTTCAGTAAGAGGTCATGATGGTGGTTTAAAAATGTTTAACCTCTCTGTTCTTATTGACAGAAACACATGCCATATTTCAGAAAAAGGATGGTTTGGGAGATTGTAAACCGTAAGCTGTTGTGATGTGAAGATGGAGATTGTACAGTTGGCTCACACACCATGATGATGGTTGAGCTTTGCTCCCCAGGGAAGACTCACTGATAGACTGTGGAAAAACTTTCACACCAGCTCATCTGATCAGGAACCAGCTCAGCAATTTCCATCCCGTTGAAGCCACTAAGTCCTCAGCTGAAACCAGCTGAAGGGATGTTGCTGGAGCACCAAATCACTGCCTCCAAGTTCTTCTACAGTTTTCTTTTTTTCTTTTTTTGGTGTCAAACAGCAGCTCAAACACTTTGATTTGTATGGCAGAACTGTTTTTGAAATTACACTTATGCAAATCATACTCTGAGGTGCAATGTCCATTACATGTTTTTGTGTTTTTCCCCTCCTTTTGCCTTTATGTTTAAAAAAAAAAAAAAAAAAGCCACAGGCAGTTGTCATTGATTCATTTGCTTTGTGTTATCAGTGATTTGAGCTGTCATTTTGTCAGTAAAAATGTGTTGTAAAACATTCTAATTTCACAAAGACCAAAGTCTTAATTTTTCAGGTTTTCACACATGAATTCCTGACAATGCTCAGACAATCGGGTAGCACACGAGGTTCTCCACATCAGTCTCATTACTAGATATGGTCGGTTTGCTTGAAGCAAGCCTGCCTGGGTAAAGCATTTACAATATTTGACACCCACTGGTTCATTATGAATTCCTCAGTTACCCACTGATTTTCTGTTAGGGGGCTGGAGATATTTGAAGGTCCAGTTCTGACTGGCTTTGACTTTTGTGTTACTGAAAAATTCAGGGCTGCAGCTTGTGTGTGACAACAGCTGTGTGGAGTTTATTTTCATAGTAGGATTTGGGGCAAGAGAATTTAATTTTATCAAGTGAAATAAAATAAGTATTAACATAGTTGATATTTACCTGATTGTTACAGGTAAATCAATTATTACTATTGTTGAAATATCTGAATGTCAGTTTTTTGTGACATTTGATTATTTCTCTATTAATTTAATGTGACACAACCTCAGAGTATGATTTGGTATAAAAACAATGTCTCGCCGTGCCGCCGGATTGCAGGTGTAACCAAACAATTAGCCCGTAAGAGTATGGCAATAGTTTCGCCATTTCCTTATCCAGTTTTCTTGATATTGTAAATTGAGGTTGAAAGTCTATTTTATGTATTTCAGTATCTTTTTGTTCAGCAACTTTTGGGTATATTTAGTATATTTTGAACTCTGTACATAAAACATACGAGCTACAGTGTAAAATACTTTTTTTAAGAATGTATTTCTTATCTATTTTATCTAGAGTCAAGTCTGTTTTAGAAATAAATTCTCATGTATTGTGACCCCCCCCCCCCCTCAAAATACTTTCACATAAACTAATTTCATAATTTTGGAACATAAGCTTGTGTCTTTGCTTGTTGCTTTTAAAAGCTATACAGTACTGTGCTAAAGTATTGAGCCACCCCTCATTTTGCTTCCGAGGAGCCAGACTTGTCATTTTTTTAACTGGTCTTGAGCAGTAGTTCTCCAGGCTGTCCAAAGCTCTTTCAGTCCTTGTATCTGACCATTTTCATAGGAATGTTTGATTCAGTGTTCAGTGACTTTAAGTAAAAAAAAAAATAAAAAATTCAACCATAAACAAGGCACCTAGCCCAAGAGACAAACCATCGTCATGTCTACACATACCCTGTTCTTACAGGTATAGTGTTTTTGCACCAACAAGGTGATTCCAAAAGATCTCTTAGCTGAAAACTTAGAATATCTCAGCATGGTGTGCAGTGTCCTTTTTTTTTTTTTTAAAAAAAAGGAGGAAACTGGACAAGTGGAAGACAAAAGAACTGGCAGGCCTAAAGACAAATCTACAGCAGGTGAACAGTATCTGAAAGTCATGTCCTTAAATAATAAAGATTTGACACAACTTGAGAGATGCATCTAGCCCTTCAGCTGAGCTATCTGCTCACTGAAGCATCATCACAAATGGTCTCAGTGGAAGGGTGGCAATCAAGCCTGGAGAACTATTCCTGAACATTACAGAAATTACAAGAAAACTTCTCTGAGACTGGAATAAAGGTGATCATGCCAAATATTGACACTCAAGCTTGTTACTTTTGACAAACAGTTTTTTGCCTTATATGCTGCGTTTCAATGAATCACTACACCTATTTCCTACCAAATATAACAGAATGAAGTGTGGCTCAAGACTTTTGCACAGCACAATAATCGGCAACAAGATTAAAGCTCCCTGGATAATATTGTCGCCCTCTTAAAATAATGGCCTAAGTAATTTTTTCAGAAAACACAAAAAACTGAACCAAATACTAAAACTTTGATGATTGACGCAAAATTTTAATTTTCATTAAAAGATGACTACAGTCATTATTTTAGGAGGGTGACATATGGAGGTTTTCCTCAGTGTTCATTTAAGCGGTCACCACTGGCTCTAACCTTGTCTCTAATCACTGAACCCTGTAAAGGGGACTTTGGGTAACAAAGCACACAACCACAGTGAAAAAAAAATTTATTTAAAAAAAAAAATGGCAAGTTCAAAAATCAAACTGAAGGGATTTCTTCTCTATGAAGGGAAAAAAAAAAACTGCATCATGGCACAAACACTGAGGAGAAGTCGATGCGCACAACAAAACAGAAAACTTCATGGACACTGGTGAACTGGTTACAAACTGACCCCATATTTGACTTGATACATTAAATGACCTTCAGATGTAAGAATTCAAAATTAGCAGCAATAAGCCACAACTCTTTTTTTTTTCTTTTCTCTTCAGTATTTTGGATTAAAATAATGGAATGGTAAACACAAAACAGCGAGTCAACATTTAAACGCCTCTTTGCTTCATAGATCTAATATCTCAAGGAGTTTGATAAAACAACTTCAACAGTTTGCAGTGCATGAAAACAATTCCAGTCAGAGATAAAGCCCAACACAGCTGAGTAGCACTTCACAATCCCTTCCAGTGAAATCTAAGGCATTTCTGTGAGGTTGATTTTTCACCTGGAAATAAAAAAGGTTTCATGGTTAAAGAGAGAGAGAGAGAGAAAAAAAAAAAGGTAACAGCTAAGAAAGGAGTAGATAGGACACAATATTTATCCATACCATAAAAGCCAAAACTGGGTGGAATGGTGAAAAACAATGCTGTGGTGTCTGTGCTTAAACAAAAAGCAAACAAAAGTGGGAAAAAAAGTGGCAATGTGCCTTCATACAAAAAAATAATAGGACCCCCCCCCCCCAAATCTGCCATATTTTTAAAGAGTTCTTACTTTAATTACAATCCTATTAACAACCACATTTTGGTATGAAAAAGTTCCCTTTTAATGCAGCAATTTTGCTGACAACTAACGAACCACAGATGCATGCGTCACAAAGCAAAACAAAGCCATTTATAAAGAAAAGAGAAAAGCCATGTCAGCCAGAATATAAAGTCACTGTGAGGTGAGCCACTGTCATAACAGGAGGTGTCTCTTGGATATTTGTACTATTGCATTTGTATAAGGACAATAAATTAATTGCATAGATCAACAGACCTTGGGCATGTTTTCCAAACATTGGACGGAAGAGTTAAAGGATGTGGACACAGTACCAGCTGTGAACAGCCATGACACCCACTGTAGTCGGTTACTGCCCGTGAACATTGAACACAAACTGAATCTACGTTGCTCTGGCAGGATGAGGTAAGTCAAGGTTTGCAACATAAATTGCTCTTACGCTGATCCCAACTGCGTGGGGTGCAACTCTGCAGAAATGCGCATCTGAACCTAAGCGTACATATTTCATCATTAGGAGCCATGTCTGTAAAGTGCCAACACTGGTGACACTGACAGAAGTGAAATATTAAAGCCTCTTTGACATCAACACTGAAACCACAAAGGAAGTATGCAAACGAGTAAAGAAAAAAAAAAAAGTTTTCAAAAGTGAAAACATCCATTTCTCACCATTTTAAGCACACGGCACACTATCAAAAATAAAAATCAAAGCTTCTTTGAAAAATAAGCTCAATCTTAAGTTTTAAAACTGATTTTTTTTTAAAGAAACCTTTAAATAATGTTAAAAAAAAAAAAAAAAAACAACACATGAATGTAAAAACCAGAAATGAAGAAGATTGCAAACACACAACAATGGCCAGTTTCACAGCATCCATAGCCTGGCCATAATGATTCATTTAAATAGTGTTTTCTGCAGATATAACAGGACAGATTCATGCTTCACCAGTTGAGCTCCACAACTGTGTAATTACATCTTTATACTTTAATAACAACATTTGATTCCTGCTTCAGAAAATAGATTTTTGAGATTTTTTTGGGAGTGGAGAGTCAGCATCCCCGTTTACAAAAAGGGACACTGGGTGGGGGCAAAAAACAACAACATTGACATTGCTGTATGTTCATTTGGTGTAATGTTGTTATTAAAATAACTGAAGCATTACATCACATGTAAGAAGGAAATCACAAGAAAGTCTGAATAAGTTTAAATCTATTTACAGGCAGCTGTGTGTGAGATGTGATCCCTGTTAAACAACTTTGGATTTCACCGTGTGAAGCAGCTCCAAGTGAACCAATATTTAAAACTCTGATAACAACATCTGGAATGCTCTGAATCTATTCTCTTTAAAGAAGTCCTCTCTATGAAATATATCGGCAATGACCATCAGCTTAAAATGTTCTCTTCCATGTGATCTGATTGTCTGAAGCTTTGTTGAGATTGTTGGAACTCTTTTCTTTTTTACTTTTCCTTTTTTTTTTTTTTTTAAATATTGAAGTGCCAAAAATAAAGTGAGACCGCTTCAGGTAAGGTTTCATACCTGATAAACTCGCTGCCTTTTTAAGAGAAGGAAGCTAAACCCATGTCAGCACCATATCCATCTACAATATCAGCTTTTTCCAAATATTTGCACCAATTTATCGGACAAGGCTAGAAACACACACACACCAAAAAAAAACCACTATGTACAAAAAGGCTGGTTCAAAAAAATGTGAAAGCATCAAACAAAAAGAGGAAGGAAAAAAAAAAAAAAAATCAGCATATCTTACAAAAATTCAAAAACAGAACATGACTTAAAACACGGTGCTGAAATGTTCTTTTCCTGGTTTCACTTGCTCCCCAGAGTAGTGTTTTTATAAAAAAAAAAAAAGTGAATATGAACAACAATCATACACTAGACATTTAAAAGCTTTTTTTTGAACTTTTTTTCTTGACAGTTATCAAAATAGATGCTCACTGTTCTGTTCTTCCATTTCCCCGCTGTCTGCTGTCCTCCAGCTCTGCTTTTTTGGAGCAAAAGAATTTGTTTTAAAATGAGTTCATAGAAAATATCTCTTTTATGTCCTTTGTGTGGAACAGTTCATGTTCCTGGAGTGTTTAGTTCCTCACATAGGGAATTTCAGCTCTTGGGACCCCCTTGAGAGTCAGTCAGGCTCCAGATGAAAATCTAATAACGGGTGACAAGAGCAGCAAATTAGAAACAAGAGCTCCTGCTGCACCGTCTCCTTCTGCAGTCACATCAACGAGGCGAACTTACAGGAGTGCAAAGAGGCACACGCCGACACTAGGAAGAATCAATCAAAACCCACCTCTTCACTTGTTATGCTGGTAAGAGTAGGTTGCATGTTCTGTGGGTGTCTCTATGGCAACAGGTTGTTGGACGGCACTTTCCTGAAATAAAAAAAGATTAAAATCATCAACGATTATTAAAAATTAAACAAATAAACAAACAACATTTAGTGTTACTTTTTTTTTTTTTTTTTAGGAGGGAGGGAGGAAAAAAAAAAAAAAAAAAAGGGGGGGGGGGGCACGTCAGTACCTCAACTGAGATGTTGGTGGCAGGCACTTGGGTGTACTGGGGTATGTAGGTCCCCTGCATAGATGTGTTTGCAGGTATATACTGGAAGAGAATGGAAATTAGAAGTTTGTTAGACATGACAGCTGCACTGGCAATAACACAGTTAAATAATGCTGCACTAGAGAAGAATTACAGGTTACACTGGGCAGTATCAGCCTAAATTACAAAAACAAGCTGAAACTCAAAAAGGAACAAACCACAAAATTCCTACCCTGGCCTTTATCTTTGTTCAGAGCTAAATACTGTACAATATACTTACTGTACCACTGCTGCCCATGGAGAGGTGGCTGAGCTGCTGTGTTAGAGGCCCTATCATTGAGGCTGGTTGGATGGACATGGTGTGGTCCATTCCAGGCGTCAGGACTGCTCCCTATGGGCGGGGGGGGGGCAAGAGTCTTAAGGTGCTTATTTGTAAAAACATAAAAAAAAAAAAAAAAAAAATGCTTCTGACTGCAACAAAAAAATAAAATAAAAAAAATAAAATTCAAGACACTCACTGTGGGTGGCATTATGTACGACTGGTGATGTATCCAGGACGGGTTGTGTACCTGTGAGAATAAGAAAGACGCGTCAGTTATTATATACATACACATCAAAATGAAATAAAATGCTACACTAAACATTACAAAAGAGATGCAGAAAATGAAGAAATACAGCTGAAATATTTAAAACAAAATTAATTTAAAGCAAAAACAAAAAAACCCCACAAAACCTGATAGGTGGACACAGGTGAATGCATATATGGGGAAAGAGAGGTTGGTCCAATCATCCGATTGGGGGTAATGCTATAGGGAGAAGAGTAAAACCTGCAGAGAGACACAAATTTATTAGTGACTACAGCACAATCCCACTCCTTGGGGCTATACAAGAGACTGTTATTATCATCAAGCATACTGACCCATTCTGTAAGGCTGTGGTGGGGTCGTATGTGAGGGTCATTCCTCCCTGGAGGAAAAAGACAAAAGGAGTAATGTCATTATGAAGGTAAAGTTAAAAAGGTGCCTGGATTTTTTTTCCAGGCATTAAAAAAAAAAGAAAAAAAGAAACTCACAGCCTCTCCATCTCTTGTCCAGGACCGACCATTCTGCAGATATTTTCCTTGGCTCTGACGCTTCTTCTGGCCTCCATCAGCAAATTTACACAGCAGGGGTTCTGATGGTGCTGGACCAAGGATTTTCAAAATAGAAAGAAAGTAAAAAGATGATAATTTTCAGTTTTCAAAAATGCAAAGCTGTTTTAATAAGATCCTCTTGGACTCATTTGTTTAGAAGATGCTGAATAAATAGAGACTGACAGCTCGGATGCAAAGGTAATTAAAAAAAAAAAAAAAAAAGACTCACCTAGAACTCCTGGTGGAGTCTTGATATATTTTCCATTGAAATGCTGGATAATGGCCTCACATTTTTCTGTTGACTCCATCCTAAAAGTAACGTTTTGTGCATATTAAAACCGTGTTTAACTGGGGCAGCTGCCAAGCTTGCTCCCATAAAATGCAATGCTTTGAATGAGTTTCTGCTTGAAAGGGTGCTACCTATAATGGCCACCAGAGGGCCCTCTCACCATGCATTACAACTGAAAAAGTTGATTTGAACTTCAGTACTGACTTTAACATTGTCTTAAATACACAAGAAGCTAAACAGTAAGTAGTCATCTTTAGCCAGCTGTCCTAAAACATGATGAAATATTGAAAGCTTGTACCTGGCAAAGCCCACCCCTCGGCTGGTGCCATTGGCGTCACGGAGGATCCGTGTGGAAATGGCCTGACTGAAGGGCTTCAGCATGTTCTCCAGCTCCTGCTCGTCCATTGACAGCGGCAAGTTGGAAATGTACAAGTTGGTGGGGTCCTGTTCCTGTTGCTAAAGCCAGAAAAGCCAGGGAAGATTAATGAATTGGGCCTCTGTGTTTCCTTGTGACAGAATAACAGCTGAAGCATGACCACAGGAGCATTCCAAAAACCAACAGCCAGCAAGCGTTTGGGAAATTTACATAACCTTTGAACAGGAAGTGTGTGAGATGTCTTATATTTGGAAGAATGTAAGACATGAATTAGTTAAAAAAAAAAGAAAGAAAGAAAGTAGCAAGACAAGGTAGAGGGTCTGAAGCTGAAGGCAGATTTCATTTTGGCTGTCTGTATGAGAGAAGAGAAAAAGGCATGGTGGAGGAAGAGTTCTGGCTGGATTTCTGCTGAACTCTCATTTTAAGTCGAGTGAGTTTATTTCTACAGCTCACTATTACAAATCACAAATTTAATCTTCACACTCTTCTATTTCCAAAAGGTTACAAAGGAGGTCATTGTTTGAAGACAGGTTCTTAAGAGGATGAAAGCGGGTGATACAGCCACTGTGATATCAAAGCATAATTACATTTCATATTGCTCTCCATCCCTGGATGATCTAAAACGATTACGTGCTCTCTCTCACTCTCTCGGTGGAGAGAGAGCAGAGCAGTGACATTTCGGACAAAGACCTTTGGGAACAATCTGGAGAACATTTTAAGCATTGTGCTACCAAAAACATGGTCGTCCTGGTTCCTCAATCGTGTCACTAATACACTGCTTGCATTCAAGCAGCTATATTCATGTGGTAATCCTGACCTTGAATGCAGGCACAGATGCTGGCTCTGTCAGCTTTTATAAACCAGAGAAATTGTGCAGCGCTTCCAAATTTGAATGCAAGACTATTAGAAAACATGCTGAAAGAATCCCAGAGTGCCACAGTTTCACTTTAAGCACTTGAACTGTTTTGTAGGTTTTTCCCCTCCTTTGCTTTGTACCCTGTTTAAAACATTTTAATTTGACCGACGGGATCTTGTGAGATAACCAATCTGTATCGCCCTATAACCATTATGCATATTCATCATCTCAGAGTGCAGATGTGATTAAAAACCTGTAAATGCAGCGCAAGTTCATTTCCATCCCATGAATAATACATGTGTAATCGCTGCGACCTGCGATGAAGGTGATTTCTCCTTCACCTTCCTCCTTCTCTTCCTCCCTCACCGCAGAGCACGCTAGCAATGAGGCTTGAACCCATGAGAGCGAGCAGAGAAGCCCCAGTTGTGGATTTCATCTGTGACTGAGTCAGACTGAGTCAGAGAGAATTCTGACGCAAACACACAAGTCTTGTTGTAAACTCGGGCTGAAAGGGTGAGTGAAATCAAGTTATTTTGCGAGCAAGAAGCCGTATGAATGTCAGTGATCCAGCTTAACGAGAGATCAGCTTTCCCAGGGCGCCGGTGGTGTGCGAGTCCATGAGAGCGTGTCATAATCCGGTTGAGGCAAGGCTGCTGAAGTGCATGTGTGATTGTCAAGTGTGCTCTGTGTGTGTGCGTGCGTGTGTGTGTTATGTGTTGACAGGGCGGGTGGCTGGGCGCTGTGCCCTGCTGACTGGGGAACTGCTCAGACACTGAGTCAGATCCCACTAGGGAGAACAGACAGGTCCTTTGTACAGGGAGCTCAGAGAGCAGGCACTGGGACGTGCTCCCTAAACACCATCACCACTATAAACACATATATACATGTAAGCACCCGTGGACTCTTTGTGCACAGAAATAGTCTACAGTACATTAGTCTCTTTAAGACATCCGCCTTTAACATTATTCTGAGGGCACCTCAATGTGCTGGCTTCACATCAGAAGAGCACCCTGTTGACTTTTCTGCAAAAGTTGTAACGCTGCTGGTGTTATGTTATAAATATGTTAAAATGACAGCATTTAGACACAAATCACTTACATGGTAAAGTTTCCTAGTGCCTTAATTAAAAAAAAAAAAATATGAGCAATGCAGCATTTAAGCAATGGCAACACATGCTATATTTGCCATACTCACAAAGTCTGAGGTCAGAATACCCTTACTGCAATATGACAGATGATCGTGCAATACAACAGGCAACAATGGCGTTCAACATGTGTGAAAAAGTCCTGTCAGTGTGTGCCTCTCTGTTAACAAGGCTGCACGTATCTCAGACTTTCACAGAAAACTGGCCAGAGTGCATATCTGAAAGGGATTCACGGCCCCTTTCAGTAAGGCTAGTAACCAAACTCAGACCCCATGCATTATAAGTCACTTGATATACAGTCAAATATGGCACACGTGCCATGGCTGTCTCCATCATTGCCGTAGGATGTCTGAACAAAGCTGCAAGGAACATTAACATAAAAGTGACCTGTGTCTGAATAACAGAATGCAGTCAGTGTAGCAGATTGGTGAAGCCAGCAATTTTATGTATGAAAAAAGCTGATTTAAGCATACAAGAATGTCTTGTGATGGGTGGGAAAAGGGGAAAAAAAAAAAAAAAAAAAAAAAAAAAAAAAAAAAAGGAGGGGCGGTAAGATAGTGAAAATGCTGGGAACAGCAAGAGAGATTTATTTTTTTTAAAGGCAGAAGAAACAACCTTTTGGCTGCAAGATCAGTGACTCAACATTTAATATGAAATTAATTAATCAAATCATTATTCAAAATTTTTGCTGAGACACTGACAAAACGCTCATTCCATCTAAATGAAACTTGCACTAAATAAACCCACCAAATGTTGATACCTCGAGCAGAGTTCTCACCTTGGCCATCTGAGCTTGCACTCCGCCAGCCTTCAGTGCCATCACTGCCTTCTGAGCTGAGGCTGGACTATCAAAGTCAACAAAGCCATATCCTGCAGGGACCAAAATATATGACAATGAGATGTGCATACTGCAGGAGAGGTGCACAGTTTAAACTCATGAGGCACTCATGGTTGCAGTGTTTGAGTATGAAGAGACAGCCAGCCAGGATTAAACTGTGCTTCCCCGTGGAGGACAGATGGAGGACGCTGCCCATATTAAATCGCACAATACACACCTATTCAGTAGGTACAGTGTGAAGCTGAACACACCGTGTGCACTTATCAAACAGCTTTATTGACTTTATCAGCAGTGTGCTGTAACCTTATACATAACAAATACCACCCGTAGATCCCAGATACTCCCTCCAATACTCAAATCTTTTCTTTGGCTTCCCATATAGAAATATAGAAGTGATTTTTATAAACTATCAGACACAAGGCCCTATGCGGTCTTGCCCTTTCATATAATTCGGAACTTTGGCATCTCATATCATCTGACCATCTCACCAGCTCCAAGGATGATTGTGCTTTGGGCTCTGAGCGGTCCCCCCCTTCCCTGTTGGATATGCTGACTCTGCAAGAACTTCCCCAAACCAGTTTTTACAGGCTCCCGTTTCCCTGCATTATATGTATGTCGGTTATTTTTGTTTTCTGTGCAGCAACTGTGGCCTTTTTCCACATATGCATGCAGACCTGAACTTTTTTTCCAACTGTGATGCAAATGCCTGATGCAGTCAGATCAGACATTACATGATTTTAATCTGCCAGCTCCCTAGTACAAAGTCCAAGTGAGAATAGTACAGGTAACAGTCTGGTGAATTTACAGAGACCAAGTGGGCACCAATTGTGTGGCTTCACGCATGCTCTATCAACCTGGCCTAAACCACATTTCAGCTTCAGCCATGATGAGAAGCTATTGAACTGAAAAGCAACAATTCAAATACTATGAGTGAGCCACGTTTTTGTTTTTTTACACCTCACCTTTGCATTTGTTGGTAGTCTTGTCCAAGATTGCCTTCGTGGATACAATTTTCCCATACCTGAAAAACAGTGAGGTTTGCACTCAGAAATCATTCTTCCACTGTATACAGATGCAATACAGAGGCGGTTCTTGATAAATTATAAATCATCCAAAGAATTCAATGTTACACAGTTACCTCATCTGATAATCAATTCAGGGGAGGGGCAAATTCACTTAAAAAAAAATAACAGTGTCCCATGGGCTTCTGCATTCTAGAGAGGACTATAGATTTACCATATCCTATTTATTCTAGCTCACACACAAATGTCAATACGGATCATATCTCCAGGGGAATCCAATATGATGTGGTAAATTGGCAGAAATGAATCCCCGTATTGCCTTTTCAGATTGCTTCACAATGCTCTATAAATATGAAAATCCTGCTTTAACTGCCCCCCACCCCCCAGCTAGCTGTAAGATACTGCAGATGCATAGGATAGTGTTCGACTTGGGAGAATGCTTCTGTGCAGTAGTGTCTATCAGTTCCCATCTCTCCAGGCATGTGCATGCAGTGTAATCTGATATGCCTCTCCTTGGCTGTCCTGTCCAATGTTGGCTCCCAGCCACACTCTCATTCTACTAACCAGCTTCTCTCTAGGCAGCCTTTAACCCTCCACTGGGTCTTAGTGCCCCCTGAAATGCAGTTCAACTTTCATCCAGTGGCACTGCACCACTTTACCTGAGACAGAGAAATTAATTTCATAATATGTTTTGTAAATAAGGATTAGTTGATGACCTGCTAAAGTTGTAGTCTGACAGTCTAATGCATTAGTCCAAACTGAAGGGGAAATTATTTCTTTTTAAATGATTTACACTTACTTTTTTCCTTAAAAAAAATGGCTTAAGGTAATCCATGTACACAAATAAGTGATGATTTTACTGGACTCTGCAAGAATTATTAAGTTGGACACTACAGAGAATATACATGTAAATACTGAAGAACTGACATCACAGTGGGTCTAATCGCAACACAGAGTGACACAAGAACACGAAACAGCCATATGCATTCACATTATGGAACACACTTCATCTGATTAATGCAACTGCACAAACGACAATCTCCCGAGGGCTTTAAGAAACAACTCCAAACCTTTTTTTTTTTTACTCAGCAAGTAAATCTGACAGAATCTCAAAACTCATGTGGCCTCATTTTGTTTGTCCTTATAACCTGCATAGGAACATGTTTGGCTGTGTGAACAGTGACAGATCTTTGACATTTTGTCTACAATAACAGATATACTTGAATGTCACCATCATTAACTCAGTCAAAATCTTCTGCAACCCCATCCAGTGTGCATCAGCTAGAGGACTGTTGTATTATGCATTTGCCCTCGTATATAAGATTACAATTTCATCGTGTATTTCTGATTCTAAGTGACAAGATGCCACTCACTGGACTGGATGGATATGCCAACAATGTCTTCCTGTGTTTGCATATACACTATTACAGCAGTCCCATCAGCATGCTTCTTCACATAACTAGTATTAAATCTGTGAGCTCTGCATGCTGCACACTTGCTGCATATGAAGTGGAGTTACTGAATTGTGCTCAGAGGTTTTGGTCTTCATGCTGCAGAATGAAAAGAGTGGTCAGAGACTCAGCCATGTGTGAGGAAGCACAGCATACATTGTCCAGCTTAATGCCCATCCATGGCCAACCACCAGAGACAGACTGGGGCAAGAACCAGAGAGGCAGCGAGGAACCCGGAGAGACAACTGCAGGGCCCGGTGGCCCATGGAGAACCAACCCCCAATCCCATTCCCTTCTCTCATCCCTGACTTGGTACACAGTACATCGCAGAGCTTGCATGAAACAACTCTCAGTGTGGGGGAGGGAAGCTGTGGAAGTGCTGCGTCCTCATGCACAAATTTACGGTTCCAACTTGAGTAAAGTAAGTCAGAGTCCCTCCATGAGTTGCCTTCCTGCTGCTTTACATCCTCATCTACAAGCCTTTTGCCCTTTTAACTATTATTGGACACAATATCCTCTTTCAGTCCAGTTTAACTGAAAATTACATCAGCCTTAATGTGCTCTGCTAAAAGGCAAATTTCATGCAGTGATTTTTATCTGCTCTGTGAAAGCAGAAATATGAGAACTACCCCCACAGAACACCACCTGACACACAAACCCTGAACTCCATTCACTCCTCCCCCTCTGATTCGCTCCATCCCCCCAACCCCGCCACCGCTATTGCCCTTGTTTGTCTTTCCCTTTCCCCTGGGCTTGCCGTTTCCTGTAGGGTTGGGCTACCTCATGTGAGCCATAGCTTCCAGACAGCTGTAAAATAGCAGGCCTCACCCTCCCTCATTCAATCTCTCTAACCCCCTTTTCCCTCCTTTTCTCCCACTCCTCTCCTCTGCTGTTCTGGTTCTCATCACCAGGCTCCATAATTCAATTAAGTAAGAGCAGATCATTCATCTCAGCCCTGCATGTTTTGATGTCTTCCACTGAGGGCCTAACAAACATATCAGATGGATTAGATGATGCTGCCGTTTGATGTCTGACTACACGCTGTCCACAACAGAGTTTTCAAAGGCTCACAGTCACACTGATGAGCAACACAGTATGATATTTATAGTGCAGAATATGACTTTGTATTTGATGACAGGGTTCACTGTCATACTGTATCACAACTACAACTTAGGGGAGCAAAAAAACAAAACAAAACAAAACAAAAAAAAAAAACATGTAGGTTAAAAGTGTAAGAAAGAGCGAGAAAAGACTGAATTAGTGTGATAGAGGGAGACTAAACATTCTGTACTTAGTTGCTGGAAACTCTGCTCAGCTATGTCAAGCAGAAAGGTCTTAGTTTGCAAGCCCCAGTGATTGTTAGTTTTTCCATAAAGGCACTACATGATGTGTCTCAAAAATGCGTGAATGAAAATGTGGCCGTCTTGTACATTACATAAATACCAAATAAGGTGTGGTTCAGCGTTCCCGTGTACTTAAAGTCTAGGGAAGCCATCTGCTTTATTTGCCCAAGTAGGGATGCAAACCTTTCATCCTTGCTGCCGGCCAGCCATCACCCATCACTCACCCATCATAATCTGCTTCTCTAACCGAGTTCATGCTTCCTAAGACAGCCAGAGAAACTTATTGGGTGTAAGTGCACACTGAAGTAAATGCATTTTGGGTGACTTACGGCTGACAGAGTTTGACCAGATCTTGGTCTGTGGTTCCTGGGTGGAGGCCACGGATGTAAAGGTTGGTTTTACTCAGCTGCTCTCCCCCGCTGCTGTTACTGCTACCATTGCTGATGGTGGTGGTGTTGCTATTGTTGTTGCTGTTGGGGCTTGGAGGAGCCATCTGATGATTGGACAGGGACACATAGGTCTGCTGTGGAGGAAATAGAAGGCTCTTTTAGGTACAAGGAATTGGATGTATACATGGATATGGTGGCTAATTCGAAATAAAACAGCAATCCAACCAGATGGGGCTTGAGAGATACAGGCAGGATATTAGCATCAATTTAGTGCTTAATTTGACTTGACAGATCAGGTCAGATGAGATAAATAATGTAACAGGTGGATATGAGGGGAAAGAACAGACAAATAACTGAAATATTACAAACATTGAGATTATTCAATTTATACTAGATCTAAAGCAAAATATAAGAAAAACACTGTGGAGCTTTTGCATTTACACTAAGAGGAAATATTAAGCATTAAAAAGTCACATAGGTAGAAGAAATGTTTGCATATGAATGCAATGAGCCACATATTATCGACAGTAACTAGGGCATGTACAATTACTGTATTTGCAGACATCTCAAAACTCCTGTCTTACATTGCAAATTTTCTTTTCTTTTGTTTTTTTAGCAAACATTCATGTTAAGTACTATCAAAATACTCGCCCAACCATCAAGAGCTACTTAATGCTGGCCACTGCCACCTCTTTGCACACTGTGTTGTGGCTGGTGCATAACAGCAAAGTAGACAGGCTGGCATTAGACTGTCTGTACGGAGATCCAACTCTACAGGCATCTCTATAAACCATCAATGCAACAGCACAGGATTCACAGATGGCACAACACGTGTGGGGAAACTGCTGAAAACAAGATGGAATAGACAACTTTCTCCAGGTAAAGGTGGGAAAAAACAAAAAACAGTCAATTAGACTGAATGGCACACTTTGTGTACATTTTTTTTTTTTTCGATTTCTGCGTACTTTTCACAGCAACACCTTTCATTTAGGAGAAAACTGCAGTTAAGTGCCCTTTAAGAACAACAACAAAAAACTCTCACTGAGTTTCCTCTCTACATGCACAATTTATCCATTGAGTTGTAGACAATTTGGACCTTTTCACTGACTTTAAAGAAAAAAATCATCTCTGAGGACATAGACTGCCCTGTCCATAATTGTAGCACTTGGTTTAGAAATTAAATTGTGTACAGAAGCAGAGCTGAAATGTTTACAAAGACACCAAAATTTTATATTTTGATTGTCTGAGATTGCTGGTTAGATGACGCAAACATTGTGATGGCATCACTGAGCTTCTAAGACTATTTTAGGAACTTTTACAAAATATTTCTTTTAAGTGGGTATTGAGGAAAAACCTGCTGAAACCATTCCTTGCTTTTAACTGAGCAAAAAATAAATAAATAATTTCAGACATTTTTGAAACATATTTAGACTGCTGGTCCACAGCAATGTTGTTTAGGGAAAAAAAAACAAACAAACAAACAAAAACAACACATTACACAAGCAACTTCCAAAACAACAACTGACCCATTTAACTGACGCATGACTTTTTTTAAATGCCCAGAGTGTTGTTGGTGGCCAGATGGCAAACAAACAATGACAGCTGTATACAGCGCTCCTCTGGCTGATCCCATCTTGTGCCAACCAAATTAAATTAGTAGGGAAGTGAAGTAAAATGTATGCAAAATGTCAGCTACGCTTGGCCTTGGTGTTGCCTCCCTCTTAGTGCTGGAGGAGGAGGAACTGTTTGATTAGCTGGGGTCAACAGGTCAGACCACAGGGAACAATGAGGAGGCTTGTAGGGATGGGTGATTCACAAAATAAGGTTTTAATCTATTACCAAGCAACAACACATGAGCCATGTGTTTTTAACCAGTCTCTAACAACAGGCATGTTGAAATATCAGAAAAATCTCTACCTGCTCACATGTATCCACCAACAGCAGAGACGCTAATGCTGCAATAAGAAGAAATGTGATGGATTTATTGGATCAATTGGCAAATGTATCATACTCAAAGTGAGAATTAGCAGTATATGGTATTTTTACTGTAAAGGGATTGATCTTCCTACCCCTAATGGCTTGTTGGACATCACAAAGTCACCCTCTGGCCATCGGCTTATTAACGGAAAGGAAGAAAGACAGCTGGAATCAAGCTAATTATGACCCATGCCTCTTTCCTGTGGCTCTGCTCTTACAACTGCCAAGCATAACATTAAACCAACTATTCATGTAATACAGTACAGCTTTCATCAGACTAGCATGCTTTAACTAGCCACCTAGCCCCACAATACCACACAGGAAGACACAACTGTGGTATGCAGGTCTGTTTCATACCTGTTAGATCCCCATGTTTGTAGCAGTGCAAAATTCTGCTGTCAGTAAATTGTGTGGGTTCAGAAATGGGCAAAAAGTGTGTGTGTGTGTGTGTGTGGGGGGGGGGGGGGGGGGGGGGGTAAATAAATAAATCAGCCGATTAATGGTCACTTCAACAAAGCACAACCATAGGGCTAATCCACTACGAGGTCCACCAAGTGCATTTAGATTAGTCACATATGCCAGCCAGCACAGAAATATTACTGTTTAAAACAGGAAGCAAGAAACAGCAAGCAACACAGCATTTTAGTTTATTTTTTCTGTATTTTAGCATTATTTTATGCAACATTATTTCAAACCAAGGGGTTCCCAACTTGTGAAAGAAAGGCTGGAAGGCTTCTTTGCTGAAGGTATCTGTGTTTTGTTTGCACAGTAATGTCACATTATTAAGGATCAAAGAGGGAAATTAACTTATATGTAACATTATGCTTCCTCCTTAAGTGACTAATAGTACAGTGTTCTAAATAAACTTGATTATATAGAGATTAAATCTTCATGGTATTAGAGACTTTTTAAAAATGTTTCCTATTTGTTGAACCTTTGTTATACTGTATTTATGGCAACCTCTACAGAAACCAGATCTTTATCCCGGCTAATAGACTACAGGAATATAAAAGAAATTAAAGGATATAAAGTTTCCCCTAGTACAAACCATTTTGCCTTATGGCTAAGCAGCACTAGTGATTTATTTGCAAACTTTCATGTATCCCCCCACTACTCAGCTGCCATATGATTTCCAAACCGATTGGGAGTCATCCGTACCAACCTGAAAGCTGTCTTTTTACTCAAGCTGAGAAAACCACACTGACTCACAGAGCCCATTCATCTTAGCCTCCTTCTCTAATCTCCCCCTCTTCTTTACCATCAGTGCACTGTTTGTTTTTCCACAATCACGGTCTCTTCTGGTGCTTTCCCTCGCTTTCATGATAAGCGGCCTGCACAAGCTGTCAAGAGGGATGCACCTGCAGAGACCTGGGGAGATAGGATCCGACTGGAGACCAAGTCCGGGCCCGATTCTGGCAAGTGAGGCCTGACTAATTGGGATCTGAGCTTGTTAGCGGAAAGTGCTAATCCCTCTCATGTGCTCTCCAGTCAGAAGGTAGTGTCTCATTAAGACCGCTCCGCTAGGCTCCATCTGAGAAGGGGATGGCAGTGAGTCAGCTCCACACCTACTCCCAATCTGCCCCAGCGCTGCTCCAGGTGTTTTGCCACCCATGTAAAGCAATTTCCAATGTAATGGTGCGAACACAAGGAAATCTGCACGTAGAGAGTAGCCTGTAACAAATGTCTTTAATTCAAATGATTAAGAAATTACAAATGTAATTTCACAGGCTGCATTTCTTCTCAGTTAATCAGTGGCCAAAACCTGACTTCCTTGCATGCAGCTAAGCTACATGACTGCCATTCTTCAGTCCACAGCCACTTACATACAGTATCTGTTTACAATGCTCCTTACAGCCATAACAGTGTCAGCATTCTTTACATTCCTCTGCAACACATAAATACAAGGAGTAGTGGGGACCATGAGTTCAAGATTAGAGTTCATTAAAGTGAACTGCATTCCCGGAGACGCCACAGTTCACTGGAATTCAGCTCTATGAAATGTTTATCATAAGGTAATACATAACTAACACGCCACACACAAACACACTGAATGAAAAAATACACAAGGATTTTATTTTTTTTTATAATATATAATAATTACTGTTATCTGCCTGTAAACAATTGATGCTGTTTCTTCCAGCTACTCTGTACAAAAAAAAAAAAAAAGGTGGAAGTGTATGCAGTTTCCAATTACTATCAGATTATGCCTTTAGAGCCTGAGAGCGATATCAGTTCTTTGTGTTGCTACCACAGCTGTTCAAGAAGCATAACTACAAAAAAAGTGGCCTACAGCATGACTGCGGATGTGAGCTCCAGACAGCACCTAAAGACCGACGAGGTGATTACAGTTGGAGGGAGCAGAGGTGATTCCTGTGGGCAGAGCAGGTGACTCAAGGACTTTTTCATCCAAGAAAGAACAATGAGCGCTAAATTAGGCAGATACATGCCTTTAACTGCAGCACAAATCTTTTGTGCAGCTGATACTGAGTGTTACCTGCACAAAACATGATATTGGTTAGGCATCACATTTACTTCTTTCATTTGATTTAAGTTCATATTTGTCCCAAGATGAGCACACAGTTGCCTATAAAATCCCACGTGAACCACAGCATTAATTACACCGTCCAAACAAAAATGCGTTTTGCTTATTATTAAAAGCATATCTGCTGATTTCCATTATCATACAGTAGCCTTCCATCTATGCACAAATAAACTACTAACATCAGAAGCAAAACAGATAAACTTTGCACTATGCAACAACTACATCTTTTATAAATTCATGCCATATTGTGCCACAGAGAGATATAGCTGTCCTACCTGCTTGGTTAAAGAAACCTTAAAAGGTAGAGTGGAAACAATCAGAGTATTACAGATGAAATCTCTGTATATTTCTGCAGCTGCGGGTGAAAAAGAAAGTGAGAAAAAAAAAAGGAAGGTGGGAAGAACCACATAAGAAAAGCAATGAAAAACCTTGGTGTCCTGTGGCTCAAAGGTGAGACCTATTTGCTCTGCTCTTCACCAAAACCTCGTTTCATCTTGACACTTATGCAGCCCGCTTTCCGCAGAAATATAGCTACCCAAAACACAGGGGAGAAAGTTTTAAAAAAAAAGAAAGAAAAGATCCGGGAGTTAATCAAAAGCAGAGGAAGAGGGGGTTGGGTTGGGTTGGGGTGTATCTTAATCCCTTTCTTTTCTCCACCCTTTTTCTTGTAGTAAATGACACAGACCAGGGGCTGCCACTTGACACTGGATTTACAAGTTCCCTGTCTTTGTGAATTTGTGTGTAAGGGGAGGAGGGAGGGGGGGGGGGGGGCTGTGTGTGCATGTCTTATTTCAAGAAAAAGGGTTTCAGTTTGAAAAGCTCCTCTAGAAGTGAGCACAATGTCTGAATCCAGGATTCCAGAAATTCCAGGTCATTAATCTGAGCAATCTGAATTCCTTCCAGTCTTGAGGCAGGAGAGGGAAAGACAGAAAGGAAGGAGGGAAGCGTTTGATTTCAGCTGCTTCACACGTTACTCTGAAAAGTGCCGTTTAACAGTGTATAGGCATCATTTTATACACACACGTGCACAGTATCTGTCATATTTAAGATGCCAGTCAAATCACACGTTAGCTGCAACATTTTTAATTCAAATTTTGGGATCAAATATTAGTTTGAACAAATCCTGCCACTATCACCAGCCAGAGTAACAGATTGCACTGTGACTGCAAGCATTCCTACATAATCCTAAAATATCTATGCGTCCCAGAGTTTAAAATGAGAAAAATCTATATACCCTGCACAGAAAAAGTGGTTGGATGTCACCTCATCAATTATTTATTTCAGCATGCAAGATAATCAATATCAGCGCGTACATATCATTAAAACTCATTTTCCTCAAAAATTGGTTTCCACGTACTTAAAGTATATTAGACTTCTTTCGTAGGCTCAGTAACTTTCCTTTTCCTTATAGTGCCATCAGTAATCATTTGTAATACAGAAGGGGTGGGGCATACTGTTGCGCGTGAAAGAGGCAAAAAAAAAAAAAAAAACTTTGCTAACTTGTGGTTAATTCAATGAAAAGAGAAGCTGGAGAAATATATAACAAATTAAAACCCGGCGAATTCATATTAAAGTCAAATATGCTTAGTCTTTATTAGCTTATTCCGAGCCTAGCGTGCCTCCACAACATTTATAAGCTGTACTCTGTGCAGGCTTGGTAGGAAGAGAGCAGTCACCGTATCGGAACAAACGAAACCAAACTGTAGCCTGCTACTATTTCACGGCCAACAGTGTAACGGGCCCCGTTTTACTGCGTAACAGTTAAACAAAAGCACAGGAAAAAGCCGGAAACGAACACCGCAACAGAAAGTACGAGAGTTTTAACGTCGCCTGTGATCCACTTTCAAGGACACTGCAGCTTAAACAGCCGAGCAGCTTTTAACCGGAGAGGCAGAGCTCGAACAGTGTATCGAAAAAAAAATGACTTACTTTCAGAAAGACGCGATAGAAGTAGCCAGCCGTGTCGTTATTTACCTTCTTGCTGTTTTTGCCGTTGTAGCTGTTGTAAGGGTTGATTCCTGTCCTTGGCGGCACAGAGAGCAGCATTTTTACTCGGCGCTGTGTCCGGAGGAGCGGAGAGTGGAGAGAGCCAAGGCAGTCAACTGACGTCAGCCAGGGAAACTGAGCCAGGAACAGCGGTAGTGATTGGAGCCGCGTTTCCCAGCACTCTGATGTACTCCACTCAAAGCACTGGCTATATGCTTATTTATATCTGACTTCATCTTCCAGCTGTGCCTTCTCGCCAACTAATAACACCTTTTATGCGGGGAGATAAATGGCCTACCTGGCTTTTTTTTTTTTTTAACTTCCACTGTGTTGTGCTCATTTAACTCTAACCCACTATGATGAGGAGAAGAAATGCAGAGCTGCCCGTGTTTAAAGTGTGCTTTAAAAATAGATTCCGGTATTTGTACCAGAGCCAGAGTGGGGATGGTGATTTGGAAAAGGTGATCTGCCCAACTGTAAGTCTTTTTTTTACCGGCTGGCTTTAACGGCAAACTACACACAAGCTTCAAGGACCTATAATGCATGAGAAATGAGGAGGAAAAGACAACTACTACTGTTTCCTGAGTAGAAAGTAGACACTGAAATACAGCAGCTTACAGAGTAATTCAGAATATATATATATATATATATATATATATATATATATATATATATATATATATATATATATGTGTGTGTGTGTGTGTGTGTCTGTGTGTATATGGTTTGTTTTTTGCCTTAAGGCCAACATGTATGGAAAGAGAAAGCATTAATTAATATTCCTTTTTATTATATAATTAAAGTTAGATTAACTGTCTAATAAAGTTACCAGCCATCCCTTCTCTTCTCCAGCCAAGTGCTGTTCCAAGTGCCGTTCTTTGGGAGCATCAGCCCACATACACTCACACAAGTATGATTCCAAAATGCATTTCCAAAAAGATTATTGTTGGCCCTGATCATCCAAGGAAAAGAAGCTCAGTCATCAAATATATTATCTTACACAATCACTTGTCCCATTATTGTCTTTTTATCTGGCCCTTCTTTTTAACTTCAGCACCACACCAAAATGCACAGTAAACCAACAGCCAGCAGCTCTTTAAGGCTATCACCTACTAACTTTATGAGCTACTTGCTCATTTCCAAGAAAGTTGGGATAGTGTGTGAAATGTAAATAGGAACAGAATGCAATAATTTGCAAAAACATTTAAACCCTTTGTTTAATTGACAATAGTACAAAGACAACATATCAGAAGTTAAAACTGACGATGTGTTTTTGAAAAAAAAAAATCTATCTATCTATCTATCTATCTATCTATCTATCTATCTATCTATCTATCTATCTATCTATCTATCTATCTATCTATCTATCTATCTATCTATCTATCTATCTATCTATCTATCTATCTATCTATCTATCGCTATGTGCATTATAATCCACACTCATACCATTATAGGAGGCTGGCTTTTGAACTGTGAACTGTGCTTTTTCACAGTCTTTTGTTGTCCATCTTAACTTTCTGAAAATGTGATGCTTGCATCTAAAATTTTATTATTTGTCAAATAACAATAAAAATATCAGTGGTATTGTATAATGTCTATATACTCCATGTACTTAAATAAAGAGGTTAAATGATTTTCATATTATTGCATCCTGTCTTTATATAGATTTTCACATAGTCTTTCAACAATGTTCAAATTGTGTTGTAGGTTACTATTCTTAAATAAATGATCATATAAATAAAATCTTATTTAAAAGGTAAAAGAATGGGTGAAATAAGCAAAAAAAAGTAAATTATCTGCACACTTTATATGTAACTACAATCACAGAGGGATTCCTCAGCAGAGGGGGTAATATTGATTATTACAATCAGAAAATGTTGCAGTTTTAATGTTTGTCAATAAGAGAAATGCAGTAATTAAATGTAGTAATGTCAATTATCTGATGATACTTCACTGTCATTAAAAGCTTTAAGCTATACTTTACTGAAAATATACCTAATAGTTGTTTTGGTGTTTTAGTGCTTTATTTCCCTTTTATACAACTGAATCTGCCAATTATTTCCATACTTCTATTTAAAGAAAAACCAAACATCGGTGTAGAGAGTAGCATCGGTCAAAATTAGCTCCCACCCTTCTTTTCATGCATTTTCACAATGCATGATGAAAGTGTTCATATCAGCCTGAGGGTTAAATCTTCTTACCCTTTTGCCTTTTCTTGTGTACTTTGACTCATTAATCCACATGTTTGCTGAAAACATATGCTCACTCAGCTATATAGTGGGTTCTCTCTACCGCTGGCATTTGCCTGTTACAGCTATGACTGCACAACTCAGACGGAGCCCGTATACTTATGTTGATCTACGTGCACAAGGGATTTCATCCAGATTTCATCATGATGGTCTAGTCAGACAGACGGGAGAGGCTCAGCTGAATTCGTAATCTCTGTCTCTCTCCACCCTCTATCTCTGTATCCCAAGTACATGCATGTGCACAATATCAAAACTTGATGCACTGGTTGTTAAAATAACAGTATTCTATATTGGCAGCATTCTTTCCAGCCAGATATTGACTCTCTTTTTTCGACTGGACCAGTTTCAGACCACAACTGGGTCACCCAGAGTCATTCACCTCCCCTGCTTAAATCTATGCAATGTTTTGATGTGTATGTGTGTTTGTGCGTGTATTTGTGCAAGTGTTCAGCCAGATGGGCTGTGTGTTCCACAGAGCTCAAGGACAGTTTGGGGAGTGACTCAGTCAGCAGTGTGCGCGAGCCAGACAACACACACTGCAGATTCACCAGTAACAGGAATAATGGGGCCTGTTGGGAACAAGGAATTTTTGGAAAGGGTTTCCTCCACACTAACAGAAAAAATGAAATTTTGTTAATTATGAATCTTAATCTGCAATAATCTAGTGTTGATTTTTATTTCCCAGCAGAATAATGTCAATGTTCCATATAACATCTGCAGCCACAAACCCTGTGAAAATACTTGCTAGCTGGCTGCGTGGGGGGAGGGTTACAGATGGGGAAGAAGCGAGGTGTGGTAGTGGGGAGAGGTTGCTGGGTGGTTAGGAGAACACAGCCCCGTGCTGCATGCTCTACATTCCGCAGGTGTTGTCAGCATAGCTTGCTTAGTAATTACCTTTTGGCAAAAACATGCACAAAGCCACACTTTACCAGCAAACCAAAGGGCAGCAAACAAGAAAAGCTATGAGAGGGGCTTAATAGGCCCTGGGATGTGTATGTTTCAAAGAATGTATGCATCGGAGTAAAAATGTGTTGAAAATTACATGCATCTGTAGCTATACTGCATGCATAAAAATGTAGACTATGGCTATGTGAGAATCAGCAGCTTTGTCTATGCAGCAATCCATCTTCTCTCAAGGATACAAGCAGCCTGGGTAATGACTGTAGCCAAGCAGACCTTGGCATGTGAAGTAATGGTGTAATACAGATGCACAGTTACTAAGATGGTGGTGAGCACTCACACACAAATTTGTACTTCTTTTGCATACAGGAAGTAGATTCTTATACTTCATATTGTCTGTATGCTGAATTTCATCATCTCTCTTTCTCTTATTTTTTCTTTTAAAGTCAGATGTCATCATTGTCATCACTGACACCACATTTCTTTTCACAGAAATGTCAGGTTCTCCCTGTCTGGGAACGCTTTTCTCTCTCCCTTTTCCTTTCCCTCCTTTGCCCCGCTCTGTCTCCTTGGCTCACTCTCTGAGAGCAGAGGGATTGTGTGCAGATGTGCCTGGAGAGAAGCCAGCCCCTCTGCCCTGGGAGAACATGTGGTCTGGGAGTGTTTACGCTGGCACTCTTTCAACCTGTCTCCCACACAGCATGCTGGCGTCTGTCTCCTTTAAATGACAATGCTCAAACCTTCTTTCACAAAAGGGGCATTTTCAGGTGGAGGTGACACCAGCATTTGTGGTAGTTCGCTGTGTTGACAGACAGGATGTACAGCAAGCAAACAAAAAAGCATAAAAATTTGCTGGCATGTTTTCCAGGGAAGCTTAAAGGGAGCATAACTGGAATATATGCAATCCATAGCTGCAAAAAAATTCCCACTACAGTATTTCCTCTCTAACTTTCTTTGTGTTTATATTCTGTCTCAAGCTTGGAGTGAAATATGCTTGGATTAAACAGATATCCAGAATTTTCAGGCTTGTTTTTCACAGATTCTCCACATACTTGACATTCTCTCCTGTGATTCAGGCTTTGGGTAAACATCTGTAAGCTGAAAAACCCTGAAAAGAAATTCTTATTCTTAACACTGGTGGCAGCGAAATTACTGTCAGTTTGTGTAGCGTGAAATGCACAGCTGTCGTTTTTAGTACCCACAATTAAATACCAGTAGGAGACATCCACTGGATTAGCTACCATACACTTACAGAAAGAGTAATTTATGAGCATTTCAGCTTTAAATCAGCTGTAGCAGAGTCAAAGGTAATATTTTATTCTCTTTTTAACCAACCGGTTCTTTGATCAGACATTTCTCATAAGTTCTATCATGTAAAATTTACCAGCTATTGCATCAAACTGCTGGATTCTTTTTGTTTTGTTGGTAAAATGAGTTAGTATGCATGCCTTTCTGAAATCTAAGTGTCCACTGCCCCCTGCAGGTTTAGATGGTTAATGAAACTATCCCGTCATGTTCATACATATCTTTATTTTATTTTTTGTTTGTTTTTTTAAGATCACACACTGTCTGTGGGGGAAAAAAGTCCCCACGTTATTGGAAATAGGTTTAGTATCACTGCTGAGTAAAAGGGTGATTTGTTAAATAGATGGAAGTGTGTACTGTAAATGTCCTTAATTAAACCCACATTTTAAATAAAATTGTTGTTATTAGCTTTGCGAAAACAGATCACATACACACAAATGCTGACAATACTTTACAAAATATGTATTTCATAACGCTCACATCGAGTGGTCATTTCTGTGTGTCACCAGGGGGCATGATTTAGTAAAGAAACCAGAGGTTGGCGTCCCACACAAACAACGCAGGTTACACCAACCACACGGTTTGTTGCACTCTTACTTCACGCTTTTAATCTGGAACCAAAATGCATATTCGATCATGATGAGATTACAAGAAAGCACCGTTCACATTTAAAGGCAAGCATTTCTTTTAGTCAAATTATTTCTTCCACCTATATGAAGTTAAAATAACTTTAAATTGTGGGGAAATATATAATTTTATGTTGAGCAAATTTTAAAACAGCCTTTTAACCGGCTGGTTGAAATATTACCTAACTTACTGCATTACTAAAGCTTTGTAGAAAGAAAGAAGATGGAGCCAACATGGCTTTTTCAGGGCGCTAGTTGCAGCTCCACCTCTCTCTCTCCCACCTCCACGGTTGATGAAAAACCCATGAAATAGGAGAAAAAGGGGTGTGTTGGAGCATGCGCAGGCAGGGCTATTTCTTCTTAGTTATCCCATTTTTTTCCCTTTTTTTAAGAGGAGGCGAGCGTTACGTCACGGACTCGTCCACAGTGCTGGGGCTTGAGAGGCTGACCATCCACTCATGCAGCCACAAGCACAGGGAGACGTTGGCGCTCAGTCGGAAAAAAAGGTTTTTACCATTTAATTTTTCTTTTTTAGTTTAACACGGAATGAGCTGAACGGAGCCGGAGGCTGCAGGGCTCATTCTATACAAGCGGACGATTTTGGTGGCATGGTGCGGTGAAACAGAGACCCCAGCAAGCACAGAAAGACAGAGGGCATCATGTTTGAATGCCGATAATCAATTAGAAATATACATGACTCTGCTGCTGCATTGCCTATAGCCTCATCGGGCTGTAGCAAATCTCCCTTTATTGCAGAAACCTGTCTGAAGCGGACAGCGTGCCGGACCGAGGGTGCAACTGAAAGGACAATCGCACCCGGACCATTGAGAGGGTTCGGATGAGGTGGCTGCTTGGGCTGCTTGGTTTTAGAAATCCAGCCAACTTTTCATCTATCCCTTTCTAACCAGCAGTGCCATCGGGCATTGCTCTGGAGATGGCGATGAGGTTGCTTTACTTGGGATTTATACTCTGCTTGGAGATCACATCTCCTAACGGTGCGACCGTAGGTAAGAAGCCTGTTGTGTTAATCTTGCATTGTGATACTCGAGAAAAGCATGAGCACTTTCCCCTGCAAAGCATCTGCGCACAGGCCTGCGTTCACCAGAGTTGGAGCCCAACGCCGCGAATAGGTTGCCCTGATGATAACAGTGTGCCACGGCGGGCTCCTCAGAGGAAGAGATGATCTGGAAAGCCTGTAAATCAGAGAAAGTAGCGCACAGATAAGCGGTGTGCTGGTTGTTTTGGCCTAAAATCTGTCTGCGTTTTTTAGCGGAGCCCCTGTCTGAGCAGACAGAATGGGCCTCCCTGTAAGGATAGCAGACAGTCAGGTTAGTCACTGTTTGAATATAAAGCAGGTAAAAGGCTGTCACAACACTTCCATGAACGACCCCATTTACTGAAGACGGAATTTCTCATTGGCTTGTGTAAAAAAAAAAAAAAACGCCTAAATCCACTTTCCACTTAAAAAGAGAATTAAAAAAAAATATTCCACCTTACGGCTGCCATTCAAACCCAGTCTGCTGCTTCTCTATTCACAAAATCGGAGCAGCGCGCTTTAACTTTGACATCGTTCAGATCAGTTTACATGTTTATTTTCAGCCACTTGCGGCAAACGCAACAACAGTTGTGTCTGCTTGCTTAATGGCGCGGCTTGCCCCGACGTGTAGCGTTTGTAGATGCCTGGAAATCACAGTATTTGTGACAGCCAGGTACTGTGTGATAGTGAAATGAATAAACGTGCATTTATCCTCTTACGTCTCAGGAGCTCCCTAATACTCCCCAATCCCTGATGGCAATAATGAGCTATCAAATGCACCATTGCTCTTGTGACAACCCATGGCAGACCTGTTGAGCTCACAACTTGCTTTTATTTTTCCCTTTCTTAAGTATGTGGAAGGGAACAGAAATATACAAAAACGCCACATTTATTTAGGTTTTTTTTTTTCATATAAAATAAGTCATTCCCAGATGGTTCCACATCTAGCTCTGGACTGTTAATGTCCTCAGCCTAAGCTTACTTAAGTGCCCAAGAGTGAGGTAACACATTAACATCTGTTAATACTACAGAGGTCAACTCATTGTTTGGAGTTCTTATATAAGTTTCATCAGATTTTGATGGAGGCTGTCCAGAGGGAAAGGCATAGCTGAGGTTACAGGAGTAGGCAAGCTCCTCTCCCCTCCTCCATCACCATGTAACATCTGGACACAGGGAGGAGACCATTAATCCAACTTAAATGTGACTTGGGGGGGTGGTGGGGTTGGAAGAGCTGGGAGGGAGGGAGGGTGTAACAAAAATAAATAAATAAATAAAACCTTCACCAAGAATCAATTAGCAATTTTTTTTTTTTGATAGTCTGAAGTTGACACACAAGTTACATCACAGGGAATCAGGGATGGAAGCCATGGGCTGTATGTGTGTTATGTCATTATTAACAGTTGATTTAGCAGTGTCCCATTGGAGCAGTGCAGGGCCGGGGGGGGGGGGCTGAGTAGAGATAAGCCCTAAGGCTAGCCTTTCAATTCTTTTTCTTATAGTGAGTGGAAAAATGAACAATCATCTGGACAGATCCCTTTCTTATTGATCTTCTAATGAATCCATGAGTATGTTGGAGAATATGAGGAAACACAGGCTGAATTTGAATTGATGCTTATTCCAACTGTGTGATACCTATAGCTGTAACAAGCTGGCATGAAGAGAACAAAACAAAAGGCAGGCAAACAAACAAACAAAAACATTCCTCACAAAATTCAGACAGCCCAAACTGACATATCCAAATGGCTTGTTTGGCCCATGTTTTCAGTTTGCAGTGACAGTCAGAGGAAAAAAGCTGCAAAGTCCAACATTTGAGAAGATGGAAAATCAAATACTTTGTGTTTTGTGTGAAAAGTAATCAGCTGACAAGTGAGAAGAAAAAAAGTTGAAGTTCCAGCTTTTTCATTGATGATTTTCTTTATAGTATATGATGATAGTTCAACTGAACTGTTTATCATTGTTTTTGTTTTTTCAACCTGAAGTTGCCAGAGAAATAACTTTAGGGATTTTTCACAATTTTCTGACCTTTTAATAGTCTAAGTGATTAATCAGGAATATATGTGGGGAAACCCAATAGATTAAATAGCTGTTGCTTAATTGGTGTAGAATTGGCTAATCATTTCAGCTCCAATTGACATTACAGCAAATGTGATGTGGAATTAGACAGGTTATTACTTCAACATCTGATTCCTTTCTAGTTTTTTTTTTTTTTTTTTTTTTCCGGGCGGGGGGGTGGGTGGGTGGGTGGGGGGGTAAAATGTCATATTTCATGCTGCTAATTGTTACATAAAACCTTAGATATTTGAACATAATTACAAAGTATTCTTTCCAGCAACACTCCTGTGAGGCAGAAGATATTGTGAAATGTCTAAATGTGGATCAGAGGCGGAAGAGGCTGAATTCCTGAGAAGTCTACAGTGAGTTTGCCTGACCCCTCTTAATGGGACCTTTTCCTCTGAGCTGTCACTGGAAACATCTGCTGGAAAAATTCAGCACCCTTCATACAAATTCAACAGATAATAGAACTTGGATTGCGCTCTTCAGCTCTTTCAAGTGGAGGTCACTGGGGAGTAGTTATTGTAACTCTGTACACTTAAGGATGACTGTTGACTGCAAACTGATCTGCTAGCAGAGATAATCCTTAAAATGAGTTTCTGCCATTTAGAGTCTTGTCACAAAGAACCATAGAGGATTAAAATTAGGAGTGAAATAAAGACCGCTGTCCAGATTGTATACATTCTTTAGCTTCTTTGTGAAATTTAATGTTAAGCTTATGTGCAGGAGGTTTTGCGTTTTTTTGTCTTCTGGATTGAGCTAAGATACTTGTGAAATGATGACAGCAGACGGTGGTGTTCCCGACAGTAGTCAGTGTAAAGATCTCCCCTTTTTATCCCTCCACTTCCTGCACTGCATTGCAATCAACTGTGACTGGAAGGTAAAAACGAGATTAACACAACTGTCTTCACTGTTGTTGCCCACATATTGAAGGCGTGAGACCGCAGTGTTTGTTGACTGTGAATAGCAGGGGTGTGCTGTAATTGGTGTTTTCTGCAAGTTACATCACTGTTTATCCTGTTTGGCTTCTAAGACCACAAAAAAGACCGGACTGGCTTATTTTAACAGAATAGGAAGTGTGGGTTTGTGTTAATTAGGATCTGTAAGATTCACTGGGTTTTTGCAGACGATTAAATCAGGCACTGTGTTTTATTTGCTTTCTGTTCCTGTCCAATGTTACTGTGATAACTCTTAGAAATTTTAGATTTTTTTTAAAACATCCAGAGCATGAGCGAAACTGCAAAAGATTAGAACTTTTGTCTTACACCTTGTTTTGGAGACTTCCGGTTTCTGTGTTGGTTTCGTTGGCTTTACCAGCTGACTGACATGTACACTAAGACGTTGGCGGCGTTGCTGTCTTTGCGCTTGACTGGAGAATCGATTGATCGCAGGGACACTTGGCTACTTTCACACATTGCCAGAGGAGAGGATCTGATACATGAAGATAAGTTTCCAATTTCATGGCTTTCTGCAATTTGTCAGACTTGTTTACTTTAGTGTCAGTGGTTGCTTCCACTGGATTGTGACAGTACATGTAGAAAACTTTCATGTATCTGTGTTGCGATGGCAAAGGCGTGTCTAGTATAGTGTAGTGTAGTGTTTTATACATTTGCCTAACAAACGAAAGATTCCCGGTTCGATCCCGGGAGGAGACACGAATCCCTTTGGAGTTGCGTCAGGAAGGGCATCCGGCGTAAAAATCTGCCAAATTAAACATGTGGAGCTACCTGCCGTGGCAACCCCTCGTGAATAAGGGAGTAGCTGAAAGTTTTTTTTTTTTTTTTTTGAGCTGTTAAAGTGAGAGATTTGGGGAAATATAATTTCTGGTAAGGTATCACTAAATTTTAACTGAAACCACTGATTAAATATGACCCACGCCCCCTTCACACCTGGGCACATGTGTTCACACACATGATCAATAGAGGGTCATAACCACCTCCAGGGGACTACGCCCACAGGGGTTTAAATACCTGGGTCTCTCCACCATTTGGTTGAGAACTGAAGAAGCCTTTCGGATGAGAGGTGAAACGTCTTCAAGAAACAAAAAGAAGTCCAGTCGCCTTTTTCAAGCTCCAGAGACTACTATGACCTGGATGACTGAGAATCTACACAGACATATCACTAAATTATATAACATAAAAATTTTGTCTGATACTATAGCTTTTATTTTGGTCACTATAATGTGCTGTGAAATACAAGCACTTGTCAAGACACTGGAGGCAAAACTAATTAGCAGTGGTCGGATTAAATTCTTATATAACTAGTTGTACTTTATTCAAAAACTACTATAAAGATTGAAAGCTAAGTGTAGTATTTGACTTTAACTGTTTGCAGTGATCCACAGCTCTTATGTCAAGGTAAAAGACTTAAAAGAAAGACTTAAAAGACTTGGTGCTGAGGTAACGGCTGTGTTTTGGGGTCTTGAGAACATTTGTGAAAAGTTAGGATTTCACAGTTCGCGTTGATGATTTCACTACCGAACAAAGAGGTCATCTGTTGAGATGTGAAGTGGGTGACAACTCATTTGTGTATTGTTTATGACTCATTCCTAGCATTTATTGAGCCAGTAACATCCCTCCCTCCTACCTCCTTTAGTGTGAGTCTAATGAGGGATTCATAGCAATCCAGTCACATTAAATCAAAGAAACAATCATCTTCCAACTGATGTCAGCCCTCTTGTTTGTGTCCGTAGTGAATTGGTTCCTTATTCCTACTTTTCCTGGTAGCTTCGGAGGATATAGGCAAGCTGCGATATACAAGCATCTGACTTGCAGTGAATGCCTCAATTTATGTGGTCCAGCCTTCATTTTGTGGCTCCCATATTCTGTTTTCATAACAGCTGAATCTGGGTTGACTTTTCCTCTGTGGCTTCACAGAGCTGTGTTATGCAGAGAGTACAGGGTGGGTTTAGAAGAGCTTTCGTTTGGCGGCACCGTGAGCCTATTTACATTTTCTTTATATCCATCAATCAAATTAACTCAATGCATGTCTTTTTTTTTTTTAACTGCACTGCATTTTACTGCACTGGCTTGTGAAAACCTGCAGAGCCTCATCAGGTTACTTTTGAGGTCAAAGCAGCAGTCTTTTGTTGTGCAGTGACACAACAACAAGGCTCTTTAGGCTACTAACTGACTCTCATGCATGTTCAACCCCTCTGAAATGCCTGTTGTGGTTTAGAACTTGAATGGCCTGTGGAAATAAGTTCATTGTGAGCTGCTTTAAGTGCTTCATTACAAAGCGAAGTTGTTGCTGAAAGAAGCTGTTTCAGTGGCCTGTGAAGGGCCTTAGGTTAGATGGTGTTCATTGCCCTTGTATTCTTCTATTCTAAACACATGGGACTGTACTGCGCTGTACTTTCCATCCTTACACTGAAAGTGCACTGACTTTGGTTAGGAAAACTACTGTCTTCCACCTGAATAATTAATAGAATACAAACATTCAGAATAATAACTTCTCTCTGCCCTCATTGTCTTCCCCGTGGCTTATGTTTGGTTTTAATTCTTACTCATAATGCAGGGATTCTTCCTCTGAAATCCTGCTAAACTGAGCACAGAAAAATCACTTTAAATTTGACCGTAAGGTTCTAATTACACTCTGTACTTGGGGTGTGGTTTTGGCTTCTATTTTTTTTTTTTCACTCCCTTAACTGCTCTGGAAGGTTTTAGTTCCACAATAAAGGCGCAGGAAGGGCAGAAGTGATGGGTGATGTGAAACAGCCCTGGTTTCATTCCCACTTTCTCATGTCACTGTCATGGCACCTAGTAACCCAACTGAGACCCAGAGTCCCATTTAATTTTCATTCAAGTCATTTCACGTTCCCATTTGTACTGTTATCTTTTAAAAGCATTTAATAGAGTTCATGCTCTATTGCTCAGCCCCCAAATAATCCACAAGGGCAGTGATTGGGTTGAATACGAGGATGTGCTCGGTTTTAGAGGCATGCTTGTTAAACAAAAGTAAATTTCATATATCAAGCGGTGTTTTTCTTTGTGCCTATATAGGACGGTCAATGTAGTGGTGCCACACACCACTACATGGACTGTTTTAACTATGGCAAGCTTCCAGTGCATAACAGCCAAACAGAACTTTTTAACCCCTTGCCACACTGTTGGATAAGGATTCTCCAGCAGTCCTTAAGCAAAGAGAAACAACTGCTTTTCTCTGGAATTTGAAATGAAAACGGTTAGGCTCCTTTAAAAATCTAGCTGTTCATCTGTAACTGATTGTCTTTTTGAGGCAAAGCTATACATATGAAACCAATTAGAAGGTGCTGGAATGTGCTGCAAGGATCTGGAGTTGATCTGTAGAGCACGGATGGCCATATTGAGTCAGACAGATTTTGGGGGGGGGGGGGGGGCAATTGGGTCAGTGTTGCGCCCCAGCTGGTGATAGTGTCTGGAGGCCTCCATCACTTGGCGGCTGAATTGGTGCCGCAGCACCATTTACTCATGACCGCATCCTGTTCCATCCGGCAAACTTCCTTTCAACCTTAAAGACAGACTTAAAGTTTTTGGCTCCCATCAAAACAAAGCAACAAGTAAATTTTCTCTTTTAAAAGAGTGGATGGCCTTAAAAGTATTCTTATAAGGCACTCAGGAGGGATGTTCCCACAAGAACCACGCTCTGTGTACATTCAGGCATTTGCTCATTCACTCATGTTTAATGCTTTCTTTTTTTCTCCTCTGCATGTTTTGGGGCAATTCAGTGTGTACTGTTTAGAGGGCGCAGAGCTCTAGCTGCCCTGCATAAGGAAACACAGTGTGTGCTCTGTACAAGTGACGGTATGCTTAAAGTCAAACCCAGTCAGCCAAATGGAGCCTGAGCCTGGGGAAGCAACTCAGTGATTTAGAGCGTTTTGTATATGTCAACGCAGCATTTGTTCAGTAAATCTTTTAGTGACAACACTGTGGATGATTTTGTCTTTGACAATCATGCTTAGTCCTTTATCTTCGCTCAGAGCACCAAGGAAGGCAGGCGCAGTTGAACTATTATCAATGAGAATATTGTGATTTAAAGAAATAAATGCTGTGTAAATGCTACTTTTATGGTATTTGCTCAGTGTGCAGTTAGGTTTTATTGCCAGAAGAAAACCCTTGAGTGTAGTTTTGGGTAAGTTAAATGGCATAGCACTTGACTTCACAATTATATCTTGATTTGACAAGATGACGTGGAAAGAAAAAGTCGAATTACAGTCTCTGATTTCTAATAATGCCACCAAGACCTTCATTTAGTGTCCTCACTTTTCTCCTTCACCTCCTAAGAGCTTTAAATTCATCGAAAAGAAACACTAACGCTGTTTCTGTTGGAATATTAAAGACACTTTCACAGCATACTGGCCTTCACTTCCAGCCTTACATTCACATGTAAGGCTTTTACTATATTTCTGTCTACTGAAAGATATTTTTAGTGAAATACAGCATCAGTGAAACAGAATTGAACTATAACAGAGGAGCAGACTCAGACTTTGGTTTCTGTGGAAGACAGCTGTGGATTTTTTTTTTTTTTTGATTTATTTATTTTTTTAACCTGCTTTAAATAACAGCCCAATAAATATTTTTGCACATGGTGTAATTTCTCTGCAGACGTGGAATCTTGTTTTTCATGTAGAGTTTCCAAAGTTGCTAAAATTGAGTAATGATTTGAAGCTCAAAGCTCTTGAGGGTTTCTAGTTAGGCTCTGAAAGTTACTTTTCTCATGTTTCTCTCTAATTAGATGAGTTTTTGCTTTAGCAGATACCCACAGGATTTTTTCTTTTTCTTTTTCTCAGGTTATCTTTAGTGTGGAAGGATGTGGTTGTCATACCTGATCTTTTTAAAAGTCATACGCAACACAAAGAGGAGTTTTCTTTTTTTCTTTCTAAAGTGGGATTTTTTCCCCCTCTTGTTTGGTGTTTGGAATATTTGATGATGTTGGTTTTTCTAGCATTTAGTCACAGCAGATTTATCAAGTTTCTATTCAGCTCTGCCAGGAAATACTTTAGTTGGAATGACATTATCAGGAGGGAACGCTGTTGGAGGCGAGCACGCTGTGCTTGAAAGTGGAGCATGTTCATTGATTCAATGGGATTGGTGTTTACTCTTGGGCCCATCCCAGAAGACTAAATAAAATAGGTAAAGTGAACCCAAATACTTTAACAGCCCGGTTTAATTTTGACCCACCCACCCACCCCAAAATATTGGCATAAGCTGCGGAAAAAAACAATGACTTTGAAGCTTGAAGTAACAGTTCACATCTCTGAGATATTTCAGTGGGCTTTGAAAAAGCACTGCTGAAGGGAAGGGCTCCCAGTCTTCCCCCTCCATCTCCAACCCCTCCTCAGCCACAAGCTCCAATTAGACTCAGAGGTTCTCCCCTCTGTGGTCATTTCATGCTGGTGTGTAAAGTGATAAAATTAGATCCCACAGTATTTTATTTCAAGTTTTATGTCAATTTGCAGGCAACAACTGGATCAGCTCAGCTGCATCGCACACGATCTGAGGGAGCACCTTTATTAGAAGAGGTTTCAGTGCTTTTATTCATCTCAGCTCAGAGCTCAACCAGTATGACTATTTTTGGGGTGTTGGTTGGTTAGGTCGTTTAAATGAAGACACATAAGCACAAGCTAATGTGTGTTTATCGCCATCCAGAATGTACCAGGGCATCGGTAAGCTGAAAGAAAGCAAAACTAACAGGCTGGCCTCAGGCCATGGCTAGCCTCTGTCTCTCATGGTCTCTGTCCATTATTATATAGCTCTCTTTCTCACTCTTATCTCAGGTTTTACATCCTATCTCAGCTTCATGACATTTAATAGACTCTGGAGAATGATGTCTCCGAGCTACATTTAAGCCTTATTCTCATGCATCACTTGAAAGTGTGTTTTAAGCTTTGCTCCAGTCTTTTTTTTTTTTTAAAGAAAAAGAGAGAACTGGGGCTATAGCTCTGCATTTAAAAATCTGGCACTCTCTCTTTATCTCCTTAAGTATCCAGGTGTTGCTCATGTAATGGGAATGGTGCAATTTGATCCCTGCAACCTTTTAGCTTCTTATTGTATCTACAAAAACATGGCATTCAGAAGTTTGACTTAAACATACACTTCACTGTCCTGTGGAGAAAAAAAAGCAAAAAGACCAAGGTCTAAACCCTTTAGTCTGACAGTCAAAAGGAACATGATTGCAATGATACACTAGCTTCATGCTCTCTTGTGATTTCAGTCACATCCCAGCCCTCTTGCGGTACACCCCTCCACCACTCACCCCAATCACCTCCCTGCCTGCCAAGTACATAGGGAGGCAAGTCATCCAGGGTGAGCGAGGGCTCAGTCACTGCAGAGAATCACAATGAGACCTTTGGTGCTGTCCTTCCCAGAGCATTGCTGCACAACAGTACAGTAACAGCAACCTTCTCCCTGAAATGGCCGTTTTGGTCTTTTTTTTTTTTTTTTTTTTTTTTTTCATTGTGCACGCGTTGTTTTTTTGGTTTGTTTGTTTTTTTTGACCACTCACATAAAAGAAAGCATTTCCTTTGTGCATTTCTGGCAACCTATTTTCATTCTTCTGTATGCTGAGAGAAACTGGAAAATAGAATTTCAGCTTTCTCAGTGTTAGCTTGTATTCAGTCTGGATTTTAATTTTGATATTTTCACCTATTATGTCACTAATAATAATGAAATTGTGCTTTTAATACACGAAGTGTAAATAAGCTGAATTACCAAAACTGAGCCCCCAGTGACATATGCGGGTCTGTTTGTCTGTTGCTAGTAGGGGTGTATCTAACAAGGAAGCTTTGGGTGCCCTGTTGGGCTCTGTTTGACCTGAGATTTTTTTTTCCTTTTTTTAAAGTTAAAACATGTCAGACTGCTGATGTGTCAGGAGCATTGCTGTGGTGCGGCTAGCCTGTGCGGTATGCCTCAACAATCTGTGCTGACTTGCTGCCCAGGACTACCGTGTTTGGCAGTCTCCCATGGGTCAAGCGGTGATTGAATGCACAGTTATGCCTTAGGCACGACACATGAAAGGGCCTGTATAGTGAGAACACCTTCAATAGTAATTTAAAAATAGTAGCATGCAGTTTCCCCTATTGCGGAAGAAGAGGGAGAAACAGCAACCAAAAATAGAACTACAGAACCACTATAGAACCACTATTGGTTGTAGAGTTTTTTGTGAATGGAGTCTTTTTTTTTTTTCTTTTTTTTTGTTAACACTAAAAGCACAGTTGTAACTTGGTTGACTTTTACATGTCGCTTTGCCCACTGTTAGAATCTATGTACCTTGAATTTGGAAATTTCCCATGTAGATTCCCATAAAGTTCATGCTGGTATTTCTGAGGTTACCAGGGTTAGAACTGCATTTCTTTTTAATTTTGTCATTTAAAAGCATTTCCGCTGTTGCTTTCTATGACCCATCAGCGTCTTTCCCTGCTTTTCGTTTTCAGCTCCCAAAACCGATGAGCAGCCCAAGACTTGCAGCTCTAAGCAGTTTGTATGTAAGGACCAGGTGACCTGTATCTCCAAAGGTTGGCGCTGTGATGGGGAGAAGGACTGTCCAGATGGCTCAGATGAATCTCCAGATATCTGTAAGTGTTCTACATGAACAGCTATCAAAACTGGGAAGTGCTGGTATTATTTTGCTTTGGCTCTTGAGATAATTTTCTTTAATCAAGATAATGAATCTTTTAAAAAAAAAAAAAAAAGGTCACTTTTTTTATAGCTCATGACATCACTGTATAATTGTTGCACATAATGCAAGACATCAAAATGACTACCCTGAAATAGCATTGAAGATACAACAGCGCCATGTTCAGACGATTTAATTTAGGACTGAATACGGAGACAGGTTTTTCCTTTTCTGTGAAGAATGCTGCTCGGCTGAATTATGGCTCTTCTTATGTGGCCATGTTTAGTCTGAATGTTCAGAGATGTGTCTGCTCTTGTCTGGACTCTGCGGCATCTGTCCCAAAGACTCTTGTCCCAACCACTCACATCTGTCAGCCTCTCCATCCATAAACTCTCCCTGGTAAAAGCCTTCCCTCTGTTTATATGCAGACACTAATGGTAATATTACTGTGCCACACCTTCCTTCTCTCATACCACAAACCTTCTCACCGTATACTGGCACGCAAAGGCAAGCCGGTGACTCGCAGCCTTAAGGGTACTTATATAATACAGTTGAGTAGTAAGGCACTACTATGAATACGATGCTGTGGTCTCCTACACATCAAAGTGTTGAAATGGAAAAAGCTAAAATTAGCCGGTATTCTCGTCTTCCTTTCCTGCAGAGCAGAAAGAATGAAAGAAAGAAGAAAAGAGAAGTCTTTTCTCATTCAGACTAAACAAAGTATGCTCTCATCTACTTCATCTGTCTCGAACCCATATTTAGAGATTCATGCACATTTTACAATGAGAATTTACTGCTGACAGCGTAACTCTTTCTTTATTAGTTCAGCTAAAGACTTAAAAAAATTTTTTTTAGAAGAGTTTTGCAAAAACAACACTTGGGTGGTCCACCTAATTCATTCTAGCAAAATGCAGTTATTCAATTTCTGCCCTTTTCTACTGTGCAATTGAACTGAGTGAGGTTTCTGTAGCTCTTATGTAATTTTGGTGACACAAACAATGGTGTGATTCATCTTCTGCAGGGAGAAATGGAGAGCAGGGTTTCACCAGAACATCAAGATATGTTCTGCTCGATTACCCACTTCCCATGGGCTTTGCTCTGTCTCTCGTTTCACCTTTGGTTAAAGGGCTTCTTCACTTGCGTTAGTTTTTTAAGCGTCCTTAATAAATATCTTTTAGTGCAGTAAATACAAGTTCTGTCTGTACAGCTCTATGTGTTTGCAGTCTAATAAGTAAATTAAAGGCCAGGTGCCTTTTAAGTATCACAAAGAAAGGCAGCCAGACTGTGATTTTTATCCAAAGTCGTTTAGTTGAGCCATCCATTAAATTTGAGTAGTGTTTAGAATGGAGGGTTGCAGATAAAACTACAGAGTGAATGGGGCCGGAGCCAGCAGAGATGATGTCAGGAGACTCTAAAGGAGTATGATTCTAAAGGTTATTTAAAATCCTCCTCTGACTCAGAGGAATGGAAAAGTCTATTTCTCTTTATTCCGGCTTTTCCATTCACAGGATGAAACCGTTTGCAGGTCATTGGTCTGGTTACTCCCCTACTGGAAAGCATCATCTGTGCAGCTGTAAACAAGGCAGCTCTCAACTGAGCTGTTATGGAAATAGTAGATATAAAAAAAAAAAAAAGGGGGGGGTGTTCAGTGATCCATCTGAAAGGGCTGAAATCTGCAGCAGCTTTGTGTTGATGCATTGTTTTTATCTTGAACTTTTGCGGTATCTTGTGTTCATCTGCTTCATTTTATCAGCTTCAAAGTTTACAAAAACAGTCTAGCTTTTACTTTCAAACTCGTGTTGATGACAGAGAATTACAAGAAGGCTCCCCGCTCTCTAGACTTCTGTTTCAACATGCCTCCAAACTACTGTCTAATTTTGTGTGTTAATGTTGACGTGAAATAGAGTGGTGCACACTACTGTAATTACGACATTATCTACAGTTTAACTTAATTACTATCTGCAGACTTGGTCTACAGAGAACACTTACAGGGATATCGCTTGGAAAAAAAAATCATTTCCTCCCAACGTTTTCCTTTTTTCTTTGCTTTCTATTCATCTGTTCCTTGGCTGTGGCTTCTGTCCTGGTAAGGGATTGCCCCGCAGTCTGGCCATCATTTAAATCAAACACGGTGACACTGCAGGCAGCACACGCAGCCAATATGAAGCTTGTTTCTCTTCTATATTTAAATGAACAGTTTTTGAAAAGTTCAAATAAGAATCTGCTTGGTTTATTCTGCTCATTCTTTTGCTTATGTCTTATCGTGAAAACGTTAACACCAGTCTAGCTGATGCACGTGTCATTTCATCTACTGAAAATGCCACCTGTTTTTGTTTACAGTGATCATGAATTCACTTACTGTCAGAGTGGGGGGTGGGTGGGGGGGTGGGGTGGCGGAGGGTTGTAAATGTGGGCCTTTGTCTGGCGTGGATCTTTGATCTGCACCTCAAGTATCCTTTCTGGAAGTAAGGGTACTCCTCAGTATCATACTGTCTGGAGGCCTAATTGCCTGTCGTTTCCAAGCCACTCATCTAGGCTGTAATTACGTTGAGAAGCTAAAGACAAGCTTCTCCCAGAGTAGCAGGATAGTAACACTGCATGAGGTGCTAGCTGTGACCGAGGTGGCAGCTGATACCGGTGGTGTGGGGTAGTTCATGTATGAATGTGTGTTTTTTTTGTTTTTTTTTTTTTACACATGGAACTACATGAGTTTTTTTCATAAATGGGTCGGTGTGCACCTCCCTCTCAAATAGCCACCACAAGGCTGCCTGTACAGACTCCTGTCTGTCAGTGTGACCCTGTTATCCACTCCCAAGGACTGCACTCCCAAGGTTCCCCCTCACTGCGTGGCTTCAGTTCAGTTCAGACAGGCTATTTCACCTCAATTACATACAGGCTTAGGTCTCAGGAAGTTGCTGACATGTGGCCTCGGGGCTGGAGTTTATACTCTGTGTGTCTCGACGACGGTGTTCCGTTTAGGACTGCTGCTTTTTAAATCCTCCTGTTGGTAGTTGTAGTACATTACCAGAGAACTGGCCCTATCTGGAGGAGATACAGTGGTCAGGGAGTGGTGTTTCGGTTATTATATCAATGCAGGTCTTTAAGTGCATAAATTAAGCAAACGGTGTCCTGGAATCCACATGGACCTGATGCAGTGGAGGATAAAGGGATGTGAATAAAAACTTGCTGTCATGCTGTGCTTATTAACCATCCAATTTACCTTTATGCTTGTTCACACTGTTCCACATGAACGTAACTCTCTTAGACTGCACAGGTTTATATAACTAATTAGTACTACACACAAAGTAAATCCTTCGAGACATTGTTACTGACCCTGTCACTGACATTCGCTACTATTCCTGGTGTGTAAGATAAGTGCAACATCAGCTTTTTGTCACTTTGTTTCTTTATTTCTTTTTTTAGTTTTGGAGAGCTGGAGATGGCATACCAATGAGGTCTTGACATTTTACAGCAATTTACTGGCCACCTAATCTTTTTTTTTTTTTATTATGCCTGACAGTCCTAGATCTCATTTTCAAGCCATCCTGGTTACAGCTTATATAAGATGCTGCTGTTAAAATCAAAAGTGCTGTGTAGTTACTATCATGTCACAACCCTCTTGGAGCACTTGTTTAAAAAAAAAAAAAACACTGACTCCTTCTGTCTCTATGTCAAGTCTGTATCCAATTATGATTCTTGCATGAACCACATTCACTGTGGTTGAGCCAGAGAATGGGAACAGATGTTTAAAGAAGTCTTGCATGTGAGTGCTTTCTCATTCATGAGAAGCACTTTCCGTGCAGGAATCCTTTCTAACATCAGAAAATTGGATGCAGCAATTGTCTGTGCGTAATTCTCTGTTGGGATTTTTTGTTTTTTTGTTTTTTGCTTCCGATTTTACATGAAAATGTTCACAGGACATCTGTAAAGAGAGGGTTGAATTGCATCTCAGTTGTGCAGATACACTTCCTTTCTTTCCTCATAGGGTATTAACTCCCATTCAGAGGGAGAAAATGAACTGATAATTCAAAGTAGTTAGCTCTTGAAAGTATCAAGATACTTCCTGTGCTCACATTATGAATTTGTCATTATACCTGTCCCCATTGGCTAGTAGATATGGGAAATACAGTGTATAGATCCAGTCAGACACACACGTTGATTTGTTTTCCATGTTGATGCTAGAAAGTAATTTTGAGAGGATATGCCTTGGAATGCACTTTCATAATGAAACTGAGGGGCCCTTGCCTGAAGAGGCTAAAGATATTTAATGAAACTGTGGCCAAATCCGGACCCTCAAAAGGAGACACTCACTGCTTTCCATGAAAAGTTTGTGTTAAGCTTATTATCATATTATTTCATGTCAGGTGTTTTCAACAGGACAGTTTACCCCAACACGCTGGAAACTCCTTCAAAAAAGTTTGATGCAATGGTGTAGTGCCACAATGCTATGGCACAGAGTACCTCCCAGCATATACTTTGTCTCTTAGCCATAAACACTCTAGTCCATGTCAGTGCATGCTGTGGCTCGGGGCTGAGCTAATAGGGAGGTCTGATAGGAAGATTGAGCTATCATCTCCATGCAGCTGCCTGAGGCGGTTGTAGGCCACACAACAAGGTTATCTGGCCATCTCTTGCCCTTGTCCCCTCTCTGGATGCTCGCCAAGCCTCGTTCCTTGCTTTACCCAGTCTGTCATGCATCAGCAGCCTCTCCAGGACAACCATGTTGAGGCGACTGCTGTCATGGTGGGATGGGATGGAGGCATGGAGTCATGGGAAGAAGGAGCTATTCCTACAGAAAAAGCCTTTGTATAGTAGAAAATGAGCAGATTAGCATTTAGGCTGAGAAGGAAAATGGAAATGGCTTTTTAAGGCTCTGATCCTCTTTCTGTTGAAACGGCCTTTTACAGTAACGTTTGGGGGTTGGGAGGCGATCCTTTCATAGCCTGTAATCAGTCATGTAGCTGTAGTCACAGGGGGCACTAGGCAGGGGCAAGAGGGTCTGTAGTGGCAGTGGATGTCACACTGCTTCCACAGAGGAAGGAGAAAAGCCCTGTAAATCCCTCTGGTCTGTAGCCCTGAGCCCTCCTCAGCTTCACCAGCCTATCAAAAGACCACGAACGCAGGGCTTTCTCACGCCACGCAGGCACCACTTCCCTTTCTCTGCTGTCTCTGCCACACCCTGTCTCCTTCCCTGCATCTTTCTCTTTGTCCTGTGTCTGTTTGCCTTCCTCTCTAGCAGGTGGATGAAGTAGAGTCATCTCTCTTCCCTATTCCTTATGGTCCCTACCCTGTCGTTTTGCTTGTGGAGATGACTATTTGTATGTCACTTACTTTTGGTAATTTTTGGTGACAGTTTTTATGTAGTAATGGTCTGAGTGAAACAAATCTGTCAATTATGGCAACATATCTGGTAAACAAGGAGGTACACAGATGTGATAGATTTGCATTGCTGTTCCACTGAAAGATTTCAGACTGAAGTAATAGAACTTAACCTTTAAAGATGACATTATTATTATTATTATTATTATTATTATTATTATTATTATTAGGCAGTGCGGTGGTTAGCACTGTTGCCTCACAGCAAGAAGGTCCTGGATTCAAATCCACCATTTGGCCGGGCCTTTCTGTGTTCTGTTTGCGTGTTCTCCCTGTGTCTGCGTGGGTTCTCTCTGGGTACTCCCACAGTCCAAACACATCCACTTAGTGGGGTTAGGTTAATTGGTGTGAATGTGAGTGTGAATGGTTGCTTGTCTCACTGTGTTAGCCCTGCGGCAGGCTGGCGACCTGTCCAGGGTGTACCTTCCTCTCGCCTTATAGGCTCCAGTGTCCAACATAGTGACACTGAAGTGTGTATTGGAACCCATTGCAGAAAAGTGCTGTTTTTACTAAATATGTTTTGATACTTAATTACATTTTACAGTTGCTAAGCTTTATGCAGCCATCTTTAAACCTATATGTGTGGTATTCAAACACTGAGTTTTGGGTCAGTTGCACAAAATTCTTCAGAATCTTGATTGTATCATACTGTCAATGGCAGAGAGATTAGATACACAAAATCACACAATATAATTCAGTTGTGGCATTGTATTTGTTTTGTTACCAGTAAAGATGTGTTAATCACATTCATATTGTAGGATTATTGTAAGGGGAAGACTCTCTTCAATAGGGTTTGCCATAACCATATGCTTTTTTTTTTTTTTTTTTATGCTGCTGCAAAGTGTGACTCCAGAGTGGGGATATTCCTTCTGTGGGCAAGCCTGCCTGTCTCCCTACACAACATATTAATTTGATCTGACAGCAGACTTTATGGGAGTCAGTCAGGGGCTGCTATGTAACCCAAAGAGAAGGAAGAAACGCGGGCTTTTATGCTCAGAACAAAAGATCGACAGGGGCTCTAAATTTAAGGTAATTGCATAACTACAGGGACTGAGGATGGGGGATGGTTGGATCTAAAGCCTGAGGTGTAGGAGGAAAGCGTACATTAGAAAAGACTGGTGTCCATCAGTAAAACCATAATGGAACCCACCACATGCGAGAGAGAGCTGCAGCTCTTTTTGAAGGTGACACTGAAGTGATGCATTACCTAAAAGTCTGCACTGTGCTCAGGGGAAAAGTGTAATATTGTCATTGCACAAAGGCATATGTGACTCATAGTTTGTTTTAATCACGATGAATCCCAGAGATGACTTTTCATCTGTGATACATAAAGACTGAGAGAGGTCAGTTAACAATTAAGGTCCCATAGGACACAGCGAGGTAGTGCTTATGTCACTATTAAATTATCACATTGTTTAGTGCAGTATTGTAATAGTACTCATTCTGCCCTCTAATAGGTGTGAGAGTTGTAATTTTCCCCTCTTTTTTTGTCTGCTCTCTACCATGCTGGAAGATTATATTCCTCACCTGCAGTGGCTTGACTTCAAACCTGACAAGCTGCATCAAGAATCTGTGAAGTGAAGTGACTTAGTAATAATAATGTTAATTTATAATGCCAATACTAAGTAAAAATTTCACTAAAAGTAACATGAACGTCAGCTGTAGTGTGATAGAACTTAAATTCTGGTCTCATAGAAATAGCAATGACATACATGTATTTCTTTCTGAGAGCTGAGAGTAAGTTTTTCTGGGTTAGGTGTGTTAACAAAAGCATAAAAGACTTAATCCAGCCAAATAAGTTGTAGGTTATATTCAGTTTTGAAAAAAAAAAAAAAAGTCAAGATTGACCTCATCAGTAAGCAAACAGATCACACAACTGTCCCTTGCTATGAGCTGCGCAGTGATAGAAACTGACGGAAAGTTGTCAAAGATCACACTTTGTGATCGGCATAATAGTGAAAATTGCTGCTGTGGAGAGTGGCAAATAAATTATGATGTGAGATACCTTGCATTTGACCCTGGGGTCAAGAGAGAGACAGAATATCGGCCAAAAATTCAGAAAGAACACATAATATAAAAGTTATAAATTGATTTGCATGTCATTAAGTGAAATAAGTATTTGATCCCCTACAACCCAGCCAGCTTAATAATCTGATGGCAGTTGGGACTACAGTCACCAAGAACACCATTGGTAACAGACTATGCCGTAATGGATTGACATCTTGCAGCATCTACAAATTTGCCAGTGAACATGTACATGGTTCAGAGAAGGGAGAAAATGCTGTGGACAGAAGAAATCATAATCAAGCTCTTTGCCTTCAACATGACCGGCCGAGCTTAGGGGAAGACAATTGCTGAGTATATCCCAAAGAGCACCATCCCCACAGTCAAGCATGGAAGTGGAAACATTATGCTTTGGGGCTGTTTATCTGCTAAGGGTACAGGACGACTTCACCACAATGAAGGGCTAATGGACGGGGCCATGTGCCACAAAAGCTTGCACAGGAACATCCTTCTTTCTGCCAAAACTGAAGATGGGTCTTGGATGGGTCTTCCAGCATGACAGTGACCAAAAACATAATGCCAAGGCAGCAAAGGAGCGGCTAAAGAAGCAGCATGTTGAGATCATGGCGTGCCCTAGCCGGTCCCCAGACCTCAATCCTGTAGAAAATCTGTGGAGGGAGCTGAAGCTTCGAGTTGCCAAGCGAGAGCCAAGAAACCCAAAAGTCTTAGAGACTTTCTGTAAAGAGGAGTGGGACAAAATCCCTCCTGAGATGTGTACAAACTTGGTGACCAGCAGCAAGAAATCAAGTCATTTTTTGCTTGGGGATCAAATATTATTTCACTCAGTGACGTGAAAATCAATTCATAACTTTTGTGTAATGTCTTTTTTCTGGATTGTTTGATATTATTTATCTCTCCATTAAGATGAAACTACCATAAAAATTAGAGACTGTTCATTTTGTTGGAAGTGAGCAAACTTACTACATCAGCAATTCAGCAGGAGATTGAATAATTATTTCTCACACTGTACAAACAACAGTAGATTTAATGATCCCTCAGCTCAGAAAAGCTACTGCTGACTTATTTACTTTCTTACTGATTTATGTGGTGTCTCACTGACTCCACATAAATCTCCAAAAGCTGGGTGCAAATGAAAGGCCATCTCGTTTGACATCTTTGCCGTTCTGGGCTCCAGTTTTGAAGATGTCTCCAGTGTTTGGTTTGCTCCTGTCATGCAGTGCTTATCTGTTAATATTGTATATAGTGTTATACATTGTATTTTTTTTTTTTTTTTTTTACATCATTATTATTATCGTAGCAATTTCATTTTAAGACAGTGCAGAGTCAAAACCATCTGTGAGAACCAGTGAGCGTAATCAGTTTCAGAAGGCCACTAAAAATTACTCATGCCTGGGAAACCAGATTTGAGATTAAAACCATTCAAACTGAACAGTAGATAGAATTAGTCACTAAAAGCACTGTGTAGGCCACTGTGTTACAGTGTTAATGCTATGAAGTACGTCAAACCAGAATCTCTCAAATACCGCTTTTGTATGTGGAATAGAATATTTATATATTGGTATTATACAGACAAAATGGGCCTAGTTTTAGCAGGCTGGGTTATTTAGTAGAAGAAAAGGTTTGGCCATGGTTAAATGGCAAAAGCAAACAACTAGAAACTTGGTGAAAGACTCCACCCTGTTTTGTCTTACTTAAATGACTCAACAGCTACAGAAAACACATCCACATAATGTTAAATCAGCCCACTAATGAGATGTTTTATCTGCAACACCCACTGAAACAAATCCTGGAATGGTCACAAGCTACACAACAGTATTAAAATGTAGAGTCATGTGTATATTGTATATGTGACTGTGGGGAAGTTGTGCTGTAATACTTTGCTTACACTGATGATGATGATGATGATGCAGAAAATGGCTGCTGCCTGTGTAAGCATTGTAATACACTGCCAACAATTTCCCGAACTGGAGCAGCCAGCGCAGGGTTCATATCTATTGTTCCAAAGTTATTTAATCCTCCATATTGTCCTTTCTATTTAGCTTTCTGCTGCTGGTCCTTATTCAGCTCCTGCCAAAGTATTACTGTGTTGTAGAACACAAACAATTCTGTCTATTTGATTGTTGGCAGTTGTTAGTGTATTTCCAAAAAGTTATTCTGCTTGCTGCCCTGCTTGTGGAAGTAGAAATGTGTGTAGGAGAAGAGCTTGTTGTGGGTGAGATGGAAAGTAGAGATTGATTAGTTGTCTTTTCAGTCTCTTGGTGGCTGTAGAGCATTGAAATCTGGTCCCTGGTTTAGTTTTATTAGCGAGTATGTTGGTTTACCTATCCGTCCGCTCATTCCTCAATAGATCCCATTTCATGAAATGAGCTCCCACAACACATAGCTGCAAAGACACACGTTTCTGCTGTTGGTATAATTCAGATGTCTTGCACTCTGACTCGTCTTTTATACTCCCCCGAGAACTGTTGACAATTGCTAAATCCTTGGCAGGGGGTTCTTTTCCAGTGTACATGGCAGATTATTCCTGGTACTGCCGTTTATGTAAAAATCCCCATGTTGGCAGTGTATTGAATGTAAATCAGCCTGGCTTAGAGGCCAAGGCTGTAGGAGGGCTGCTAATATGCTAGCATCCCCCATATGGGAGAGCTACTCTCCTCCCTAAGCCAGATGTATTAGAAGCTAATTCTCAGTTTGAATGTGGCACATTTTCCACACAGGCTGCTGTTGTGGGATCATTATGGAAGCTCATGTCACTTTAAGGCACTTGTTTAACAGAGTTAGATTTGATGTTCAGTGTGTGGTTACTAATCTCTCTTGGATGGATCACAGAGCCTCAGAAGGAATGCCTGTGGTTTTCGTCAGGGAATGCCAACATGCAGGCAAATATTCCATCTCCCTCATGTATGTTTTTTATATGAATATACATTCTTTGATTAATAAAATGGTATGGCTTGCCTTAGACATTGAGAGAGATGCGATTTCACTTTCTTTTAAGACTAAACTATATACACAAAGATGTAACACACTTTATATCGTGCCAAGACTTTAAAAAATGTATTTTCACTTCCTAACATTTTCTTTGCTGGTTTTACAATAAAAAAAAGCCGCAACTGGGGTCAAATAAATTCCGTTTTGGCTGCAGCAGCTGCTTAATATTCAGAGAACTGAGATGTTGTGTATGGGAAGTTCTGAAAGAGATCTGAAGCAGGTTTATAGCTCAGGCTATGTGCATATTCAGATACCGTCTTCTGAAAGCGTATCCCAGCACAACATGTATTCTGCAGAACTCTGCAGATCGTTTCCTGTGAAGGAGGTGAACTTTGTTTTTTCTGCTTCAAGTGTTTTTCTAAAATGGGTCAGCAGATGTTGGAAAGAAAGAGAGAGAGAGAGAGAAAGAGAGAGGTGGAGGAGGAGGAGGAGGAAGAAGAAGAAAAAAAGCCAAGCCAAACTGTTTGTTCTGCATTGTGGGCTGAGAAGAAAGCTAGAGAGAGAGAAGAGTGGGAGAGAGAGGCTGCCTCTACTGTATGTTTTGGCCTTCTTAAAAAAAATAATAATAATAACCCCCCCAAAAAACTCAGCATTTTCTAGTCCGGGGACATCATGGCCTTTGCCTTCAGCACCCCTTACGATCCAGTATTTCTTTGAGTGTTTACTTGTGCAATTTTGAAAAATTATTTTCTTCAGTGTCTGCCAAGTGATCTTGTGTGCAGACTGTATTTCTCAATGCTCTTTTGATATGTGGCCACATTAAAGGTAACTGCAAGTGTGCATGTACTATATGTCTCTAACACACGCAGGAAACAGTTGGTTTCAAATTTGATTTAAAAAAAAAAAAATATATCATGCACCAGATTGAAAATACCGTGTTACTTTTGCCTACTGCATTAAATCTAAAAGCAAAACAAAAATAATTATGGCTTCAAAAGAGAGGCAGCAAATTAACTTAGGTCCTTTTTAAAAAACTGAATGTAGATGTTTTGTCCTCTGATAATAGAGGTGACCTAAACTATCTGGAACTTGCAGAATTACTCATAGTTACTAATGTGAGCCATAAAAGATAAAGTGCTTTTATCTGCAGATGTTTATTGATGTTAGCCTTATCTCAAACAGTTTCTTTAAATTAAGCCCTCTGTTTAGCCAGAGTTTGCTTAAAGAGAGCAGTGCTACACCCTTTTTTCCTGAATTTTGCTCTCACACACCAAACATTGGTGATGCTATTTTAAAACTATTTTGGCCTTTATATACTGCTCTTTTATTAGTATTTTTATAGTAGTAGTAGTTTTAATATATGTTGTTCTTTTATTATTGTTCTGTAGTGTAGTGGTTTACACTTTTGCCTAAAAAGTAAAAGATCCCTGGTTTCATCCTGGGAGGAGACACAAATAGGGATGGGAGATGAAAACCGGTGCCACTTGAGAACCAGTTCCAAGTTTTCCAAAGAATCGGAATCGTATATGTCCGAGCTTATCAATTCGTTTATCGGTGCCTGCAGGTGCTGGCAATGCACACTTATTGCAAATCAACAGTGTCATACATGCATGTCTAGTGTTGCCATAAAAAAGGAGTCATGGCAGAGAGGGCGAAGCGGTCCAAAGCGTTGCTTCATGTTATGAACAGAGGTGATAACAGTGCATGTCTGTAACATGATTATTTCAAATGGGGTGGAAACACTAGAAACATGCTGAGTCATCTTTCTGCACAACATAGGATTCACTTCCAGGAGTGCTGTGTATTTGACCCATGTGTGTGCGCCACCGTTGCTACCGCTGTTGTTTCCTAAGCGAGCAGCTTGTCTATACAGATGATTAACACTATTTTATTTGATCAAAAAATGCCTGAATTGAAATGAATGCCATACAAATAGTTTCTCATTTCCTCCATTTTTAGATGTTGACTGAGAGATTGATGCTACATTTAGCATTAGGCAGTAGTCTGTTTTTTGATATTTAGATAAAAAGCAGTTGTACTGACACTGGAAATCTGTAGGTATACTTCTTTCCTCATATAAAACTGGGTCAAGAAGGGAGTTGGATTGATAAGCAGATTTGATAATGGTATTAGTATCAAGAAAACCTGATTCATTCCCATCCATAGACACAAATCCCTTTGGGGTTGTGTCAGGAAGGCCTCTGGCATAAAAACTCTGCCAAATGAATAATGCAGAGCTACCTGCTGTGGTGACCCCTTGTGAATCAGGGAGCAGCTGAAAGCTTCTTCTAAACTTAACACAAAAGTGAGGAAATTTGTGTTTGGTTGATTATTTTGTTGTTGAAGCAACACTTCTGGGCAATAAATAGAACTGTTTGAAAACCCTGTGTATTGCCCCTTAAATGGTGCCACATTTGTAAGGAAAATGCATTTGTAGGTTGAGCAGCAGAGTTGAGTATGTGAGTTGCGCCCCTGAAAAACTTTCCAAAGCTTCTCTGCCAATGCCAAACAGCTTATTCTGCTACTGACTCATGTTTGGTGTCGTTTATTGGATTGGAAGATTGAAGTTTGAAGAAACAAGACAATTGGCAATTTAGCAGTTTATTCATTTAACAAACAGGGGCCTCAGTAGCATGTGGAAGAACCATATACAGCCACAACAGGCCTGACACCTCCTCCTCATGCTGGTCACCAGCTTGGTCACACACTGCTGTGGGATGGCGTCCCATTCTGCTACCAGCATTTGTCACAAGTCAGCCAATGTTGGTCACTCTTGCACAAACAGCGTGCCTAAGTTGAGTGTTCAATGAGGTTGAGGTCAGGACTGCAGGCAGGCCATTCCATCCTCTCCACTCCCAAATTCTGGAGGTAGTCTCTGATAAACCCGCTCTGTGGGGGTGAGTGTTGCAATCTTGAAGGATGGAGTTTGGTCCCAGACTGTGAAGATATGGAATTGCCACTGGCTGCCGAATCTCATCTTTTTAATAGTTTTATGAACCTCACTAAGCTCAGTTTTGAATTTATGATGTTCTCTTTTAACGTTAGAAGCATGTACTCTACTTAAGCTTTGTTTGAGTTTGACTGTCTCTAAATATTACCTTATACTTCTGTGTTTTCCTTAGAAATGTCTTGTGTGTTTTCCAGGCGCACACAGCAAGGTGAACCAGTGTCCTGTCAATAAATATCCGTGCCTCGACGTGGAAGTGTGTCTCCATGCAAGCAAATTTTGTGATGGAGTTCCTGATTGCACTGATGGCTGGGATGAAGGGCCTCACTGCAGAGGTAAGAAGCAAACTGAACCACACGCGCATCTTCCGATTTCAATTTTCTGCAAGACACACTTGGGACAGATAGCATCATCATTTTCTTGATCTCCTCTGTCATGCAGAGACTGTTGCCCTTTGTTGTGGGTCAAAATTGACCAGACAGGCTTGTGTTACAAAGAAAATGTTCTCGTCTTTCCATCCCAAACTGTAATCTTTATCAAGTGATCTCCTCTATTGGGCACTTTAATGAGCTGGGCTGTTCTGGTTTGTGCAGTTACAATGGAATTTCTCTTTCTGGGGAAAAAGTCATTAATTTATCAATCAGCTCAGCAATGAGGCTGTTTTCCCCCCAAATCCTAGCAGGAATAATAAGCATTCGGCCCAGATGCAGCTATGAAAAAGCCCATCACAGCCTCCTCTATTAATTAGAGACAACAGAAGAATAAGTGATGGAACATATTGAGTCCATAGTGTCTTTCTTTGTTGCAGCTGACAAAAGAGCAAACACTGGCTGCCTTCAGAGATTTGACTCAGTATTCTGCAAGGTAGAACTGTAACTGTCTGAAGTTTGCCTTTGTCACATCTGCCAAGGGAGATAGAGGTTTTTTTTTTGTTTGTTTGTTCGCACGATTATGCACAAACTAAGAAACTTGGTGGAGAAGCAGAACAACAGCAAAGGATCTGGATGAAGGGTGTGGATCCCGGCAGTTATTTTTCATTATTCAGTTATACCAGGCAGCTGCCTATCAACAGACATGCCAGGCAACCGCTTAGGGCCGTTAGGGTGCCACCAGAGGCAGACAAATTTTACCTCCTCCTCCCTAAACTATCTATACAGCATTTGCAATGACATCCCAGTAGAAAAACTCCCTAAGGTGCTCCACAGGGGTGTTTGAAAGGCACAGCAGCTGTTTCAGAGAGTGGTACAGAGTTCTAATATGCATTATTATGAATGTGTGTTTGACGTAAACTTTGTTCAAGTGCATGTATGTGATATTCATTATTTTTGAATAAATAATTCTGTCAGAGTACTGGTGTTTGACAGAGGTCTGACTCAATGCTGGGACATGTGTGTTTGTAATTTCTGCTGTATGCAGTCTTGTGCCTCTCCCTTTCCACTGTGCTTTCCCTTCCTGGAATATGAAAGTACTTCATCAGATACTTACCATCAACAGTAAAGTATCAGAGACCTGGATCAAGGGTGGGTCTGCTGAGCTGTCAAACAATGGCTAATCTTTGGCAGAAGACATCAGCTGATTAGTTTGAACATTTTAACCAAAGCTTGCGCTGTCTGTTTCAGTATCTGCACTGCAGGGATCTAATCTCTTTATTATTTTATTGGTTTTATCTTTGTATCAGTTTACAGCTGTAAGTATTTCATGTAAGTTCATATTTCTATTATTCTATCATATTATTTCCTTTCATGTGCACAAAGAGTATTCTCAAAGCACCCTGAATAAATAATTAATTCATAAGTCATCTGCACTGAGTTGAGTCATTACAATAAAAAGTTTGTGTGATTAGTTTAGGCCAGAAGAACAGGAGAGCTGTTGGGCCACAGTGTGGGTGAAAGTGTTAGTAACCCACACACTGGTCATCACCGCTACACAAGCCTTTTATGCAACACAGTGATGATGTCATCCAGTTACAACATGCACTGCATGTCCCTGAGGACACAGGTCCAGCTGTTTTCAGTAAGGCAGCAGTCAACACACATAAGCACTTAAACGCACCGGCATGTGTGTGTGTGCCCGTAATGCATGCGCTCACATGCGCACACAAACGTACACTCACAAGGTCACGTTCTTACACATACAACGAAACACACGAGCAGTGTGTCCAGAATCTTTGGCATTGCTGTTTCTGAGACCACCTTTTTTTTTTTTTTCTTTCAGGGAAAAGCTTTCACAAGCATCCCAGTGTTTGCTTGTACAAACTGCCAGGTTGTGCAAGTATACCTGGCCACTGATATTTGAAAGCACACTTTGTCATTCAGTGTTTCAAAGCCATTCTGCCAAAGTTGTTGACAAGCGGTTAGAAAGGGGAATGCTGTACGGTATTTTAAGCTGGCTAAAATCTAAATTTTCATATTTTTCATAGTGTGTGGCAAAGCCTTGGGGTTCATCCACATCCACACATTAGTCATCTCGTGTTAGATGTAGGCACAAATGTTGGTAGTCAAAGAGGAAGGTCAGTGTGACCTCACAAAAAACATTTTTGCTTTAGTTTGAATTAATATTATTAAACCACACAAATGTCTAATAAAATAATGAAGCAGTTCTGACCATATTTCACATTTGGTTCAAATCTGATTGATGACACTACTCTCTGATAAAGCCTGTAGTCAGAGTCTTCCATACAGAGTCAGGTCCGTAGAGTTTGGGCAAGGACACATTTTTTTTTGGAAACTGCCCCGTGAAGTAAAGTAATAAAAGTAATCATTTTAGTCTAGACTGTCAACTTTAATTCAGGATATTTAACAAAATAATGTTTAGCATCCTGATGTATAACTGGAGAGCTGACTGTCAAGGTGTCCTCATGGTTTTCCATATTAAGTGTTTTTAACTGTTCACTGGACCTCTTCTGTTGCAGGTAATGATGCAAGTGAGGTCATCCAAAATTTCAAACTTCTAAACAGGCCTGTCAGAGAATTGGCAGAAGTCTTATGAGTAGTCAGAAAAATAGCTGCAGCTCCAAAAAGGATTAATGAAATATTAGACCCGTCTTAGACCTGCCTCTCAGATGTGAATGACGAATAGAGAAGAAAAATGGGGTCATGGCAGTGCTCTTGAGAGCTTTTCTCTCTCCAAGGCACCCCAGTGGAACCCTGATTATTGTAGTGACCTGACGCTGCTGTTTATGCAGAGCTTTAATTGTCCTTCATGTTCCATTGTGTAACTGTGGAATGACAATCAGTCATGGGCTACTTGAAGCTGTCTGTGGAAACACAACATTACAATCTATTCATGAGTGGGTTTTGACCTAAATTAGTTTATGGGCTGCAGTTAAAAGTGTGTGTAGAGACTCTACAGTGTTGTATACTAGTCTTAACTGATTGCAGGCTGAAGATAAAATGCATTTATTGAGTTTATTCAGCAAGTTATGCTACTGCCATGTTTGGGAATGTTTTGTGCCACAGCGGGTATACGTTTGAGTCTTTGTACATTTGTGTTTGAGTATTTGCGCCAGTTTAAATTTAGACATGTGGGCAGCATACTGCCACTGTTTGGGAATAAACTAGCTACTGTTTGCTCATTACTCAAGCTGCCCTGTGTGTTTGCAAATGGTTACTTTGCCCTTGATAATCAAGCCTGCAAACAACTGCCAGTAAATATACTGTATGCTCACTTACATCCAGCTTTATAGTAAAGTTAGCATTTACCATCGCCTACCACATATGTAATCAAATGCACCATCATAGTCATAGTCATGAAGTAGTTTTACCGAATGGAGCAGATGAATTGTTGTAGGTACAACCTGATTTTATTCAATCTCAGCCATCTTAACTTGAGATACAATTACATCATACGTTAATGTGAGCTGTTAAAATTCACATTAATAATATGAAAGGTGCACGTAGCCATACAAACATAATAGGAATAATTAGTATAAATACATCATATAAAATAAAAAGTCTTCTGATTGCCATTAAAAAAAAAAAAAGGTCATTGAACATCTGCACAAAATATGCGGCAAAAAAGTGTTCGGAGTGGCAGTTCATGTTAGTAAATTCAGATTCATACTTCAGATTTTTTTGGTGCGTGTGAACTCAAAGGTGAAATGCTGTCATTTAATGACACCATGTAGAAAAACGTGAGGCTTTCGTCTGTGGCATGTAGAAGGCAAAGGCATGTGTAAACTTGTCTTCAGACAGTGAGAGCACAAAGAATGTCCTGTGTCCTGTGTCCTCTTCATACAGTTGTGATACAGTATATAGAAATAGAGGATTTTTGTGAAATAAAAAGGATTCATTTTTAAGCCACTTGGTGTATAAATTCATTTTGTTTTTGGTTTTTTTTTGGTTTTAAAGAGCGAGTTTATGAAGTCACTCATTTGTGGAATTGTTTTTTTGTTTTTGTGCTTTATAACTCTGTGACCTTAACACCAAATAGTGTTTGCCTCATTCAGCCTTTGTTACTGCTGCAGCCGGCCTGTCAGCATCATGATTGGGTTTTAGAGGAAAATGCCAACTTTCATAAATGTCCTTATGGACTGGCTGTGAGTCCGAGGACAGTTCTTTCCTCCTTTCCATCTCCAGACATTAAAACTATATTTGTGGTTTACAAAGACTTCAGTCTACTGGTTCTCACAGCAGATGGCTTCATACTCACTGCTTCCCCATAAAGAGCTATAGATGAGTGAAATTGAGGGTTGCCATCCATGCAGTAACAGGATCAGTGACTCTGGCATGCTGATTTAGGGCTGAAGGCCTCCACTGTGTCACTGTGCGATTTGTTTGCTTCGCAGCAGTTGCTTGTTTGCTTAGGGCTGGAATGTTCTAACCTCTCATCCTTAAGTCCTTTATGCACTCGTTTACACCTCTGTTTGCCCAGCCTTCCTCTTTCTTCTCTCTCTTTTTTTTTTTAACTGTTCTTGTAACATGTTTCTTTACTTCTTTCTCCATGCATCTGTTCTCCTCAGAGGTTGGCTCAGGCATGTTTTCTATGTTGACATCCCAGAATCTTTTTGGACTCTCACAAAGGTCAACATACTATATTAGTTCTTCTTCTCCTTATCTCATTATTCAGTTCTATTATAACCAAATTTAAATCCAAATCATACTTTAACCAATCTCTGTCAAAATTAGGAAAACCATAGGACCTTATTATAATAAATCATTACAGATTTTGGTTAAAAATGCTGATATTTGTTGATATTTATTAATTGTAGAATTTGATAATATGCTATTTAAGTATAATATTGTAACATATCCCCCAGCCTTCGCTAGAAGCTCAGTTGTAAAATGGACCACATGAACCTGGACTGAGATAAACATGGTGGGTATTTTAGCTCTCTACTTGCCTGTGGTGTTTCACAGTGTGAGCTTTGCTGAATGCATTCGATATGGGCCACAATGTTTGCTGGGAGACTCTTCCTTTCAGTGGGGCCACAACAAAAGAGTCATTATAGCCTAGAGTGCCACAGGCTTTATATAATAAGGGCCCTTCAACTGGTCCAGTCTCCGCTCTTCACAGCCATGCTATGACTAGCTGCACTACACATAGCGTATGACCAATCTCTGTTTTTTTGTTTGACGCTGAGGTAAATTTCGTTGTACTGGTGGAAGCCTCCTTTTTCTGTTTTCTTTCTTTTTCACTTATGGTTTTGTTGTTTGTTCAGTCTTGCTGAACGAATTAAGATGAGACTTGGTTGCTCATGAATTTTTCTGTGGTCTCTGTCCTCAGCCCCGCTGTTCAGATAAGGCTTAAATAGTTCAGGCTAATATGTTGATTTTAATTCTCATCTAGCTAATAATCAGTCCTTACAGTTTTAGGATTGATTGATTGATGCAAGCAAAATAAGTAATGGTTTGAAACCGTCGCAGGCAGCTGCTTGGTCAAAATGTTTAAATGCTGTGTTAAGCACTGTTATGTCACCCAAACATTGCACCTGATTTACTGTGTACATTGCTTTGGAACATAAATCGGGTTTATATACATGTCTATCATGAGTGGGGAACACTTTTGATATATTCACTGAATGAAGAATATTTGCTTCAAAGCCAGCAGCACACCATTCCAGGCGTTTTCCGTGACAGAACAGTGCACGCTGTTTTCATGTATTTAGTACTCTGTGAAATAATGAACCAACTGTATGGTGCTGATGAGCTTAACTGTCTTTATGCGAACCCTGTAATTGTTTTAGCAGCATCCTGGTTTGGCTGTGTCATGCTTGGCACTGTTGTTGTTGTTGTTGTTGTTGTTTTTAATCCTGATTTTGGACTCATGAATAATATCATGTGTCAGTGTGAAAGATGCCTTTTAGTTACTTAGAAATTCCCCTTTGTAACCTTTGCACTCTGTTACATGTCTTTGTGACTAGTCTGATCAATGGTTCTCGACCTCTCCGGAGGAAGGTGACAATGCTCTTGACTTTCCATTGCTTCACCATCTGCCTGACCGTGGATTGGTGGAATTCAAATTTGCTAGAACTGGTTCTATAATTTTTATGAGCATTGCCAAGTCTTTTAAAAAGGGCCTCAGAATCTCCTTTATTTGTGCTATTACACAGTTTTACAAACGTGTTGTGGAGATCCACCTTTGATTGATGCCTGTTCTTTAAAGTTGTCTGAAATATCTTTTATTTTCTAGAGTTAGATCAGTCCCAATCCCCATTTATCTCCTTGCCTTGGACATACACACCTGCATGCACACCCTACAGAGGCCATGATGAGAAGATGTGTGGATTCCCCGCTTTCATTTTGTGCCAAAAGGATGTGTCCTTGAGTTCCCTCTGGGGCTGGAGAAGAAGAAACTCTCTAATGTGTGCACATTCAAATCACTCCATCTGTCACATGCACAGATGAAAACACACACACTTACCCACACTCTTTTTCTCATGCACACATGCACTCACAGTCCTACAGTCCTGTAAGATCAGATAGGATTGGACATGATAGCATGCCTCTGTAAAGATTGCACTGGGATCATCCCCGCTCTCCTTGATAGTGTTCATGTTTCGGCAGTATTTAACATGCTCTGTGTTGCTCTGTTTTCTCTGGTTTAGCAAAAGCACCAGACTGTGCCTCCCATGGGTGCGAGATTGGCTGTGCAGTGACTCATGATGGGCCTCGTTGCTACTGTAGAGATGGTTACGAGGTCGCTGCAGATGGAAAGAAATGTAAAGGTGGGTGGTGATTTGGCATATTCATTTTAGTTTGGCCAAAGAAAAACTAAAAGTAACCATCTGGTTGCTCTGACTTTCTGTTTGCTGACTGCATGGGACAGCATGTAGAGAAGCTTAAACCAGCCTTTGGAAGAGAAGAGAACGGAATGCTATCTTAAAGTTTCATCATTTGCAGTGTTTGTTAAGGCACTTTTGTCCCTCTCCTGGTAGATTTCAATGAGTGCGGTGTGTATGGGACATGCAGTCAGACATGCACAAACATTGATGGCAGCTACACCTGCAGCTGTGTGGAGGGCTACCTGCTGCAGCCAGACAACCGCTCCTGCAAAGCCAAAAACGGTGAGGAAAAAACATTTAACAAAGTCCAATGATTACGGTTTGTACTGAACCAGGAAGCTACATTTTGTTTTTGGAGTTTTTCTTTTTTTAAAAAAAAGCTTGTTCACTTTTATAACCTTTCATGACTCCTGTCCTCCTCCTTTTTTAAATATTTTCTCCTCTCCACTCAAATCTGTTCACCTTACCCAGAGCCAGTCGATCGTCTGCCTGTTCTCTTGATCGCCAACCTCCATGACATCCGATGCACCTCCCTAAGTGGCTCCTCGTCCCGGCTTCCTTCCATCCCCACCAAGCAGACCATGGCTATGGACTTCAACTATGCTGAGGAGACTGTCTGCTGGATAGATGTGGGCGATACCCCTGCTGCCACCCAGCTAAAATGTGCCAGCATCCAAGACCTGAAGGGTGTCAGCAACAACCGCACCATCAACATCTCTCTCAGCTTGCACCGTGAGTAGAAGTTTACTAAATAAATGACTTGCGTAAGAGCACTAAAGCAGCACTGTGTGCGAAATTTAAATACTTTGCCTCAGGATTCAAATGGTCAGCTGTGGGCTTGCTAGCTGAAACTACTCTAAGCTGTGATGCAGTACTCCCTTGTCTCCCGAAAGCTGCTCAAACCAACTTGAAAGTGCCAAGAAGAAACGCTGAGTCCAACTTTATTTTTCAAAAGGTTTTTTCTCTTAAGAACAGGGGCACTCTGACATTTATCCCATAGAAGCAATATGTGTGTAGCAGACTTAGTTATATAATCCATATAAGGCTGCCAGCATGTCTTCAATTATTAATTTGCATACTTCTTGACAGGTAAAAGTAACCTACTGTGGAGTTTGATTCATGTACTGACTGTTTGGGGCTTTTCAGAAGCCTGGAAATGTATTTTTCTGCTGCTTTTGTGTGACACATGCTAGTATGATCAGACACTGGTCTCTTACGTGATGGCATTTGGTATTAGGTTTTGCCAGAAAAAGTGCTCTCTGCCTTTTTTAAGTCTTTCCCCAGGACTGTACATTTTGTCCTTTGAGGTGTGTTGGACAGACAGCACATCTGTTTTGTGTAGTGTCTTCATTGTGCATTGTCTTAACGCACAGGCTCTCATCTCCTGAGTAACAAACGGACACGCACAGTATGTGATTACGGCCTGTTGCGAGACTTTGTCAAATAATACAGAAATGAATTATCTGTGATTACAAGTCTGCCAAGGTCTGTTTTTATTCGCCTGGCTGACGGAGCCGATGCTCTCTAAGAATGGGGGCAGAATTGCAGACAAAACACAAAAAGCAAGGGCGTGGTTTGGATGCGTGTTAACACATACATTGCATGTGGGAAGCTTTCCCTTGAGAACCTAGCCCCAGGCAAGGAACAGCAGACATGAAGAAAACAAGTGGAGGATCTGGGTGTGCAGACCCCAAAATCTGGGACACTAAAACCTGTGGCATGATTGGAAGTGCCTTGGCTCATATCCACTTCAAATGAAGCTTGTGTAACAGCCGTCACTGTTGACAGCTGGAGCAGACGTTAGGAGTTTCAGAAACTCTGGGGTTTTTCCAGTCCTTCGATTGAGTCATGAGAGTCCCTCATATCCTATCTCTCACTTATTGTGTTGGCTTTCTGTTGTGGCTTTTTGGTTCAGTACCCTTGTGAACCCCGTCATCTTGAAAGTACTGCACATGTATATGGCGGAGGTGACAGAATTTTTGTAGAGGAGTACATGTGACTGGATTCCATTTCTATCAACCTGATGAAACACTGTAGATAAATGTATTGGGCAAGTGTCAAATGTCATACTGAAGATACCTGTGGTGTGCTCACTGGCAATATTTCTCCCCCAAATATCTATATTTCAGTTCAGTATGTGCTAGTTAATGAAGCGTAATCAAACTTTCTTTATGATAATTCACTGACAGCTCTTGGATAAATATGGCGATCTGTGGTCTGATTTGATATAGGAAATGTCCACAGTCACACACGATGTGATCATTTTAATCAAAACCACAGATTTTTCCAACATCGGCCACAATGCTTTTGCAGCCTCTGCATGCAAACCCGAAACCCTGGTGTTACAGTTGTGCTTTGTACGCCCGACATCCACCCTGTCCACCTTCTGTGAACTCAGATGCAGCTTATAAAAATAGTATTTAATTTAAAAAATGTCCCTGAATATAGTACAGCCAGCAATTACATTGCACCTAAATATAATTGGAAAAGCAGTTCAGCAGCATTGGAACATAATTTACATATAACAGTGTTGCTCTTTTAAGTGGTCTCAGGGATAAATAGGCGTGAGGGGTGGAAGCGTGACAGAAACACAGAAGTAACGTTAAGGGGAATGATGAAATGAGAGAAGGTAGTGATTTGATGCACCTTGGAGCAGTATGCATATGTGAGAGGTCATATCGATACATTCCTCTGTTGGTTTATGTCAGCCTCAACACCCTTTACATTCCTTCAGCCATCTCAAATCATGTCCAGTCAGGTCACTTTAGCACAGTCTCTCACACACACGCACACACACACACACACACATACACATTAAATACCTTTGACTCATGCATCCATTACTTAGTAACATATTATGCTTTATGAAGTGACGTTTGACACTTTACACCCATTTTTGTTTATTGCTAAACACATTTCTGTCTATCCACATCTGCATTTGTTTCATTTGTTTAATCTGTATGCTTTTTACTTTGATGTTTTTTAATATATAAAAAAAGCATTTTGAGATAAGCTAGCATCCACATGACCTCCTTGAACTCAAAGTATGCTCATAAAACTGGTCCAAACGTGTTCATTTTAGCTGTTTTAACATATTTGCTGCAGCTCTGAACTTTTCCAGATGCTACCCAGTGGAACTGTATGTGAGACTCCAAATACCTGAATGTGTCAGACCAGGCTTTTAACAAATTTTATTGTTCCAGGTACCTAGTGCAAGGTTTGTGCAATATACACATGAGTTAATAAAGCAGGTTCAGAGAATACATAGCAAGGAAGTGTGCATGCTGCTGTGTGTTGTATCCTGCCTCCTGCGCTATCTACAAAGGGAGCACACCTCGCCTAAACCAAACATAGTATTTCAGGTAGTAAGTATGTCTCTGACATGGACAATCTCCTGCTGTCTTCTACATGTGTGAAAAGGCAGCTGTAGACAATATCTGGACCTGATTCACTGGATGCTGGAATTCATGAGTATAAAGTGCTTATGTCTGTTCTGCTCAGTAGAAGCAGGGATCAGGTGCTCTAGTAAAAGTAAGTTGGGCAGACCTAGGGATAGGTGTAGGGTTAATGCAGGGTTCACATGAACTGAGTGATTTATAGCTTTTGAGAGCCTGAAAGAGAAGAGCAGATAAGTATACAAAGGTTCCAGATGTGGCCTTCTCTGTCTGCATGTTTAATTCTCCAACTGGGAAGATAAAAGGGGAGCCCATCCTCTCCACCCCCTGAGTGGAACTCCACAGCAGGGACCAGCACGTCTCCCCACGTCTGTCTTTCTGTTGTTCAGTCTGTCTTCCTCTCTCCTTCTAATTTGTGCTGTTTGGGCGTCTTTTTCAGAAGGTTTCATGTAAGGTTTTTGTCTTTCGTCACATCTTCCTATCTAGGCAATTACATCTCCTTTTTACTTGTTCCAGTGGGAAATTTGCCATAGTATAACTGTCAGGAATTACTGCCTCTTAAACAGAGGTCAAATGTCAGGTCTCGGTGGAAAAGCAGAATCGCAGTACTCCAAAAGTCTATTCTTGAGAGGTCAGCGACATTTTTGTGCAGATTAATAGGATCTTCTTGATGCAAAGAGGATTATGGAAGCTGAAAAATTATGATCTTTCCTGCTTGGCACTAATATGTAAATATAGGAATACTTTTGTCTAGTTTGAAGAATTGCTAAGGCAGTGGCCTTGTATGTAAACTTGTATGCTTCCAATAAGACCTACTCTCTTTAAAAAAAAAAAAAAAAAAACCTTTCCTGAGAATAGTTGAAGCTTTAGGTGCTACAGGCAGGAAGAGTAAAAGGGGCTTGTGAGGGTAGAGTGGTTAGATGAGAAGAAAGAGGTGGGTTCATTCAGTTTCCCAGCAAACTTTCCATTTACCAGAAGCTGCATCAGTGGAGACGTCAACAGACTGCCTGGCTCTGTGGATAAGGGGCTCCGTAGGTTGTTACACAACGCAGCAGTCACTGGGTTGCACAACTGTCTCTGTACTCAGTGTATGAATCTAATCAATGCCTTGTGCAGGCAGGCGTCCAGCTGGACGACTTTAGAGGAGTTAGGTTTTAGAATAGATACCGATGGGAATATCACTATCCCTTTTAACTTCATGAGAACCTCGTTCCTTTGTTAAAATCCTGGTCCTGGTGTTTATGAAACATCCTGGACTGTTGGACTGTTGCTGCTTGCTTAGGTTCTTTTGGCTAGACTTTTTTTTTTTTTTTTTAGCTCATGTATTTACATTGTTGCATCAAGCAAACTTTAAATCCCATATAGGCGTCGCATTTTGAAGTTCTGTGTAGGTTTGGTAGGTCGACTGAAGCATTTCTGTAATGGTCAAAGCTTTGGGAAAGGTTGCTGGCTCACTTGTGTTATTGCATGTACCCCAACTCAAAGTTGTCCCTTTTGATGTTGATTTTTCCCTTTGTTTTGATCATGCTGCAGTCTCCAACCAAAAACAATGGTTAGAGTCCAAGGAGATTGAATGGGGTCAAGTTGGCAATTACATGCAATCTGTTTTTGATAATATGGTGATTAACTGTGATTAAATTGGCAAAAATCACAAATCTGTTGCAGTCTGTTGCAAATCTGTTGACTTCTATATCAAAAGAAAGTCACATTAACTACTTGCGGAGTCGTTACCTCATAGATTTGAAACAGAAATTCAGAAATAAACAAATGGCAACATAGTTGCTACAGGATGGTGATTTAACTGCAAAATGATTTAGGTGCTCAGCAACCTTGTTTTGATTTATAAGAATATAACAAGAATTTAACCAGCTGGAAATCAGTTGATTCAAGTCCCCTATTCCAAAGAGATGCGTCACAGACGAGTTGCGTTCATCAGCACAGGCAGACTCAGACTGATTGCAACATGTTGACAAACTGTTTGCATGGACAGCAGTTATTTGCAAACCTTTGCCAATCTGTCTGAGAGTGATTGCAGTCGATCTGAGTCATCCCGTGATTGTTCAGAGAAAAGTTGAATCCCACCTGGTGACCGGTTTTCATTTGCCTTGCGATTGATAAGGGTCGCCCAGAGCATGAGGGTGTCGCACGCTCAGCCTGTGGACAACCAGCTGGTCACTACAGCTACTTGCAGTCGGTCCCTGATTGCAAAAAGAAGCTCAACACTATCACCAAGCAACCATCAATTTATTGATTTATTTTTTTAATTTGATTTTTATTCCTCCCCCTAGTTGCAAGACATTTGGCACCCTAGTTTTGCTCTAGTGTGACAGAGCTATTATAGTTTACATTATAATGTAAATGAAGAGATGAAAATTTCAACAGAGGATTGTAAAGACACACCTTGGGTTAAGACACTTTAAATGATTAATGGGAGCATATGTAAACAAACGCAAGTGTGGTTCATCATCTATGTCTGATTAGTGAGTTTATGTGATTCAGGTGTATGCGTATACAGTGATCTGGTCTCCTTTTAAATGAAATTTAGTGGAAACCTTTAAAACAATCATCTCTTCCCATCAGAAATCAGTGTCTCCATCCATGAAGTTTCTCTTTCTTTAGACTGACTTAAAGGGAATGCAATATTTTGACATCCTTCGTGAGAGGTGTTGCAAGAGTTTCGAATTACTTTGACTCATGTTAGCATTAATCCATAAAAGGTTTCTGTGAGAAAGAGAATGAAGTTTAACACGTTTTACCCATCAGCAGGCATTTCGTTTCTTGTTTCTGTGTGTAAAACAAACAGGAAAACATTAAAAAAAAAAGAAAAAACAGAGATAAGGTTTTTGATTTTTACTTGAAAATTCTTATTAGTTGGTCAGTCAGAGATTATTCACAACCAAGAACCCCCCTTTCACTAATAAAACTTAAACTGTCTTGTCGTGTAGTTGAAATTGGGGGGGGGGGATGATTCAAGAGCATGTCTGCAGACTTGTCCAGGAGCAAAGCCTCTCTTAACAAATCACTTTTTGTGTTTCTTGTCTTTAGCCGTGCTCTGCATTCCTTAATCCGTTATGGACAACCTGGAAGATTACACAATACCTAACATTAATTCAATGCTACTATTTTGTGTATCAAGATAGTGGGCACTCTTGGACTTATTCTGGTATATGACTAAGAGTTATATGACTGTACTCCCACAACCCTGTCTTTTTTTTTTTTCTTTTTCTTTTAATGATTCTATTTTGTGCTCTCCTTTCTCTTCCTCTCCCCTGCATCCATCAGATGTGGAACAGATGGCTATAGATTGGCTGACTGGAAACTTCTACTTTGTGGATGACGTGGATGACCGCGTGTTTGTCTGCAACAAGAATGGCAAGACGTGTGTGACCCTGCTGGACCAAGAGCTGTACAACCCTAAAGGCATTGCCCTCGATCCGGCGATGGGGTCTGTATTTGCCTCCGGGCCTCTTGACTTAGCAGCCCTCAGTGCTGTTTTAGCACTGCTTAAGAGGAAAATGCTGTCTTATGATCAGACAACATGCTGACCAAGCAGGCAGGCGAAAATCAAAGCACTTTCTCAAGACGGAGACCTAGACAGGATTCGTCTTTCCGACATAAATACTTCCATGTTTGTTGTTTCAGTTTCCTAACTCTGACAATCAGTTCCTTTTTAAAGTATCATTTCTCTCTTTTTTTTTTCTTTCAAATGTCTTTAAATCATTTTACTTAATTCCAATGTCAAATACAGTTTTCTCAGTTTTAGTCAACTAAATTCATCTAGTGCATTTCCTTTTCTGTGAAACCCTCTGTAATTTCCATCTTCCTGTTGCTCCCATCTTCCTGCTACAGTAAAGTGTTCTTCACAGACTATGGGTCTACGCCGAGGGTGGAGCGCTGTGACATGGATGGGCAAAACCGCACTAAGCTGGTAGACAGTAAAATTGTCTTCCCTCACGGTATCACTCTGGACCTGGTGAACCGGTTGGTGTACTGGGCTGACGCCTACCTGGATTACATCGAAGTGGTGGACTACGAGGGCAAGAATCGGCACACCATCATCCAGGGTCTGATGGTGAGGATTTGAAGATGGTTGGATCAGTGTTAACCACAAGTGCACCTAATCACATCTAAATGCAGTCAATAATAATGGCTTTTACGTGCATCTTAAAATGTTGAACTTTATCAAACAGCAATAGGTGAGAGCCCCTGCATGCTATTCATCCCATCAATGAAAACATCTGTTTTCCATATCTGTATCTTCTCTGATTTAATCTTGTGTTTGGAGACGGAGTGCTTTTCCAGTTGTCTCCTGCATATCTAGGCAAAGAGTGTATGCCTCTCCTGGGGATAAGTCCTTTTTATTGCCTTGATTGATATCACTTAAAGAGTGTGTGATTTTCCTGGCTAGTGCCTCGCTAAACGTATTAGTCTAGCCCTAGTAGAGCTTGGCTCAAACTTATAGGGGAGTAATGATCTTAATGAAATCAGGACTGTGATGGTGGCGTGTATTTGTGTGAGAGGTGGAGGGAGGTAATTTGATCTCAGCCCATACATCTTTCTGACAGTAGAGGAGAGCTGCACAGAACAGACCCTTATAAAAGTAAGACCCCCTCACTGCTTAACAGCAGATGTGGAGCCATTGTGCTTTCCCGTGCCAACTTTACTCAAACACTTGCTCTTTATCTCTCTCTGTGTTTCTCTAGTTTTCTCTGCCTTCCAGAGATTTCTTCACATTTTTAAAACCCAGAATTGATACTGATAAATTATTTGATAAAAAAGTTTAATTAAGCTGGATTTGCAGGGCAGTGTCCAAGATAAAATTATGTCCACAAATGATATCTCACAAACTATGAGCTGATCCTTTTGCTAAAAATGTGAAGATATTGCATCTAACATGCAACCTTACTTGTTTTTCTCCATGTTTTCCTTCTTAAACTTATTTCAGATCGAGCATCTGTATGGCCTGACTGTATTTGAGAACTATCTCTATGCTACAAACTCAGATGAAGGCAACCTTAACTCCAAAACGACCGTGATTCGAGTAAACCGCTTCAACAGCTCCGACTTCCACACGGTGACCCGTTTAGACCGGGGAGCCGCACTGCACGTGTACCATCAGAGACGCCAACCTCAAGGTGCACGCCCTGGCTTCCTGCTTCGTTCTAATCCATGTCCACAACAGTTGCTGTAAGTCAAATTTATTTGAATACGAATCATTGCATAACTGTTGTTTCTGTGCCCTTGTTTCCCTGCTCAGTGCGTAGTCATGCGTGTGCTTTGGATCAGTTTGGAAAGGCTGGAAGTTGCTCTGACATATGTCTGCTGAGCAACAGCCACAAGACCCGTACCTGCCGCTGTCGCTCCGGCTTCAGCCTCGGCAGCGATGGCAAATCCTGCAAGAGTGAGTAAAAAAAAAATCCATTTGACAAAGATGAACACCTTCTCATTTGTTGTGGCATTGATGCTTGATGATGGCAGTGAAGCAGTAGTGGTTGAAATCCATGACAGAATGATTATTCATCTCCAATGTTTCTCTGCAGAACCAGACCACGAGTTGTTCTTGGTGTACGGCAAGGGTCGTCCTGGAGTCATCAGGGGCATGGACATGAATGCTAAAGTGCCCGATGAGTACATGATTCCAATTGAGAACCTAATGAACCCCCGAGCTTTGGATTTCCATGCCGCCAGTGAATTCATATACTTTGCTGATGCCACCAGTTACATCATTGGTCGGCAGAAGATAGATGGCACAGATAGAGACATCATACTAAAGGATGGTAAGGCTACTAAAAAGAATTTAGGGCTTAAAATCATTCAGTCAGGTTGTTCCAGATCAAACTCTCTTTATCCTGCCAGATTGACCAGCCGGTAGCTCCTTTTCACACTGGCTACTTTTGCTTATTTCAGGTATCCACACTGTAGAGGGGCTAGCAGTAGACTGGATGGGAAATAATCTCTACTGGACAGATGATGGGCCTATGAAGACTATCAGTGTTGCCAGGCTGGAGAAGGCTTCACAGACCCGCAAGACTCTCATTGAAGGAAAGATGAGCCACCCCAGAGCTATTGTTGTGGACCCCCAGCATGGGTGAGACTCTCGACTGGGGAGGGTTTTGTTAATTTAATGAATATTCTTTTCCTCATAAATGTTTGGATGCAGCAGCATTCAGTTGAGAGAGAGTATGATTTGAGTGACTTGCAGCTGTGTAGGCTGCTTGCACTGTAGATTTTTGTTTAACTTGCTGGTCACATTTATGTGTGTGGGAGCTGGCAAGTTTTAAAGAGATTTTTTTTTTGAATACTCCCTCTTGTTTTGCTGTGGGATGTTTCATCACAGAGCATCACAGCCTAAGGCTATATTTAGGAGGGCTGAAGTTCTCCAGTTCAGCTTCAGAGATGTCTTAGCTTTTGAATGTTGTAATACCTCTTCTTCTCTCCCAGATGGATGTACTGGACTGACTGGGAGGAGGATCCCTCAGAAAGCAACAGAGGGAAGATCAAGAAAGCTTGGATGGATGGTTCACATCACCAAGTGTTCCTCACTAGCAAAACAGTTCTGTGGCCCAACGGGCTGAGTCTGGACATTCCCCAGGGAATCCTATACTGGGTGGATGCTTACTATGACCGCATTGAGCTGGTTTACCTAAACACCACAGAGCGAAAGGTTGGTGATGTTCAGAGACTTTGCCATGTTTGTTGTTTGATTGCAATTTTGTCCTACCACAATTTGAGATGCCATTCCTCTCTGTTTCCTGATTTAACAGGTGGTGTATGAGGGGCAGGAGCTTAACCATGCTTTTGGCTTATGCCACTACAAACAGTTTCTGTTTTGGAACGAGTACCGCGGTGGCAGCATCTACAAACTGGACCAAGTCACTAAGACAGTCACTTTACTCCGCAATGAGAGACCACCCATATTTGAGATCAGAGTGTATGATGCACACCAGCAGCAAGGTATGCCCTTCTACTCATTCATTTTTCCCATTACTAGAAGTATGATACAACAGTTTTGCCTCTCTTCCTGGTTTATGTTTGTGTAGGAACCAATGCGTGTCGAGTTAACAATGGTGGCTGTAGCAGTCTGTGCCTCGCCATTCCTAACGGTAGATCCTGCGGCTGCGCTGATGATCAGATCCTTGATGGTGACAATGTCACCTGCAGAGGTACCTAGCTGCTTTACCAGTAGAAAAAGTTTCACCAAAGATCAGTAAGGACAGGTGATGAGTTTAAAAAAAAAAAAAAAGCCACACTGTACTTTCAGTTTGTTATATTAAATGCTAACATGTCCAAATCTGCGGAGAAATTCTGAGGAACCTCCATCAATGTTTTTGTAACTTTAAGAGCTGACTAACAAAAGCTGACTCGGGCACTAAAACGCTTTTGTTCAGATGCTCGCCTCTTGTCTCAATGGCCTATCTGTTCCTGCTCCTACCCCTGATCTCCACTCTAGCCAACCCCTCCTACGTGCCCCCGCCCCAGTGCCAGCCTGGGGAGTTTGCCTGCAAGAACAACCGCTGCATCCAAGAACGCTGGAAGTGTGATGGGGACAACGATTGTCTGGACAACAGCGATGAGGCCTCTGAGCTCTGCTGTAAGTGTGCCGCCTCACTGTCATGGTTACAGAGCAACACACAGCTAAACAAAATGGTGTTTAAGGGTCTTAGCTAACGCGACCTGACAGAGTGCAAACTAAAGTTTCCAAGATTTTGTCTCCTTCCACGCACCGTTTACGTGGCTGCAGTTTCAGTGACTAACTTTGTCCTCATGAGTCGATACCAAGAAGCAAAGAGTCATGTTTGTCTTGGATGTTCTTCATTTACTTCATTTAAAGTCACTAATGTAAAGGCTTGGAGGACTGATTAGCAGACCAAAGAGTTTATCAAAAACAGCTCTAGTAACTGATCTGTTCTTTTCTATTTCTTCCCCAGATCAGCACACCTGCTCAGCTGAGCGGTTCAAGTGCCAAAACAACCGCTGTATCCCCCTGCGATGGCTGTGTGATGGTGACAATGACTGCGGAAATGATGAGGATGAATCCAACACCACCTGCTCTGGTATATATAAACTGAGTTGCATGCAGTTCAGAGAGCACGCAGAGATGGCGATTAAATTTGAAAACGTATAACTGTTCACATCCAAAAATTAGGTAATATTAGAAAGTTTTAAAAAAGTTGAAGAATAATACAGCTGCCAGAGGATGATTCTGCTTTACAATTGTATTAGCTGAAGGAATCATGTAAAAGTAAAGCAGAAAACGTTCAACTAATGTGATGTGTTAGCTTTCATTTAGTTAATGCAGCCGATGCCTGGAAAAATGCACAAAGACTTCAGGAGAATATATAGAGCTTTAGCATCGAAAATAATACTGAAACAAGGCAGCATTTCTCATGTTTGTGTGTTCGTTGCTTTTTTAAGAGCTGTCTGAAAGCGGTGTGTGTCAAATAAATTGATGATTTTAAGTACTTTTTGAGACAATTTAAAAAGTTTTAGGTGCATAACAGTGGAGGGGAGAGTATATACTGTATGGAGAGAAAAATGTATACAGCATGTTGTTTGTAACACATTTCCCTTCCAGCTCGCACATGCCCCCCCAACCAATACCCCTGTGCCAGTGGGCGCTGCATCCCCATCTCCTGGACATGCGATCTTGATGATGACTGTGGAGATCGCTCAGATGAACCAGACTCCTGTGGTGAGTCATTACTGGACTTTCTTATTGTTGCCATTGCTTGAATATTGCGCATATATATATATATATATATATATATTTTTTTTTTTTATTTTTTATTTTTTTATTTATTTATTTTTTTTAATGCACTCCTTTCTTGCCCTCTTTCCACAGCGTATCCAACCTGTTTCCCTCTAACCCAGTTCACCTGCGCCAATGGCCGCTGCATCAATATCAACTGGCGTTGTGACAATGGTGAGTATCATCTCCCCCTTCCCGTTCTGAAAAGCTGTATTTTGAAATTCAATCCAAGACGTGACCATAAAAATCTTGTGTGTGATGACGTACAGACAACGACTGCGGGGACAGCAGCGACGAAGCAGGCTGCAGCCATTCTTGTTCCAGTGTCCAGTTCAAATGTAACAGTGGCCGCTGCATCCCAGAATACTGGACCTGCGACGGCGACAATGACTGTGGAGACTACAGTGATGAGACACATGCCAACTGTACCAACCAAGGTAATTTAGCTCAAACTAAAATAGCACTGCTCTAAATTGCTTCTGTTATGTTACTGTCTCTTCGCCCCAAGTGTTTGTAGATGAAAATTGTGTTTGTCCTGTACCTAAGTCAGGTTCCCATGGTCATTTATCATAGTTGTCATATCATTATGTTTACAGGTTGCTATTTGCAGTTGTAAAGAGGTTGTCACAATGTCACAAAGACAGTATTTCACTTCTCCCTAACCCACTTCCTCTACCCTACATGCCCCTACATGCCCCATAGCTTCCACTTATCCACTTATGTTCCTCTGTTCAGGATGAGATTGTGTTTTGTGGTTAGATAACAATTAAACTCTTTCATGGTGTCGGGCGAATGGCCCAGATGTTTTGACTCTGTTGTAGCGATATGAATTTACATGTTTGTAGTTTTTGTCATGGAGCGCCGCTTTTAAAGTTTCAGTTTATCCGAGATGACGTCACGTCGCAGTGTTGCACCTTTTTCTTCAGCAGTTGGTCTGCCTCGAAACATACACTCCTGTGAACTAGGAGTGTCTGATGTTGTATGTACTGTTTGATCCATCCTGAAATGCTGTTAAGTCACAGCATGCAAAAGCTGGGCCCAGCGTGACCTGCTGGTCTAATGAGCAATTTGTGCTCTGTTGTGTGTGCCTGGCTGTGTGTGTTTGTGGGTTCTCTTGGCTGCCATCTGGACGTTTTATGAACTGAAATAAAATAAAACAGTTTTACCACTTTCCCGTATTGTATATTGTAGAGAGGATCCCCCGTTTCATTTCTTGTTTCAGCTGTGCCAAGCGCTGACCTTTGCCGTGAGATGCCACTGTGCCATTTCCGCAGCGGTACATTTAATCTGCCTGTGACCCCAGTCAGCGAGCTGCGTGTCTTACTGTTATTTGGGTTGGCTCAGAGTCAAGTTGTCACCCCAGTGTCCCAGCTTACCTACACAATAATTAATGATTGTAATGGCCTATTCTTTCTCATCACATTTTTTTGAACATCTGTTCATGTGGCCTCTGTAACTGCTCGCTGTGATTTCAGTGGTTGGTGTTTGATTGCTTCTCTGCACCCGTCATCATTTTTGCTGGCTATGACACTTTGTTTTGCTGCTGTCTCTTTAGCAACCCGGCCTCCAGGTGGCTGCCATGTAGATGAGTTCCAGTGTCGGATGGACGGCCTGTGCATTCCCATGCGCTGGCGTTGCGATGGTGACACAGACTGCATGGACCTGAGTGATGAGAACAACTGTGAGGGCGTCACCCACACTTGTGACCCCACAGTCAAATTCAGCTGCAGGGACTCTGGTAAGGATTAAAGATGCAATGTTTTTTTGTTTTTTTTTACCACAAGAAAGCAATTAAATGCTTTGTCACACCAGGAAGAGAAAGTGGAAAATATTACTCATCATGATTTACTTACCCTTGTGGATAATGTTTGACTGTTGCCATTGGTTTCTTATTTAGTGAGCAGGGTTATGTAAAAGTTGGAAGGTACAAGTTTTCTTAGCTTGGAAAGCACTACTTTTTTTGGAGGGTCTCCAAAAATGTCACTATAAATGCTGGTGTGACTAAACCATAAACTGTTTAAACCAATCAGTGTGAACATAACCAAGAGCCCCACCAGGCATGTACAAAGATAAAGTGCATTTTTGAATGGTGGACAGACTTAATGTTGAGCTGTGTTCTTTTCAGCTCGCTGCATCAGCAAAGCCTGGGTGTGCGACGGTGACAGTGACTGTGAGGACAACTCGGATGAGGACAACTGCGAGGCAGTGGTGTGCAAGTTGTCTCACCACGTGTGCGCTACAAACGACTCCATCTGTCTGCCACCCGAGAAGCTGTGTGACGGCAAAGACGATTGTCCAGATGGTTCTGATGAGAAACTGTGCGGTAAAAAAAATATTCTTGAAAAACTTTCAACTCAGTATTATGTTGAGATTTTACTTACAAATTGACATTCAAAACACCATCTCAGATAAACTCCAACCCTTTCATTGTGTTCCTGGCCTGCAGACTTGTGTTCGGTGGACAATGGGGGTTGTAGTCACAACTGCAGCATTATTCCTGGGGAAGGCTTCATGTGTTCTTGTCCCTTGGGCATGGAGCTGGGAGCTGACAACAAGACCTGCCAGATCCAGAGCTTTTGCGCCAAACATCTCAAATGTAGCCAGAAGTGTGAACAAGAGAAAGCCAGCGTCAAGTGCTCCTGCTACGAGGGCTGGGAGCTGGAGGCTGACATGGAGAGCTGCAAAAGCACTGGTAAAAAAAAAAAAAAAACATAACAGGAACTTTTGTCACAAAGACATTTTTCAGTTTGACTTTTGTGCTGAAAATGTGCAATACTGATTCTGCTTTACAGTAATACAGGATTTATTGCATTAATAATATTGCCAGTTTTCTTAGATGGAGCAGATGGGTGAATTGTAGACAGCTGTGGCAGGATTTGATCCATGACAAGCATGGGGTTTTAGTGAATTTGGGTTTCAGTTTAATGTATTAGGACACTTTCCTGAATGGTATTTCTTTTCTTCTTCAGATCCCTTCAAGCCTTTCATCATCTTCTCCAATCGCCATGAGATCAGAAGGATTGACCTTCACAAGGGAGAGTTCAGCGTGCTTGTACCAGGCCTTAGGAACACCATTGCTTTGGACTTCCATCTCAACCAGAGCACCCTGTACTGGACTGATGTTGTGGAGGACAAGATCTATCGTGGGAAACTGTCTGACAATGGAGGTGAGACAGCTTGGGGTTTTGTTTTGGTTTTTCTTTTTGGGGGGGGGGGGGGGGGGGGGGTTGTTGTTTTGTTTTTTTTTAAGTAGGTGGGGCGGTGGAATGAACAGACACTTTGAACAGTCCAATTTATATATAACTTTTCATCTTTTTGTTAAAGTAAAACAAAAATCTTGCAAGGTGGTGATTACATAAGCAAATCACGCTTTTGACTGAGCATTTCTTAGAAATGAACGTCCACTGAGCAAATATGCTCTAATTTCTCAGAGCCAAATGTTTTTAAAAAGAGGCTGTGGTCAGCAGTGGTGGTCTGTGACCCTGAATAAATCCCTCAGGTCATGGTCAGCCTTTCCTGCTCCAAAAATCCAGGTCTGCTTGCCAATCAAGTTGTGTTCCCAGCACAGCACTAAGGGGGCACACGGAAGGCTTTGTCTCTTCCTATTTGTCTCAGTACTTGCTGTGCCTGACTGCAGCCAAAACACTGATGTAGCGTAGGAGGCACAACACACTGCTGTTCCAGTTCCCAGCCCTCCAAGTTTAACATTAAAACAAGGTTCCTGAGCAGGAACATTGTGACCAGCTCATAGATCAGCCCCTGCTGCTTGTTAAGTAGGTCATTTCAGCAGCTCCAAAGTAGCATAAACTGGGTGGTACCAGTGCCTTAATAAAGGAACCCTGGCCCACACATAGACACAGAAAGCCCACTATCACGCCACCATTTCTTTAAGCAAACTGCAAAGACATATCTTTCTCTCTAATTACTACTGGAAGGCATTTTGAAGAAACTTGTGCATTCACTCTGAGCCAAAGATTGATCATAGGCTGTGGTTTTCCACTTAGTTCTCACCAAAGCCAATTGTTTGTAAGGAAATAACAAAAACAGAGGGAGGTCTTGTGTGTCTCCCTGTCTTCTTAGAAGTGGGGTGGTAGGGTTAGGGCGATGGTGTTATATAAAGTTACAGTCAGAGTAGCTCTGCTTGCCATTTGGAGATGGATTCCATGAGAGTAAATTCCTTAAAAAATTTCAGCATATTTGTTTTCTTTTTTGCGATGAATGTGCTGTCTCGAGATTTTCTCTCCTTTAGTCAAAGTAACACAAACTTCTCCTTAAAACGCTACTGACAATAAAACCCCACATGCTATAAAATGGTCACTTTTCCAGCTAGCTTCTCAGTTTCCATATGTATCTTATGTATCTTTCTGTGTGCATTTTCGTCTTCCGGTCAGCCCTGACCAGTTTCGAGGTGGTGATCCAGTATGGGCTGGCTACTCCAGAGGGCCTAGCTGTGGACTGGATAGCAGGAAACATCTACTGGGTGGAGAGCAATTTGGACCAGATTGAGGTGGCCAAACTGGACGGGACCATGAGAACCACCCTGTTAGCTGGGGAAGTTGAGCATCCCCGGGCCATTGCCCTAGACCCTCGAGATGGGTAAGAAACATATATGGATGGATTCCTAATCAACTTAAAAAACTTGGACGGATATTTGATGGGTATATTCATCCTACTGTGTTTTCTATTAACTAGTTTTCCTTCAGTGATGTCGTACACATCTGCGAAATCCTTCCTTACATCGATAATTTTCTGTTGGCAGTATCCTGTTTTGGACAGACTGGGATGCAAGTCTGCCCAGAATTGAGGCAGCATCTATGAGTGGCGAAGGCAGACGTACCATCCACAGGGAGACCGGCAGTGGTGGGTGGCCCAACGGGCTCACTGTGGACTACATGGAAAGACGCATTGTCTGGATTGATGCCAGGTAGCATCTGCCACTAGATTCTAAATATACAGCTCACATTGCACTGCATCTACCCACTTGCTTATTCCATCACCTACTCGCTCAGTTTTCTTCATTTTTGGCTGTTATACCATTTTTTTTTTTTTTTGCTCTTTGCTTATATAAAACTACATATAAAGACCAGATAAAACAGTAACGAGAACAGACTTAACCTGATATGTTACCGCTCTCACACACTATACATCTCTGCTGTTTCTCAAGGTCGGATGCTATCTACTCAGCAATGTACGATGGCTCGGGGCTGATTGAAGTGTTGCGGGGTCATGAGTATTTGTCCCACCCTTTTGCTGTCACCATGTATGGAGGCGAGGTCTACTGGACTGACTGGAGGACTAACACTCTGGCCAAAGCCAATAAATGGACAGGACACAACGTCACTGTGGTCCAGCGCACCAACACGCAACCCTTTGACTTGCAAGTCTATCACCCATCAAGACAACCCCAGGGTATGTAGCACACCAGATAAAAATGCATAGACATTCATAGAGAAACACATGCTCTCAGAGAGAGCGCGGCCATGTCACACATTTACCCCCGCTTGTCAGCATGGCTAAATGTTTTGGGGTATAACACAAAGGAGAGTGGTGGCGAGCTCACAGTTTGTTGCTCACCGTGTTATTCATGGCTCCTATTCCCCAAAGACAGCTGACCTTTTAGAGCTGCGAGACTTGTTGTCTCCTCACACTGGGAGCAATTTGGACACCTCCTGCTGCTGCCTTGTTGATCAAAAAGTCACCTTACTGTTTGGCATTTCCCATGGCCTGGGTAGGCAATAAAGCTCTCCTCCTGCAACTTAAATGTCATATGTTGATCTGATCTCACAGACACACATGATTGACAAGATTGCAAAAGGGTTGTGAGAACTGTTTTCAAGCATTCTGTCATGTCAAACTGCCACCTTGTTTAGTAGCCAGTGGTTATGGGATCCCAAGGGTGTGTGTGTGTGTGTGTGTGTGTGTGTCTGTGTGTGTGTGTGTGTGTACAGTAGAGAGGCACTAGGTCTGTAATTGGTGACAGGAAAAGAGAAGCTCTCAGAGAACTGTTGATTGACAGTTGCAGCCAATAACTATGACAGTGATGAGGCAACAAGCTGGGTTGACAGATCTGGGAGACAAAGTAAATGGAGATGGTAAAGCACTTTACACTGTTTACCACCTTTACCCATTTCTATACTACTATGGTTTGATACATACAGCTCTTGGGGAGTTCAGTATGTTGCTCAAGGACACTTTGATTTCCAGATTAGAGGAGCAGGGATAGAACCATCAACCTTCCAATTACCTCCTAATTCACAGTGCGCCTGTTGAGGCTGTCCTCGATAAATAATGATCAGTGTGAAATAACTGTGGTGATATTGCTTCATGCCGTTGCTCCTACAAGCGCAGAGTTTACAGTTTTTAATGGTCTCCTGACTAATGATAGCCTGGGCCAAAATTCTGACAGAAATTTAGGATGACTACCTCACAGTGTGAGTGTTGCTGTCAGCAAAACAACTAATGTGAATGCAGGATGAAATGACAAGCTGACCAACTCTATATTGCACTTGGGGACAACAAAAAAACAAAACCTAAACAAAACAAAAAGTAAGCCAAAGGGAGTAGATGGAAGTTAAATGCGGAAAACAAAATGTTTGGGATTCCAACACAGAAGAATGTGTAGCTGAGTTGTAGCAGAAGAAGTCTCGTTTGTGCAATGAGTTTTCCAGCTGTTATCATGATCCTGTCAAGAGGAAGTAGCACAGAACCAAATAGTGGAGGAACTGTAGCTGTGCATTGTAGCCCACAACCCCACTGTTATACTGTACAGTCTGCATGCATCAAACTTCGTGTCCTACCTACTTTGGAATGAATTTATAAGATTGTTATAATCTCACAGTCTATGAACTCCTTAAGGCACAGAGACCTTTTTCTTTTCTTTAAAATTCCCAAAAGGCCAGTAAACGGAGAGGTCTGTCACACTCTTAAAAGTAAAAGGTTATTTTATTCCTCTGACACAAAGAGTTTTTATATTTGCTGTAATCTCCAAAGCATATTGTGAGCTTCCCGCTTCCCTGCATTTCTCACAAAAACATATTTCATCTGCATTTTTGTGTCTCTCGTGCTCTCTTGAAATATCCTAAATAACGTTTTTCTTTCCTTCCTTTCAGCCCCCAATCCATGTGCCAGTACTAATGGTAAACCCCTGTGCTCCCACTTGTGTCTCATCAACTTTAACCAGACCTTCTCCTGCGCCTGCCCTCACCTCATGAAGCTGCAGCCCGACAAGCGCACCTGCAAAGGTAAGGACGGAGACGTTGCTTTGAAGCACGCAAACGCACAGAACCCACATGCTTTTTCTCTTACTTTTTAAAAACTGCTCTGTTGGAGAATATACAGACAGGGCTTTCATATATAATCCACTTCATCGGGGAGCGAGAGCCAGGCTCTGTGTTTGCAGGAATCTTTTTTTTTTTTTTTCTTTTCTACAATTGTTTTGACTGCTACGGTGAGCTCTGCCGCTGAACAGGACATCTTTTATGACAAGATCTGATTACATCGCCTCTGTTTGTTCCACGTTGCCTTCTCAACTTTCATTTTCATTTAATTTCATATAAGAGATTGTCACAAAAGATGAAGGGAAGTCTTCATCCATTGCAGTTTGATTTTGTGAGTGGGTTTCATGATGGTTTCGAGGGGTAGCTGTGGGAATTTTTGTGCATGTGTGCACATGCTCTCATTCTCATTGTCTCATATTTTAGCATTCTCCAGAAATGGTCCCTGCCTCAGCCATGTAGATGTAAAAATAATTGGATTAGTGCGCCTGGTTCTTTCTTCACATGGGAACTTTAATGGAACCCTTATATTTTACTCTGAGCTGACTTTTTGACCAAACTTTCAAATTCAGTACTTAAAACCTGTCTTTGTTTATGCTAATATAGATAAATAATACACAATTTTAGTTCAGGGGAAGTCATCTGTTACCTCCACCTCAAATCTCTCCTGAGTATACCAAGTACAAACTTAAACTTGCTTATTTCTTTAGTCACAATGTATGTAGTTGAAAGAAGTTGTTTATACCTGATAAAGCATTTCTGCTACACTGTTCTAAAATCGTTCTCATCGCCTGTTTGTTTTCCTTTTCCAGAGTCCCGCAAGTTCCTTCTATACGCTCGTCAGATCGAGATCCGAGGCGTTGACATCGACAACCCCTACTATAACTACATAATCTCCTTCACCGTGCCGGATATAGACAATGTGACAGTAGTGGATTATGATGCTGTGGAGCATCGCATCTACTGGTCAGATGTGCGAACACAGACCATCAAGCGAGCTTTCATCAATGGCACAGGAGTGGAGACTGTGGTGTCTGCTGGTAAAAAAAAACCCAAAAAAACCTCTTAGGAATATCTGTCATTCCATGATTTAATTACTTCTTTTTCTTTTTTAAATGAAGCTCATAATGTAACTGTTGTAAAGTAAAACAGGAGGTTTGGGGAAACAGATTTCATAACACGCTGCATGCTCTGGAAATCATCAAATCTTTTTTTCTGTCACTTCTGAAATTCGGCAGACCTTCCTAATGCCCACGGCCTGGCAGTAGACTGGGTGTCCAGGAACCTCTTTTGGACCAGCTATGACGCCAATAAGAAGCAGATCAATGTGGCCAGACTGGATGGATCTTTCAAGAATGCCGTCATCCAGGGCTTGGACAAGCCCCACTGTCTAGTGGTACACCCTCTACTTGGGTGAGTGTTTTCTGCACTAAATATGCCTGCATTCAGTTTGAGATGTGAGTTACGTCTCCGATTTGTTTTTTGTTTTACATATCTCCTAATATTGCACACTTAGGTCTTTTTTGACTTTGAAGACAAAGATTGGAAGGTTTTCCTTTCTTTGTTTACTTCTTAGTTACTTTTTTTTTTTTCAGTCTGTTCATGTTTATTATTAATCTTTGACCTTTTTTGTGTCTTTAGAAGAGCATTGCTCTGCTTCAGAAAGTAGATTTTAGCCTCTTTCCACATTTCATAATATTCACACCACTCCACAGGAAGCTTTACTGGACTGATGGTGACAATATAAGCATGGCTAACATGGATGGCAGCAACCGCACCACACTTTTCACCAACCAAAAAGGACCAGTCGGTGAGCAGATGTACCTCTACTCCAGGAAATACCTGTAAAGTAATAAAGATTCAATATACTTTGTGTATAACAATGTCATTATTATTTGCTCTCAGGTCTCTCTATTGACTATGAAAAAGAGCAGCTGTACTGGATCAGCTCAGGAAACAGCACCATTAACCGCTGTCAGCTGGATGGATCTAAACTCGAGATCCTTGAAGGTGTTAAAGGCAAACTGACCAAGGCTACTGCACTGGCTATTATGGGTAAGTGTAATACTCTTTAAGTTTGTCGTCATTGTTTTCTGAATTTTTTTTTTTTGGCTTATATTCTAAGGATATCAATTATCTCAAACCTGTAGGAGACAAGCTGTGGTGGGCCGATCAGGGAACTGACCAGATAGGAACATGTGACAAGAAGGATGGAGGAAACTGGAAAATTTTGCGAAACAACACCTCCCCGATGATGCACATGAGGATCTATGATGAGGATGTGCAAAAAGGTAACAAAAAAAAATCATTTGAGAAATTCAATTGAGTTAAATGTTCTGAAGTGTAGGTAAAAGCTGCAGGATTTAATGTAAATACTAGTAAAGAAAATGTTTAACTTTGTTTCTCTGGTCTGTTTTTCCTTTAGCGGGGGTCAACCTGTGCAGTAACAACAATGGTGACTGCTCTCAGCTATGTCTGCCCACCTCTCCAACAACCAGGGCCTGCATGTGCACTGCTGGATACAGCCTCAAGACGGGCCAGCAGTCCTGTGAAGGTAAGACACGGCTTTGTAGCTACAGTCAGAAAAACGACAGAATTTCATTGTGAGCAAAAAACAGTGACTTAATGTCTCTGAGCAGGTATGGGCTCCTTCCTGCTTTACTCTGTTCACGAGGGAATCAGAGGAATTCCTCTCGACCCAGCAGACAAATCTGATGCCCTGGTGCCGGTTTCTGGAACCTCTCTGGCTGTCGGCATCGACTTCCACGCTGGTGAGTGGACTCTAAGGGATGTCAATAAATAGATGACCTAGCTTGAGTGTTAAAGCTGCTGCTATCTGGTCTTCAGAGAATGACACAATCTACTGGGTGGACATGGGCCTGAGCACCATCAGCAGAGCTAAGAGGGATCAGACGTGGAGGGAAGATGTGGTAACCAACGGTATTGGCAGGGTGGAGGGCATCACTGTTGACTGGATAGCAGGTGGGCTCATCACAAAATGGCGATCCAAATTAAAATTTCTCTGAAATTTAGGCTTACTTTATTACAGCACATGCACAGATAAAGGATGCAGACTGATTTATAGACTTGTTCTTTTACAGGAAATATTTACTGGACTGACCAGGGCTTTGATGTGATCGAGGTGGCCAGGCTGAACGGCTCCTTCCGCTATGTAGTCATTTCTCAGGGCCTGGACAAACCCAGAGCCATAACTGTCCACCCAGTGAAAGGGTAAGGCTCCTAGCCAACAGATGAATTTTGCTGTAGTAATGCTGCTTTAAGTTACTCACAGTGTAGTTCCTCTGACTGCAGTTTTTAATAATCCCCTGTGTCTTTTTGCTCAGGTATTTGTTCTGGACAGAGTGGGGTCAGTATCCTCGTATTGAACGCTCGCGGTTGGATGGCTCCCAGAGGCTGGTGATGGTCAATGCGAGCATAAGCTGGCCAAATGGAATCTCCATCGATTATGAGGTGTGGACAACAACAACCGACTGCACTTAAACCTTTCCTAAGCACACTTGTCTTTGTTAATAGAAGGTGTTTCCCATGTCTAGTATAAGTAATACTGTGACTATCCAGAGACTGGACAATAGGTCAGTTGATCTTTAAATTGATACTTTATTGATTTTCTTTCATTTTAAAAAGTATTAAAAATGTAAAATTAACATATTGAGAAAACAAAAGGAAAACAACAGAGATAAAAAAGAAACCGACGGTAATGCATTCATCCATCAAAAACTTTTTTCAGATTTTGGACAAAAGATTCAAATCTTTGATGAAGTTTTATCCAGTGTGTAACATTTTTGTTTTGTTTTTTTAATGCTATTAGCTTTTAGTCATCTAAAAAAAACTGGGATTCATTAATGTTTGTTCATTTTTACCATAATTGCTCCCTTCTGGATACAAACCAAGTAGAGATAGCAGTGCCTAGTGACATATGAACGCAACTTTGTTTCGCTACAATTATAAACTTTTTTTTTATGTAAATTGAAATAATATTTTAAAATTAGTTAATTTAGCTTTAGATCTGTCACCTAAAATCACTTGGTATTCACTAAAAGGGACATTAAAACTGGGTGTCAGCAAACCTATTATGAGTTTGATTTAACTGACATTTTGAAAATGTGGTCTTTCCTGGATAATCACGACACTTTTTTTTGCTGCTGCTTTCTCTCCACAGGAGGGTCTGCTGTATTGGTGCGATGCCAGGACAGACAAGATTGAGCGCATCAACCTGGAGACTGGAAAAAACAGGGAGCTGGTTCTGGCTAACAACAACATGGACATGTTTGCTGTATCTGTATTTGAGGAATACATCTATTGGAGTGATAGGTCAGTTTTTATATTGTTTTAAACAATATTTCATACTGTAACAGTGTTCATTTACTGACTGTTTCATTGCCTGTCTTTTTTTTTTCTTTCCTTTTTTTTAAGGACCCATGCTAATGGCTCCATTAAGAGAGGCAACAAAGACAATGCTACAGATGCTGTGCAGCTTAGGACGGGCATTGGAGTACAGCTGAAAGATATCAAAGTTTTCAACAGAGCAAGACAGACAGGTAGGAACATCTAAAACACACACATACATATAATTGTACCTCAAAAAAAATTCACTTTTAACTGTCAAAAATGTCCTCGTAAGGTGACAGTTGCCACACACAGCGACAAAAACCTTACCGCCCAAATTAATCGCCACCTCGCAGGCATCAAATGAACGCCGTGGTTAACCAGGCTTATTGTTTATGTGACAGCAATGCTAATAAACTGTGTCACACTCTCCACAGGCTCGAACATCTGCAAAAACAACAACGGCGGCTGTGAGCAGCTGTGTCTTTACCGTGGCAATGGGGAGCGCACCTGCGCCTGTGCTCACGGCATGCTGGCAGAAGACAACCAAAGTTGCCGCGACTATGATGGCTACCTGCTGTACTCCGAGCGTACCATACTGAAAAGCATTCACCTGTCTGATGAGACGAACCTCAACGCGCCGATAAAGCCGTTTGAGGATCCGGACCACATGAAGAACGTCATCGCTCTCAGCTTTGACTACCATGGCGGGGGAGGGAAGGGAGCCAATCGCATCTTCTTCAGTGACATTCACTTTGGGAACATCCAGCAGATCAATGATGACGGCACAGACCGCAAGATTGTGGTGGACAGTAAGTGTGGAGACATCAGCTGCATTTTAATTATTTTTTTTTTTCTTCTTCTAAATCAAAAGCATCCATAAAACCTTACTAATTATCACTGCCCTTAAGGCTTCTCCCACTCTGTTTACAAATATTTCAGTTGCGTTGCTCCGCACTCCCATTTTGATTCTCTCCATTAATAATTGAATGCCGTCCCCTTGACGCCGTCAGCAGACATCATCATACAATTTCACTGCACAAGCACCCGGGAGGATCCAGTGTAATGAACACACAGCTGCAGCATCTCAACCAGTAGAGATTGACATCACTTACTGCTACTTGAAGAATAGGCCCTTGCACACACACACACACACACACACACACACACACACACACACACACACACACACACACACACACTGGTTTTTGCTTGTTTCACCACCGAAGCATCTTTTTTAAATCCCACTCTCTCTAAATAATTCAAGAGTGAAACATCACATTTAAAAGCCCTGGACGAAAGCTGCTCACAGCTAACCAGATTCAAAAACATGAATTATTTTGATGAGCACGACAGGAAAACAAGGAAGGTGCATGAGGGTTTGTGTTTTTACTGATGTTTCATTGAGAACAGGGATTTGAACAAGTTGTAAGAATGATGAGTTATATCATGTGCCGAGTACAGAATTTATTCATTTGCAAAGAGTTAATCCAACTGAGGTTAAAGGGTTGTATTTGTCCAGATGAGACTGGGCATCAAATCAAAAACCATCCTATATTAACTTTTAGTAGAATCATAGCATGATTTTATGATATTCTGTCAATGTTTTGCAACACTCTGTTGTCCAAGTGATTAACTCTAAAAACATATTGTTAATAAAATCTCCAAGATGAGTTCTGTTATCACATGCTGATGGAATAAAATCTGTCACTGCTGGATGACAAATGAATGTGGAAAAACATCACAAAAATAATCACTTTTTACATTCTGCAATAAAACTTTTACTCGTGGAATTTAGTTTATTGTATTTAACATCCGTGAACGTTTCTTATAACTGTATTTCCAAAACAGACTGTAATTATTCAGTCTGTTTTGGAAATATTAACTACTTTTAATTCCAGATCTCCTTCTAAAAGGGTCAGTTTTGGCCTCTCTCTGAGGTTGTGTCATCCTCAAAAGGCCGTACCATGTCTCTGCCGATTGCATAAGTGCAACTAATCAGACAGTTTCTGCACCGTGCCCAGTGCCTTCTTCCAAGCTCTTGTAGGTCTCGTCTAAACTTCTGAGACATGAAGCCGTACAGTATGGGGTTTACCACAGCCACTGAGGATGCCAGCAGCCTGGCCACGATGGCAAATGTGTTGTAGCCAGGTGAGCCTCTTAGACTTCCTCCAACTAAGGAGAACATGAGGGCATAGGAGGGCAGCCACAGGATGGTGAAGAGGAGGACCAGTAGAGCTGAAGTGTGAGTGACTTGTCTCTGGTAGCGTTCTAGCTGGGGGGCATTCCCCAACTGCCGTGTATGTCGAAGAAAACAGTAAATCTTTCCATACATTGATATAATGATGCCTAGCGGAAGAGCAAAGCCGAACAGGAAGAGGGCGATGCTGTAGACCAGCTGGCTGAAGTCAGACAGGAAGGCAAAGCAATGTACAACACTGGACACGGCGATTGTGCGAAAAGCAAATTGTGGTGCTGCCAAAGCTGAGGCAGGGACCCAGAGCAGAACTACTATCAATTTAATGCGTCTGTGCATTCTCAAACGGAAGGCCCAGGTGGGGTGTACCACTGTAAGGTAACGAGTCACAGCCAAAGCTGCCATGGTAAATACGGAGGCAGCTGAGCAGGCCACGCCCAAGAAGCTGATGGCTTTGCACAAGAACCTGCCAAAAGGCCAGAAGCCCAGGGCGATAGCAGAGGTGTGGAAGGGCAGGCAAAGTAACAGCAGCAGGTCAGCAGCACTCAGAGCCAGAAGCAGGATGTCTGTACCATGCGGGGGTTGACTTTGTTTCCTCCTCTTCCTCCTCCCAGTGAGAATGGTGATAATCAGAGTTTGCCCTATGAGGCCAGTCAACAGAATCAGCCCATCCAGGATGGGAATTAAACATTTAAACAAAACATCATCTGCAACATTCATTTTGCCCAGGTCGCTTCTGTTGATCTGCTGCCCCAAACTCTCCATACAACCCCACCGTAAGTCTACGAAGCAATTAATCTAATATCTAATAGCAGCAGAACTGGTTGTTCATGTAGTCTCTGGGTAATACAGCTGTTGGCTCCAGTTCACGTCTCAAAAAAACCCCGACTCCATCGAGGCAGTTAGCGCTTTCATGATGATAGTAATTAGTTAAACAGATAAGATCCCAGGAAAAGAGAAACAAAACCGTTTGCCTCGTTTGCTCAAGAAGAAACAGACTTGACTATATCTGGGCACTTCCAAAGTCTTTCACACTTGTGTCTCTTACAGTTTCTGAGCTGATTGAAGAAATGTAAATTACTTAACGATGGTTGGATATGGCACTCCCAATTTCTGGGAAAATAGACCAGAAAAATGCAGTGCTGTTATGCAGCTTTTTTTTTTTTTTTTTGTTCCCAGAAAACATTAAAGGATGACCTTAAAGGGCAGTCTTCACACACTTGCATTTCCTTAGCTGCATAAGCACGTCCTTTTAAAGCAGTGACTCTATGGCTGTATTGATTCTTGAAACCAGGCAACAGTGGACAAATCCATCCCAGTAGTCGCTAGTTGGCATTCCTCTCTAAAGGCAGTCAGTGCTACATGACTTAAGTATTCCTCTCAACCGGAGACTTATTGTCCACATGAGAGAGCTCTTCAGAGGCTTGTAACGTGTAGACTCCACCAGAAGAAGAGTTGCTCTGCAATTAATACAGTGCTAAATCCATTAAGAAAAAAAGATGAGTAGTGATCAAAATAAATAGTAACTAATACATCTCAGGTGTCACTTGCACGGCTATTGTTCTCCGTCATGATCGTCAGAAAGACTGGCAGTAATCTTCCCGTCAGGTTTTCTCTGTTGTTTGCACAGTCACCAGGGGCTGAGCTGAATTAGCCAATGGGAGGGTGAACCCTGATGTTCCTTATTACATAACGCTGGCTTGAACCGACTTTACCCATCACTCTTACTTGTTTGTGTGACTGTATTTGGCCCTGAGCTGCTCTTTTAGATTAATTTAGGATTGTTAACAATGTGTTCAGCCTCAAAATTGCCCTGCATTACTGCTGATTATGACACTTCGACATTTTTCTATTAAAAGGCAATTAAAGGCTTTCAGCTGAGAGCAAACGGTTACGTAGAGTATTCCGGTTTTTTTTATTGTTGGCTGTAAGTGGTCATAAATGTGGTTGCTAGTGTAACTAAGCAGAGATGGATGCACACCGTGGAGCCTGCAAGGCTGCAGTTCAGTGTTCTTTTCCATGATGTTGTGTGGGTACCAAGAGCACAAAAAAAAAGAGGAAAAATAGATGCTGGAGGGAAGCTGCTGCTTTGTCTTTACCCTGGCCTTTATCCCTGAAGTGACTCAAGCTGTCCCAGTTGCAGTTTTCTTCCCAGAACAAGAGGTCCAGACCTTGAATGAGAGTATCCACAAGAAGCTGTATTTGTATGTGCAGGCGGTTAGCCATGAAAAGACATGATGAGACCCACTCTTTAAACTCTGTCCAACAACAACAGCTGTGACGCACACTCACTGTGGTATCGCTTCCATTTTACTTTCCCCTTTTCACTTGCCTCAGTTTCCCCTTTATTTCTAATCTCTGTCAGTGTTTCACTGTACATGAGCTAATGTATGTGGATGTGGAAACCTTAAAAGCATTTACCACTTCCTCTTTAGTGAAGTTATAGGTGCCCCGTGGTAACCCTCTGACAAAGATTAATGATTGGTTGAATTCACACTGAAGGTCCTCTTTAAAGCTCCTACTAACACCTCTAAGAGGTGATTTTTTTTTTTTTTTTTTTTTTTGTGTGTGTGTGTGTGTGTGTGTGTGTGTGTGTGTAATATAAAGCAGTCGTTCATCTCAAGCCTTTTACATGGGCCTAATATATTAAGGTCAAAGAAATCTTTGAAATCCCTAGGGGGGCAAATTGTTTGGCAGCTAGTGGTAACAGTCTTACACACACACGCACACACACACACACACACACACACACACACAAAAACAGATTAACAGAGGCCAAACTTGTTTTTTCTCTCTATCACAGATGTTGGGTCAGTTGAGGGCCTGGCATATCATCGTGGTTGGGATACACTCTACTGGACCAGTTATACAACCTCCACCATCACTCGCCACACTGTGGATCAGAGCCGTTCTGTGGCCTACAACCGCAACACCGTAGTCACCATGTCTGGAGAAGACCACCCTAGAGCCTTTGTGCTGGACGAGTGTCAAGAGTGAGTCATTAATATTGAAATTTGCTGCTCTGCACTAAATCAGGGCCCAGTTCCAATACAGTTACTTTTTTCTTTTAACCATTTGATTTATTTTAGTTTAGTCAAGTGTAACTTTTGTACCAAGATGTTTTGGGAGCTCTCATTGCTCTTAATTCCTGTCCTCTGTTTGTTCCCACCGTAGTCTCATGTTCTGGACAAACTGGAATGAGCAGGCTCCGAGCATTATGAGGGCCTCTCTGAATGGAGCCAATGTGATCGTGATCATCGGCAGTGACATTAAAACTCCCAATGGCCTGGCCATAGATCACCGTGCTGAGAAACTCTACTTCTCTGATGCCACGCTGGACAAGATTGAACGTTGTGAATATGATGGAAGCAACCGTTACGTAAGACAGCTGTTTCTTTTTACTTTCCCTGTGAAGAAGTGATCACAGACGCATGGACTTACACCCCATGTTTGAGGATGATTCCCACTTTTTTCATGCCTCAGGTCCTGTTGAAGAACGAGCCTGTCCATCCGTTTGGTCTTGCTGTGTACGGAGATTACATCTTCTGGACTGACTGGGTGAGGAGGGCTGTCCTCAGAGCTGACAAATACACTGGAGGAGACATGAAAGTGCTGCGTGCTGACATCCCTCAGCAACCAATGGGCATCATTGCTGTAGCTAATGACACAAATAGCTGTGAGTATCATCACTCCAAGAGTATCACATTTAGCACTTTCCCCCTCCTCCCTCAAAGTTGCCATCAGGTCAACATTTGCCCAATAATTTGATTTATGATTAAATATCAAAACTAATGAAATTCTTATCAATCTTCTGTAGTTTGTTGGGTGGTTGCTGGTATCATGTTTGCCATCTGCATATATCTTCATGTGTACAAGTAGTCAGGCTGTTACTATACTTTGCCTTACTACCTAAATGCAGTCACACAGAGCTGCTACCATATCTGTTGTCATGTACACTATGTTTCCAAAAGTATTCACTGATCTGCCTTCACACACACATGAACTTGAGCAACATCCCATAATCCATAGGGTTTAATATGATGTTGGTTCACCCTTTGCAGCTATAACAGCTTCAACTCTTCTGGGGAAGGCTTTCCGCAAGGTTTAGGAGTGTTTATGAGAGTTTTGACTATTCTGCTAGAAGTGCATTTGTGAGGTCAGACACTGATGTTTGAGAAGAAGGCCTGGCTCACAGTCTCTGCTCTAATTCATCCCAAAGGTGTTCTATCAGGTTGAGGTCAGGACTCTGTGCCGGCCAGTCAAGTTCATCCACACCAAACTCACTCATCCATGTCTTTATGGTCTTTGCTTTGTGCACTGGTGTGCAGTCATGGTGGAACAGGAAGTGGCCATCCCCAAACTTTTATCATAAAGTGGGAGCATAAAATTTTCACAAATGTCTTAACAATTTCTTTCACTGGAACTAAGGGGCAGAGCCCAACAGCTCTTCATCACAATCCCCCTCCACCAAACTTTACTCTTGGCACAGTGCAGTCAGACAGGTACCGTTCTCCTGGCAACCACCAAACCCAGACTCGTCCTTCGGATTGCCAGATGGAGAAGCGTGATTGTTCACCCCAGTGAAGACACCTCCACTGCTCCAGAGTCCAGTGGTGGCGTGCTTTACACCATTGCATCTGACGCTTTGCATTGCGCTTGGTGATGTAAGGCTTGGGTGCAGCTGCTCCGCCATGGAAACCCATTCCATGACTCTCTCTATGTTCTCGAGCTACCCTAAGGGCCACATGAAGTTTGGGGTTCAGCAGCGATTGACTCTGCAGAAAGTTGATTACCTCTGCGCACTATGCGCCTCAGCATCTGCTGATCGTGCTCTGTCATTTTACGTGTCCTACCAGTTCGTAGCTGAGTTGCTGTCATTCCCAATTGCTTCCACTCCCACTTACAGTTAACTGTTTAATATTTATTAGGGAGGAAATTTCACAACTGAACTTGTTGCACAGGTGGCATCCTATCATGGTACCACGCTGGAATTTGCTGAGCTCCTGAGAACGACCCATTCTTTCACAAATGTTATTAAAAGCAGTCTGCATGCCTAGGTGCTTAGTTTTATAAATGTGTGGCAATGGAAGTGATTGGATCACATGAAATCAATGACTTGTATGGGTGACTGAATATTTTTGGTAATATAGTGTATATAACAAAAGCCAACTTCCACAGACTTTTTCTGTTGCCAAGCTAGACAAATGTTCTGTTTTACTGATACTTCCTTTTTACAGTAACTTTTACATCATTCTCTGTTTGTCAGCCATTTGATGTACACATTAAAGGGCTTCTCTGAACATTCCTCAGGTGAGTTCTCTCCTTGCCGATCAAACAACGGAGGTTGCCAGGACCTGTGTCTGCCTACATCTGATGGACGGGTCAACTGCAGCTGCCGTGGAGACAGGCAACTTCTCGAAGACAACACCTGTTCTCGTAAGAAAGAGGACGGATTAAACGTCATAAGGTGTTGTGCTGATCAGAATGGATGAATGTTTCTGAATTCAAATGTTTCTGCGTCACCAGCTCTGAACATATCATGTGGAAGCGTCGATGACTTTGAGTGCGGAAACGGTGACTGCATTAACTATAGCCTGACCTGTGACGGGATGGCACACTGCAAGGACAAGTCTGATGAGAAGCAGTCGTATTGTGGTGAGTTTTTCATGAGGCAATTAGATGAGGAATCCTAAATTTCAGATAATTAGCTGATTTTTGAGAGATATTTAAAAAAAAAAAAAAAATACAAATTCTGCTTCTGAGTTAACTCTGTTCAACTGCTCTTTCTTCACAGCCAATCGAATTTGTAAGAAAGGATACAGGCGCTGCATGAACGGCCGCTGTATTGGTCACCAGTTCTGGTGTGATGGCACAGATGACTGTGGTGACCATTCAGATGAACTGCCCTGCAACAGTAAGTCATTTGTTTCTAAAGTAAGCTTTTAGCAGCTACACAAAGGATAACTGACTATTACACTTTTGTAAAAACATTACCAGAGTTTGCTGATCAGTGACCACATTTTAATGACATCTTAATTTATTGATTTAAAATAAAATAAGTTATAACGTGTACTTAAGCGGGAGTTTGTATATGCTTTTGAGGATGTATTTTCTCTCCAGTTGTCATTTATAAAACTGCTATACATCCTTGCAGTGACACTTTGCAAAGCAGGAGAGTTCCAGTGCAAGGATGGAAGCTGCATCTCCAACTACAGCCGCTGTGACCAGGTGGTCAACTGCGAGGATGCGAGTGATGAAATGAACTGCCGTATGTAATCTGCCAGAGTTTTCAACAATATTTCACATATTCACAAGTGGAGTTGTTAAAAAAATATATATATATTAAAAAATTGGCTGTCTACTTCAGTGCAATTTGTGTAAAACAATTTTCTAATCTAATTATCTTAATTCTAAGAGTTATTTCCAGGCATTTTAAAGGTTAGCTCCTGACTTCTTTCCCATTTTTCTCAGAACCCACCGATTGCTCCCGTTTCTTCCGCCTTGGCGTTAAAGGAGCCTCTTTTCAAAACTGTGAGAAAACCACTCTGTGTTATCTGTCCTCATGGGTGTGTGACGGCAACAATGACTGTGGTGACTTTTCTGATGAGAGAAACTGTCCAGGTAGGTGCCTCGTTTCCCTACCGATAAACTTTCAGCTTTTCTTAACCCGTCGGTGCTTCTTCATTTTGTTTGGTTGTTTTTTTTTTTTTTCTGTTGCATTGCAGATAAAAGGAAGCTTAAATGTCCAGTCAACTTCTTCGCCTGCCCCAGCGGCCGGTGCATTCCTATGAGTTGGACCTGTGATAAGGAGAATGACTGTGAGAACGGGGCCGATGAGACACACTGTGGTCAGTTTTCTGCAGAGCTGTCCTCTAATACCCCTATTTTGTATCTTTAAAAGACACAAAGCATACCAAAAAAGCCAGACTGTTTTTCTTTGGGCTTCCTGCTGCAGATGGAAAAGCACAGCTTACGGTTAGAGCAAACTAAATAATTGCTGAAAAATGCCGAATTCTCTCCACTCTCTCTTGCAGACAAATTTTGTACATCAACCCAGTTTGAATGTGGGAACCATCGCTGCATTTCCAGCCACTGGGTGTGCGACGGCTCGGATGACTGTGGTGATGGTTCGGACGAGGACCAGAAATGCAGTAAGTGACATGTTGCTCGCTACTTCTCTCCTTACCTTAAACTGTAAGGAGCATGACAATTCCTGATGGCCTGTCTTTGTATAAGTTTCACATGATGATGTTACAGAATCCAAAACCTGCAGTCCTGAGGCTTTCCAGTGTCCAGGCTCCCACATGTGTGTGCCGCAGCGCTGGAAATGTGACGGAGACAATGACTGTCCTGATGGAGCTGATGAGAGTGTCAAGGCTGGCTGCAGTGAGTGAGACATTTACAGACTGAATCAAAGTGCAGAGAAACAACACAGTTCCCCGTGCATTAAGAAAAGTGTTTCTGTCTGCTTCCAGTGTACACCAACAATACGTGTGATGCTGAAAATGAATTCATGTGCCAGAACAGGCAGTGTATCCCCAAACACTTTGTGTGCGATCATGACTTTGATTGTTCCGATGGGTCGGATGAATCCCTCGAATGTGGTGAGTGTGCTCGGCTTTGCTTGCTGGAAGCTCAAGTGTTGGTTTATAATATATCCCCGCTGGTTGAAAATGAATGTGGTTTGTGGTTGTTTTTGCTCAACCACTGACTGAAAGTTGACATTAATGTTGAATCCATTCTGGCGTAGAATACCCACCATGCGGTGCAGATGAGTTTCGCTGTGCGAATGGCCGCTGCCTTAACCAGAAGAAGTGGGAGTGTGACGGAGAGTTTGACTGTCAGGATCGTTCGGATGAAGCTCCCAAGAACCCCCGCTGCACAGACTCCGGTATTTATTTCCCCTCTCCCTCTCGCTGTCTTTTATTTCTCTGCCAGCATAATAAAGTATGAATCATATGTTAAATATTTTGTTCATAAAAGTGTACCTGCATCCTGTTTCACACTCTAATATAACCTGCTGTTTGTCTATGATTTCAGAGAGGACGTGTAATGAGTCAGCTTTCACATGCCGTAATGGGAAGTGTTTGAATGAGACTCTGCTGTGCGACCGCAATGACGACTGTGGTGACGGCTCTGACGAACTCAACTGCTTTATCAACGAGTGTCTGAACAGTAAGCTGAGTGGCTGTACACAGCTATGTGATGACCTCAAGATTGGCTTCAAGGTAAGCTGCTTAATTATTTTTGTTGTTTTTCCACTTTTTAAATTGTTTCTTGTCAAAAAAAAAAAATTAAAACTAATCAAATTATTTTGTGGACTACATTTAGCCAGTGAGCTTCCCTAATATGCACACAGTTAACACGGAAAAACAGTCTATATGCCAATAATGAGTTAAAGGACTTGATTTTAATAGGTTGGGATCCACTCATTTAAAGCATGCAGTTATGCAAGACAAAAACATGTTTTGCCTCTCATTCTTGAAAGTAGGAGGCCACCCTTGGAACAGATTGAACTCTGTGTGAACTCTTGTGTCTTCTGTGGTTGTGAGGTTGTGGTCAGAGCTTAATTTGAAAATGATAAGATTTTGTTCTTGTAGGGATTCCAAAAGTATTGCAAACTGACTAATTATGAGTGCACAAAATCGAATTGTATATATTGAAACTTCGCCACCAGAAACTTTTCCACAAGTGCCTCCTCAGTGTGTATTCAGGATTAGTAGACTGCCAATTCCCACATGATGGTAAAGGAGAATTTGCAAGCGAGCGAGCGCATGTGTGCGTGCGTGTTTGTGTTCTTTCAAAACACAGATGTGCTTATCAGAAGTGACAGTTAAAATGATTTTGAGCACTAATGAATACGTGTTCTAACTGTGCCTTGTGCTACGATGATGTTCAAGCCATTTATTTTATAAACACATTAGACGTCAGCTTATCCTTTACCCGTGTACTCTGTTGGAAGACAAGTTTGCAAATGAGATTTGTAGCTATTTATGCAGCACTTTTGACAGCAGCAACTGGATTTCATTTTCAGAAATGGAGCAGAAATAAAGCTTTTGGTGACAGGTAAAACACATGTCTCTGGCTGATTGACAGGTTTTGTAACGCGTAGTGGCACACCTTTGTAACTGTTCCAGGCTAAAAGTGAGAAGTGCCTGAATCTGTAGGCTGTGAGATTCCGACATTATCTCCTGTGCTCTTGGCGCCTTCAGTGCAGGTGTCATCCTGGTTTCCAGCTGAAGCGCGATGGGAAGACATGTGTGGATATAGATGAGTGCACCACCACCTACCCCTGTTCTCAACGGTGTATCAACACACATGGCAGCTTCCACTGTCTCTGCGTGGATGGCTTTGAGCTCAGCCCCAATGACCCCACTGTTTGCAAGTCCACATCGGGTAAGGCGCACGCATGTGTGTTTCTCTGGATCTTCACAGCAAGTGCATTCCTAAAGCATATGTTTTCTATCTGATATATGTGTGTAGATGAAGAGCCCTACTTGATCTTTGCCAACCGTTACTACCTGAGAAAACTGAACCTGGATGGTTCCAACTACACTCTTATAAAGCAGGTAAGACACATGGGTCACCAGTTTGAAGAAACATTCAATGTTCTTCTTTTCTGGATGCCTCCTAATTCTGACCCTGTCCCCCCCCCCCCCTTTTTTTTTTTTCTTCTTCAGGGTCTTAATAATGCAGTAGCGCTGGACTTCCACTATGCAGAGCATATGATCTACTGGACAGATGTGACCACTCAGGGAAGCATGATTCGACGCATGCATATGAATGGCAGCAACATGGAGGTCAGTGAGGACATCTGATATCCTTTCATTTGATTTTGGCGATATTTATGGTGGAATGCCAGATTATTTATGCAGAAAACACATTTTGAATTCTGATTGGGAACTTTATCATTGTCTTACATTTTGGATTGATAAACCTGGCAGGTTTTGCACCGAACCTCTCTGAGTAATCCTGATGGTTTGGCAGTAGACTGGGTTGGTGGAAACTTGTACTGGTGTGACAAAGGCCGAGACACCATTGAGGTGTCAAAACTTAATGGGGCTTACCGGACTGTACTGGTCAGCAGTGGCCTGAGGGAACCTCGTGCAGTGGCTGTGGATGTACGCTATGGGTGAGAAACATACACTGTTGTTTCTATAATTTTAACATGGAACTTCTTACATAATCTTGATCTTGAGGTGATTTAGATTTGAATGTACAACTGTAGTTCTGAGACGCTCTTTCTCCACTGTTAGTTACCTTTACTGGTCTGACTGGGGTGACAACCCCCACATTGGGAGAATTGGGATGGATGGCACCAATAGAAGTGCCATCGTAGAAGATAAGATCACCTGGCCCAATGGATTAACCCTAGACTTCATCAATGACCGTATATACTGGGCTGATGCCAGGGAAGACTACATTGAGTTTGCCAGCCTGGATGGCAGGAACAGACACACAGGTAACAACAGAACAGTAAACACAAACATTCTTTTATTGCTTTTTAGATATTAAGAACAATTTGACTGGTGGCTCATGCCCCGACTGCTGAATCACACTTGAAAGTGTGAAGTTTCAGTTGTTTTGGTGGTTGTTGTATTGGTATGAAGAACCACTGGCTATGCAGTGTTGTGCAAAAGTCTCAAGCCCCTCATCATTTCTTTATATTTTGTTTCTTTTAATTTTTTTGAGTGGTTTTTAGCAATAGTCCTCCGGGCTTTCTGAAAGTCTTTCAAAGTTTGTCTTTGGAGTTTAGCTGCTTTTTACACCCATTTTCAGTCCAGTACTTGCACCTGAGCATTTTCAAAGGAACATTTTGTTTTTTGGGGGGGAGTTTTTCTTTTGTTTTTTTGTTAAGCTACTGACCCATTTAAAAAAAAAAAAAAAGCACCTGGCTCAAGAGATGAACCAATTTTGTGTTTGCACATATTCACAGACAACTTGGCAAAGAACCTATTTTAAGTTGTATCTTCAGGCACTTTGTTACCAGCAGCCTGCTGCAAAAACACATAATTTGATCTCATTGCTTTAGTTGAATTTACAAGAAATGCCAAAGATAACATAGCTTGATAAGCATAGAATAGGTATGTTTGCACCAATGAGGTGATTTCAAATTGGCATATCCCAGCATGATGTGCAGTGTGTCATTAAAAAAAATGTGAGAAAACTGAACAAGTAGAGGACAAAAAAAAGAAGTGGCAGACCTAAAAAAAAAAAAACTGACACAGGATGTGAGAGATGCATCAGGCCCTTCAGTTGATCCATCTACTCTTTACTGAAGCGTCATCAGAAAGGGTGGCTGTCAGGAAGTTATTAAGGATGGGAAATGGGGAGAAAAGGCTGAGTTATGCCAAATTACACAAGAACTGGACTGAAAATCATTGGCAACAGAACTTATGGTGTGATGAATCCAAATTTGAAAATTTTGTTTCAAATTGTCGTGAATATGTATGGAGGAGGTCAGGAGAGAGGTAGAATAGTAGCTACAGTCATCTGTAAAACACGGTGGAGGCTCTGTCATGGTTTGGGGCTGCATTTCAGCCAGCGGTGTTGGAGATCTTGTCAAAATTGATAGAATTACAAATGCAGAAGAGTACCAGCAGATTTTGATCCACCATCCAGTACCATCTGGAAAGCATCTGATTGGCAACAGCTTCATTTTTTCAGCATAACAATAATCCCAAACACACTTCCAATTCAGTAAATGCATACCTGGATAGAAAAAACATACAATGAAACAACTATCAGTCATGAATTGGCCTCCCCAGAGCCTGGACCTCAACATTATTGAAGCAGTGTGGGATCAGCTTGAGACAGAAAGGAATAAATGGCAGCCAACATGCAATAAAGGGCTTTGAATGTCCTTCAAGAAGCCTGGAGAACTATTCCTGAGGACTGCTTCAAGAAATTACCGAACTTCAGACTGTGCTGAAAAATAGAGGTGGTCATACCAAATATTGGCTTTGAAGCTCATTAGAATTGCACAGATTCTGTTTTTGTTTTGTATACTGTATTTCTATGCATATTTGCTCATGTTTCAATTTAAATCGGTGCGCCCATTTCCCCTGCAAAATGTGCAGAAATAAAGGGTGGTTCAAGACTTTTGTACAGTACTGTATGTGAGAGTCAAATATTTTTATTATCTTTTATGACTTTTGTGTCAAAGGTCTAATTATGTGAAAATACAGTAAAAGGAGAGCAGATGCCATTAAGAGTCACATAGTTGCAACTTGAAATAGAAAACCAGTTTTTGTGTGTTTATTGATTTAGTCTTTTATAAATAAGCATGGCAGAGAACTGAGGATATCATGCTCATTTAACAGGATAAACTGTTTATGACAAGACTGCTGTGATGATTAAAGAGAGGTTAGGGTTTTTGCCTGTGAGTAAATTTTGTAGGTCCATATTGTCTTGTAATTTGTCTGAGAGAATTTCTTCTTTATACACACACACAAATGTTTGAGAGACACCAGGCATGAACGGGCATGTTAAATGGTTGTCTTCTGGTCTGGAGTCCTGCAGCTCAAGTCCAGAAGACATAAACTGTGAATAGGAGAGATTGTTCTAGTAAGAGAGGCCTCTATAGCATGTCTGCTTAGTGCTCAGTTGTTTAACACGTGTACTACAATAGCGTGCAGGAATTCTGGAGCACAGGGGGAATCTGCATTGGAACTTCCCACATTTGATAAGCACTGCTCAAAACAAATAGATAGCTATTGCATCCCATTTTCCTTTGTTTAGGCATATCCATAATGTAAAATTGTGGGATAGTATACAATCTACAGAATAAACTTCCTGCAGAGTACGGCGCTTCGTGTAAGTTTTCAACTCATTATGACATTCCAACAAGAAAACTATGCTAATTGAAGCGTTCTCGAGGGAAAACTACTGTTTATACAAAATGACACGGGCAATTCATCAAAAATGTAGTGTCTTCTCTTGTCTTGGTGTTCTACCTTTCATGTGTCCTGTGAATTATTATTAACCAACCCTTGGATACACACACGCCCTAAAATACCAGTGTGTACTTTTTTTGTATTTGCGCAACAAGACTTGGCCTGTTTGAATTTAGATAAGGATGGAACCAAAGGGCAGTTAATTAATCTGAGCAGTACCTTAGCTCAACTTGATGCTGTAAAACTGCTACGACACCTTAACAGTGTTAGCTGTTTAAAGTCCAACATCCTTTAAGATCAACTTGTGCCACATTTGCATGCTTTGCATGCAGCCTTTGCAAATTTGTCAAAATATGATGCATCTGTAGTTTGTTTCCATAACACGCAACCTCAAACACCGAGAGCAAGCATGAAATATAGTATATGAGAGCGGGGAAAGTGGCAATTAGTGTAAAACCTAATGAGGTGTAGAACTCATTACATAACACACAGATATAGTGGAGCCATTGTATGTCTGCACCCCACCCTGCCTCAGTTTTACATTAACAGTGCAGGATTTTATCAGAGGTTCCTCTTTGTAATAAAGCAACACAGGAGCAGCAAGAGTTTCAAATTATTAATATTATTGATATATTAACACTTACAGTGGAAATGCATTATGCTGACAGGAAAAGTCAGAGCCTTGCACGATTCAGATATATATTTGATAAGACTCTATTGTATGTGGTTTTATTGCTTTTCCTCCAAGTAGCCTGCTCACTGTTGAAGACGGTTGAAGGTGCACTGATTACTTTAGAAAGTCCTGAAATGTTACTGAGGGCACCAGTAGGAGACATTCAGAATGACTGATTATTTTCATATATAGAGTGTGATTGATTTATTGTTTGTGTACCCGCACAGTTCTCAGCCAAGACATCCCTCACATATTTGCCATGACACTGTTTGAGGAATACATCTACTGGACAGACTGGGAAACAAAGTCCATCAACAGAGCTCATAAGACTCTGGGTACCAACAAGACTACCCTGATAAGCACCCTGCACCGACCCATGGACATCCACATTTACCATCCCTACCGCCAACCCCAGGGTACGAGACAAAGCATGTAGAAATAAACTGTTGGTATTTATTATTATTATTAAATGACATTTCAATACGGATTGTGTTGTGTTGTGTAATGAGTTATTTTCAGTATATTCAAATTATATTCCCTATATTGATGCAGATATAAAACCTCAGGGTTGGGCTAAAAAAAAAAAACAGTGAAGCAGGCAGTGAAACCAGTTCTCCCTTTTCTGTCTTTTCCAGTGCTCAACCACCCGTGCCAGACAAACAACGGTGGCTGCAGTAATCTCTGCCTCCTTTCTCCTGGTGGAGGTTATAAGTGTGCCTGTCCTACCAACTTCTATCTGGCAAATGATCAGCGCACTTGCATGTCCAACTGCACAGCCAGCCAGGTAATGATGTAAACATCATTAATGGAAAAATGACAGATTGACCACAGTTGATAAGTGGCTTTTCATATCTCAGTTCCCTGCTGTGGCCTATTTGATAAACTAGTTATGCCTGGTGATTGCTTATTGACAGCTGGCTGGCTGCCCAGTGATACAGTACCTAGCTTATGGTTTTGTCAACAACAATGAGGCAGTGAAGCCCTGACATAATGCCCCATCATCACTTTGATTCACTTCTCTTCCTGTTGCAGTTTGTGTGCAAGAATGACAAATGCATTCCTTTCTGGTGGAAATGTGACACAGAAGATGACTGTGGGGACCGCTCGGATGAGCCAGCAGACTGCCGTAAGTGTTTGTGGAGGATAATTAGGAGGTGACCGAGTATGACAGTCATTTAGCATGGCGCATGCATGCAATATACATTTTGATCTTACCTCAGCCCACAATTCCACAGTGAAATGTTAGTCAGTGTGATCTTGAAACTGTGTGACGACTTCTTCCACGACAGGTGAGTTCAAATGCAGGCCGGGGCAGTTTCAGTGTGGCACAGGCATCTGCACCAACCCTGCATACATCTGTGATGGAGACAATGACTGCCAGGACAATTCAGATGAGGCTAACTGTGGTATGTCTCTTTTATTTATATATAAATTTACAAAATTTTCACTGTTTTTTGACATTTTCACAAGAAACTCCAGTATGCAGACACAGCAGGCGCTGACAGCTGCGCGGAAAAACTTTGATTTAAAAAAAGTTTGATAACTTATGGATAACATAGAGCAGCAGGAGAGTCTAAATCGAAAAAACAGCAGGAGTGAGCTGGCAGGAAAAAAGAAAGAACACGAGGGAGCTGAGATGATGTGATGATTCGACAGACTCAGACTTTATGCACACGAGGCACAGGTGAACTCCGTCAAGTCAAGAAATAGGAGGAACAAAGGAGGGAAGTAAAAATACAGAGAGCTGCATGAGGAACTAACCTTCAGAATTTAACAGGAAGTAAACTCAAAACAGGACAAAGAAGAGGAAAACCACCAAAAAGGAAAAGGCAGGGAAAAATAAGGGCAGTGCCCAAAACCAAGGTTACCACAAAAAACTCGGCTCATAAAGACCTCGACAGAACAGATTTCATATTTTTCTTATGTTACATCATATTACCTTAATATTCATCACTCATTAACTTTAAATGTCTTTCTTGGTTTGTCTGCCTTTCTTACCGCACTGCAGACATTCATGTTTGCCTGCCGAGCCAGTTCAAATGTTCCCACCCGAGCCGCTGCATTCCAGGTATCTTCCGCTGTAATGGCCAGGACAACTGCGGAGAAGGGGAGGATGAGAAGGACTGCCGTGAGTAACCCTACTTTTTGTGGGTTTTTTTTTTTCCTCTGTTTCAGTCTGCAGTAACTATAAATCTGTTATCCCCCCCCTCCCACCCCACCCCATAGCTGAGGTCACATGCGCACCCACCCAGTTCCAGTGCGCCATCACCAAACGCTGCATACCTCGTGTCTGGGTGTGTGATCGTGACAATGACTGTGTGGACGGATCGGATGAGCCCGCCAACTGCAGTAGGACTCCGGTTTTATTCTGCCTTTTATTTATTCTGTGGCACCCTAATTGGCTTTAAGTTTAACTGCCCCCAAACATTTCCCTTTCCAGCCCAGATGACCTGTGGTGTGGACGAGTTCCGATGTAAAGACTCTGGGCGCTGTATTCCTGCTCGCTGGAAGTGTGACGGCGAGGACGACTGTGGTGATGCATCGGATGAACCAAAAGAGGAGTGTGGTAAATGGCTTTCCTTTTTAGTAAAAACAAACATTTTTTTTTTCTTCTCCATTTTGATTTCATTGGCAATAATAATTTTGTGATTTGGTCAGCTGAGAGGACGTGTGAGCCATACCAGTTCAGATGTAAGAACAACCGCTGTGTGCCGGGCCGCTGGCAGTGTGACTATGACAATGACTGTGGGGACAATTCTGATGAAGACAACTGCAGTAGGTGTCACTTTGAGCTTGAAAGCAATGTCTCCATATATCATCTTACCTTGTCCACTGTCACATTCGTGGCCCATGTCTTTTTCACTGATAACATAGTCATTTTGCACCTTTTAACTCTTTAACCGCTACAGCACTTGTTTGGTGCTAATTCATTGCTCATTTCTCATCTGATATTTGTTTCATTTCATACTGTCCCGTTTGGCATGAGCCAGAGGTAAGTCACTTCATCTCCATAAGATAACCACTCCCATATTGAGTGTCCCCTCTTCTGTGTCTGTTATTAAATACTGTCTTCATTCACTGTCCCTCTGACATGTGAGAGTCTGCAAGCTGAGCTCTACACTGACTTCATCTTCAGTATTAATTGGCTATTGCAACAAATATAAGCAATAGGAGTGCACACAAAACACTAAAATTAAACCAGTTATATTAAAACTAAATTGTAATAAAACAGCTCCTTTCAGTCTCTCATATTACCTGCAGTGTCTGCAGTCGTCCCTGTAAGTGTTACACTCTTTGTCTTGTGCCGAAGGGTAAAACGGCCATAGCTCACCTGATCTATGCCGGTGTTGTCAGTGATGCAGACCTTGTCTTTTTCTGTAGTGCCTCGAAAATGTTCAGAAAGCGAGTTTGCCTGCACTAACGGCCGCTGCATTGCCGGGAGGTGGAAGTGCGATGGAGATCATGACTGTGCGGATGGATCTGATGAGGTTGGATCTGTTGAAAAATATATTTTGTGCATTCGTTTGTAAGTATAAAAGCTAATATTCCATTGTCTGCGGGCTATGCTCTTTCTTTAGCATGGCTGTGATCTGAAGTGTGACCATGACCAGTTCCCATGTAAGAACGGACACTGTATTCCAATCCGCTGGCGGTGTGATGCCGATCCAGACTGCATGGATGGCAGCGATGAGGAGAATTGTGGCAGTGCTGGTAAGCATATTTTTTGGGTATATAATTTTTAATGTCCCTACATTAAGGAAAAAATGAGTATGTATTTGACTTTTACTAAGACAGAAAGTTGTATCAGGCATTGCTTAAGCACACCAGTAGTAAAAATCTACTTCCTGCAGCTGGGCGTCACTGCCCTCTGGATGAGTTCCAGTGTAACAACACCCTGTGCAAGCCCCTCGCCTGGAAGTGTGATGGAGAGGATGACTGTGGAGACAATTCTGATGAAAACCCCGAAGAATGCAGTGAGTGCTGCAGCCTTGCTTATAACAGTCGTATTGAATGCCTCTTTGGATTTAATCTTTTCTTCTGACCCATTTCCTTTCCTCTGCCCTGTATTCCTCATCTTCTCGCTCTGTTTGACTCTTAGGGAAGTTCCAGTGTCCGCCTACAAGAGCATTCCGCTGCCAAAATGACCGTGTGTGTCTGCAAGTGTCGAGGAGGTGTGACGGCATTAATAATTGTGGAGACAACAGCGATGAACTAAACTGCCGTAAGTTAGGAGGTTGTTCAGGTTATAAAATCTCCTACTTATTTAACTTGATTAAGGAGATGCTGACGTATGTCTGTGTATGTGTCAACAGAGACTCCTCGAACTGTTCCCACATGTGAGAAGGATGAGTTCCTGTGCTCCAATGGCAGGTGCATCAGCTCCAATCTGCGCTGTAACTTCTTTAATGATTGCGAAGACTATGGCTCTGATGAGATCAACTGCAAAACAGGTAGATCTTCACTTACTTCTGACTGACCATGGACATGAGGTCTGACATGTTTTGTTTTTAAATGCACTGCCTCATCTTTCACTCGTGTTTCTGTCTTATAGACACAAAGCTAAACGACTGTCGGAGTAACAGGACCCAGTGTGGTGATGGTGATGAGGCCCACTGTGTCACTAATGGCACAGACTCCTTCTGTTCCTGCAAACCAGGCTTCCAGAAGATAGGTCACCACACCTGTGGAGGTACACATGCAGAAAGCACATTATGACAAACACGTGACTTGAAATGTTAACTTTATAGTGGTTAGGAGATGGGCAATATTTTTCAATTTAATGTGACACCCCCCCCTTCCTCCTTTTTTTTTGGCTCTTATATTTTAAAGATAAGAACGAATGTTTACAATTTGGAGTGTGTTCCCACATCTGCAACAACACTAAAGGCTCCTACAAATGCAGCTGCCACAAGTACTTTACCAGGATAAATGACACCTGCAAGGCTGACAGTAAGTACACTGCTTATCCCTTGAGATTTTTTTTCCAAGTCTCATAATAATTATTCATTTGAAGGCTGTGTGACTGTAATTTTTTTTCTCTTTCCTTTCCAGACATGAACAGCAGTCGACAGATCCTATACATAGCTGATGACAACGAAATCCGGAGCCTGGACCCTGGCATGCCCAACTGGCGCTATGAGCAGACCTTCCAGGGGGATGCCAGTGTACGCATTGATGCAATGGACCTGCACATCAAGACCAACCGCATCTTCTGGACCAACTGGCACACAGGCCGCATCTCCTCCTATGAGCTTCCAGGATCGTCCTCATCATCGTCTTCCAGGATCACCAACCTGCAGGTAATGGTGGTCAGATAACGCAAACTCTCCATTACACCAGTGCACACATAAAACTCAAACATCTGAACTTTCTGCTTTTATCTAGATCAAAGAGCTGAAGATGCCCCGTGGTATAGCTGTGGACTGGGTGGCCGGTAACCTGTACTGGACTGACTCAGGGCGCGATGTAATTGAAGTGGCTCAGATGTCAGGCGATCATTGCAAGACCCTCATCTCTGGCATGATAGATGAGCCTTATGCCATTGTAGTGAATCCACAGAGAGGGTAAATAGATAATTCATTTAAGGCTTTTTCTGTGGTCATATCTTTTGTACATATGTGTTCTGACTTATACTTTCCATTAGCACCATGTATTGGGCAGACTGGGGGAATCACCCTAAAATTGAGACAGCCGCCATGGACGGCACTCTAAGACAAACTCTCGTCCATGAGAACATCCAGTGGCCCACAGGTAAGTACTGCTTCAAGACTGATTCCTTTTGATTCAGATATGCATAATCATTTTATCTATATAGTTTTACATTTTCATTAAGGCCCTTCAATTCTGACTCTGCAGGTTTAGCTGTAGACTACTTCAATGAGCGTCTCTACTGGGCAGATGCTAAACTCTCGGTCATTGGCAGTGTCCGTCTGGATGGCTCTGACCCAGTCGTTGCTGTCTCCGGGATCAAAAACAGTTGAGTTCATTCTGCAAATTAACAAACTACATGGAAGTTTACCAATGTGACATTAACACATTGCCCATACGTACTTTGCTCTTTTTTTTTCCTAGGTTTGCTCCATCCATTCAGCATCGATATCTTTGAGGACTACGTTTATGGGGTCACATATATAAACAACTTTGTCTTCCGGGTCAACAAGTTTGGCAAAGGCCCCATGGAAAATCTCACTACAGGAATCAACCATGCTACAGACATAGTCCTGTATCACCGTTATAAGCAGCCAGAGAGTGAGTATCAAATGTACTGTGTGCTGAGTTGACCAAGGATTTGTCTTCACACCTACTCTGAAGTAAACATTTGATCTAAATTATAAATGCGCATCATATGCCTTGTTTTGATATTTGAGTTTTAGATTTTCTCACTGGTTGTTTTGTTTCTCTCTGGACCAGTGACTAACCCATGCGACAGGAAGAAGTGTGAGTGGCTGTGTCTGCTCAGCCCCAGTGGGCCCGTGTGCACCTGCCCTAACAACTACATTGCAGACAATGGCACATGTGTGGAGAGGCAGAATCCCACCCAGTCACCATTGTGTATGTACAATACATAAACAAATAGTTTCTATTGGTTGACATCTGGGCACTAAATTCAAAATGCTGTCTCCTTTTAATAGCTCCGCGCTCAGGTACGTGCAATATTCAGTGTCAGAACGGCGGGAGTTGCTTCCTCAACGGCCGTCAGGTGGCCAAGTGTCGATGCCAGCCCAGCTACATAGGAGAGAGATGTGAAATCAACCAATGTAGGGACTACTGTAAGAATGGAGGCACCTGCACTGCTTCCCATACTGGTAAGAGATTCAATTCAATTAATCCAGCCATCCATTCTAATCAATTCAATTCAGGTTTATAATAATGCCAAGTCACAGTAACCATCACCTCAATGTGCTATATACTGTAAGGTTAAGACCCTACAGAGACCCTTACCTGTTTGAGCATCCTTTGTAATGAAAGCTCCAGGGAGAGTAATGTCAGTCTGTCTGTTGGTCTGTCCGATTTGTTAGTCAGGCTGAAGTCTCAACAAGTTCTGGAGGAAATTACATCAGCTCTCCTTTTGGAGATCCACAGGCTCTTTTGCTAGCGCTACTGTGAATTTGACCAAACTATTGAAGTGATTGCCGTAAAATTTCATCCAGACATTAATAACCTGATCCTTTGAAATTATCCTTCTACAGGCCAAAATTGATCCAGTGCTTTGGCTGGTGATCAAGCACGTGCTAACTAATGACATTCTTGTCAGCCTGAAATGTACCTTCTGTTTACTGCTGATTAGCAAATGTTACTGTGCTAATAAAGTCAAAATTGATGTGCCAAGGCTTTTGATCACAGGAAAGAAAGCTTTTTTTTTTTTTTTTTCCTATTGTTTAAATTGTTAGAGAAAAATTTCCATCCTTTTGATGTCTGTGAGAGTATTCTTGACTACTCATTAATGATAGCAATTACAGGCTGCAGCGGCAAAGGCATGAAGCAGGGGAATTCCACATAGTTCCAAACCTCGCTGGTACTTCATTTGTTGCATCATGTGCACGAGCCAGTGTAGTTTCTAGTTAAAGAAACTCGAGAAGGAACCCACTCAGCAATTTGGGTTGTATGTTAAATAAAGCTGAATTACTTTTTAAATTTCATTTAGCAGTTACATCCTATTTTAATTGTGTATTTTAGGTTTGCCAACTTGCAGATGCCCTAAAGGCTTCACAGGGCCCAACTGCAACCTGCACACTTGTCAGGACTATTGTCTGAATGACGGCAACTGCTCAGTCAGCATGGGCAACCAGCCAACCTGTAGTTGCTTGCCAGAGTACCTGGGAGACCGGTGTCAGTACAGTAAGTAACTGCACTTGAGGATGTTTTTATATTGTTTTTGTTGTACTGTCTGTTATAATCCATGCAAAAAAATAAAGCATAAAATAAAGCTGGTGCTTTGTAAACCTTCAAATAAAGGTCATGTCAACTTTTCACAGAGCAGTGTTGTAGAGTGTGATCAAAAATCTCCCACTAGAACCTGGCACATGAGGAACAATGTGTGACTCTTTTCTCTTTCTTACTGTCTTAAGGTAAATGTGAAGGATTCTGCGAGAATGGTGGAACTTGCTTGCAAACCTCCAATGGCACCAAACTTTGTCTGTGCCCCACCGAGTACATCGGGTACCAGTGTGAGCTGGACAAATGTCAATTCTGCGGAACGGGCAAATGTTTGACGTCACCCTCAGGGGAGGTTTCCTGCAGGTAAGCATCCTGTGGGACGTGATCTCTGCACAAAATCAATTAGACTTGGATTTGTAAATATTTGTTGACTTTTATTTTGAACTGCTAGAATATTCTTTGCCCATTTAGTAGTTGAAATGCCAAATGGGCAAAGTCACCCGCCAGTCTACGGAGTTTGTGCTTCCTAAAAGTGCACAGCATGGAATATATCATTCCAAAACCATGGGAATTATTATGCTGCAACAGTATCTGCTCTTGTATGTAAATATTATTTCTGTGTTTGTAGCTGTCCAAATGGTCAGATCCAACCCAGCTGCTATTCCTGTTTAAACTACTGCACACACGGACAATGTTCAGTAGACAATCGCACACTGCTGCCTCAGTGCACGTAAGATCCCAATAGTCATACACAGATATATATACTTTGTTACTAGAGACAGAAAAACAAACTTTCACATACATCCACTGCGTAACTCTGTACCTAGGTGTCCTGTTGGATGGAGGGGATACAGATGTGAAGTTGCAGCTACGCCTATAGAGTCGCCTACTTCTAGTGGCAGTAAGTCAGACAGTTCCTGACAGTCAAAGTTTGTTCATAAAACATGCACTTTGGTCCTGTTTGCTTATCATTATTTGTTCACTCAGGTACCGCGTCCATCGTCATCCCAGTACTTCTGCTGCTGTTGTTGGCACTGCTGGTGGTTGGTGCCATCTTGTGGTACAAGCGGAGAATGCGCGGGTGAGTACTAGTTTAGGACACTTTCTTCTTTTTTTTTTAATTCAAACTCCATTTGTCATCTGGTCTTCACACCTTTCTAGCTTTTCTTTCTCTCTTACCTTTTGATAACCATCTATTTCCCTGTCTCCCAGGTCTCTATGCCCGGGCAAATCTCGTTCTCAATGCTCGCGGTAACTTTATAGGGTTACATAATTCACCTGTTGACCCACAATTCCTCTCCTCTCCCTTCCCCAAAATATAGTCAGACTACCTTTGCTATGCTTTTTGTCGGTCTATTTGTCCATTATGTTGTTCAGTGCAGAAATCTTTCCATTGTCCTTGCTTGCCATCTTCTGTTTGCCTTCCATGGGGTTTCCCACCCAATAACACAGGGACCTTCTGACTCTTGAATAGCTTTGGTTATGCACGAACAGCTGAACTTCTATGTCCTCCTGATGTTTCCATACCTTTCCTTGTTTACATTAGTAAATGTTAGGCTTAGGCAATGTGCTTGCAGAGTAAAATGTATAACTGTGCATCTATGAAAAATGTTTATATGCTTGCAAACAGCCGAATATTTGCAATGTAATCCAGCATTCTCCACGATGGACATGCTGCAGTATATTCCATAGGTTTGTTCAAATGGCCTTTTGACACAAAAGCTCATTTGAAAACCTTTGATGTATGTTGTCCTGTTCGTGTTTACTGTAATAGCCAGTGAGTCAGTATTTCATTTATGATAAGTTGTGACATTTTTTTAGCCATCTTTTTAACTTGTTTTATTTAGTGTTTCTCCCCAGATTAGCACTTCATCTTTTTTTTCTTTTTTTAACCAGGGTCTGAATCTGCTTCTAAGATAATTGTTTATCTGTTTTTCTGCAGTGCCAAGGGCTTCCAGCACCACCGAATGACTAATGGAGCCATGAATGTTGAGATTGGGAATCCAGCCTATAAGATCTATGAAGGAGACCCCGATGATGATGCTGGGGAGCTCCTGGATTCTGACTTTGCTTTGGACCCAGACAAGGTAAGAAAAACTCGTTTCATTAAAAACATTTTCACATATGTGTGGTAGTGGCTAACCATTCACATATTTTCAGATTTATGAGCCCCTTTTTGAGTCTTTAAGGAATTGTTTTTGCTTGTGGAGTTATTAAACTTCCGTTCTGTCTGAGGAACACCAGATGGCTGAAAGCTGTAGTTACAAAAAGTCTTCCGGTCCTGTAGAACTCTAATGGAAAACAGCTTTCTGGGTTGACCTCTGTAAACACACTTTTGCTGAGTTCATGGGATCAGTGACTTATTTGGGGTCATATTGAATTTAAAAAAAAAAAAAAAAACTTTAGAAACCAAAGAGCCATGTCATGGTATCGATGTCCACCTTTTGTAATGTCAGTGGAAATTATATTTTGAAAATTATGTGAGTCATATACGAGAGCCCTCACAAGTAGCTTCTTAGTCTTGTGGTTTACATATCGTGGGTGGCTGTGGCTCAGGGGGTAGAGTTGTCTACCAGTTCCAGTTTCGATGGATTAATCCCTGGCTCCTCCTGTCCATGTATAAAGGAATCCTTGGGCAAGATACTGAACCCTGAGTTGCCTCCAATGCATCCATTGGAGTGTGACCGTGTGTGTTTATGTTAGATAAAAGTGCTATATGAATGTGTGTGATTGGGTGAATAAGACTTGTAGTAGAAAGCTCTTTGAGCGCCTTGAGCAGAAAGGACCTATATAAGTAACATTCATCCCAGGAGCAGATACCAATCCTTTGGGAGTTGCGTCAGAAAGGAGTACCCGCTCTGGTGGCCCCTTGTAAATAAGGGGAGCAGCCAAAAGTAGTTTTTATGCTAGAGCACTCATTATCACCAGATTCAAACCCCAGTTAAACAGTTTTCACCATAAAACAAAAAAAAAAAAAAGGAATTCTCTATTATGTCTTGAGTGCTTTAAAAGAAGGCAGATGGACTTCTTTTTTTGGTTTATGATGACATTTCCCCACCAGACAAAAGGACTAAATACTTGGCACTCTCCATCTCTACCTTTTTAGAAGTGAAGAAGCCTTTTCTATGAGAGGTGAAACATCCTCACAAACCAAAAAAGAAGTACAGTTGCCTTCTTTACAAGCACTTTAGACTACCATGACCTGGATGACTGCAAACCTCTATTAACTGACACTTTGACACTATTATGGCAGCACGTATTGGCAAAACACTTTACTGAGACCTTGTGTGTCTGTAACTCATCTGTCTTGTTTTGCATTTGTCGTGTTGTAGCAAAGCTTAAGTATTCATTCTCGGAACAAACGAAGAAAAGTTTTTCAGTGGAAAGGCACCTAATAGTTTGTTGGGTGCAGATAATTAGTGACCAGACCTCCAGAAACAGGTAACCAGACATATAAAACATAACAAGACCACAACTGTCTGCCAGGGTTCCAGCACTGAGCTGGAAAATGTGTTTTTATATGAGTGAGCTGAGGCTATTTTATTATACAAAATACATCAACTGCTTCTTTCACATTTACTGAATCTTTGCCTGAGTCACCAAGTCATTCTCTTCTCTCCGCAGCCCACCAACTTCACGAACCCAGTGTACGCCACCCTGTACATGGGTGCCCACAACAGCCGCAACTCTCTGGCCAGCACTGATGAAAAGAAGGAGCTCCTCTCCCAGGTCGATGAGGACATGAGCGACCCCCTGGCATAGACCTCGGCATGGACTGAATTCTGCCAACATCGCCCTGCCTTGCCCAACCCAGAGCCAACAAGCTCTCTCATTTTATGCCTTTACCAACTGAAAAGAAAAAGCAACAAAAAAAAAACAAAAAACAGAACAAAAAAACAAAACAAAAAAAAACTAGAACACTGTATAAAATGTATAAAATGAAGGACTACTTTTTTAAGTGATTGCAGTATTATATTTTGTTCTTTGACAAAAAGGAAAAAAAAAATCCTCTGGTGATGGAAAAGAAACCATTTTATAGACATTTTATTCAGTTCTTTTTAATTTTGATCTCACTTCCTCACAGCTCTCTCTCTCTCACACACACACGCATATAGCCACTACCTCTGTGCAAATGTAAAAGATACAAATGGCAGTGGAACAATTTTTATTTTTTATTTTTGTATGAATCATATTTGGGTGGGGGGGTGGATAAGATTATTGTTCCATCCTAGAAAATGTTGCCAAGTCTTCGTTGTTCATGAAAGAGAGATCTGTCAATGCTCACTATGAATGCTTCCTGGATGCTGGTTCAGCTCAGTCTTTCACATTTTGTGTGTATGTACGTTTGCTACTGGAGGTCTTAGGGGCTGAGAGAGAAGAAGAGATGATGTTTAACTGCACATGTACACACGGGAGACATGGCATCGCAGACAGTATCTGCTCTGTTGTTGCAAAGAACTACATTCAAGTGATTGTCTTTTACCTCCTTGCACAGACTAAAGTTATATATTTCCATATATATGAACCTATTAACAAAGTGTCTTGAAAATATACCCAGGAATACAAACATCAGTAACAAATAGCAGTCTGGACTTTTTTAAGGTTTTTTTTTTTTTTTTTTTTCCCCCAAGTCATTGTATAATTGACATATGTTGTGTCAGCGATGAATGAGTCCGTGGCTGTGTGTGAGTGTGCGCTGGATGAAGATGATTGTAATTAAGTCCACATTCCAGGATGAAAAGTCTGGGATGATATCCGTGGCCTTGGCTTAGCCTACTGCAGGACACTCTGGGCAGGAGCTGGGCTTTGTTCTGAAACTCCTCTATAAAGTTCTCCTTGGGAGTGAAGGAAAGCTTCTGTGAATTTCCGGTCATCAACGAACAAAAAAACAACCTGCGACCAATAATTGGCCGAGAATGGTTGCATTCAGCTTCTGTTCCTTGTCTTTTGATTGTAAACATACTTTCAGGAAAGGCCAGGGAGACCGTCTGATGGTACGTACTTCTGTGGGAGACTGAATTTTTTATTTTTTTTCCCCCTTTTCTTCACTGTATGTAATTACATGGACATGTAATTTAGGTTAATGCTCATTGTTAAGTGCATTCCCAGGAAGGAGACTGATCAGCTTCCTGATAAGCATTCCTGTCTTGATTCCTTTGCTTTGCTGCTAACCATCTGTCTGCCAGCCTGGATTTTAGTCTCGGAAGTCTCACTGCTCACCGTGTTGCTTTTATTACCTGAGCTTGTCAGCCATACCTGCCATATCACTGCATGGTGCTCACACACCTAACCAAGAGGAAACTCTGGCTTTACCCCCTCACTTCTTAACAGTATTCATCGTTTTCTTTCTTTCTTTTTTTTGGTTTGTTTTTAACATCCTGCTCTGTTCAATTTTCATGTAAATTACAGCAGTCATGTTTCGTTTGGAGAATTTCTTTCGGTGGCAAAAACCCACGTTTGTGGTTCTGATTGTTTTGTTATAATTCTATTTCTTTTGATATAAGGAATTAAATGGATTTTTATAGTAGAAATGTACGATGGCCCTGTCTGTCATTTGGAAAGATGGAGAGGAAAAGCAGTCCCTCGTTATTTCATGCTTTAGAACATCAGAATATATCCTCACTTATCGTTAAAGAATTAAGAAATAAAACACCAACATGTAGAAAGCACTTGTTTGGATGTTGCTTAATCCAAAAAGACTCCTGATTTGTAATGAAAGTCTTTGGTCTTGTTACATAAATCATCATATTTATTAAACAGGAAGTGTCATCTTTCAGTCAATGGACAATACCAAGGATAGCTTCTTTCAAAAAGTATGTTTTGATTTGAATGCGCATTACAATAAAGAATAGTGTTTCATACAATCTTGAGCCGAATTTAAGTAGTGTTAAAATGTATTGCTCCCTTTGTGCCAATGTCATGCAACTCTCTAAAGCTGTTAGGAGGAATAGTCTGTATTAAAAAGGGGAGAAGAAGCAGCTTTAAACGCCCTTCATCCTTCATCTGTTAATACATTTAAAGCAGGCTAACCAAACACCATGTGTTCCTTTTAAGCAGCAGTCCATGTGGAGTCTCCTTCATACTTTTGTCACCTCCTAACAGTCGCTTAAGGTGTGACAGGAAGTGTCGTCAAGGCACATAATATTCAGTTTTTAACCACCACTTTGGCGAGGCCCAAAGACCTAATGACTCTCATGTCAACTGTTCTGAACTCTAAGCCACTGATGTACTAGAGGTAAATAAGAAATAATCTACCTTTAAGCTTTTTTTTTTGTGCTATTTTAAAGCCTGAAATTTCCACTTGCATATTGTTGTCAGTATTATAAGGCTAATGTTATAGTACAAGACAGTAAAAAATACAATCTTTAACAAATGAAAGATGTAAAATAAACAAATTATGGCTGACTGACGAGAAATAACACTGTTTACACAAAAAGGCACTTCTTAAGCGTAACATGAAACATTGGAGTAATTTGGTTTGTCTAGCTTGACAAAAAGAACCAGTACAGTGATGGTCTTTGCTCCCAGATACAATCAAAATAATCTTAAATCTGATTGAATGCGTTTTGAAGACTTGGCATAACGCTGTGAAACAGTCCATGAATGTCCGTTATAATGTTGCACCTTCTCTGTTACTTGAAGAACGTTTTGCAGGTGTCTTCAAGGCAGACATCCCAGCAGCAGCAGATGAGTTGGTAATTTATCTTGGCTGCCTCCCAGTCTAAGTCCTGCTATGACTGCGTAATCTGAGGAAATTAATGGGTTTTAGGAATGTCCACATTACGATCCACATGCTGGCAGGCACTTGTTAGTGAAAGCACAGTTCCTCCTCCAGTCCTCAGTTGGCCTCACCTGTGTTGTGGTCATCCTCCCAATGGTCAGTGCCAACAGTGCAGGGAAAGCCTTCTGCTCGCAGTGACAAAGGAGTACCGTGTTGTGCTTCTGTAATCATGCCTGCTCACTTAAAGTGGTTGTAAAGGGCATCCATAAATAAATAAATTACCCAGCTAAAACAAGGGCTTTGTCCTGTCCTCCCTTTTTCAGTCTTTGTGATCTGCAGCCTCAGGGTTGAGATGCGCCACTGGGACAAAGGGAGGCGGGTTACAACAGGGAGGGGAGTATAAGTGACGAATAAGTGGTTTAGGGTCTCTTCCAACCGCTCCGGATCAGCGCGTCCGCTCGCAGGAAAGGCTGGTTTCGGAGATCTGTGAGTAGGCGTGGAGATAGGGGTGAGAAACGGGGGATACACATGTTAGAGGAACAAGAGGCCAATCTGTAAATTTGCTTCTATTTGTATTTGATTTTTCTTAAAAAGTGTTTTTAAGCAAGAAGTGCAGAGGACATGGACATACACTCAGTTCTCACTTTATTAGGTATGCCTAATTTCTATGAATTCTTCCATCCAATTTTTATAAATGAGCTTAACCTAAAAAAAACAGGAACACCTCACTGTATAATGCAGTATATTAAAACAACACCACAAACCACATCCCTTTTCTTTATGACAAAGCTGAAACTACGAAAGTAGCCTTTATTGCAGGACTGTTGTTAGTCTGCATTAGTTTGAGCTCCCCAATAAACTGACAACTGAGTGTTTATGGTTATATATATATTTTTCAAACAATTCCAGAAAATCTGGAAACACTTGTGCAGTTAAATTTTGTGTTAAAGCTGAAAATGTCTATTAGAGCTACAAAATTAGCAAATACAAATGACGCGTTCCCATAACCTTGTATTTCAGCTGCTAGTAGTAGTGCACCAAAACAGAGAAATTCAAGGCTTTGAGAACGTGATTATGGCAACTGTGGAACACTTAACAACGAAGTTAAAAAGTAGCCGTCAAGGTTACGATACAATGGTCAACAAGCTCTTGAGTGTGTAGATAATCATACATGATGGTTGTGACAGACAGGGAAAAAAAATGAATACAGACTGTATTCACCAAGTTTGTGTTTTGTCTTCTAGAGCCTGTTGACCAAATAGCTGTTGAGCACACTGCGGATGACATTTAGCAAAGACAAACATGGCGGACACTGCTGACAGGTGAGAGGTAAATAAACAATGGACAACATGCAACACGTAATAGGAAGGGGTGAGGATGGTACCCATCTCTAAGGGTACCATTATGCATTAAAACTGAAAATGCCGTTGGTGTTTCTCCTGAGGCAGACCTTGTAGAAACTTAAACGTCTGAATTCATACTTAACGGCTGTTTTCAAAGCAGGCAAGTCATTTCTCAACAATACTACGCTAACTGGCTTCTTGGTATTTCTATAACCTTTAAGTTAGCTATCTTTATGTTGTTTGCTAAAGCAAATTTTAGTTTTTTTTTTTTTTTTTGTGTGTGTGTTTGTGTTTCTTTGCTTGCGTCTGAAGCACTAGCTGAAGCAGCTGACATCACTGTAGCAGCACACAGGAGCTGGAGGGCCAAGCAGGCCAGGTTTCAGCCAGGCTACCTTTCTTACCCTCTCTTAGGAGTGGGAAATACTGTCATTAATCTTCTTTTCAGCTGGAGGGGGTAGAATAAACAGTGGTGGTTGAGGAAAGAAGAGTCACATGTTAGCCGGAAAAACCAACACCAAACAAGTTAGTCTCATGGAACAAGGCAGTGCTGATAAAAAAAAACAGTCTGTTAGCCAAACCTCTTTATATTCAGTCTGTTGGTATCAGATCACTTAAAGGAATTATGGCATAATAATGCAAAGCCTATTGTGTCATGCAAGATGTTCTACACATGTTCACAGTCAGGACTGTACTTGCGAGCGTGTCAACATATTTTACACGCAAAAACATGTTGGCACTCAGTACAACTTTCTCTGCGCCAGGCAAAGAGGTTTGGCTGACTCCTATCACCAGACACCCGATAGGAGTCTTCTCAAGTAGAACACAAACAACCAGTGGCGGCCCAAGTTAGTTATCAGTAGTCGTAGTTGGAGTGGGTTGGGTTGGTATGACAGGAATCATGCTGCATGCATGGGGTGGTGGTAGTAGGGGAGAGGGGAGGTCAAGATGCATATGAGAGACACCTGGTCAACCTTGGCATTAAAAGGGAAGGGCTAGCAGTTGGCGTCGTCACAGAGGTTGGCTTCACAGAAGAAACGTGAGCCGCGTTTAGCAGTGCGGGCCGTGAAGGGCACGCTCTTCAGTACTGGGGGAGGAGTGGGAGGAAGAGAAAACATGTCACACCTGAGACACTGGCCTTAAGGGGGAGGGGCAAACCTTGTAAAAGCCTCATGTTTTTAATAAGGTTAAGGACATGCCCTGAAAGCCGTCCACTGGATAAAAGCCCTGTTAGAGCTCTGACAGTAGTGACACATAATCATTATTATTATTATCCCTAAAAGTATTATAATGAAGCAACATTTAGATTATTTACACTTTAGACAATGATTAATGATCACCACAAAAACATCAGTTAGTTGATGTGCTATGCTGAGGCTGTAGATGCAGTTTTTGTTTCTCCCAATAAAGGCTCAAAATGAAGTACGTTGTTACATGATTTAACTTTGGCATCTCCAAAGGTTAGATGCAGGAGAAGCAATTCCACATTGCCCAGTCAATTTTCACTGAGAGTAACTGTTTCTTTACGAACAGAATGCTTCTATTACTGTGCTATTCTAACATATTATGTCCACGTCTGTCCAGACTGATATAAAACGAGTAGTGAAGACTTTGAAGGAAATGAATAGGCAGCCATCAATGATTAGTGAGGCTAATTCATATCTGACTAAATGTGAAATACACTCACTCTCTCCCCCTCTGTATTTTTGTCTAACATTACTATGTTGTGGTAAAAATGACCTTTGATCTTTTGGATTTAACATATAATTTTATCCCAGTTTTGTCAACATTTGTATAAGACTTCCTCAGTTTGGAGCAAAAACATATTTTGTGAGGTCACGTAATGACTGAAATTTGAGTTCAAGTGACTTTTTGTCCAAATTAGAAGAAATTCTACAGATGGATGTACAGAAAGCCAAAAATCTGATGCCTCCAGCCACCGGTGCTGAAGGCTGTCGTATATCCTACTTATTAGTATCCCAATTTACTGAATTTCTCGAGTGCTGGCCTTTCTGAAAACATACATTCCAAAGCTCAACAGCATACCACCAGAGTAGACGGTATGTCATGGAACAACCACTGCTATATGCTGTGCTCCAGATGTGCTGGTGTCTGAACTACGTAACACAAGGTGCACTTCAAAGGAGCTGAACAGTGAATGACCACAGTCATCCTCAACCTGGGCACACCGGGGCTGCTGGCACGCACACGGATTCTTTTTACAGCTCTGTCTGGCCCACCTGTGATGATGTCTTCAATAGTGCCATCCTTGCCCTCGTACACGGGCCGGTGGTCTTTGGCTTGCCGCCTGCGCAGCTCTGCGATCAGCTCCTGCTGCTGATGCCTCTTCGTCTGGGCCTGGACCTGAACCAGCGGAAAGGATATTTGTACTTTTCTCTGTGCTTCTTGGCCCAAGGCAAGGCTTTATTTAGCACTGAGTAAATATGTGATTGATTTCATTCAGCTCAGCGGCATGCACTTGGACTGTACCTTAGGGTCACGCTGTTTGGCCTCCTGAGCCAGTAACTTTTCTCTCATTACTTCCTCTTGCTTTTTCCTCTGTTCGTTTTCTTCCACTGCATCCTGTTGAGAAGAGAAATTGTGACACATCTGTGACAAGAAACTGCAGTAGAAATAAACCCCAGTCAACACACTTGTGGGGGTCTGTGAAGAATAGAGAACAGTTCAAAAGTTGGCCATAAACAGGAAAGGCATGCTTTACTAAACATGCCCACGACCACAACCACACTTTAAATGAATAGTTTGGCATACCGGGAAAGTTAGACAAAAGAATCAATAAGTATGGTAAATTTGACACTACAGACAATTAATAATTAGCTGAACTGGCCATCAATTTTATCATCCAACTCTCTCCAAGGACACAAATAACCTAAGTGATATCTTGTTACTAGGCCACCAAGAAAAAGACAGTGATTTTACAGTTAGCAACAAATTATTTAAAGTTACTCTTTCTTCTTTAACTTCTTTAAGCTCTACAGGAGATCCAGCTTTTCTTGTGTTAATTTAGAGTTGGGTTTGAAATTGTAACCTTCTCTTTCTTGTTAGTTTGTTTAGTACTGTGGCTTTATTTCTACTCTTGGCGGCTCTGTTTGTTATTTTTGGCTTCTGCTCTCACTTAAGTTAAATTAAAGCTTCTATGTCTGGCAATGAAAAGCCTTAAAAAAGTGAATAAACTAACTTCTCATATTCTGTTACTCTAGGTAAGTCTGTGTCGAGTCACATGCACACACTCAAACAGACACATGAGTCCAGAAATGATTGTGTTGCACATTTCCTTGAGCAGATCCCATAAATCCAGATGGAGAACAATCTCAGGAAGTGTGCTGTGTGTTGGGGCAGGGCGAGGCTGTCCGGAGGTAAAGGGGAGGAGGGATGGAGGGGAGAACCAGTCTAAACAGCACAGCTGCAGCTCTAAAGTCAGGCCCAGCTGGCCTTTCCTGTTTTTTGGCCTGGGACTATACGCCACGTCCTGTGCCACAAAAGCAACCAAAGCTCTGCCCTGCTCTGCTCTCAGCAGGACTGACAGCAAACCAGGGAACTTCCCAAATTACCAGCTGAGAAGGCTGCTCCCTGTCAGGACAGAAGCGAGGAACGATACAAAGATGAAGCTTCTGCGTGGTATCCTCACCTTGTAGGCCTTCATGAAGCGCACAAACACAGGGAAGAACACAGAGGGTGGAGTCGTCTTGGCACTTTCTCCAAAGTAGCTCACCACACTGTTAAAGGCTTCCTAGAATTGGGAAAGAGAATGTTTGTAAACACTGTCGGGTTAGGAGTCATGAGCGGCTTTGCATCAGATGTCAGTGAGATGAATGTGGGAGAGAGGTTTCATTTTGATTTGTTCCAGTAGATGCTTTGAGGTTTTGGAGGTGTTGGATACCTCTGCTGTTTTTGCGTCTTTCTGTAGCTTGTCCAGCTGTGAGTCACTAGCCTGGACAAAGCTTTTCAGGACTGAGTGATCATGGAGACTGCACTCTCTGCGGATAAGATCCATGCCTTTCCCCAGCTCTCGAACATCCAGCAGGACGTTTTCCAAAGACACTTCACATGCAGACAGTAGAGCATATTTTTAAGTATATTATGTAGCAGTTCAGCTATTTCTGTGTCTCCAAATCGTTACTGGCAGTTGAATATTTGGTGCACGCTCACCTGCTGCAGCTTTTTCCACAAAGTGCAATTCATTGTAGAAGTTGGCCAGTTCGGGGTACTTCTCCTTCACTATAAGAGCTATGTAGTGGAGCAATGTCATCTTTCTGTCTGTAGACTTAGTGTCCAGAAGCTGTGTAGTAAAAGAAAAAAAAAAACAAACATTATTAGAAAAAGTAATTGAACAATAAACTTTATGGCACATTTTTGTGCTGACTGGCATTGCAATAAACTTCACTCCTCATTACTCACCAGATCAAGACTTTGTAATTTGAAACCATAAACACAGCCTCGTTTGCTGCTGTTCATGTAGTTTCCTAGGGCTAAGATGATCTACAAGTAAACCAAAAGAGCTGAGTGAATATGCATGAAAAATACAAATGCTGCCATTGTGAAAACACCAAGTAAACAAACATATCTTACTTCAAGCATTCTCTTGAGCTTTGGAGAGGACTTGATTGAGCCAGAAGCAGCAATGATGGCGTTGAGCTGCGGCGTGAGCATGTTCACGTTGTCGGCAAAGTTCCCAACAAAGGTGATAATGTTCATTCTCTGCGTCAGCCTCTCAATTTTGCTGAATAGTAACATGAAGCGATCTTCCTCTGCTAACTGATCCAGCGGACGCCGTTCGCGCTCGTACTGACGCAGCACCTTCACTTCCGCGTCGCTGGGCAGGAAACGCATCAGGCACTCCACAAAGTCAACGGGTAAGGCCTTGAGGTCGAATCTGAGTAAAAATAACATGTTGCCAGTGACTTGCTTTAGAGAAAATTCTTAAAGTATTGCCTTTATGTTCAAGACGGGCGCATACTTCTCTATCGCTTTGCAGATCTCTTCTGTGGTCTTGTTAGCCTTTCGCAGTGTGATGGCTAAGTTCTTGGAGCGATTGGCGTCCAGAAGTGTGACTTTGTTTGCCGCCTTCTGAGCTACTTTGCTCTTTGGACAGGAAAGATCCACAACTGGACCCTGGGCTCTCGTCTTAAATAGCTCTTCAAACCTCTCCAGATCCAGCTCCTGCACATGAATGACACTCAACTCACTTGTTGTAAACTTATGTATGTTATTAACCTGGTATTACCTTGTATTACCAAGCTACTAAATCCCAACTCTGACCAAGCCAGCCCTATCATGATGAAACCTGAGCTTTTGATTACTGAAATCCCAAACTGTTATTGAGATTACTGCTAATTTACCATTTTATGCTTAGGACATTTAAAATCAAGATCTAAATCCAGTCCCATCGCCAGATCTCAGTCTTAAGGGGGGCTTATGAAATCCAACAGGGGGGCACCACTATTATTAGCTTGATTAGTGATCTGGCTTGGGTGAGCGGGCCAGGGCGGGCCCAAGCGTATCAGTGGGTGGGCACGGCCCCCTAGGGCCCGCCCATAGCGACGGGTCTGTCTAAATCTACACACAAAAGAACTTTAATTTACCTCCAGCACACGTTCATCATCAATCTCGTTGAAGACCGTGCCGTTGATCTGATTGGGCTTCAAGGCCGTCCAGTTAAACACAGGCAAGCGGAACTTTGTCTTTATGGGCTTCTTGATTCTGATAGCTGTGGTGAAGTAATTGTTAAATTAATTATAGTACAAATGGACCGCATTTCTACTGTAATTGCTTTGTTACTTCAAGCTTCATTCACCCATTCACACATTCATACCAGCACCTTTTTTCTATGCCTAAGTGCTTTTAACGTAACATTCACACACTCGCACTCTGAGAGATGCAACTCGGGGGCAACTCAGTATCTTGCCCAAGGATACTTCAACACACAGACCAGAGGAGCCAGGGATTGAACCACCAACCTTCTAATTAGTAGACACCTCCTGATCCACAGCCACCCACAATCCTATACTCTACTGTGAACATTGGAATTAAAGGCAAAGATGCTCAAGTCTAATTTTGTGTGCACACTCACCTGACAGACCTACACTCAAGAAGACAGAAGGAGAAGCTTCTGGCAGAGGAGGAGCAAGGGGTGGAGGTGGTGGTGGGACTGGCGCAGTTGGCCCTGTAATTAATATAGAAGAGAATATTACTATATTCATTGCATGCTTTGTTCTTCTTATGTTCTATGTGGAGTTGCCACCTTTGCCTTACACTTAGAAAAACCTGATAAAGTCTAGTTAGGATAAAAGGCTGGAAAGTGCTCCAACAGTCAGCGCAGTCATTCTGCACACAAAGGAAACGAGCCTTATGTTTCCCTTTCCTGTCTGGCTTAGAAGCACACTGCCGTGACCCATCACTTAGTTTGGCACAAAGTAACAAAGATGGGGAACTGAAAATAGACCTGCTCTGAGGGTCCCCCGATGAGAAAGTCAACTTTCACACACATGTATATATGAATCACCAGACTGTTGGTCACAGTCTCATCATCACCTGAAGCAGATGGCAGAGGAGGCGGAGGGGGAGGAGGTGGTGGAGGAGGAGGAGGCGCTTCGCTGGCTGGTGGTAAACTTGTATCAGGTCCTCCCAGCTCTATCAACCCAGCTGTTGAAACCAAAGACAGCTGCCCAATGTCCCCCAAAGGTATCCCAGCGCCGCCGACGCCCAGCGGCTCGATGGCAATGTCCCCATCCGGTTTCTTGTGCAAACGGATGGTGCCCTGCTGTTCGAGCTCCAGCAGACGCTTCTCGATGTTGAAGTGCCTCTGAAATGCAGCGTCCTTCTCCTTGATCATCCTCCTCAGGGTGTTAACCTGGGTGCTGGTTGACTCGTATGTCTCCTGAGCAGTCAGCAGGGGGTGATAAAGAGCACAGTGCAGTGACTCCACAAGCTAAACAAACATCCTGTCTCTTTGTGACCTAATTTGCTAATACAGCAATTTAGCCACAAGCATATGAACCAGATCTCTGCCGGCACATTAATTGAAGCCTTTATGATGCGAGGAAAGCAAGAAATATTAAATCACCACGGCTGTGGCTTACCCGTATTACATTCAGGTCCTTATCTTTCTGAAGGAGCAGCTTCTCCAGATCAGCTACTTTCATCATTGTTTCATTCTCAACCTCCAGAAGCTTCTCGGTCACCTGGGAAAGAAGACCGAGCAACAGAGAGATGAGAGAAGGAAAGAATTGATCCACACAATGGGCATCTTTCCCAGCTTTACTTCCCTACCTCTCCTTTCCACACACTGCATCATCGATGAGAAATAAGATACAGCAAGCAGGATGATGCAGCAAGAACATGACACAGCTTTTAGTTTTGATTCTACATTACACATCTTGCAAAGGAATTCACCGAGAATCTTCACCCTCTCCCTCCCCCATCATTTCTGACCTCTGAGAGCAGAGTTTGTTATGAAATTCCTAGAATGATGTCAGGGGCTGCCTACGACCTTTCCATGTGAAGAAGGTCTTTGCAAAGCAGCGTGGGATACAAAGGCAATAGTCCAGAAAGATCGAGCCAACACAAGAACAATAATAAGATTGTTTCACGCACTCTATTTTCCAGCATTCCCCACCCAATTATTATCCTGAACCACTCGTGAAGTGCAAACACCGTGTAGATTTCTAATTACCATGTAGAAACAGCCAACTTAAGTACATAGCTGGTGAGCCACAACAATCTCATAAATGTGCATAGAGAGCAGTGTTGGTGGTCCAGACTGGGTGGTGCACTTACATGGGACAGGTGCTCCTCTAGTTCCTCTACCTTCTCCAGCGCCGCATTCTTGGTTTCTGCATCTTCTAGCAGGCCACCCACATCAAATACGTTATCAAGGTAAGCCTGGATTTGCACCGACAGCTTGTCACTCTCCGTATGTTTAGATTTCTGACAAGAGAGGATTAAATTCCGAATTAGCGGCACCCCACAAATAGTCTCCACGTGCACAATGAGAATGATCGGCCCACTTTAAGCACAACATTATTTCTTTACCTCCAAGAAGTCATCCAGTCCCAGTTTGGTGAATTCATACTGCAGATGCACTCTGAAGTTCATGTCCTCGACTGAGTGGACCACAATGTTGATGAACTGCATGCAAGCAACCTGGAGAACAAATGCAAACAGTCATCCGCTCATTAATACAATTTATATACTTGATATTAACATGTAATCTGTATCTGGATACATTATCTTGAAACTGATATGCAGTCCAATGGTTTTTGCTTATATACCTGCTATAAAAGTGTGTTTCTCCTCATGCAGATATTCATAAAAAAGACCTTTGGCATTTGAGTCAAATATATTTATTTGTTTGATGGATATACACACATTCATGCCAAAAAGGCTGCATCTATACATAACAGAACACTTGTCTTACCATGAAGTCAATGTTTCCCTCCTCACTGCGGAAATAATCCATCAGCCTCTCAAAGCGATGCTTCTCTTTGCAAACCTGAAATACAAAATGTGAAGCAACACAAAGATTTTTTTCTTTTAATATGTAATGATTGGTTTCAAAACAAAAGACTGTTTGATTTAGACAAGAATAGGAAAATATCATCTATATTCATGCAATAAACTCAAGTCCACTACATTTTTCTCCATTGTTTTTTAAATTATTTTATTTTTATAGTTTTTTTGGAGAACACCAGACAGAGATGTACATGTATATGAAGGATGTTGCTTTTAATAGAAAAATAAGTCCTTCATAACCTTATTCTTTTCCAGGTGCATAAAAATCCACATCCATATCTTACAATCCTAAAATATTGTAGTTGTGGCTCTAAAACTTGAGCATTTGTACAACTCCAGCTGAACAGCATACGTGGCCGCCTTCTTGTAAGATCTCAGAAACCTGTCACTTTGTGTTAATGCTTAATTTTGGAAAATTACCAGATTACCATGCTGTTTTCCACCAGAGAGTTGATTAGCTCTTGCATCTCACTGAGGCGTTCGACTACAAGGCAATTTGTCCAGTTCCAGAGTTTGGGTGATTGTGCAGGCAGAAACTAAAAGGCTAAGCAAATCTTTGTGGTCCACTGGCTCCCACAGGGGAGTTGATTCTTATGATTGTTCAAGGTTAGCTAACATCTGGTATCGTAATGAGTCTAATAATCTCAGACAAGCCACCATAGAGCTTTGCTTACACTCTCAGTAGACAAAATCTCCCAGAGCTTCTCAGCTTTCAGCCCTCTACACTGGACCTTTATGGCTTTATGCATGCCAGTGATGTGGGAAATTAGGGCAGTTATATTGATGTTACTCAGATTTTCTTTAGCATATTCAGTCATAGCTGGGCCAACAATATATTCCAGCTTCATTGGGATTACAACAGCTTGAGATGTTAATTGTTAAAAATTCATTAAAAAGTTGAAACAGGCACCTCTTTGAAGTTGTCAAATGCTGACAGGATGATTTCATGACCTCCTCGGACTAGACAAACAGCAGCCAGCAGCTCAAGGACCAAAGCTTTTGTCCTGAAAGTGCAGGAGAGACATTCATCAATGCAACTCTCACTCATAACTAATTTTTATATCTTCTATCAAAAGCTTAAAAATGTATGGCTATTCATGGTGTCGCTATCAACATACAGGGGTCGAAAGCTATAAGCTCTGAAACTTCAGCAGGCATTTCAATACTTTTTACATGTTTACCCTCTTAAACTTCATTATGAAGTAATCAGTCCCAGTGGTTTACCACTAATCTCCCTTTAGAAAACATTCCCTTAACAACTTGTGTATACACTTCTGATCCTTAACTTCAGAGAGCAGCAGAGCCCCATGGAGAATGGGAAGCATATCGTATTAACTGGCTGCAGGGTTTTCCCTATTGTTTGACCCAGCCCTGCTTTTATGGAGGTGGGGTCCTGAGTTCTTACCGTGGGTTCTTATTGTTCAAGCTGAGAGCAATTTCATTGACTGCATGTGCATGAGACATGACCATATTGAAACCATACTGCACAGGGAGAGAGACAGAGACAAAAGAGGATGTGGTCAAAAAGAACCTGCATAAAGGTGCAGCACTTGACTGCACCGGAAACATAACACGCTCCAAGTTTATGAAACATATTTAATTATGGGGTGTTGGTACCTGATAGTTCATGATTGCTCTCAGGCACATGATGCACACATGCACATCATCTTTTTGACTCACGAGGCGGGAGTTCTTGATGGTTTTGCTATTCGTGGCTGAGCCATAGCTGCAACAGATCCAAGCACGTTAAAGCAAATTCAGCAATCAAAATAATGTTCTCACTTCTATTCTGTTAGTCAAACATAGCTCTGAAATATTTTGTATGACTTGTGTTTTAAGTGTGTCACAGAGAGAGACCGAAAGAGAAAATTACAGAGAATGAGGTCTGAGAGAAAAAAAACTTAGATGGCTTTTGAGGTTACAGATGCATTATGGGAGATGCCTGGTTTCCTCGTTGCTGTTAACAGTCTGAATCTGTACACAGACTGCTATTATGTAACTACATTGCACAGTCATTTCATGGCAACTGTTCTGGTGAGGGTTATAATGGCTATAACCATGCCTCAAGAATATCTTTTTAATGTGGGAAAAAAAAACATAACCTGCCTGAAATCTATTCATGTGGAATATTTTGTGCACCCTAATAATGTAAATTTTTTCCAATCAGACTTTTTATCCTATGTGTTTCCGAGTTGTGTCTATACAGTGGTGAAGAGGAGAATCACAATTATCCAACATATGTTGCTGATCACAGCTGGATGTCATCTGTAGACAGTGCAGATGCACATCTGGGCAGATGAAGGAGAACCGTTAACAAAGAGAGCCAGATAGCACTATAGGCCAGAGACTTTTAGTTTCTCTGTGGGGCCGAGCTTGTGTGGAGGAAAACCTTGAAGTCAAGAAAGAGGTCACAGACCTATTAACTTATAGCTCAGGCATTTTTCTGTAATCCAACAGTACTAAGACAATGAGCTTGCATGCGAATACATGTTTATAGCATTCAGGTTTAGCAGAGCAAGGCAATAACAGAGAAAGTTAATAGCGGGGAAGCTTGCTTAGCAATACATACCGGAGAACAGACTGGCGGGCAGAGCGCACCAATGTGTTGCAGAAGGGTTGGGCGCCCGATTGGTGCAGATCCTCTATGGACCTGCTCCAAGATTTAGCCTTGTCCAAGAAGCTATCCTCCCCATTTTCCAGCCCCTCAAAATCCAACCTGGGCCACAGACAAACAGAGAAGCCAACAGAGGCACAGGGGTGGGTGTAGATGGGAGGCATGGGGGAGGTTAGGTTCGCAAGGCGGCTTAGTAGAGAGCCAGGCATTATCACAAGAACTGTCATCAAGCTGCACGATAAAGCTCAGCACACAGATTTTGTCTCACTCAGGCAAAGTATAGATCAGCACTCAACCATGTAGCATCTGTCCAGAAACTCATTCAGGTTGCAAAGTATGCAACAAGACATAGAAAATACATCCAAAGAACTAATGCTACAGGCTCGAAAAGACCGAATGTGTTGACTCAGCAGCTGGATTTACAGCCCAACCCAGTTCCTTAGGAAAGGTTTGGACAAGAGGTGTGCATATGTGTGTGAATGCTTTTTGTGTGTTGGTGTGTGTGTACTCACATGACAGCACACTGAGCAAAGGAGAGGTACTCTACAAGGACATCGAGACCTCTGTTTTCATCATTGAGGAACTCCCTGACCCACCTGTGACGCATGAGAACAGAGAGAGGTTAGCAGGGCACCAAATCCAAAACACACCCTTATCCTTTAGAACTGCATGTTACCCAGTAATGGAGCAGAGAGAGAGAGGGATAGTGAGAGACACATAAAGAAAACTAGGATTTTTCTTATTCTTAAGCTGCACAGAAACCGTCATAAGACCCTTTGTACTTAAAGGACTAAGCTTCCGTCCTAATAGAATAGATATGAGATAATTATAGATTTTGCTTTTCCCTTTAAATTCATAAAAAGAAGAAATACTTAATAATAAATGAAGTAAGGACACCTAGTAGAGCAAATTAAGGAGGAACAGTCTAAACTTTTATTGTTTGGATTGTACTGTGTGGAGTGAAATCATAATACAACTGGTAAAACAAAAGTCTATGATGTATATAAAGATGCGCTAATTGATAATGTGATTAGACAGATAGATGTATATATCCACTGAATAGCTTTATCACTTGGCACATTTATTAGCAAATGTGCTGATAAGTTACTATAATACAAAACTTAAAGGAAGAGTATTCATTTTGTCTTTTCTTTTTCATCTTAGAATTATTGCTACTTGCTCTTCAGTGGCTCTCTTTATTACAGCTCTAAATGTAATAATAACGGATGGCCGAGCAGCCAGGTTTGAACAAATTATTCATACACTGGTTCAACTTTGGCTGAACTTGCCATAGTTGTTTGTTTGCACAATTTATTTAAGCAATGCAGGAACTTTTTAGAGGTATTTAAGGTGCTTTCATGTTCAACTTTATGTAAAAGGAAAAAAAAAAACTTTCCACATTTAGCTGAACTGTTGACTTGTTCACACTCTGTCAGATCATGTGACACCCTGTTGTGTTTCCTCGTCTGACTTGTAGTTGTACAATTCTACCATACATCCAGGTGAAGTTGCTTTGCTGACTGTTATAGGCAACAGAATTTATGTCCCAAACTACAAAAATAAGATGAAAGTTGTAATAAACCAGAATTATTTGGGAAGATGACTTTGCTCGCAAAAAAAGAAATCCGTGGAAAGTAAGCCAGAGCAGGGCTTCAGATTTCCTCACTCCAGTCTTCTGGAGAGAGAAACAACTCCTGACAAAGGAATTCCCGATGCAACGAGAGAAAGAATGTGGAGGGCATATGGCTAAAAGAGCTGGGCTCAGGAAGAACCCCTGACACTCAACAGTATTTAGTCTACCTCCCCCACAGACCCCTTAACCACCTCCCCGTTTTTGAGGGAACTCCAGGGGGAGTTGGATTGGGGTAAAAGGTTCTTAAAATAGTCTTGAAATAATGGTTGTGATGACAGATTGGTGGTCAGCCAATGGCAAGTTAGGCAGGAAACCAATCAAGACCTGCAAAGGGGAGGAAAGGAGGAAGAGAGGTGAGTAGAGGAGCAGAGGAAAGCGAACAAAGCAACTAGACCAGGTCCAGGAGGGAGGAGGGGGACAAGGAGGTGGGCTTGATCATCAGCTTCCTGCCCCCTCCCATCCCTCTTTGCTGTGAACCCTCACTCTTTCCTCCCTCTACTTTTCTCCAACCAGTTGCTATTTCAGATTTTCTTGGCAATCTCAGGAATAACACACCAGACAGGGCTGAGGATTCAGACACACAATAAACCAGCATCTGTTACACTTAATCCCACCCACAAAACTCTTCTGAAAATAGACCTCCTTTTTCTTTGCCTGTGAGCCTTTCTGGAAAATGCATTGAAAAATGACCTTTATTGATGAAGCCAAATAGTATGAGTTATTCACGTAGCTCACTGAAGGCTATGAAAAATGAAAGCGTTTTTACTTGTTCCATTTTGGTTTGGGAATTCAGTGGCAAGTCACTGCAGGACCTCCGTGACTACGGATTACCAAGTCAAAGACCACGTCTGCAACACTGAAGGCTAGAAGCTTTAAAATAACATCCACGTGTGTAATACGTGAGGCGGAAAATGTGCAGCATTCAATTCTGCAATGCAAAAATGTGGTCTGCTTTACTATGTGAGACTTATGTAAACATAGAAGTATCCTTGTGTTTGTTCTTGTGCTTTTCACTGGGTTCAGCAATGGTCAGCTGGGCTTCCTGTCCCTCTGGCATACAACAAAGCTTCCTGCTCATTTCTATGGGGGAGTGGACAAGGCCACACAATGGCTACCATCTGGGCATTATGAGGACCAGCTCTATGAAGTGGAGCTGCAGAGCTTGGCAGTTAGAACAATGGGGGGAGATCTGGGCACTAGAAAAAAGCTCTGGGTCCCTGCAGCAGCAGCAGGAACACACAAAGGAATATTCTTTACTAGGCAAAACAATAATGTGGTTTCCTTGTGCTTTAAATGAATAGAGCTGCGTAATTCACCAGCAAAACAGAAGATAAGAGGTGATTACCCAATGTGATTTGTCCTGAGTGAAATCTCCAGTTCCCTCAAGACTTTTGTAGATTCCTGCACACGCCTGCGAAACTTCTGGAAGAAATGACAAATGCTGTTTATTACAGGTTATCTAAGTAGTACTTTATAAGCAATTTCCGTGAGAATTTTTCAGTTCCTTAAAAAGAATAATAATCCTGCTCCACAGAGTTAGTGTTGCCCTCCTATAAGGCTCACGATGAACTGTAAAATAAAGGGTAACTATCAATAAAGCAGAATTAGCGAAGTTTTCTTCTGCAACCTGCAACCCAACCAAGGCTAGCATCAGTTGATGCAGTAGCGATAAGGAGAAGCCTCATCAGAGCTGTTACAGATGCTGTGCAGATGACCTGTAAGCAGAATTTGACATGCAGAAATCAGCAGAGTCCTCCTATATAATATTTGTATGGTCCCACCTTTCGCGTGACTCCAGGATCTAAGTATCCACGAAGCTTCTGGATGTAAGTGTGGGGGGGATTCTTCACCTGGAACCTCTCCTGAAGACACACAAAAGAAAAGTGTGATGTGAGTTTGCTGTAGCTGGTTGTTTTGGTGCAGCAGGGCGCTGCAGTTGTGTGCAGTCTGAGTGCAGGTGAATTCACCTGGTCGCAGATCAGGTCCCACTTCTTCTCGTTGTCATACTGTCTGAGGAGCCGGGCTTTGTCTGGAGGCAGGTTCATAGAATTCTGAAAATAAAATTATTATTATTAGTTTCATTCATAGCAACATGTTTCCCCTTTTTTTTGTTTGACTATTTATAATGGTTGTGACTAAGTGCGTGTCAGTGTCTGGTGCTTTATGGGTCTCTGGCGCCAACAGCAAACTGATGGCAAAGTTTTCGGGACTTGTACCGTGACCTCACTTCCTGTGTTGACATTTAGCATCCTGTTGCAGGAGACGATGCGCATCTCCTTCTCACTCTCGAGTCTGAGTATTGTTCAGGCAGCACTTGATAACACAACATGCTGCTATCAGGGTATGGGCCTATTACTGGACCTGTCATCACACTTGTCATCGAAACCAGTGACACTTGAATGCCACACGAGATGACCTGAGGCAGCCCGTTTGTGGGGCTCAAATTAAACCCTAATTTGTGTTTAGAGACTAAACCATTTAGGATCTGAAGTCCTCATGACCGCTCTAAAGAAAAAAAATAACACAAGCTGTATGACACTAGCGTTTGACTAATTAGTTCCTTCACTGAGCCAAATGCTTGTAAACAGAGGTTGACATGGAAATCTTAGAAATGAGGAAGTGCAACAATAAGAAGGAGCTCACTAGTCCTTGAAACCAATTGACTCTGATTTTCTTTTCTGCGCTCGAAGGCCTCATTTACAACAGTATCAACAGTACCCCATAAGCTCAGGCACAAACAGCCTGTCAGCTTGACTTTTAACCTGCAGCTATAACTAAGACTGCGGCCTAAAATGCAACACCCTGCCTTTTTAACCCATCCCAGGCCGGATGTGATGTTCAAACTGGCATTTTCCAGTGTGGAAAACAACACATACTTGTTCCTATGGTAGTCAGTCACCAGCAGGGGTGGAAATATCACATGTTTAATATGTCAAAATTAGTTTTCCAAATCGACACTACATTGCTCACGCCATCACAACACCATGAATCACGCTGCACTGAAGATGGAGGCAAACAAATCATCCTGCTCCGATGATACAGCTGATGATTCCCCCATCAATTTTCATGGCTTTGTGATCACAGATTATAGAAAACATTCAAAAACAAGTGAAACAGCTTTAGGTCACCAGAGGATGTCACAGAATATAGCCATATACAAGCTAAACTAAAAATACAGGGCAAAGCTATAACAGGCTTTCACCAGAATGGAAAGCAGTGTGAAGATTTCACATATGGGTTATTTTGACTAACTCAAAATACCCACGCTGGAGAGAAGAGAGAAGTAACATGCATACCAGATGTTCAGAATTACAGGAGGAATGTGTCCTGTTTATAGTAGTAGTTTATAGTAGTAAATTTCTCTCATGTCTGACCCCCCAGCTGCTCTCTCCTCCTCTGCCTCTCCCGGGAGAGGTTTTACACCAGCACCATCACCAACACCATCTTCAGGAAGGCCACACATCTTCCATGTGTCTTTAATAAATGATTTGTCTGAGCTTTTTTTTTTTTTTTTGCCAGTGATTTGATATTAACTGTAAAAAACAGATGAACAATAAGAGGGTGGTCACTGATTAAAAACCCAGTGTAGCGTTAGCTTTTCAATTTAAAGTGCAAAATTAAAAAACGATGAACACAATCATTGGATGCAGCTCTAGTTTACTTGACGAGTGTACTTTACTGTAAAGATAGATATAAATCCACCTAAGTTTAAGTGAAATAGTCATTCATCATAATGAATTAGAACTGGAACAACATTAATACACTCTCCTTTCAGCATGCGCCCCAGCCCCAAAGCTTGCTTTGTTTTCTCAGCCAGTCCATACAAAAGTAGAGCAGAGGGACAAACAGAGCTAAGAGCAGGGTCTCCTTTTATAATAATTTAATTCTGAATTACTGGAAAACATGCAGACCAGATGCATGCACAGATACTCCTGGCAAAATAAAAATAGCAACGCAAACTCTTGCCTGTTGTTTTTGCATTGAATTGATTTTAGTTAGTAAACTATTCATTAATGACAAGAATCCCTGAACTCACAGAAAAGCCACTCTGAGCAGTGAAGGCTGGTGATTATTATTATTATGTTCAGCTCTCAGTTGGAGCCTCGGGTACTATAAACAAATACAGGTGAGGCTCTCTGCAGATGTGTCAAAAATGACTGTAAATTGTTAGCCTGAATGATAAAGGGGCAAAAGGCGGCTGTGTGTGTGTGTGTGTGTGTGTGTGTGTGTGTGTGTGTGTGTGTGTGTGTGTGTGTGTGTGTGTGTGTGTGTGGAGGGGTCTTTTCTGACCAGATTTGGGTAATTTGAGCCAAGTAACCCAATTTAGCTAATTTCATTTCACTTTCTCCCACAGTGATATTATCTCGCACTTCCTGTGTTTAGAAGAAGCTAAAAGAAGCTGAAGGAGAGCGGGCAGGAGCCTTTTATAACTCTGAAATCACCGGAATGTTTTAAAGGGAAATACTACAGATATGCCAAAAATGTTTGGTGCTTGTTGCCCACATATTCTCTCCTCCAACATAGCCTTTCTTGTTTGACCTGAGACTGGCATGACAAAGGATTCAGTGTGGAGCTTTGTTTTGATTTGGTGCCGTGCCATTCTCATCCTTTGACATTTGAGCCAACTTTTTTCCCCCTCATAGAAAACCACTAACAATGGCTGGTGGGCAGGGTCAGTGTATGCCCTCTGGTGCTGTGTAAAGCAAAATCCAGATGAACGCAACACCAGCACAGCCAGATGAACTGGTTCTATTGTCGCTGCTATCTCTCCAATCATTAGGTCCCAGTTGTGAGCAAAGGGAGGCGATTCCAAACACAGACGTTTGGGAGGCAGAATGAAAAACATCAGCGTATTAAACTCCTAATAGAACTCATGTAGTTAAAAATGTTAAATGATCAAAAAAAAAAAAGTGTTACACAGAAATACATATACAAATAAATGTAGCAGCAAAGATTTTGTCTTTAAAATATTTCTTCTGTTTTTTTTTTTTTGGTTTTTTTTTGTAAACTGGACAAAAAAAGACCAAAAAATCTTGATGTTGCAAGAAACGGACATTTCGGTCGTTAACAAAGGAAGACAGAGGTTTTAAAGAGTCAACAGTTAAAGTAGTTTATGGGGTCATGTTTCTGGTTAAGGAGAGTCCAGCAGAGTTATCAAGTCCTCACCAGAGTGCTCAGGTCACACACAGACCCCCACAAGTGAGGGGATGTTTTGAAGAGCTCATGGTCATTTCAGAAATTAGAGTCAGCAGGGCAACTCCATCTGCCCTGTGCTGGACAGCTTCCTAGTCAAAGATGATTTACAATCAGCCTGATGTTACCTTAATGACCTGCAAGTCCAACCAGAAGTCCCCAGAGATACAAATCTGAAAGCATGACAAGATGTTTCCTCCGTGGCTTTTCTCACAGCTTCATCACACCAACGTGCACCAAACTAAATGGTTTTTAATTGTAGAGCTCTGCCTGTGGAATTTCCTCAACTTAATAATTAACAGTTCACACACTGCAGAACTCCAGTTTGCTTATTTGCATGAAATAAATAAGAAAATTGGAGTTCTGCAGTGTGTGTTAATTATTTTCTATGGTTCTATCTTTTTTTTGGGGGGGGGGGGGGGGGGGGGGGGGCACTGCAACTAGAGTTTGGTAATATGGATTTAAATGAGTAAGCCTGCTCTTAGACTGCAGGCTGTCAGGCTTACTTGTGGTTCCTAGAGTTTCTAAAAGTAGAATGGGAGGCAGAGCCTTCAGCTATCAGGCCTCTCCTGTGGAACCAGCTCCCACTATGGATTTGGGAGACAGCCACCCTCTCTAGTTTTAAGATCAGGCTCAAAACTTCCTTTTTGATAAGGCTTATAGTTAGGGCTGGATCAGGTGACCCTGAACCCACCCTTAGTTATGCTGCTATAGGCTCAGACTGCTGCAAGACTTTGTGTGATGCACTGTGTTTATATACCATGGCAGCATGTCATTAAATTTTTGTATTTTCTCTCCCTTAGTCTGTTTTATCCTGTCTCCCTATGCTCTCTTTTTTTTACTTTTCTCTTCTCTTTCCCTTCACCCCGCAACCAGCCTTCATAGATGGCTGCCACTCCCTGAGTCTGGTTCTGCTGGAGGTTTCTCCCTATTAAAAGGGAGTTTTACCTCCTCACTGTCACAAAGTGTTTGCACATAGAGGGTTGCTTGATTGTTGGGGTTTTCTCCTAAATACTGTAGGTTCTTTACCTTACAGAATAAAGCGCCTTGAGGCGATTGCTGTTGTGACTTGGCGCTATATAAATAAAACTAAATAAGTAACCTACTAAGCAAAAGCGTTCAATGTGATTCTCTTTTGTGGTCTATTGGTGGGATGGAAATGCAGAGTCTGTGTCTTTTATCTGCTTTGATCGGTTTACACAGAGCAGACAGTTATCATCATCTCACAGGAAAATGAGTGGGTGACTAAAAAGCTCACTGTGCTGGACAGAGCCTGTAGCAGTTCAGACATGGAGGCCCAGACGGCTCTCTTCCCCCCCCCAACCTGTCTGGTCATCAGGGTGGGGTCCAGGAAGAAGGGACCTGTGGCTTAACTAAACTGCTATCATAATCAAAGAGAACAATACACTGAGCCTATTACAGGACAAAGGGAGGACATTTTCAGCATTTTTTTTTATTTATAACATAACAGTTCTTTCACAATGGCCAATCAATGGGCTTCAACAGATTCTACCTAAGCTATACTGGACTTACAGTCGTTTTATTAACACATTTGATGCTTTGAAAAGATTTAAGACACCTTAGAAGACTCATCACTTAAGCTGGTGTCTCATATTCTAAAAATGTGGCTTAACAAAACTAACTAGCAGGTATGTACAGTCATACTGTTAATAAACATAGTGCTAATAATTGTTTGATTCTTCTGTATTTTAGTGAAAACTTAATCCACCACCATCTGTTGTTTCCAAGCAACAGTATATGAACAAGAAGCACTCTTCAATAATCCGGTAACACGAGGAAAATAATAAAACAGCCAATAAGGATTAGATAAGACCTGTTCCTCATTATTAAAAGGTGCTGTGTGAGGAAGGTGGTAAAAGCCAGACTACTGATCGCTGTTAGAAATACAGCCAACAAGGAGGCAAAGAAAACACAATGAATATAGCACCTGGCACGACTATGTTTCCCTTAAGCTTATTAAATGCATAGTTCAGATTAAAGTAATGTTCTAGTTTCTACTATACCAGAACTTGCTGGACATAGTTCAAGATAAATGTCTCCTTCAGCCTACATCCGAAATGAAAGTGCACAGACACTACGAACGGGTGACTGTCTAACATACTGTACTTGTCACGTACATGATGTAGGGGTTCTAAAAGCCAGACGACATGTTTAAATGACACATTTGTGGTAAAAACAAGCATAAATCAGACTGGCTGTTTATGACAACAGTCTAATATATAACTGTAGCTTTTTATTAATGAATGTTGCTGCCTTTTCTATTGTTGAGTTCTTCCCTTTTCCTTCGTATTGAAGCACAATAAGTGGAGACAGGATGAGTGGCTCAGATGTTGTCGTCACTGGGCTGCTGAGACTTCCTTTGCTCTTCAGGAAATGAAAAACTGCCCTGGGTAAGTTTCTTCTGTAACTGTTAGGTGTAATTAGAGGCTGACCAGTATCTGATGTTTGGAGCCAATACCAACTATTATCAATATAATGGCAGATTTTTTTTAATGCACAATATGTATGTTATATTGAAGGTATCAGGAAGGTGTAACTGTTTACTCACTTTCCAGCAATCTATGTTAAAAAGTGCTTAGCAAGTTAAGTGAAGCTGCTGCTTGACTCTGCACTACTGCCATCTGATTTTTCCACGTAAGCCGCAGACAGTGCTTATGATATTGCGAAGAATGGAATCAGAGTATCTTGGTTGAACCTTAAGCATGTTTTTCTGTACTATATTCTGTAAAAAAGAAAAAACTTTTTGGTTCAGCACCACAGATGCTATATGTACCGATACTGATATTTCTATGATAGGCCGATATTGGCCGTAAACCAATACACTGGTCTTACTCTACATGTAAAATGAACATGTGGTCTATTGCACATTCGCTCAAACAATGTGTTTACGTATGCAGGTAAAGCTTAACTGGACTGACGGCAAGAGGAGTAGAGTGTGAGAAAACACTGCCCCCCTTTCTCTAAGAGACATCTGATCACTTGCCCCTCTTTTTTGCAACGTAACCCAAACCAAGCAAGCGCAACAATGCATAGGTCCTGCACAAAGATCCTGAAAGACAGAGAAGCCAACAAACCAGCTGCTACCAGTTCTACCAAACACAGACTGAAAAGAGGAGGGACAAAGAGTGGAGAGGGGGAGATGTATTTTCTTGCAGGCAAAGAAGCAAAAGTTTTCTCTGGGTCAATGCCGCTCCCTACCCGCTGCTCACGATCCTGGTTTTTGTTTACAAAGCAAATATGAGCAGACATAGTCACAAGCCTGTTATTAAAGCATTAATGGAAAAGGGCAAAGTACCTCATTTATGTGCAAACGTGGTGTCGGCAGGCAAACCACATTCTCACCGTGTGAAGCCTAAAGCATGTATGATAAGTGAAGACACAGAAACGGAAATTGCCTGCTCTAACTTTTCTATTTTCCAACCCTTAATCAATACAGATGGAAATGTCTCTTCTTAATTTGAAAACCAAAATATTTGTATTTCTTACATATGACTAGCTGGGCTAGATTAAAGCTTAAATTCAAAAAGACATTCATTTCATTTATAATGAAACAAAACTGGGAATAGCAGATGATTTTCATTCATGTGTTAGGCTGGAAATAAAAGAAGATGCCATTTCAATTTGATAAATGGCAAAAAACCAAAACAAATTATTATCAGAGTGATTCCTGATTTCTATGTCAGATAACTGTTTCATTTCTAACACACATAAAAGCAGACAGTCAAAACTCAAATTCATTTACTGAAAAAGTTCCATAAGCAGTGCGACATGGGCTGTTAAATCCCCATTAAATCAAGAGTTAAAGGCAACAGTTTACAGCTGTGGAGTAATATTTTCAGCCTCTTTCAGACTTATCTGCCCTCATTCTAGTCATAGACCTTCCCTTCTTCAGCCTGAACGATCTCCAAAGCCTCCCCTCTTCTCCCTTGACCTCTGGCTCAATCTGCTGAGAGATGTAATTTTCCCTCCAATCTACTTCTCACAACACACGACCAATTGTACCGTCCACAAAATAACAGGAAGTTGGAGAAATGCCATTTCCACTTCATAAACCAAGAGCTACCTCCCAGAACCCGTTTGTTAATCTGATTATTTAACCAGTGATGTATCAGTGATTGACAGCAGTGATAGCTGGGTTCAAAGGAGAGGTCTTTATCATCACAGGCTTCTTTGAAGGCTAACTCATGGTCACAGCCTGAGATAATGGCAAAAATGTCCTGAGCCCAAGGTCTTTCTAAAGACAGAGGGTCCAAAAGGTTTGAATATGACTTCATGTGTAACGCAAATGTGTTTACAGGTATCCAGGAAGTTCTTATGTTCCAAAACAGCAGTGATGTAAAATGCCTGCAGCAATACCAATACTGTGCAATTTCTTTTTTTTATTTTTAAACATACTGTATCTAGGGAACGTGAAGACAAAGATATGAGTGATGTAAGAAGCCACAAATAAATACTGCAATTAGTCATTAATCAGAGGCAAGTGCTTGTTACTATGCAGTAAATATCCTGTTTGTTCATCCCTGTAAGCTCATGCAAGACCAATGAAAGCTCCAACCAACAGGCAACACACACAATGAATGCCAGGAATGCAGATACATGAACGTTTCAATAACTCATGCCAGCGTGGCCTTTAAACACACTGGCCAGTTAAAAACATGAAGGTCTGATAAAAAAGAATGGGCAACAAATCTGAGCTGAGCTGTGGAAAAGCATTTAAAAGCTTTTGGGATCTGATCAATAATTTGAGGACTTGGTGGTTCCTTGAGGGGAAGCTTATGTTTTAGGGAGAAGTGGTGTAAATAAAAATAAAGCAGAACCAAAACCAAAACACGTCAAGACTCCCATCACCACCCACGAGCCTTAAAAAGTTTACCGTGGTTTCTCAATATGACTTCATTAAGTTCAAACATTATATGAAAAAAGCAGAAGCGTCATCGTGAGAAATGAGCGCATGAAAAAAGATTACTTCATGTCACTGTCATCACATTACTGAGGTAGGCCCATACCAGGGGTAGCATCAAGCTGCATAATCCACTGGCTCTTTATACAAGGTACTCCTTCTTAGCATTCATATAAAGAGTATAGTTGCACAAAAAGTATGAGGCCCCTGAATGATACTGTTCCAACTGTATTCAAAAGGAAACCACTTCTCCATCCTACAACCTTTGTGCAGCTGCTTTATCAGCACATGCAAACCTCCAGTGACACCCGCAAGTGCACATGCACATACAAGAAACACAAACACACACACTTAAATGTGCATACAATATTCATTTAAACAAATCAAGATGTCACACTTCAGTGATGTGAACAAACATATTTCCAAGTTGTTTTTCCAAATGCTGAAGAGCCAAAAAAGAACATCACAAAATGAATAAACAAATGAACAAAGAACAAATACTATTTACACCTTTTTTTTTTTTTGGCTCAAAGGAGTATGATATTTGGGGGCAGTACAATTATTTAAATGTAGCAGAAAGTTAGCTAAACGTGAAGCTACAGCCAGCAGCAGGTTAGCTAGGCATAAATCAAACAGCTAACCTGGTTCTGTCATTTCACAACACCTCATTTTTATGGTTTGTTTTTAGTGAACAAAGGGGAGGTGTTACATATTAAAAAGCAAACTTCCAAAAACTGTATAAAAAATGCCAATGATACACACTTTCACAGGTATAAAATAGTTTTTTGCACCAACAACGTGATTCCCAAAGAGCTGTTAGCCGACAACTTGGTATATCTCAGCATGCTGTGCAGTGTTTCCTTAAAAAGTCTGCAGAAAATGGACAGGTGGAGAACAAAAGAAGAAGTGGCCAGTGTAAAACACTACCTAGAGTAGATGATCAGTGTCTGAAAATCATGTCCTTAAGAAACAGGAAAAAATGCAGTGAAGATCTGAGAGATGCATCTGGCCCTTCAGTTGAGCTAATTACTGCTCACTGGAGCCTCATCAGAAATGCTTAAGTGGAAGTGTCAAGATGCCACTCTTAAGGAAGGGAAACAGGGAGAAAAAGGTGGCAACGCATCTTATTAAGAAATTAATCAAATTTGAACTTTTTGGTTCAATTTGTCATCAATGTACAACAGTGCGCTTTTACAGCCAACTGTAAAACTAAATCATGAAATATAAATTATAAACATAGAAATGTACTGTCAGATTTTGATCCAGCATTTAATAGCATCTGGAAAGAGTCTGATTGGCAGCAGCTTAACATCTGAGTATGACAATAGTCCCAAACACATTGCCAGTGTAGTAAATGCAAGCCTGGACAGAAAAACACACAATGGAACAGACCTCAACATTTTTGGAGCGGTGTGGGATCATCTTGACAGAGAACAGAATGAAAGGCAGCCAACATCCAAAGAAGAGCTTTGAATGTCCTTCAAGAATCCTGGTGAACTATTCCTGGAGACTATTTAAAGAAATGACAAGAAAGCTGCGTAAGAGAGTTCAGGCTTTGTTGAAGAATAAAAGTGGTCACACCAAATATTGACTTTTCAAGCGCATTAGAATTGTAGAAACTCTGTCTTTGCCTTGTATGTTGTATTTTGACACGTCTCAGTAAATCATTGCACCTATTTCCCATTTTCCTAGCAAAACATAAAGAAAAGTAGGTGGTTCAAGATTTTGAACAGTACTGTGTGCATACTTACTTAAACAAGCTAGCCTCCTAGATTTGCCCTTTTTAAGGTATTTATGCTAACCGAAATTGTTCTGTTAGCTATAAAAATTGCTTTATGTTTACAGATATAAGTGAAGCAGGTCTTCCCATCCAGATCTAATCAAGCAAGCAATGAGCAAACTGACCAAAACTTATCCTTACAAAATCTGATCTGATCTATGTGGACATGCTACATCGCTCAGTTGTAACTTAACCCTTGATTTCCAAAATAACCGCAAGGAGAGAAGCAGTGAAGCACTAAGATACCCAATAAAGCCCAGCCCAGACAGGAGAACTGTAGCCTCAGGGTGTAGAGAGCCAGGTGGACAGCCTTGTGCTGAACTCCCCCTCTACCTGCATGGCTGCTCTAAAACTAAGTTACCAGTGTGCACTCAACTCCCATAACCCCTCTTTCTGGGACACAGTGGTGGGTGGCTGAGCCACATGTACATACTCAGTGAATGCAGCGCCTCTCTTTTCAGAGAGAAGTGATGTTGAATAGGGATATCATAAACATAAAAAACCCTGCAATCACAAGCCAAACAAATTAAAATGATTTAGGTTTTATGTCTGATAAACACATCACACAGCTTGAATATATTAATTCCCCTTAAGTGGCATCCAGCAGACACTACAGATCTTCACCTTTAGATCTTCACCATCAAGAAACAGTGATGTCAGACATGGCGATGGAGTCACATTGTCAGCATTTCACTACAACTGAAAAATGATACAAAACTAAATCGTCTTTAGGTTTCCCAACATTTGCTGCCACTTAATCTTGAGACCTCTTTCATGAGTAATCAAAACTGGAAAGAAAAACTGCGACGGCACATCCATGCATGACGCAACTCGATGTCAGCGTTTAATAGACGTGGGGAGCTGAGCAGAGCAAGATGAATGGATTGGGGTGGTTTCCAGTGCAATCAAGATGTGAAAATAATCCTATACCGCTCCTGTAACAGCTCTTAAAGATGTGTGCGGTGTCTAAAGATGTTGGTAAAGCCATTATAACCGAGAACAGTGGCAGACCGCCAGTTCAAAGGGAATTTTCCTTCTTTGAGGTCTCCTGTGGCCTCAGCCTAGACTAGGCCACAGGAATCCAGCAGTGGATTGGTGCTCAAACCTGGAACCTTAAAAGATCCCAGGCTTTGAAATGCCACTCACTCATCTCACATTATTTTCTTAAAGACAGAGTCATATGGAGAAAGTTACTGTGTAGGGCAAAGCCACAGTGAGAGTGAGTTCGGGGAATAGGAAGGTAGGAAACACTGACTGGGTGAGCGAATGAGAGGCTCCATATCCATCTGGAATTGCACAAAACCAAGGATAAGTAAGAGTTACCAAGGACAAAGAGAGGGTAAAAAGAGCCAAAACTATTAAAAGAATTCTACCAATGACCAAGATATAATTTTATATATATGGCTCTGAGATGTTGCGCGTTTACACTTGCCTGTTTGTGAGGTCTACAAAGATCTGTATCGCAAGCTTAACTAACGGTACGTTATGCACCAGTAGCAGCATGGAGGGAACACAGTTCTCATTGTAAAGCAAACCAACCACAACTACCAGGGGCTGCAATTCAATTTCCCCTGTAAAATACAGGAAGAAAATACCAGGCAGCTGTTTCCAGCCGCACAAGATGGAGCTGAAACTGTTTCTGAAGATGCTGGACAAAAGAGAGGAGACGGAGTGAGAAGATGCCTTTAGCACATGTGGCCGGTTAAACCTGACCCAGGCATTTTATTAGCAGACCACATGAAGTAGTCGAAGCCAACCCGGGGGTCTCACCCCTCCTCCACCGCCTGCAACAATCTACAGTAGAGAAACCCTGTTAAAGTCATTAGCCCACGCATATTACTACACTGGCAAAGGCTGCTGAGCCCATGACATCATTATGGGCTGCTGTCATTCCAGTGGGATATCTGTGTGCTCTGTCTGAGAGAGAGAGAGCAAGCGAACGAGGGCAGTCCCAACATGCAGACGTAGACACATCCATTTGCACCAGCATGCCATCATGAAGCGCAGAAAACACAGTGGTCCAGAGGAAGGGAAATTACCCATTTCAAAATATCCATTTATGGAGAGTTGAAGCTGAAATGAAGCCAGTTATGCGTCTGCAAACAAATACTGAAGAAAGAAATCTGCTCAATTTAGAAAGAGCGATGTGAAGTGTCTCAGATGCTTGGCACATACAGTATGATACTTTGGGAAGTGCACCTCGGTCTCTAACTCCAGACGGTCGAGCCATGAGCTCGTCTTCCTGAAGCGCTCTAACAGCAAAATCAGAAGCCTTTGATGTACCGTTATCTCACAACAAGTGGAGAGCAGGGCTGAGAGAAAAGCATTGTTTGATAAGGACACTAATGTACACAAGAACGTTGCACTTTCCCACAAAGTAAAGGAAATCTGGAGCTATTATGGGCCAGAGAGAGGTGGGGTTGGAGAGGCTGAAAACCTTTCCCACTCAAAAACACAACTGAAATGTTGAGTCTACTGCTCCATGCATAGAAATCATCTGCTCCGCACGGCTGAACATAATAACAGGGACTGACTTTGTGTTGCAGTACTTTCAAACAACTACAGACTTTTCCTATGCAGGATGTGTTGATAAAAAAAACAATCCAGTCTTTTTATATGAGAAATATGACTGGAAGTTCTTTTTAGGATGTTTTACTTATCAGTCACATGGGGAAATCTTTTTTTATAACCACGCACTTCATAAAGAAGTTATATGGAACAAAGAGCTGTGTCCTGGGCTGCACAACAGCACTTGCAGCGTAGTACAGTGTATAATTGTCATAATAGCTGAGATTTAGCACAGCATTCAAAAGCAGGGGCTGAATGTCTTCTTGCTGCATTAGTGTCTTCATATGAGAACTTTACTCCGTGGCTGCTTATAGCTCTGGTAAGCAAATAATAGCTTCAGTCCAAAAACATGGACGGTCCGAGAACAAGACGATATTGAGTGATGCTGCGAGGATCCACTCACATCCGGTGCAAGTCTTCGGTGCTTAATGCTAAAATTAGGGCCTTCAACAGCTGAAAGTCAGAGCTGGGTGTGGTAAAGCTGAAAATGTGAAGTGAGGAGCACAAAATAAGCACCCATGGGAAATCAGGCTGCTACTGTTTGACACGGAAAATGAATCAAAACCCAAATTTTAGAATCTGGATTACTCAAACTTCAGCTGAATGCCATTATCTTTGAGTTTGATGCACAAGGAGCTGAGCGGGGGGTGGAAAAAGTATTCAAACAAGCAACTTAAAGAAGTCCTGTGAGTATTACACTGTGACTAAAATAGTTAGGAAGGAAGCATGTCCTAGTGATCATTCCGGTAGCAAAGTTCCCTTCAAACATTTTCTCATAGTAGTACTGTACAAAAGTGTTGAGCCACTCTTCATTTCTTTATAATCTGCCAGGAAAATGGGAAGTTGGTGCAGTGTGATTCATTGAAATGCATGCAAACATGGTATATAAGGCAAAAATAGAGTTTTCACAGTTCAGCTGAAGGATCAGATGCATCTTTCCTGTCTCAGGTCCTGAATCAGATCTGCTGGATTTTTTTCCTGTTTCTTAAACACATGACTTTCAGATGTTGCAGATAGTTTGTTTTTTAAGCCTCCCACTTCTTCTTATGTCCTCCACTTGTCCAGTTTACTCAAGGTTTCAAGGGCATGCCACACACCATGCTGAGATAGGCCAGGTTCTCAGCTAATAGCTCTTTGGGAAGCAACTTGTTGATTCAAAAATATTATTTTATGGCTGTGAAACTGTGTTATCTTTGGCATTTTTCATAAGATTCAACAAATGAAATGGGAACAAATTATTTTGTTTTTGTGACAGGCTGCTGGTAACAAAATGCCTAAAGACAGAATTTAAAAATTGTTTGCGGAGTTTTCTGTTATATGGGGACACAATGCTGTTTCATCCCTTGAGTTAGGTGCTTTTTTTTTATGCTCGAATGATTCACAGCTCAGTGTTAAGTGGCTTAACAAACAAACATTCCTCTGAAAGTGGTCTGGTGCAAGGACTGGACTGAAAATGGGTGAGAAAGCAGCCAATGTCCAAAGAAAAACCTTGAAAGCCTGGAGAACTATTGCTCAAGACCACTTTAAAAGACCACAAGAAAATCTGACTCCTTGGAAGCAAAATATAAAGAAATGAGGTGTGGCTCAAGCCTTTTGCACAGCACTGTACTTTTATGATAAAAGTGGACTGAATAGCTCCAAATCCCTTGGGCTTGTGTACTCTTCACAATGAAGTCATTTCTTCCTTTGACCCCTTAATATTATATTCTAGGGGCTCGATGTTGGCATGGTTTGTGAGCAGCACAACTGGGTAGTCCCATCTAAAGTCAGAGTTTCCTGGCACATGCTCACTAGCTTCCTTGTTAAGATGAGAGGTTAGATGAGAAGGCTGTCACCACTCATGCATGACAATGTTTAAGTCTGACATGGCTGAATAGCAATCTCACAGTAACAAAAAGACTCCAGGAAATGAATGTGTCAGACTAGGTCCTGCACATTAAACCCTGGCTGTCTCTATTCTTTGGGTTTAAAAAACGGAATAACACGTAATAAAGTGACTGAGATTAAGGTGGATTCTGGGGGTTCTCTGATAATCTGCGTTTTGAAGACAGTCAGAGGCTTTACATGAAATTTTAATTCAATTAAAAGAAATGCGAGGGGGGAAAAAAAACCCCAGCCCGGATGGACTGAAACAGATGTTTTCTTATTTTTCATCTGACGACATAATTTGAGACTTTTTGTGGAATCCCCAAATTTAAACTGCATTCAAGTCAAAGTAGAGAGCTGCTGGACGATTACTTTCCGCACACGTAAATAAAAGGAGGCGGGGGGGGACAAGCAAAACCCAAATTTCATTACAGCATCTCATCTTCACTTCTTCAAATGAACAATAAAAGCCTATGCACGCGAGTGGCTGTAAAGTCCCGTTTTGTGATGTGCTGAGGACTGAAATGCCCCCTTGACGCATAAATGACACCTTGTCATCCTTGCTTGACTCCGCTGATAGACGGGAAAGTGGGTGTCGACTGCGTGCTCATTATTACAAAGCGCACTCCGGCCTGATGTGGAGGCTGTAGGGAGGGAGCAAAGGGGAAGGGAGGGGAGGATACTTCGGGTGTGGGAGTTTTGGGGGAATTCAGAAAATGTTGTTTTTTAGATGAGTCGCCTGCAGCGAGAGGAGCTAAACTAAAATAAACGCAGACAGAGAATGCTGTGATGTTCCCCGTCAAGGATGTACAGTAAAATGTCCTTCATTCTGTTAAAAAAAAGAGAGAGAATAAAATCCCCTTCACCGCTTTCCCAACCACCACCACAGCTCTCGCCATGCTGCGCTCAGTATTTGCCACTTCTGCCAAACGCTGAGTTGTCTGACTTTCGGAGAGACAAAAGAACCGCAGGAGAGGGGGACAAGCAGGGAGAGACTGAGGGGCGTGACGGCACAGGTCGGTTCATTTAATACATCATAACGGTCCTTGAAGACAGGGAGGCAGAAACAAACGCTCACTTGAATGTCACAACAAACAAACAAACAAAAAAACAGGCAAGAAATAAACTTTTTATATAGAAGAAGAAGACAGCCCACTATAAGGGCTGATTATTCTGGTGATGGGGTGCTTAAAGTGAAAATAAACCCGCCACCGAGTAAATATGAAACAGTTCAGCAAGTTTAAAAGCAAAATCTATTCATCTGTCTACTCGATTATTCGACCACACCGTGGCAAAGGTGAAGTTACTTACTAGCCTATTAACTTACCAAAACAATGGCAAATTTCTCCTCGAGCTCGGTTTGGTCAGGCATGGGCACCTTCAGAGGCATGATGTGGTGCTTCATCTCCGACTGGCCGTCCACACTTTCTATATTTCCCATTTTTTGTGGCTGTATCCTCTCGTCGACTTGAAACTTGCTTCAGCTTCTTTTAGTGACAGTAATCCAAGGAAAAAAGCAAAGAAATCTCCCAGGTATTCCAACAGTTTCATTCACGAATTAATCCGAATAATCCGCTTCTCCCCAAAAGAAGATATATATATATATATATATATATATATATACATATATATATATATATATATATGTATATATATATATATATATATTAAAAAAGCTGACAGTACACTAGTCCCTAAATGCCATTTACTCTTGATCACGTTTAAGTTTACAGTATTTTATTGTAGTTTCCTTTCAAAAGAGTACAGCCGCTTCATCTTCCAGAAAGTTGCCTCTGTTTTGCCTGGCCAATCCATTACTTACAGCAGATTTTCCCCCTGTGACAGATAACTTTCAAATGCCGACCGACAGTTACTTTTAGGTGCTGCTCAACTTTCTTGGCTCCGACGTCTTTCCATTCATTATTGTTGTGTGATCCTGATTAAGGTCTTTGCTGTTGCCTCCACTCAGAGTTCAGGGTTTTCTTTTCTAGTCCCGCCCTCATTAAGGGGCGGAGTGCCTCCTATTGGCCTGACTGCATGTCAATCACTCCAATCTGTCTTTTTTAATATTTCTCTCCCGCCCCTCACATCTGTAAGCCTATGTGAACTGCATGCAGCTGGACGGAGAAGTGGAGCTTTTTTTCAGCACTTTTTCGCGACCTGGTGGCAAGATGTGATTATGACATGTCATAAAAAAAACAAACAAACAAACAAACAAACAAAAAAACCAGATAAATACGTCACAAGACTGGCTGGATTCACAGCTTTAATCAACAGCTTTAGCAGATGCATGATGATATGCTCAAATAATCAAAGCACAGCAGTTTCCTTCTTCAGTTTTGACACTCAACACTGATTTCTTTCCATTACCACCAATCAGTGTCCGGATGTTTGCGGTGAGGAGAGACGTAGCGGGATATGGAAGTTGTCCCGCAACAGGTATACAATAGTCTGCTTCTCATGAGCTCAAAACTGCTTTGCGTGTAAAAACAAACATGACTGCCACAATCAGCCGTTTGCATTTAGCGCTACAAACACGTAAAAACACAAGTAAGCACTGGGTGTGGAAACACCTACCACCTACACCTTTCCTCTTCATAAAAGCACAGTGATTAAGACTGCGTACAGTATTGTACCTCTGTTCTCATTGGTAATTTAACGGTGCAGGCTTGTAATACTTTGATTTACAAAAGTAACATTCAGAAAGCTCTGATTAAAACATATAAAACTATCTGGAACATGTTTCATAAACACTGACAAACTGCACAGTTTTGAAATACTTAAGGCAGTAATATAAACGCGCATAAACAAAGTCACAATGGGAATTGTTTGGAGACTGTAAAAATTAAAATTTAAATAAATCTTTTCCCATTTTATTGGAAGCTGGAAATCCATAAAACATTACCATACCTTTGGCTATTGACCACATATAAGCCCTTTTTAGACTAAAATATAAGAGGACTTTTACATGCTTATAAACACAAATAACCTTGGTTTGTCGTGCAACATAGTTGCATTATTATCAAATATCTATTCAGCCAAAATATCTGCCTGAGACAGAGTGGATTCAGCACAGTTAACACTTTACGAATGTTCGGCTACATGTAAAGTTTTTCTCATAAATACTGATGGACTGTTTTTCTGGAGCAGATATGTCACCATTTTTTTCTTCAGTGATGGTGGAAATGTTCATTGAAGCTGAATATACACACGCACAGATCACAGGAACAATGCTTATGTTTTAAAGCGTGGATGATCAGGCATCGATTCTTCTAGTTGGTCTCCGCGGTCAAATCGTACCTAGAAAAATAAAGAAAAGAAGATTTAGATTGTTTTTAAACATAACAATATTATTACGCATTGCTCTGGTGAAACTGTTTAAATAGCTACCACTGTGTGACGCCCGTCTTGAGGTCAATTTGGTCCAGGTCCAGCTGCAACTGAAGGCAACGAGAGAGTGAGCAGAAGAGTCTTGTGATTATCACCCAGAATTTAATGCAACCTTGGGCAAAAACTAACTGCATGTCAGACGTAACTGATCACAAATACCTTGCCGATGAGCTCCCTCTCTCTGCTGATGAAAGAGACACTGTTCTTTACAGACAGGTCCAGTCTTCTCTGCAAGGATTCCTCAAGTGAAAAGTCAAAGTCAAACCTACAGAAGGAAAGAAGATCAACGCGAGAGAGGTCAGTTAACATCCCCACTATAATCACTGGCCCATCTGTTTGTCTCACCTCTCGTTAAATTCAGGGTTGAGGTCTTTCTTCTTGGTTGCAGTTTTCCGCTTGGTGGTGGCCTTCTTGTCAGGCAGCAGGATGAAGGAAACATACGGGTCTGCGCCATCCTTGGAGCACGCTACCAGCGCTCTGTGGGCATAAAGAGATCACATCCACGACACGTGATGGTACTGACCGTTTTCAGGTTAAAATGTGATGATGAAAGGGTAAAGTATGTCGCATAGAAACCTGCAGGAGTGAACAGTGATGAAAAGCCTGTTTTCGTCTGCGGAGTAACCGATGGTGAGCTTCACCTGACCAGCTGAGTTTATGTTATCACTGACTCTAAAGACACAGTGGAGAAATTATGTTTATTTGCATTTTGATGCAATTAGCAAAAGACACAAATCAGGAATATGCATTGCACATTTGCAGAGTGTATTGTGTGTTTTTAGGATGACACATTCTGGACAACAGTCTACTGGGGAAACTGTGCTATAGTACTGCGTTTACAGTACTACACAACAGGACATTGATGCTAGTATGTGTGACTCACATGGAGAATCCAGCTCTGTGTCTGAGGTCCAGATGTGAAGGATCCCATTTGGGCAAGACGTCACTGATACCTGCATCCCCTGTAGCCCCACGACACACTGCCAGCTGAGTGTCCAAGAGCTGCATGGTATAAAAATCAATAAATTAAAAATCATTATTCAATAATTATTATTTAATCATCATGTCTAAACAAATGGAGCCGTGTTAGATAATGATACACAGTCGCTCAGTATTTGGTATAACATCGCTCCATGAAAAACTACTACAGCATACTGAAAATAAGCAGCCTGTCTGAAGTACCTTAAGTGTGACCCTCAACAGTATTTGGCTCTCTGGCAGAGCTCCATCCAGACTGAGCCAGCGGTCCAGAACCAAGTCTGTCTCAGCCAGCACCTCCTTCAGAGGAAGTGTCAAGGACCCGAGAGCCTGGCCCCAGCTGTGCGAAAGCTAGAAAGAAAAAAGGACATATAAATAAATACACAAACTTTCTACTTCTTTCTGCAAAAAATGGTAGCTTTGACAGACAATAACTGAATGAATGGTGTGCATCTGCTTTACACCCACATAATTCAGATAAATATAGATAATGACTCATACCTTGACTGTGAGTATTTCATCTCTGGGGTCACGAACCAAAAAATGAAAGCCTTCATCCCATCGAGGGGATGTGGACCGCTCACAAATCTTTAAAAAAAAAAAAACAAATTAAACATTTAAGATTTTTGTCAAACGCCAGTGGGGTTTTTTTTTTTTAAATGAATGCATTCAGTAAGTCATGATCCTACCTTGGTTTTGTATGAAACATTTTTGAGGATAATCTCAGCTCCAACCTTTGGCTCCTTTCCACTCTTCTTCAACTGAAATAACATACAAAGGATTTCACTACAGGACAAGAACTGCAAACAGCATCTACTGAAATTCAACTGCAATGTATTAAATATTTGAAAATGCAAGCTGTAGTGGCACACCGAAGCTCAGTGCGTACAATGAAAGCAGCTATAGTACTACTAAACGCAACACGAGTTTCCCTTCAAATATTTTCTCAGAAACAGTGCTGTGCAAAAGTCTTAAGCCACCCTTCATTTCTGTATATTTTACAAGGAAAAGGGGAAATAGGTGCAGTGATTTATTGAGATGTGTCAAAAATAAATGGAAATACAGTTTCTACAATTCTAAGTGTCATGTCCTGGGCCGTCTGCCCAGCGTTTTGTGTTTAGTTTTATTTTTCCTGAGTTTTAGTCCCCAGTTTGTTTTGATGTCTTGTTCCCTTTGTCCTTGTCTCCCCTGTATCTATGGTCTTGTGTCTGTTTTGTCATCTTGTTCCGTATGTTTCCCTGGTGTCAAGTCTGCGTCTTTGTCTCCCTCTTCTGTCTTCCTGTTTTACTTTGATAGATGTCTGGTCCATGTCTGTTATCTTCAGTTTTGCTTCCCCCAGTCAAGGTAATCATCGTCGTGTTCCCACCTGTTTCCTCTTCCCTCATCAGCTCTTCTGTGTATTTAAGTCCTGTGTTTTCTCTGCCTGTTGTCGCGTCGTTGATGTTGTTGTGCCCAGTGTGGTCCTGCCTGCCTTGTATTTTGCTCTTCGTTTACCCCAGAAGGATTTTGTATTTTTGTTTCCTTTGTCTTCCAATAAACACCTTTTAAGTCACGATGTTATCCGGAGTCCTGCGTCTGGGTCCAGCTTTGGCCGACACACCGCTCGCCATGACACTAAGCCTCCACCATGATTTAAAGACAACTGCAGACACTTCTCTCCTGACCTCTTCTGTACATATTGATCACAGTTTGAATCACACTTTTGACCTGCTTCTTCTTCTTATGTGCTCCACTTGTCAAGTTTCCTCAAGTTTTTATGGACACACTGCACATATTGTCAAGTGCTCAGCTAATAGGTCTTCAGGAATCACCTCGTTGGTTCAAAAACACTATTTTATACCTGTTATCTTTGGCATTTCTTTTAGATTCACCTTAAGCAGCCACATTGGCTGTTAGTAACAAAGTACCTAAAGATACAATTTAACATTGATTCTGTGCTAAGGTATCTGTTACAGTACGTGAAGACACAACACTGGTTCGTACCTCGAGTTAGGTGCCCTTTTATACTTGAATGATTCATAGGTGAGTGTCTGTGGCAAAGCAAACACAAAAAGACTCACCGGCAGGCCATGGGCACGCTCCACATACAGAAACAGCACAGCGGCTGACGGCACCACCTTGTTTTGGAAAGACTGCTGGGACTGATACTGCAGGATCTGTAGGAAAGAAAGCGGCAAAGACGGGGAGAAAGTGTTTGAGCAAGACATTTAAAAGAGGAAACGTGTGTTTCCTTTGCAACACTACCCTAAAAGATTTTAACATAAATGAAGACATGTTCATAAAAACTCTTGCAAAGACAGGTTCACAGTCTACAACTTTAAATGTCTCTGCTTTCTTTGCTAAAACAATGTTATACCTGCCATAGACACTAAATAACAGTGCTTGGTCAGGCATATCCAAGTACTTAGACAATATAAAACAGAAAACACATATTAAACCTGCTCCAGTCTGGGTAGGTCAGAGACTCTGGGCAGCCACTCCAGCATCAGGTGAACTCGACCAGACTTCACATCATTCAGAATGTACCACTAAAACAAGAGTGACACAAAAATCAAAGTTTTGATAGGAATATGAATGTAAATATTATTTGTTATATGTCATCATTTTAATTATGCCACACACCGTATCAGTGAATTGTGCGCTGATGATGTCTCGCAGGTTAAGTTTAAACCTGCAAAAAAACCCCAAAATTTTATTTTTTTATTTTTCTTTAGGTACAAAACATCAGAAATGTTTGAGTTTTTTTTTTTTTTTAACATCAGTAGGCACCTTCCAAGGAAGTCATCTTGATCGATGTCTTTATCAAACAATTCAAACTGGATCTCTTGACCTGGAAGCTGGGTCAAAATAACCTAAAAAGAAGAAAAATATATATATATATATATATATTTGTAATCTAAAATCAAAAAATCTGATCAGATGGAGAGAATAACTGACTAACTCAAGCTTTTAAATGTGGTAACACCTCATAGAGTTCATTCCAGACAGGATTGAGGTTCTCTTTGATGGTGTGGCTGCGAAAGGTTATACCAGCGACACGAATCTTGACATAGGGGTCGCTCTTCCCCTTCACCATGCCCCCCATAAAGTTGTCTTTGGCAATCAGATTTTGGGCCTCCACCAGATGGATTCGCAACACCCCCTGCAGGCAGAAGGACAGTGGGTGTTTTTGTAGTGTGTGTATTAGAGTGCTGTCTGCAGCTGTTTGTCTCAAGGTTACTATTTATTACCTCAGTTGCAAACTCTGGATCAGGCGTGGTGTGCTGCGGTCGTGCCAGCTGAGGTTTAGTCAGTCCACCGAGTCCTGAAGAGTTCTGGTCTGATGTGATTCCCCCCTGACCCAATATGGACCCAGGATCTTTAGGGTGAGGGGAAGGAGTTGTAGGAGTGGTATCTTCACTTAGCCACAAAACCTGGCAGGAAACAAGGAAACAGCAAGTAATAAATAGTGTTGTTTTATTTTGTGTGATAAGGATATGATTCAAGTTTGTTGGTGCTTGTGCTGCAATGCTTTGTAAAATACCAACCCTCAGCACAATTTTCATGTAGATGCGGCTGGCTGAACCCGAATTCTCCAGCTGGAACCACTGGTCCATGGTGAGCTCGGGCATGCCGAGAAGGCGCGTCACAGGGACTGTGAGACTGCCCAGGGACAGAGCACGGTCATCATCCTTTACCTGATTGAAAAACAACAAAAATGATCTGGTTAATAGCGACAAAACATAAGCAAATCTAAGCGGCAACGCAAGGAGGAGAGTGCAGTTTACAGGAAGGACTGTACTGTGAGGTGTTATTTAGTGTACTAATCACCTCAGCACTTCAGCTATAACAATACTTAAGCTCTTATCAGCTAGCTTAATTAGTGAGTTCAGTTGCTATTGAGGATGACTTACCTGGATGTTGATATCTCGTTTGCGAGGATCCTGAATGAAGAAGGTAAAAGCATCTTCCCAAACAGGGTTGGCTGTACCATAGCAAGTCTGCAAAAGCAGTAATAAATCATTAATTATGTCCAGAGGTTGTGTGAGGTATTAATCCACAGTTAATTTTTTTTTTTTTCCCTTACCTTGCTCTCTTTAGTTGTATCCTGAACAGAAATTTGTACCAATGGGCTCGGGTCCTTATTACCTTTTCTCATCTATGACATTTGAAATACATCAGTGTGGGTAACAGATTAAAACCAAATACATCCCACATGAATGAATCTATGATGCTCTTACAGGCAGTTGATAAGCCTGATCGAGATAGATGGCTAGGATGGCAGCAGATGGAGGGTCAGCTATCTTACTGGTCAAGTTCTGGTTCTTCTCAATCACCTGGTAGAGGAATAAGAGAAGAATGTGTGAGCAAAAATATCTGCAAGTCCGGTGTCCTACCAGTAGCCACCAACAGTTGTGCTATTTTAATGCAATAAATGTCAAATTGGTTAGAAAGAGTGCCTAAACACACACAGACTTTGACATAAACTAAATGAAACTTCCAAGAATTCTTTAAACATATGTTGCAATGTTTAAAAGAAGCAGTGCACATCAGAATACATCATGGCATCAAACCAAAATTAAATCCAGCCCTCTTCTTCCAACCCAAGATTGTAGCTTGTTTCTAATGGGCAATCTTTTATGTGATTTCTTTTTGTGGCAATTTATGGTTTTAAAATATTTTTCTTGTTCTGTTTGATGTTGTCAGTCTTTATTGTTACTACTGGAGTCTTAAGAGTTTTTATTTTCTCTTTTCCTGTTTTAATGACAGTGAAACGAACCAGTTACTATTCTGATGCGTCACAGGGTAAGAAATGAAGTAACCACAGAACAAATTTTAATTACAGTATTTTGTTCTAGTGAGTGTGAGGTAAACGTTTTTCTTTTGTGATCTGTGATGGTTAATAGATAATTGGATGCTTGGGATTCTTGTGGCTGTAAAGTTTAGGACAAGAACCTGTGACACCTTTGCTCGTCTTCAGTGGTTCCTTGTGGCTTTGACATTAAATGGAAATCAACAAGGTTTTTTACACTTTTATCTATGATTATGATTCTTACCATTCTCCACTTCTCTCTGTTTTTTCAAACATTTCTTTATTCACCTATCATTATTTTTGAAGATGACACCACTGACAGCAAGAAGGTACATACAGTTAGCATAGCCAGGTGGCACGTGTGCAGCGAATAATAATAATTATAAAGGAAATGAAGGTCTTCCTTCCACCCATCTACTTAAATATTATTATTATTCAGAAAATTACAGAATATCAGTTCAAAATGCTCCATTGCTTGTTTTTTGTGAGGTAACTTATCTTATCCCCTCAAGCCACTGTAAACAGTGACTTGAGGGTTAACAGTTATATTCAAGTGTCAGCAATATTAGGGTTAAAATAATGTAGCCTAAATGGAGCAATGAAATATTGCAGTATTTAGAATATGTGTTTACAGTTTGGGATTGAACTAAAGAACAAGCGTGTAACCATTCTTCCTCAGGTAAATTATCTTTCACATCCGTTCTCCATGCATGCAGCATATTCTGGGATGACTCTTTGCACTCACTAACAGCTTATCTCACACTGGACAGGTCACCAGTCTGTTGCAGGGCTCACACATAGAGACAGACAACCATTTATGCTCACATTCAGGCCTATTAGCCTAACCCCATGTATGTCTTTGACCTGTGGGAGGAAGCTGGAGTACCTGGAGAGAACCCACACAGATATGTGGAGAACATGCAAAGTCCATTGAAGTTCAGACTTTTGTAAAAAAAAAAAAAAAAAAAGTAGTCCTTAGTTCTTCAAAAGACATAAATTTAATGCCTTCTCTTGTGTACTCTTGGGGTCTTATCCTCATAATTTTGCTGCACATCAGTAGCAGTGACACGCATGGAGTGTGTGGCAACAGTGTGTACAGATGTGTTCTTTCATCACCTCCAACACTATTTTTTTTACTTTTACCATTTTTAAAGCTCACCTCACTCAGTCTGTCAGCAGAGGACAGCAGAGAGAGCCACTCAAGCCGGAGGTGAACACTGCCAGATGGGACATCCCTCAGATTAAACCACTGTATACAAAAACAGAGGGCTCATTACACACACACACACACACACGCACACGCAGACACACACATCTGGCTGAGTTCTTGAGCCTGGACAGGATGGCTGGGCTGAAGGTGGAGCAACAAGAGCAGATCACGAGGAGGCACATGGTGTCTCCTGTGTCACATGCTAACAGTGATACTGTTTCATCACATTTTTCTCAGAGCAAAAATAATGTTACAATTTATGATTTGAGAGAGAAAGAAAAATGCTTTTTTTTTTTCATGGCAAAAACCTCCCAAGCATTGCTACTCACATCATCCACAACTCTGGCCTTCTTTACAATATCAAGATCTATTTTGACCCTGAAAGAGAGACAGAAAGACATAGAGAGAGAGCTGATGAATCCCTGAATAAAAGAGACCAAGGTTTTCAAATTTCAACAGAATCGTGACCCAACATGGCAAAAGCAGTTATGGAAATGGCATGAGAAGCACATAGAGACCGAGTAAATGAATGAAAATGAATAAGCTACCTCCCCAGGAAGTCATCCTGGTCTGGGTCTTTGTCAAACACTTCCACTTCCAACTCCTGACCAGGTACTTCATGGACAATCACCTGACACACATACACACATAAATGGACAAATACACAATACACACAAATACACAGATATATACACCAATCAGCCACAACATTAAAACCACAAGCAGGTGAAGGTGAGTAACAGTGACCATCATTTCATTACAACGCAAGGAAACCTAGGGTTACTTTAATATATACCACCCACTTAATGCTGCAGTTTAAGTGGCCTCCCACCCTCACAACTAGTGGCAGTGGCATTCTCTAACAGCAGCAGTCTTCCCAAGCAGGACAACGATTATTGCCACACCACAAAACCAAAGGAATTAAGGCCTGTAAATTCCAGATCCCAGTCTGATCAAGCTGTTGGATGTGTTAGGACAAGTCCAATGCATAGACCCCCCACCTTTTAACCCCATAGGATCTACTCCCAGCGTCCCAGTGCCAAACACCACAGCACACCTACAAGGTCTTGTGTCCATTGCCCCAGTAAGTCAGTGGGACATGGGGAAAATCCAAAATATTAGGCCAGTAGTTTTAATGTTGTGCACGATCGGTGCAGATACAACAACATATGACATACATAAGAGCATGCAAACACCACAATGGCAAAAACTTTTCACTATTGTGGTAGGCAAATGTATAAAACTTCATATCTATTTAGTTCATGGCTCAAACTTCATAAACAAAATGAAAAGATAAATGTGTTCCTGAGCAAGCAGTTTGCTTATCTGTGAACAGCAGCTTCCTGCTACCACAGAAGTAGATCGAATCTCCACAAAAGCATTTATCTTTGAAGCACCAGTGAAATATATACTAGCAAAGACTTAATGCAATCCCTACAAAGCAAAAGCAAGGACACCAACATGAAACTATAACTTTTGGCACACAAACTGGTTCGAGATGCAGCACTTAAATATCAAGGTAAAGTCATATATCTCCTGTTTCTTTTCAGTTCAGTTCAGGGTATTTTTTCTATACGTGCAGCCCTCTCACCTCATACATCTCCCTCCACTGTGGGTTCAGGTTGTTGTCGACGTGATGAGAGGTGAAAATCTGGGTTCCAACACGCAGCACAGCATATGGGTCTGACTTTCCATCGATTAAGCCCTTGATGACTGTGTCCTTGGCAGTCAGGTCCTCAGCCTCCAGCAGGTGGATACGCACAACTCCCTAGCATGTGTGTACACATGAAAAAAACAAGGATACCCAAATGAAATCAAAGGGCTGGTCAACTGATATCGTCACAAACTTTTGGGTATATGTGATTCATTGACTATGTGACTTACTGTATGGCCTAAAGTTTATGTGGTTGCAGCTAATATGATAACACACATCTGCATCAGTCTATGTAATTTCTAAAGGTCATTCATCACTGAGACCGTTACCCTTGGGAGAGGGGAGCGGAGTTGCGCAACGTGCAGGTCAGCCACCAGGGGAATAGTGAGACGATTGGGAAGCACCAGGTGGGAGGCTATTGCATCCATTATCATAGTGTCCGACATGGCACTGCAAATGAATGCAAGGATGATGTTGGGTACACACAGGGAGGCACATACAAACACACACAGTCTATGTGCTCCTGTCTACCATATGTCCATGCATAAAAAACATGACAGTCAGCAACAGAACCAACCAGAACCACCCACTGGTTAAAGATGAAGAGTTTTCTTAAAATTATGAAGGCAAATGTACTCTGAAGGATTAAAAGTATTGCCAGAGGGAATACAGACAGTGTATCAGCAATACATATACACTTCTGACAATGCTTCAGTTGTATTTTTTTTCTTGCAAAAGTGTATTATACAATATATTCCCCACAGTGTAGAATAAGCCAACATACACATAAGCATACTAAATATGAGTTGCATCCATCCCATTTGTGAGACCATACCTTCTATATAGTAGTATATACAGTAAAGTCACAGTATATTTGTGACCCCTTAAAAAAATGCCCAAAATATATCATCTATACAGTACATATACTGCTCAAAAACATGAAGGCAGCACTTAAAAATCACACATCAGATGTTGATGAGTGTAACATTCAAGTTGAAACTGTTTATGAACACACATTCTGTAATTTGTTGAGAACAAAATTAACAACGGCCAGTAGAAACCAAAATCATCAAAACTTTGAGAGCTGGATTCGAAATCACATGAAAAATTAAACTTGAATTGTTCAAGTGTGCCCTTTTTTTTTTTTTTTTGAGCAGTTTATGAAAAACATTTTAAAGGTCATGTGATTTTTTTTTTCTTTTTTCTTTTAAAGAGGAACATTCTTGTTACTCTAACAAGAGCACTTCTTTCAAATGTGCACCAAAATGAATTATTATTTTTTGATGCTTTCTTGAATATTGCACCAGGAAAGTCTCGGAGAGAACGGCTTATAATAAGCTACACTGGCCATGTTTGTTTTAAAGGAGTAACATGTCACCGTATCCAAGAACTGTGCACACTGATGCCTGTGTGTGTGTGTGTGTTTTTTAAAGAGTTTTTAGATAGCAGTGGATGTATAGAGAAACAGATGAATAAGCTGCAGTATATAATTTACTCTTTTTTTATATTGCATTGAGTTTGCTGACAAGAACAAAAACCGAGGCTAACCGTATCCTTTAAGGATGTGACCACAAAGATCTGCAAATGAACAGATAGAGTCTTCAGCTCTGTCATGTTTGTTTTGGAGCTCAGTTTAATTCCAGGAAAAGCCTCTATGCTACTGATGACTAAATAAATAATAACCTCTCCAAAGTGTGTAAATAGGATCAATAACGTGCAACCCACACTTTTTATGCATGTTGCACAACTCAAATGGACATAACCATCAGACACACACACACACACACACACAAACACACACGCACAACAGATATTTGCAGCCAAAGATATTTGTAGAGCTCCATCATACAGACTTACTTCAGTCCAGGGATATCCAAGAGGTTGGTAAGTCCAGTCCAATTGATGTCGAGTTTCTACACATGCGATACAGACAGAATTAATAGAAGGCCTTGCACTAGAGTGAAATGCACAGCAAAAATACTCACAGGCCTGCGAATGAAGAACATAGTGACAGCTCCAACCAGTGGCACATCTCCAATCAGAGGCTCAAGGATCACACGCAGCTTTCCGTGGAGCTACAAAGACAGAATTGCGTGCTGAAAATGTGTTTTTGGGGCCACTTAAGTACGGCAGCAATTTGAGAATATCAAAAAAAATTTTCTTGTACCTGGACCCCTTTTACTCCAGCTTTGCAGAAGTATTTTTTGATTTCAACATTGATCTCAACATCACCGGCATAGCTGTAAAGGAAGAGAAGTGACAGATCTAAAGATAAATGTTTAACCAAGATCTCATGTGAGTCATGACAGCGCTGTTTTCTTTTAGTGTTAAGTAAACAGTGATCTGTTGTTCAAGACAAGGGCAATTCCTTGTGGGAAGCTTTAGAGCACTTCAGGAACATTTAAAGGTCTGACTTGACTGACATACTTGGGGGGAAAAAAGACAAAACTATAAAATAATAAATATTCAAAATTGTGTTGAATTACCTTAAGTACAAATCCAACATAACTTGTTTCTTGTCTTGTTCTGTATGAGCCTTTACGCCAACCACCTTCAGCGCCTGTGAACAGAGCAGCTGCTATTAAACAAAGCAAACAAGGCTGACAGAGACTTGATGAAACCACATTAACAGAGATCCACCTAAAACGTCTCAGTTTCCTGTAACACATTCATCAGTCCTAAAGATCAGCCCTGCATTAACAGGCTTAAATGTGGAACAAATGTGGAACATGTGGAACATTAACTCCATCTGCATGACTAATTTGATGCTGACTAATTGCTGTGTTTGACAGGCCACTCAGATACCTTGTCTCCGATGTTAACCTTGGTGAAGCTGAGAGTCTGCAGATGAATGCTAGAAGTACGGATGGCAGGAGCAATGGTTTCCACAAGTAACTTCTCCAGATACTGCCCTATGAAGGGCCAAGCCTGCTGCAGGATCTGCAAAAGAGAACATGCGGCCATTTGTTTGCTTTTCAGGAAAAGAGAACCTACTGCTACAAGAGCAGCATGACACTGCAACGGTGCAAACCACCGCACCACCGTGTTGCCCAAGACCAAACTATTGGTCTGCAGAATACAGGAGTGCAATAAGCTTAATTTGATATATTTACTAGGATTCTATGTGATGACTTCATTTTGCCAGTCTTATCACTCCACTGAAGATTACAGTGGTGCGAACTTCAGCATTTCAGTGTGAGAAGTGCAGCAGCGGTGCCAAATCCTGTTAGCTACAGTTTACCAATCCTCTGACCTCTAAACTGTGACTACAGAGTAACTAGTTATTACAGTGATGAAAGCATCCACGCTATTTATTTGACATGGACACTGTCATGGACATGCATTTAACAGTATAACTCTTGGATTACATTTCACATGCATACTTTTTCTGAGTTGACACATAGAACAAAAGGTGAGAACATTTTGATGCTGCCCTTTGCTCGTTTACAGCTGGAAGTGAGTTAGATCATACGTCAGGAAGCCTGCAGAAGAGACGTGGGCTGGGTGACAGATGAGTTCAGCAAATTGCGATCCCACAGTCTGGGCTTCTGTCAACGAGTTTCCCTCCAGAAAGGAGCTCTGTATTATTAGTATTCATATCCACGCTTTCTCTGTGCCGACGTGAGGCTACTGCACTGACAGAGACAAAGAAGCTGCGATATGATCCCCGGCCACTCTTCGCTGCCTCTTAATTATACCAGGAGATTATCTGAGCTGATGGGGAGCCTGCAACTGGAGCTGGGTCACCTAAAGTCCACACAAGCACTCTTTATCCTAATATTAAATTTGAGACACTGAAGCTGCTATATGAGTTAATCAAGTGAATCGTGAACACCTTATCTTGAATGATTTGACCGCTTCCTTTGCTTTACAAAGACGTTAAGTGAACCAAACATGCAAAGTGTTGCATCCTGAGCCAGATGTTTCTTTAAAAAAAAAGGAATTTCTCATATAAATTAATATCACTGCACATCTGCAAAGTTTTGCAGGGGAAAAAAAGACATACCTTATTGACCCACTCCACTTTTTCCACATCTGGAAAGTTGACCTATGAAAAAATAGTGTAAATAAAATTAAAAATAAAATATGTTTTTTTGTATTATTTTAGCAGAATTCGATTAGTTTTGCTTTGTTATATCATCAGCTTTATACCAAGAATGTGTACATACACATAAAAGAATTAAAGAAAACAGTGACTATTTTGGTCACTGGCAAAATTTCAGGAAACCACATGCTGCACATTCAACATCTCACACACCTCTCTCTCTCTCTCACACACACACACACACACACACACACACACACACACACACACACACACACACACACACACACACACACACACACACACACTCTGGCTCTTTTTCCAGATATGGTGGTCCTCGCGGCTGCTTCTGCTATGAATGTTGTTTATGAGTCATCAGGTTTTTTTGGAGCCAGATAAGGTCAACAGTAGTTCCACTGAAGCGAATGAGGAAAACCCTCGGATCATTTCTCCTACAGCTGGATGAAATTGCTTGTTCACTAGATTCACAGATTGCTGTTGCACAAGTTCCTCTAAACCTCGCTGACTGAATTCCACCTTTCCACTAGAAAGACATCATCTGACACATTAATTCAAATTCTTCCGGAAGGCAGCATTTCAGACTAATTCCCCGGGCATGACACACGAGGAATGTCTAAATATGGGGAAATGAAAAAGGATTGTTGTGCAAATGTGAACACATTAACTTCTGTTTCCATTGGTGAGGGTGCCATGAACTAAGAGTTTACCTGGCTTTATGTTTTCACTTAAAGACCTCTGGAGCTTCTATAAAAAAAATAATATGGCAATAAGTAAGCTGCAGCTCAAGATCGGCCTGACATGTGCGGCAGATGTGGCGAGTGATACATCCTGCAGAGGATGACCACAACAGAAGGTGTGAAGTACTCACCCAGGGAGGCAAATCCCTTTTGGCTCTGAAAACCGTTTGAGTGGTGAATTCCCTCTCGTTCTCCAGGAGGTACATGGCAGACTTGAGCTTCATCATTTTCTCTAGTCTGCTGTGTTTCCATCCCATGTAGATCATCAGACCGAACAGAACAACAGTGATGCTGAAGCCATAGTATCCGGCCAGGTACACCGGTAGAAGAGCACCCAGGCATTTTCCAAACGACCACAGCACACTCACTGCGTGTTCACCCTGGGGTTGGCTCTGCGAGGCCGGGGCTAGAGGCTCCGTGCTTTTGCCCGTGCCCGGCTCTGCATCCGCGGCTGGCATGGCAAGATCCGTTTAACTTCACTATCTCGACCTGGTCTTCAGCTTTTCGGCTTTTTCTTCTTTAAGTGGCAAGCGCCAGGGAACACTCACCACCGTTTTAATGCGGTAACCATCGACAGGTCAGCGATAAGCGGCGAGCATCGGACGGTCACTTCATGATCGATTTGCTTCGACGAGCTCCCCGCAGTATCTCAGGGCACCGAATAGTTTATTCCGCGTTTGCATTTACGTGTAAAGCTTCTGAGAAGGCAGAGCAAGCTGGTACTAAGACTGTAGAGGGCGGGCTTGTAGCGTCACGCACTGCTCAGGCGGAGCGTATTACAAGCAAGGTAAAGGAATATTTATTTTGTAGAAAGACGCCACAGGACACTCTTGATTCAGAGTAATTTTATCCAAATGAAATACTACACCCGGAACACTGTAATATGTCTAACGCACAGGCTGCTCATCTGTTATCTTTTTTTTTTTTTTTTGCGTAACTGGAATAAATCCTCCTGCACGCGCAAGCGCCCATCCCCTCTGCAGCAGGCGGCCGCAGCTTTAACGGATAAGCACGCGGGCACCAACAACTGATAAACATGTGTTCAGTTCCTGTATCCGCAGGTCTATATCAGATGCTGGAGGTTTGTTTCTGCCAGAGAGGATCCAGGCGGCACAGTCGTGACACCTTCAGGATCTGCGCCATCTGACACCAGCGTAATATTTGCGCACCTGTTAAAAGTGCTAATAAGCAATTTTCGACTAAGCCTAATGCAGAATTTGCCATGTCATGTGTTTTTCCCACATTTTTTAATAGTTTTATTTATGGCTGGAAATCAAAACAGAGCAGGTTTTAAATAGCTCCCCTGTTGCCTGGATACAGCCGGTTATCAGTATTTGCTCGGAGGGTTTGATGATCATTTATGTGCACAGGCAGGAAGAACACACAGCCAAGAAACAGCCAGGTCCTATAAAGCAACAAGATTTCAGTATGAGAGTCCACGAACTGTGGAGATCATGCCTATCAGGTTTGTTATTAAGAGAATGAGCCACACTATTGCACCCACACTTTCTCATCTGTACTCATGACCATACTGTAGCAGTCCTCACTACAAACCTCACATTATAACTTAATACGTTTTGATTTTGGCATGTTTTAGTGCGATTTTTATACTTTGTTTGCTTTCTTTTTTTTTTTTTAATTAAGATGTTATTTTGGGATAATGCAATCTGGTGTTTAGGCTACAAACAGCCTACTGTACAGTGTTTGGTTTGCAAATATATTCTTTAAAAAAAAAACAATTTGCATGCATGCTTGCAAGAAAAAACAATGAATAGCATCCATCTGCTGATCTTCTCATACCTTCAGCAAACAACAGCATTGTTTTTAATTTTTTTTTTTTTTTTATAGATTTGTATTTTCCTAAATACAAAGCAGGAAGCAGGACTTCAGAGTGCCAAAGTGCAAAATAGTTCTCACCTTTATTAAATTGCTCAAGTCCAGTGTTGGAGATAGAGCAGTGTGGAATGCAAACTCTGGAACAATAGAACAATGTGCAGCACACACATGCAGCATTCACTTCTGCATGTGTACGTGTCTCCTTGTATTTAACTGTATATTTTATGTTTTCAGGCCTGTGTATATACTCATTGTATGCTTTTTTTTATTATACTTAACTGCTAAGATGAAATGTATATATTATATGTTGATGTAAAAGTAACCAATCACACAATGAAACAGCCATTAACAATATTTTTGTCATCCATGGACTTTGATATTTGTTTCATACAGTGCTCTAATGTTCACAGCTAAATGGCATCAGTTGCCAAAATGTCCTCGAGCCCTCCACACACACACACACACACACACACACACACACACGCACGCACACACACACACACACACACACACACACACACACACACACACACACACACACACACACACACACACACACACACACAAAAAGCAACAAACACATTTCAGCAAACAAGTGCATGATTGCAGCTCAGAAATGTAGCTTGAAAAACAAAAAGAGCTCTCTTGCTCTCCAGCGGAAGCAGAAGTAGCGGTCACAGGGTGATGAGTGTTCTATGATCTATGATGTTGAAATGATGTGGGCTGAAAAATATGAGAAATCAGACTTAAAACCAGGCCACATGTCAGCTGATTATCAGTTTGACTTTGTCAGTATCGACACTGGTTTATAGACCAGTGTAAGAATCTATGTGTTATGTTTCACGTAATGATTGTGTAGAGTTTGTGTACATCTTACTTTCTTGATTGTTAAAATGATGAGCATTGCCTGTTATCTTCCATCTTAAATAAACATATTAATTTCAGCACCATATATAACAAAGCATTACACCAATATACACTCGACAACCACCAGTTCTTAAATCTTTCACAAAAACTAAAACAATCGATGAGAAAGGTGCACAGTTTCCAATTTCTAAATACCTTTAATGGGGTTTATCACAACAACACAGAGCCAATGTCATTACAGGTTCATGTTTGCCTCCAGCCAGCACATCTGCTGGTTCTACTTACATTAAGAGCACCATCATTTCCAATGTGTGTGTTTTGCTTCCCTAAAATTTCCCATTTGCTGATCAGTACAGTAAACAGTGAGTGTTTCTCCAATCACATTTGCTTACAGCATCAGCTGCAAATGGAAAACAACATTAAACTGCAACGCACAACAGCAGGGACATTATTATCTTTTGTGCTTTCCAGCAGTAGCCTGATTATAATTCACCTTGTAGCTGAGGACGGAATGAATTAATGGACCAGCTTCAAGGGTAAAACAAGACATATTTCACAAGTCTGTCCTTTGAGTGAGCTTTGTCCAAAGGTTAAAGCACACCCACTTAAATCATGGGTTATGGACAGAATCTAAATTTTTTTTTCTTTTTTAATCATCTATAGCTTTGCATTACAGGCCTGTCTGCAAGCTGGGGAGGTTCAAAGTCAGGTTCCTAGAAATTATGCACCTGCCACATGATTTGCACTGCAAAGCTGAGACGAAAGCCATTCTAGAAGCAAGTCTTGTTTATCCTAGAACATCCCCAGGCATTTGATTCAGTGGCCACCAGGTAAAAACCGCATGCACAGAATCACCCGTCAAATTTGACTCTGGCCAAAAAAAGTCTTTAAAAATTTATTTTAGCTATACTTCTATCACCATCTTTGCTGTTGCAGATTCTTCCATTTTAGTTCAGCACACTTTGAGTGTCATCGCTCTGTTATATGTCTAGTTTTAGAACTTCTAATAAAGATCTAAATGAATGAAAATGAAAAAAAAAAAAAAAAAATGACTTATTTTTCTGGGAATCACCCATGAAAATATTCTGAGATCAGATGAAATTCAAATATTTATGGTGGATGAACTCAGTCATGAATCCTGTAATTTACAGACAACAGGCAGATTTAGGCAGGATGCTTGGGCATTTCCACACCTTTGGGGAATAATTAAAATTTTCCTCAATGTGCCCAAGCACTGGAAAAACCTTTTTCCAATATATGACCTCCACCAAACCACTTACATAGGGCTAGATTTAGGTTGCATTTTAGCTACACTCAATTTAAAAATGAAAAAAAAAGTTCATTTTCAAATTAACTCTCACACTTTGAAGACTTCTATTTGACTTTATCAAATAAAGTCTTTCTAAAGGGGCAGATGTGAAGTCTTATCCCACCCTTGAGCAAGTCACTGCCCACCTGAGGGATGTTAATTGGTTAACAAATCAAGTATTGTAGACCGATGACTCTTTAAGTTTACATAATTAACTTGAGCTTCTTCAACCTTAGTAATGCTATAAAGAATATAACACTATATAATGGCCTACTTTGTGGGAGCTTTGTCCAAAGGTTAAAACACACCCACTTAAATTATGGGTTAATGACAGAGTCTAAAATGTTTTTTTTTTAATCATTTATAGCTTTGCATTACAGGCCTGTCCGTAAGACAGGCAGGTTCAAAGTCAGGCTCCTAAAAATTATGCACCTGCCACAATTTGCACTGCAAAACTGAGACAAACGTCTCGGAGGTTGTTATTCAGCATGAAGCCTTGTCACACTAGAGTGTTTTTGCAGAATAATTTTTTTTGCTACAGGTCAAGCACTCTGTGCAATTTCTGAATTTACAGACTTCGTTTAAGACCACAAATATAGACACAAAGCACTACTTTAGATAATTAAATATGCTTAAATATTAAAAAAAAAATACAATTAATCAAATCTTTTTTTAACCAAAACCTTTAATCACAGTATAAACAAAAACATATGACAAAAGCTGAGGAGTTAAGAACAAAGAGTCCAGAAAGCCCCAGAGGAAAAGCCATCGTCCAGCAGGTTTCCAACCAATCCTCCAGCATCAGCCAGCTGCTGCTGCCTCTGGCAGAAGTAGATGCCGCTGGTATCGGATTTGATTTGGGAGGGTCCTGGGTCTCCAGCTGTGCTCACAAGCGATGTAGTTGACGACGTGACGTCACAGCCATGACGGAGCGCACAGTTCACTTGGACCTCTGCCTCATCTTTCTCCTTTTGCGCTTCAGCCTATACATAAGTCACGAAAGTCAGACTTCAGACCTTGGGTGGGGGGGGGGGGGGGGGGGGGTATTTCTGTACGGCTACAAAAATAAAATTTTACCTGCGCATGCGCTTCTTTCGCCACTACAAGAGAGACAAGTGTTAGATTAGTTATAATTTTACACTCATAGAAATGGGTGAAAATGTCATTTAACCCATAGACTGCAGCTACCAACATCTGTATAAGTACGGCTTTAGCTTCTGATTGTAGTGCTGGGCCGTGAAACTGCCGGAGCTCTCTGACTAGCTAACAAATGCTGCCCCCCATGGAAACTGTATTTATCCCATCACAGAGACATTGGACACAAACCTTAGCTCTCATGTCGAGGAGGCGATGCTGTAAGTAGAAAGAAAATGTTACGGATACTTTCAGTTGACTTAAAATAAAGACGATTATCTTGGATTCTGACACCAACTATTGCTGCTCACCGTTCACTACGGAATCGTCTCCACGAAGGACGTCATATCTTAGAGACGTCCATTTTATATGACCTATTACGTCACTCTCAATGGACGTCAGCTTATCATGGGAAATTGAGTTCTCAACGGGCGTAAGGTTATTACCCGTATCTGTTTTGAGCCATTTATTTATATTTTTAACGTTTGAGGTGTATCGCTCCAGTTCCAGAAGTTTTACAGGAAGTAAATGATCAAATAATTAAGAAGCAGTCTCTTCTTGGCCTCTTAGGTTCACTCGGGGAGCGACACAGCATTTGTCCACTGCTCAAAAAATTAAGGGAACATGATCATTGCAATTTAACACTGTTCCTACCCATCATCTTTTGGTTGCTCCCTTTAGGAGTCTCCACAGCAGATCATGTCCCTCCGTCTGACCCTATCCCAAGCGCTCTCTTCTGTCATGCCAATCCTCCTTCACTACATCCATGAATCTTCTCTGTGGTTTGCCTCTTTTCCTCAGTGCCTCGCTGCTCCACATTCAACATTCTTTGCCCAATATTTCACCTATATGTCCCCTGCACATCTCTAAACCACCATAGTCCCGAAATTTAAAATCTGTACTCTCAGCACCACAGTCCTACTTTTCCTTCTCTTTCACTACCACCAAACACACCTTCCCCCTCATTTGTCTTTGCCCAGCAGTAGCATATTTTACATCCTGCCAGTCAGCAGCACTTGTAGCCACCGTTGTTAACCCTTGCCTCGACTGATCCAGTATGGATCATTCTTGAAGATTTGGCAAAGTTTTTACGCAAAATGAACGTCCTGATTCAACCCTCCCCCTTTAGCTGGGCTTGGCATCAACCCAGCAGCATCTGCTCCTTTAAATATGGAGGAACAAGAGGAGCACTGCCACTACAAAATGACCTCCAGCAGGCTACTTGTGCATGTTTCTGACAAGACTATCAGAAATAGACTCTATGAGGGTGGCATGAGGTCCCAATGCCCTTTAGTGTGACCTGTGCTCACAGCTCAGCATCATGCTGCTTGATTGGCATCTGCCAGAGAACACCAGAACTGGCAGGTCCGCCACTGGTGCCTGTTCTCCTGAGCACATGTGACACACATGAAAGAGTGGCAAAATCAACTAGCAGTGGGTTCTTGATGGTACGAAGAGGCATCTTTGGAGGGTCACACAAACCTCCACGTGCCAGTCTGTACCTCAGACCCAGTGTCAGACCTTAGGCTGCTGTAGTGGGCCCTGGGTTCCTCCTGGTACAGGATCAAGTCCAGCCTCATGTGACCAGTGTGTCGGCAGCTCTTGGATGATGAAGTTATTGATACCACTAGAACATATGGGATGTTATATATTGGTGCATCAAATGCCACAAAACAGCACCAGACTGTCCAGGAGCTCACATACCCAGGTCTAGGATCAGAACGTAAGGACACCATCCACTGTCTCATCAGGATGCCCAGATGTTGAGTGTATGCAGGCACATGGAGCCAAACGCACACACCACAGCCATCAGTGGGTTAAAGATTTTGGTTCTCAATAAATTTCTCAATGTCCATTAGTAAAAATACTCAACTTGAATATTTTTCAAAAGCATTTAAAGTGTTCCTTCAACGTTTTGGAGCAGTGTCTAACACATCCTACTACAGCGAACCAAACAGAGGATCTGCCAAACATGTTAGCATCATTTTCCTGGTCCTCCAGCATGGCTAGAAGCTGGTGTCACAACTCTCTGTTCTGGCTCTTGGCAGATGAAATGCAGTAAGTCGAACCACTCAGGACTGTTTTTCTTTAACATTCTTAAAATGCAAAACTTTTATTTATCAGGACTACACGAATTCACCGAAACAGAAAGCACACAAATGATGTCAGGTGGTTTTTTAATGTTTCCAAAAATAGTCTCTAAAACTGGGATTTGTTTTACAAAAGCATCCATATATTTAACAGGTATGGACTTCTTATGTAAACGCAGACTGTCAGACTCAGTGGTGACACCAGAAGACTGAGTATTGAACCCTTGGCAGGAGTTAAGACCATCCACAACTGAGAAAAAAAAATTGTTAGTATGTGGTAGGTCCTAAACATTGATTTTAGAAACTGTTAGGAGTAACTTATAGTAGATGCCTACAAGCATACACAATAGAGCATTTAAGCAAGAGTGGTATAAATGTGGCAATTAAACTGAATTCAACAGTAATGATGGGGAAAATTTAACGGTCCCATATTAATGACCATGACAAATTAAACTCATGACAAAGGCGGGGCTTCCAGGGAAAGACCTCAAGAAAGGTATCTTAATGTCACACAATTACACTGACGCAGTAGTGTGCATTCATCATCCTTGGCCGCTCGGTCAAACTCATTTTATTTTCCACATCTTTCACTACAGTTGGAGGATGAATGGAAGGCTCAAGGTCAGTCAAATGGTGCAATTTTCCAGTGAAAATATCCTCTCTGGTAGTGGACCACTGTTAAGAGAATAAGGATGTCTCAAAGGCAGTAAAATTTAGTAGGGATCTAAGTGTGTGTGTGTGTGTGTATATGTGTGTGTGTGTGTGTGTGTGTGTGTGTGTGTGTGTGTGTGTGTGTTCTAGTGAGAGTGACAAAATTTAGGAGCAGCATCATCCCAAACTGACATCAGTTAGATTCAGAGGTATTCACAGCGGCTATGCCCACAAGTGCCTCAGACAGCTGGGACAGAAGGATTCGTGACGTCTGTTCTTTGGATCATCGGATGCCTGTCACAATTTATCGGAGAATCAATCTATTCTGCAGCCTCGGTCTCCATCGCCTGTCCTGTTGCGTTCTCAACTGTCTTTGAAGCCTTTGTCAAAAGAAAGGGTTGAAGTTAGTGTTTGACAAATATCTGCTCTGTCATACAAACAGCATCGTATCACACACTCCTGTTTCTCACCTTCTTTTTCTTCTTCTTCTGAGTCTTACGGCTGGCTGAGCTTTGAAGCAAAGCCTTTATCGGGGAGAAGAACACAAAAAAATGACTCCGCAATCTGATGAGGTACAGCACTCAATACATCAACACATAATGACTTTGAGAATGCTGAGTCAGCTAAAAGGCATGATGTAGCAGTCCAATTAGTCTAATCCCTCTTGGGAGGAGGATGGCGTGTCCTGTCTTAAAAGAAAAAAACAAACACAAAAGCACATTTTACCTTCAGCTCTGGGTCCTCCACCTCGTGCTCAGACTTGTAGAGTTCTGGCTCAAAGAGGCTGTTGGTGATCCGCAGAGGTCCGTTGGCCATGAGCAGCACGGTGAATTTAAACTGGGCAACAAACTCACCTGAACACAGAAACGGTAACACAGTTACAGCAGTGGTAGTTACCATCGCAATTCCCCTTTTTCCCATCTAATTTGTTTTGTCAACAGAGACATCTAGTGGCCAAAGGTCAATAAGTGAATAGCATCTTTAATCTCTATCAAGTGACATCTGCAGGGCAATTAATCCGATTTAAATTTAATTACCATTTTTGATGTGTGATAGAAGGAGAGCAGAAAGTAAAAGGAAGACCAAAGAAGATTCATGGATGTAGTGAAGGAGGACATGCAGAGGGTTGCTGTGACAGAAGAGGACGCTGCAGATAGTGTGAGACGGAGGCAGATGATTTGCTCTGGCGACTCATAAAGGGACCACGTGAAAGAAGACTAATTAATGCAAAATAATCAGTACAAAAAAAATAGGACTTGTTTTTGGGTTCACCCTCCTATGAAACACTCATTTTTATAAATTGAGCCCCACCTCTTCCTTTAAAGCAGTGCCCTTTCATGCTTCTCTAAAAGTCTGAACTCACTTAAGAGTTTAGTGGAGCTCAGGTTGTTGAACTACTGCCTACAGCTGCTGCTGTCCCTAGACTGCAGAGGCTCTCTAACCCGGTCTGCTTTCTGATGCGTGCAGTGGAGGTGTTGATTGGTTTTGGCGCTCCAGTACGAGTCTGATGCCACCTGAACCTCCGTTTCACTCACAAACATGCCACAGTGAAGGCTGAGGAGTGGCAGGGACTGACAGCTGCTTTTGCAAGAAGGGCTGCAAAACACATGGCAGCCTAAACCCCACTCCAAAGCAGGTGCATCTCCAGCCACCCGCCCCTTCGCCCACAGGGGATTCACGTGGTTCTTTCCTTTTTTGGATTTTCAGCCAATCACCATGTAACCAACAGCACATAGCTGTGCACCTCGCTATGGGTTCAGGAGCATTAGCAGCATCTTCTTTCTTGTTGGATGAGAGGCAAGATGTTTTACCAGTATTACCTTCTCTACAGATTCAAGCATAGGTGCAGGAAAAAAAAAGTTGCAAATGATTTTGAATTACCAGGAATTCTGAATGGATTACTCCTGAAATTGGGATGAACCCAATCTATAAAAACAGCTTAACCACTTATAGCGCATGCTTTACTTTCACTAACTCACCCTCCTTCTCTTGCAGTACAGTGAAGGGCTGCACCAGCTCATGTTTGGCACACTCCACCACCCCCAACCTGGCCTTTGCTTCATCCTCAAATGCTCTGAGTGCAAAGAAAAGGAAATGGGTGAAGATTTAAATGAATTTCAGTGATGATAAAAATAAATCTTTAAGTTAAAAAAATGCTACCTCAGAGTGAAAGGCATGGTATCGAAGCGTCTCTCCATCTCACTGAAGAATGTTCGAGACGTCTTCATCTTCAAGCCGTACACCTTGTTGGGGTCACGTTTGTAAACTGTGGTCCTTTGACCTCCATCCTTTGCCTGATTTAAAAAAAAAAAAAAAAAGTTAAATTTCTTCAAACTGAGAGGGGAAATACTGTTAACCATACGCCGCAACTCTTCTCACCTTTCCCTCTCCAGTGCTGACCAGCACATCCACTGCATATACTTCATGCACCTCAAACTCAGCCTTCTCGTGGTCCTTTCTGCAAATGCCACACAATGAGGTCATCCACGGGTTAAAAAAGACACACTGGACACAAAAAGCTTCGGCTGAGTGAACTCACTTTTGCTGGTCCGATGGATTTTGGATGATCGTTTTCTCCCCATCGATTATGTGCTGTTTGAGCTGATGGGAGAGCATGCCTGCGCACATAACAATCAAAGACTAAAATGAGTTAAGTGGGTCAAAACGGCATCTAGAAAATGTACTAACTAGCAACAAGATCACAGCGCTCGAAGGTGCCAAGTGTTCACAAACACCCACCTTCAATCGGGGAGCACTTGAATGACTTTGCAATCTTGTTCCAAGCTTCTGTGACCTGTGTGTTCTGATGAAAGGCAAACAGCGTTAACTGTGAGATGAGGTGAGGTGTAAATGGCTATCTGGTCAGACAAATCAGCAGGAGAGCTTTACCTGGTTTCCTGGCTTGACGAGGCGGAGAGCTGCTTCTGCGCAGAGGTGAGCTGCTTTGATAACGTCGGCCTTCCGTCCCGTCAGCGGGTTGTCCTGCAGTGACACGGGAGGCAAGTTTAAAAACTATTAGTATTACTTTAGTCTTTAGCTCGAAAATTGCTACAGTCCAGGTGTATTCCCCATACCTTGGTCACGCCAACAACGAAGCTGTGAGCCACGTTTGAGATGAAGCCGTCAACGTGCACACCAAGATCACTGCACACAAACAGATTAAAGTTAGGCTTCATTTTAATTTCAGTGAATTTTCTACCTTAAATTTGGCACCTTACACTTTGACAAGATCTCCATCCTTCAGTACGACTTCAGGGTCACTCTTCAGAGGGGAGAAATGGCATACACAGTTGTTAACTGACACACATGTAGGGAACGCAATACCTGTGAAGGAAAGAGAGCAAATGAGGGAATGCTGAGTCACAGATGGACAGGGTGACTAATCACACACATATACATACATACATATACATATATATATATATATATATATATATATATATATATATATACACACACACACACACACACACCTTTCTTCATTTCCTTTTCCCTCTTGAAGATCTTCCCAGTTTCTGTCACAATGAAGGCATCTCCCTTTTCGCACAGGCTGAGCACAGAGACTCCAGCCTTAGCTGCCTCTACTACAGTCTTCAGAGCCTCTGCAGGGAGATAAGAAAGCAATTAAGTGGTTAACGCAGCGTGTCAGAATGTAGACAGCGTCGGGCTGAATCTAAATGCTATTTTCATTATAACTTCACCTGCTGGTTATTTTCCAGGTCATTCAATCAGCTGTTTAGCCCACAAAATGTTAAGAATTAGTGGGGGAAAACACCCAAAAATGACACTCTTACTGTGTTCATCTTGTCAGCAGAGGGCAGAGAAAAACCACTTCAGCATTTGACAGACTGTCTGACAGCTGCATATCAGCCTAAATCTGCACAATGCCGAGAGTAAATTAGGCGTCTTAAATCAAAATCAGCTTATCATACGAAATTCATAACAAGGACATACTGTCACTGATGTAAAGCACCAGCACACCCCGGATCCATCACACAGGGAAGGACTGGGCACCAATCACCAAAAAAAAATAAAAATAAAAAGCCTACTGAACTAATCAGGTATGCTGGAATTGTAAATGTACAGTTATTAGGCAGCCTGGAATTAATTGTTTCATTCGTTAAAGTATAATAAATAGCGCCTGAAGGAAGTAGTATTAAATGGTTTCTGCTCACTCCAATTTAAACCTAAAATTACACCTTATAAGTCAATCGGGTCATTAGCAAAGTTGCGTTAAACTTAATTTAGATGGATTTAAATTCACTGCATACATACCTTTAAATGTGCGCTACATTATTTGGAACACTTACATGTTATCATTGCATTTTAGCTTACCATTGTTATCTGTTAACGTTAGCAGTCACAGCTAGCTAACGTCTGCTAGCCAGCTAGCCCAGCACCATCGCTGCATAGCTACTGTGACAGCTACACAGCGCTAAACGTGTACGGACAACTATTAAGAAAACCTCGACCTAAATGTTCCCAAAATCCGTATTTTATTTGATTTTAAACAAAGCCCCCGCTTCCTAATATGATCTCCCGCTGTTATCGCCGCACTGCCGCGGCACATGGCACAGCCGCTGCCTGTAGATGACTAGCTGACACTGCTAGCTAACATCAGGCACAGCTTGGTACTTGTGAGAGATCAAAACGGCTCTTTAGCGACGCGTTTACTTACGGTTTGCAATCTCTGCACCCATCTTGTACTTGGTAACCACCAAGTCGTCGGCGATGGTTTGCTCCTGCGTCTCATCATCTCCAGACATGTTGGCAGTGTGTCCACGAACTCAAGAGTAACTTTTTTTTTTCTCTCCCCCGGCGGGTGTCAGTGAGGCTCAGAACGGACCACGCTGCTCTGTACACCGGCCCGCCCGACTACGGCCGACAGCCCACGATCACCAGATCCCGCCTGCTGCCAAAGACACACTGCAGTCAAGATAGTTCACACCTAGCTCTGTGCATTCGCCGATAATGACTGTTGAGCAATTTGTTACGGTAAGATACTTTCCCTATTATCTTTAGGTTTTTATTTTATTTTAGTGCTTCCAGAGTGAGTTAGAGCGTATCAGCTCAGTTTTTATTGCACCAGTACCTCTTTTGTTGCCACGTGAAACACATGTGACTAAACTGATACAAGCTAAACCCAAAAATATTTACTGGATACAGGGTTATTATAGTAAACCAAAATGAAACTAGAAACTAAAACTAGGTGTGACAAAAAATGTTTTAAATAAAATTAAAAAATAAATAAATTAGACTCTTGAAAAAAAATAATAATACTAACTGAAACAATTTATGCCAAAAAACAACTTATGCCAAAAATAATTTAAAAGACTAAAACTAACACTGAAACTAATAAAAACCCAAGCCAAAACTAAACATTTTCAAACAATAAAAACTAAACTGAAATGAGCAAACCTGCTCTGGAAACGATTTGAAACTAAACTGACTTAAAAACAAAATGTCAAACTGAAATAAAAGTAAAGACTAATTAGAAAACACGAAACTATAATAACTGACTGTATATTCTATTTTTTTTTTTTTTAACTTTAGTTCATTTTGCTAGATGCAATCTAGGTTCAGTTAGCTCATTCTCCTTCTAAAGTTTAGTTTTTATCATTTTAGAAAGCTAACTTTTTCCACACTTTATTTTTTGTTCAGTTTTAGTTTATTGTAGCCTAATAACGTTATAACAACATGATAATTGGATCATAAAAGAAATCCAAATTTAGAGGTTTAACTACTCTGATATCCATCCATCCATCCATCCATCCATCCATCCCTCCTCTTCCCCTTATCCTGTTCAGGGTTTCGCGTGGGGGTGGGGGGCTATCCCAGCTGTCGGGCGAGAGGGGTACACCCTGTACAGGTCGCCAGCAATTGCATGTCTTTGAACTGTGGGAGGAAACCGGAGTACCCGGATGAATCCCACACAGACATGGGGAGAACATGCAAACTCCACACAGGAAGGCCCGGGCCAAGATGGCTTTAAATCCAGACCTTCTAGCTGTGAGGCAGCAGTGCTAACCACCATGCCACCGTGCCGCCTATTCTGATATATTAAGATTTAATCAGTACATGTCCAGTACTTTATTTTTCCTATATTTTGCTAGGAAATGGGAAATAGGCCACCTATATTCTTCAGCACGGCCTGAACTCACTTCTTGTCATTCCTTTAAGCATTCTTCAGGAATAGTTCTCCAGGCTTCTTGACGGACATTCAAAGCTCTTCTTTGGATGGTGGCCACCTTTATATGATCCCACACTGCTTCAGTAATGTTGATATCCGAGCTCTGGGGGCAGCCAATCCACGACTGGTAGTTGTTCCATTGTGTGTTTCTCTTTCCGAGTATGCTTTTACTGCACTGGGATTGTGTTTGGCATCATTGTCTGAGAAACAAAGCTGTTCCCAATCAGATGCGTTTGAGATGATATTGCATGGTGGGTCAAAATCTGACTGCACTTTTTTTTTTTGTGTTCTGGCTGAAATGCAGTCCCAAACCATGACAGGGCCTCCACCGTGTTTTACAGATGGCTGTAGGCGCTCACTGTTGTACCTCTCTCCTGACCTCTTCCGTAGATTCTGATTTGAAAGAAAAATTTCAAATTTGGATTCATCACTCCAGGGCTGTTGCCACTGGTTTTCAATCCAGTTCTTATGTAATTTGGAAAACCTCAACCTTTTCTCCCGGTTTCCCTTCCTTAAGGATGGCTTCTTGACAGCCACCCTTCCACTGAGACCATTTCTGATGAGGCTTCGGTGAACTGTAGCTGGATCAACTGAAGGTTCAGCTCTCAGGTCCTGTTTCAGGCCTTTGCTGGATTATTTCCTATTTTTTAAGAACATGACTTTCAGATGCTGTTCATCTGCTGTAGGTAGTTTTCTCATTTTTTGCCTTCTCAGCTTCCTCCATTTTTTTTAAGGACACACTGCACACCATGTTGAGATATGCCAAATTTTCAACTAATGGCTCTTTCAAAATCACCTTGTTGGTGCAAAAAATATTATTTTATGCCTGTCAAAATGTGTTATCATTGTCATTTTTTTGCAGATTCAACAAAGGACTTTCCATTGTACTGTATTTATTTTTTAAAAAAAATCCCGCTGAAAATGGACTGCAAATGGATATATATATATATATATATATATATATATATATATATATATATATATATATATATATATATATATATATATATATATATTTTAGAAACTATCTATAGTAATTCCGTTTTGGAAGCTCTAGAAAACACGTAAAAGACGGTGGATATGAACAGTATCATGATTCATGTCACTGCATCTGTTATCTATGGATTTACCAGTAGTTGTAAACCGGACTAGGACGAAAACGGAAGAACTCTGAGTGTTACCTCTCACTTTCATAATAATCTCTGATCCGCAGCTGAAAAAAAAAAAAAAAGCACCATTAACGCAAGCGCGTTACTGGTGCGTTCACTTGCCTTTACGTTTCGGCTTCCACACGTGCCTCCATACAGACTGTACAGTCTGACAGTATCTCCAAACAGTAGAGATTTTCTTTCTTTTTATTTAACGAGTCAACAATCAAATAAATCAGCAAATGAGCTTAAAAACAATATTTTTTTTTATTTATTAAAAAATGTCAACACGATGTAAAAAAGGCGGTATGTAAATGACAGTTGGTAGAATATCTGCAAAATAGTCATATCAATTTATATAATAATTCATGTTAATATGAGAAGTAGGGAAGGATGGACAGAAATTAGTCATCTCATGTTACTGCGTTCATATGAAGCCAAGGTAACTTGATAGATACTTGATAATACCCTCCAGATTTTTGGCTTTGTAACCTGTTTTTCATGAATTATTATTCACCGAGTGAAGCTGTGGTATAAGAATCAACAGTATTTTTATTTATTTATTTTTTTCCTGAAACTTTGTAGATGAAAGGAACCCACAAAAAAGGTGGACATCAATAAAAAACAGCCCACATTTATGAGAGCAACGTAAGCAGCTGCAGCAGTTTCAGTGCCTCTGTCCCAGGCCACATTATTAGATGCGTACAGCATCTGGTTTGAGGAACAGCCTGCTGTGCCAGTAGTCTGGGTTGTCGAATGATGTGCTGCTGCCAGGTTCCCCCACACCGGCACACACCTTGATGTATTCCCCAATCTCTGCACACCTGCCGCTGCCCATCTCCTCACAAATAACCCTCCCCTTTACCGGGAGGTTCTGGTATTCTGTATCCTCCCGTCCACTGGGCACCACCCCAAATCTGTTCATCTCCTCATACTCCTCCACCTTTTCTCCCCCACCTTTCAGCACATCTGGCCTGGGCATGACTGTACTGCTCAGAGTGGCTTGTTTGTTTGTGTTGTGGGACTCCTCCTTTTCCTCTTCCTCTCTGTGCTCTTTTTTCAACACCTCCACTGCTTGGTGTGTTTCCTGTTCCTCTGCTGCACTCTTGGCAGATGTTTGACTCCCACGTCTCTCCTGTGATGATTCATCTCCCTCTGTAGAGTCAGAGTGCCTGATATCCATGTATTCATATCTGCCAATCCCTTTGGCTGGCTCTCCTTGGTCATGCACAGCTCTGATATCACCAATAAAGTCACTGGTGAGCTGATGTTCCTCTGTTGAGTTTCTGCGCTCTGCTGCAGTTCCTTCACAAGCATCATGAACTGAATTACTCCTTACAGCTGAGTCTGGTGCTAGACTTTCTTCATGTGCTATGTCCTCTATGGGTAATAGAGCCATGAATGTTGGGGAGGGTAAGGGTGAGGTTTTACAGCGAAGCCCCACAGCAGGGTCATCTTCCTGTGGTGCGACGGCGCTGGCCGAGCAAAGAGGAGCACCCTCCTCTGTGTTCATGATTTCATATTCCTGGGAGGGATTTATCATCACGAAAAGCAGGTTGTTCTTGAGCCTTGAGTTTCTTTGGCCAGAATGAGTAATTCTGGAGACTTGAACCATGACAAGGTGTAAAGAAGGAAGAAGATTGGGAAAGAAGCCTTGATTAAATGCACGATTTAACACTTTTAATTCAAATGCAACAAAACAACAAGGCACTGCTACTGTTTTACTGCTCATAATTTACCTATTTCTGGTGTACCAGGTGACCCAGGCAGGACGTAGCCATAGCGGTCCACCTCCTCCTCTTCCTCTCCCGTCCACACCTTGTATGAGGGTGGACTGGAGGCTGTCGAAAGTTTCCTTTGTTGGCTGATTGGCACACGACGATTACTCCTCTCTGAGCCAAACCTGGCCCTGTGAAGACTCCCAGTCCGTACACCTTCCTCACGTGGCTCTGCCTCTCTGCCACTCCCCCTGACCTCTAACCTCTCAGGCAGAGTCCGCACTGAGCTCAGACGAGACCTGTGAAACCACAGCTGAGACAGAAAAGCAAAGAGCAATGCATAGTTATTAAAAAAAAACAAAACAATCCAGCACATTTGAATGTTTCTTACTTCCTGAGGTAATGACCTACTGACTGTGCTGGGCTGGAATACAGCCACTGGCAACATGCTTATTAAAGGCAAGTTCTTCACAAATGTAGCTTATCATACCAACTTTGTGCAAATCAAGAATTAGTTAGAATTAGTGGGAATGTGTCTTTGAATGCATCTTTGTGAAAGAGTCTTTCTGTCACACCTGGCGGAAGCTGTCTGCTGGGCTTGGGGTCATTGGCAGGTATCCAATAGGTCCCGCCTGATATGTGCCACTCTGCAAATAAGGGAGGAAAAAAAGATTGATGTGCCTACTTGGCACTTATCCAGTAACAACAGTCTAAAAATCCAGGATGTACTTCTTTACCCTGCAAGAATTAATCCGTGAACGAGACACACTCCACGATGGAGAGTGCTGAAGAGGAGGTGTAGCCAAACCATCCTCCAGTCCCTCCTCATCCTGGTCTGCTAAAGCTGCATCCAGAAGTCCTCGCTCTGACTCTCTTCGATGGATTCCATCTGGAGGAGCTTCTTCTCCTTCCAGCTGCAGAATAACAGGGACAAATAGGCTTTAAGATGCAAGACCGTGTGTCAGAACTAAACATTGTTAAATGAGTGGCCATCATGGTCTCACCTTGATGACAAGGTATCTAGGCGGGTCCCTCGCCATGCGAGTGAAGTCGCTGGCCAGTTCTTTGAAGGTGGGCCTTACATTTTCATCAATCATCCAGCCTAAAGAAAACACGCAAAACGCTGATAAAAGGCTTTTTTTTAAAAAAATGTATCACAATGTATTCATGCATGATGACAAGAATGCCTGAATGTGTGTGCGCGCGTGTGTGTGTGCATGTGTGTGCGTGTGCGCATACAAAAGTAACGTTTTGACTAACATTTAACCATGACCATGTAGACATCTATAGTACAGATGTGGGGCTGTGACAGACGTTCGCCCTTCTCCAGTAAACCCGGCACTTCCTGCGGTGGCACGGACACATATGGCTCCGCCCCAAATGACATCATCTCCCACACTGTCACCCCTGTCCAGGAAAAGAGGACACTTTAAATGCTCCATGCCAAAATTCACAGACAATGACATTTCAAGAGGAAGGTTAATTGATTGGTACAACACACACACACACACACACACACACACACACACACACACACACACACACACACACACACACACACACACACACACACACACACATCCTCTTACCGTAACTCCAAACATCACTTTGATGAGTATATCTTCGAAACAAGATACTTTCAAGTGCCATCCATTTTATGGGTGTCTGAATAAGCAGAAAAATGTGGACAGTCTATTCAGACTTACTGGAAGAGACAATAAAAGCTATTTATCAATTCAGTGTGCACTGCAAACTGAACAAGTCACAACAACCTTTGTGTCTGTGTAGACATATTTCTTGTCATCAGGGTAAAGGAGGTCTGCTACACTGTAGTCAGAGATCTGGACTTGATAGTCATTCTTTAGTAAGACGTTGCGGGCAGCCAGATTCCTGTGGACCATGCAGTGCTCTTCCAGATAGTACATACCCTGAGAAACAAAAATGTAGTCCACGGGAGTGCTCACAGATTATTCACAAGTTTGGCTGGAAAAAACAAAACAAAAAAGCTCCACTCACTTTAGCAATCTGCACACACCAGTTGAGAAGGCGCTGGGGATCCAGGCTGTTCTTATTCTGCCTGATGTGCTCCAGTAGAGAACCTCGTGAACTGAGCTGGGTCACCAGTTGCAGACTCGCACCTGGGCAGATGCCCAGCAGCCTAACGATGTAAGGGTGGTCCAGGCTGCCCATGGATAGCATATGCTACACAATAAACAAGGTGTGAAATTTAGGCATCTTTTGGTATATGATAAAAGCCGGGCATTCAGTCTTCACATTATCTTTGATGCTAAACTTTTTTTTTTCATGGGAGGCTCACATCAGTAATCTCAGTGAAGGTCTGTCGGCCTGAGCTATCCTGGATGGTCTTGATGGCCACAGGGATCTTAACTGTCTCTCCTTCTGGAGTCCAAAAGCCCTTAAACACAAATTAAATGTAGAGCTGCAGTTTATTAAAACACAAATCAGTGGATAATCAGTCAAAGTCTAGCAAATCCAGGCTAATTAGTACCTTGTGCACAGTGCCAAAAACACCCACGCCGAGTGCTTTGACTTTTTTCAGCTCTGACGGCCTCAGAATGCGAGCATGAACCTTGGTGCCTTTCTCTCCAGGACCCAGGGGCTCAAAGCTCTGCCAAAAACAGAGCCCAATCCCAAGTGATTGCTTTTTTTTTTTAACTAAACAAATGCATTCAAGTAAGTCCAGAAGATAAAGTAGGGTAGTCTCTAAAGTCTCACCTCTCCGCTCTCCAGGTACCTCCTCATAGCTCTCTTGCGACGGATGGCGAGGCCTCTGTGGTAAAGCATGCCCAGGAAAAACAACACCAGGCAGAAAATTAAGCCAGCAGGGACACCCAAGGCTATGCCTGTGATCTGACCACTGCAGGGAGAGAAATAAGAGTGTAAGCAAGCACATCACCTGAAAAGAAACTGAGGCTAAAAGGTTTGATGTCACGATCACACCACTTTTAGAAGTGCAGTTTAGGAAATTCAAACATTGTTTTGATAACAGTACAGTATTTATGATTTAAATGTGAGTTGCGGAGACTCGAAAAAAATCGCAGTGTAGTGTTTTATGTTCACCAGCAGGAGGAAACACTTACCTGCTAACCTCCAGTCGGGCTGTCTCTAAACAGCCCTTTAATCCTGGGCCAATGCATCTGCAATAGGAAACACATCATTTCCTTTAACATGTGGAGATTTAATAGCTTAATTGTGACACTTCCCTGTATGGAAACATGTGAGCGCACATACTGTTGAGTCCAGTCTCACCCCTGCGTGCAGTTGTGGTGACATGGTTCACAGCGACCCTCCCTGTTGGGGTATTTGAAAATCAGCCCCTTCTGTCCGTCATTTATTCCAGTGGGACAAGAGGACATGCAGAAAGGGCCGTCTTGAAAGCTGGCACAAGCCACACACTCATCTGCACCCTAACAAAGAGAGAAAGGAGGCAACGAAACGTGTTCTGGAGTGTCAATAAATCACTCACCAGCCACTAGATTAGGTACACCTATTCAGTTGCTTGTTAACGCACATTTCTAATCAGTCAGTCACGTGGCAGCAACTCAGTGCATTTAAGCACAAAGTCATGGTCAAAATGACCTGCTGAAGTTCAAACTGCTGTGACATTCAGATGGTAGGGTCAGAATTTGGTGTAAGCAACATGAAAGCATGGATCCATCCTGCCTTGTATCAGCGGTTCAGGCTGCTGCTGGTGTAATGGTGTTGGGGATACGTTCTTGGCACACTTTGATTGCCTTAGTACCAACTGAGCATCATTTAAATGGCACTGCCTACCTGAGTACTGTTGCTGACCATGTCCACTCTTTTATGACCACAGTGTACCCATCTTCTGATGGCTGTTTCCAGCAGCAGGATGTCACAAAGCTTAAATAATCTCAAACTGGCTTCTTGAACATGACAGTGTACTTGAATGGCCTCCAGAGTTACCAGATTTTTATCCAATAGAGAACAGGAGATTTGAATCATGGATGTTTAGCTGACAAATCTGCAGCAACTGTGTGATGCCATCATGTCAATATGGACCAAAAGCTTTGAAGAATTTTTCCAGAACCTTGCTGAATCTGTGCCTCAAAGAATTAAGGCAGTTCTGAAAGCAAAAGGGCATCCGACCTGGTATTGCTAATGTGTGCCTAATGAAACAGTTGGTGAGTGCAGAAGTGGAGAGTTTCTCAAGTCAGTTTCTTCCTTCATCTGGATTTTAACAAATGGACTGTTTCTCTTTTACTTAAAATAGACAAATACTGGTAAAAATAAATAAAATAAACAGTAACACAGTTATTTTTATAGTTCGGAGCAGGTTAAAAGTGTTACTGTATTATCAAAGCAAGTGATTACCGGTCCAGTACAGGTGGCTTTCCCGCTCTGAGGCTTGCATTCTGGATGACAGGCGGCACACTCACCATCAGGACCTGCAAACTCCCTCGGTGCTCTGCAGACACATTATTCAGAAAGCATATAACTAAATATTATGGATCTGTTCAACATACACATGTGAATCACAAGAACACAAACTCACAACTACTGACCCAGTGTAAAAATTACAGCTGTCCACACATGTGCCTTCTCGACTGTAGTTCCTACAGGAAAGACACTGGTCGGGCCCAGGGCCCCAGCACCCTGAGTCTGAACATAGGGGGTCACACACGTGGCCTTCTGCAACTACATCACACAACTGCGTAAGAACAGCATTAGTTACTTGCCTACTAAAGTTACAACATATAAGATTAGATTATGGCAAAAGTTATCTGTTGGTCCTGCAGTTCGCCTCACCACACTCTGCCAATAGCTTGTTGTTGCTGAGGTTGTTGTTGGCTCGAACTTTATGGCCTCTGAACAGCTGTGTCCAGTTCACAGTGTGGTGGTAACAGAGATTGGCATTCTGACTGATGTACACGCTGCCTCCACTGATTTCCTTCAGAGAGCACAGACCCAGTGAGGTAAGAGTGGGGATGTGCATGACCATCAGAGAAAAACGCCTTTAGTTGGAGGGTTGGAGGATGAAGAGAGAAACAAAAGGAACTTGATTCAACTGGAGGAACATAATATTGTCTGTGGCAGATTATGTTGTTCTTCCAAGCCAGTTAGGTAAGAAATCACAATGAAATCACAGTGATGCAATAGTAATGCAAGAGACTTCACATGTCGTCATATAGATATTAGTCTGGGTAAGAGAAACTGCTCCGTGGTGTAATGGTTAACTCGTCTGCCTTACATGCAAACATAAATGGCATAGGAGACAGACATAGCTTCCGGGTCCAAGAAGTGAAGCCAGTGCAGAAATGCCTTAAAATGGCATTCTTTGTTATGGTCACAAGGGGGCGACACCTTTGGTTGCAAAAAGGCCTGTTAAAGTTTATGAATGACAATTTTAGGGGATATAGCTGGGCAGGCTCTGACTGATACTGTATGATCACGCTCATCAGTGGTAGATTCACATATTTCTGCATGCAGTCTAGTCTTACTTGTAGAGTGACCTCCCTTGAATGGTAGTGAGACTGGAAAAAACAGACAGATCGTTCAGCTCTTTGGGCCAGGACTGGATGTTTAGAAAATCTGAGAATAAAACACAGTGATTATATTAATAAGAACCACACAGAATGACACAGTGCATACTATTTTGCAGACAATTTGCAGATTTTTTCCCCCCTCTAAAGGTTAGCACATATCATTTGATGGATTGAAGCTTTGTTTGCATTATCGAGGGCTGGATGACAGCCTCATACGTGACAAGAAAACCAAGCAGTTTAATGTTCACTGTGACTTTCACCTTGAGTAACTTTAAACGGATAGTGCACCCAAACTCAAATATCACCATGCCATCAAGTTTGATGATATCTGAGAGACATCTCTGCACTCAATATATCCAAAACCAGGCACATCGCACTCACACCAAAACAGGAACAAAAGATGGATGAATGGATGCAGAAACATGTATATTTGATTGTGAAATTCAATTAAAAAAAAAAAAAGATAATTGGAAATGAGCTAATTGTCACAAACATGTAAACAAACCTGTTATTTCCCTGACAGTGCGGAACACTTCCAACTTTTTGGCATCCAGTGGTGGGATGTTTTTAAAGTCATCTCTGTGAAGAATAACAAATACTATAAACATACCTGCTGTATGACACTGTACCCTCAGATGCTTTTAACTTTATACATGTAGACAATTACCCAAGAATCCCTGTGACAAGGAAATCAAGGCTGCCCTGAATCTTGGTGCAGTTGATGAAGCTGTTGATGTTGCTTGAGTCCACTGTCTGTCTGTCTTCAGCACCAGTGCCTTCACACACTACAGGGATGACCAGAAACCGTCACATCTGACCACTGACAAATAATCTCAGTAGAGGAAGTGAAACATCGCATGTGTATTCATTTCAACCTTTTGGGCAGAGTCCACTGCAGAGTTCACACTTCCTCTGGCCCTCCTTCTCCACTTCCATCTTGTCTGGTGGACAGGCGCTCACACAGGAGCTACCGTCCACCACAAAATGAGCTGTGAGGAGGACGAAAAGAAAGATGCAGGGAATAGATTTTATTACACACATGCAGGGGAGCAACAGGAAATGTTTGAGAATGAAATGAAGCCATTCGCAATACAACTATAAGCATCTTAAAAGTCAGTTATTTGCTTTCTGATAGCCTACCACCAGCTTTTCTCTATTCTCTATTTCTCTAATCCACCCAAGACGCCTTCCTGACAAAATGCGGCACAAACAGATGCATGCACACTTGCTATGGAACACACACCAAATCTAACACAACAAATAACAACTGGTAAATTCTGCTTTCTTGCGCAAAGCCTTTGTCAATTCCAAGGTTTTACATATCAGGAGATAATAAAAAAATAATCTGGTCCTTTGGTCTTAAAATTAGAAAATGAAATGAAACGAGAAAAATACAACCTTAGATGAACAACAACCACTTATGAATAATCTTTCTCACTGTAGAATGATGGACATCAAATTGTTTGGAAATGGCCCTTCAAACCCTCCCAGACTGATGGGCAGCAACAGCTAAGATCACTTCTGATGTTTTTCCTCAGCATTGAATGTTCCAGACCTGCAAACTGCCAAAAGGTGGTCACGCTTGCTAATGACAAATCAATGGCTGCTACTTAACCTCTTAATTCCTGTGGGAGCAGTGCACTTTATTTTTTTCACACACTGCTTCAACATGGCACCGTGCAATGTGTCATGTGTTGTTGTTCATTTGAGGTAGCTCGTTTCAAGACCTGCCGTGGACCACATGATTTTTAATTATGTCCTGATACTGTACTTCAAACCTTAGCACTGAAAGAGGGTGTACTTTTGTTTTTCACATGGCTGTGGGTTTAACACAGCAGAACAAGTAACAAGAAAACCTGTAGAGCATGCAAACACACAAACACACACAGGCCACTCACTGGGGCACTGAGAAACACAGATGGAACCATACTGGTATTTGGCATTAGGGTTGGTTTCCATTTGAAACGTCTGCTTGTTATAGATCAGAGCCCGGGGACACTGAGGTACACAGGCTCCGGAGTTGTTGAAATGACGACATGCCTTTACGGAAACACACACACATACACACACACACATAGAAAGAAGAGAATCATATTAAATCACTAACAGCCTCTACGTGAAACTCTTGGCTGCTCAAGTGGATCAAAATTGAACAGGCAATCATGGCACCCAGCAGCTAAATCTTAGAGATTTCCATTATCAGTTACTTTCCTTCCAGTCTCACCAGAGGGTCGAGATTTTTGGTTTTGAATATTGCGAATGACCTTTTTTACGGCAGGCTATTACATCTGGTGTTCACCTCGGGATGAATTCAAAATCATTAGCACTATCACAGTTTAATCCTCTGCTAAGTACTTACTAGCACTAATGTTGTGTGAGCCACAAGTTTGGCTATAAACTCCACTTCAAGGATTCAGTGCCATGAACTATTGTATTTACAAGCTACATTGTTAGAAAATCAAATCCAACAAACATCACCTCCACTAAAACACGTGTTACACACACACTGATAACATGGCAACGATTAAAGGCAGCCGGACTATCCATGCCATAGAAAAATGATGGGATTCCAACATTAGGCTCCTTAAAAGCCTGTTTAAAAATTAGATTTGAACCCAACAGTAAAGCATTTGGGTTTGGATTAAAACTCTTTTGTAGTTTTTAATGAGGAATTAACAACCTTTGTCTTCTGATTCATCAGGAAATCCCTTCAAAGAGGCAAAAGATAACAGACTTACAAAACAGTCCACATCTTGAGGGCCCTTGCATCCCGCTGCACACTCTATGTGACAGCAGTCCCTCGGGCTTGTGCCAAAGCAGCGGCCATTACACTGCGGAGCGCACACCGTCTTAGTCACTGAAACACACAGAAGTCATGTGTGTGTTGTGTTTATTTCTGTGTAGCCTTGAAGAGATATGCTGAAGTGCATAAAAGGAGGAGGAGGAGAGAAAACAAAAAGACAAAGTGGGAACTCACAGATCTGACATTGCTCTTCATTTGGTCCCCAACAATAATCTCTACAAGATTTGTGGCATGGGCCTAAGAAAGAGTGGCACACAGATAGACAAGTGGTACTTATAAAAAGAGAAAAATTAGAGAAGAGTTGGAATATGTATGGTAGGACAGTAGTGACCTCTCTTTCCGTTGTTTTGGATATCAATAGGAGCATTGCTGTCCCGGACAATATCCTGCCAGAAAATCCAGGGGCTATAACTCAGGTATTTGTTGTTGATAATCTGCACCCCTCCCTCCAGAATCTCTGTGAAAACATGAGTGAAACATAATGAAAGCAAACAGAGGAAACAGTTTAGACAGCATCTAGCAAATGTTACAGCATCAGCGGTGAGGCTAAAAATGCTGAGTAGCTCAGTCTGTGCATCATAGATATATATTTTGCCTTAAAAATCAAAATACAAAACAGTATCAGAGGATTTTTTTCCTGCTGTTTTTAAGCCTCTAAGAAAATACTAATAATATGTGAAAGAATTAGAAAATAAAGCAATACAAGCTGCAGAACATGGAAGAAGATAAAGTAATGTCTTTTAAAAATTATACTTCTTTACTCAAAGGCTCACAATGAACCTCATATAGAGGGACATCACAATGGGATTTTCTTCTTTCAATTCAATTCAATATAATTTATATAGCACCAGTACACAATTGTAAAGTAAATATCCTTCAATATTAGAGAGAGATCCTCATCAGTCTGATGAGCTCCTGTTTCCAACAAGCACTTGGGGATGGAAGGGCCTTCCAACAGGACCAGCCTCAGGGAGGAGCAGCCATTTCTGATGAGATGTTGAGTTCAGCTGTTCCATTGGATGTAATACACCTCACCTCGCTGTTATAAATGCCTTGGATTTCACAAAGCATTTTCTTTTGCACAACAGATATCAGACATGTTCTTTCTTTAGTTTTTTTTTTTTTTTCCCCGGTTCTTCTAACCTGTCAGGTTTGCGAGTCCAAGCTGGCGTAGGCCGTTGGAGCCATCCTTGGGGTAGTTGAAGAGGACCGAGAGAGCAAAACATCTTTCATACAGGCTGTTTCCTCTGATGACGCGAAGTTGCCCCAAAGGAATCTCTTGAAAGTGGTTCATAGCAATAAGGACATAGCCGGTGACCTCACGGATTTTCTGGAGTAAAGCAGAAGACCATCAGTATATAAGGCAACTGGGTTGGTTGTATTTTCTCTACTTCTATGATGTACTCCACTTTTCATTACTTTGTACAAATTGGTCGGCTGGAGGACTGGTGAGTAAGGAAACATGATGTTTACCTTGAGGAAGGACAAGTCCCAGTTACTTTCAATCTGAGTGATCTCCAGGTTTCCCATGACAATCTCACAGCCATTATACCGGTCTTTAATCAGATTGTACTGGTTCTCCTGAGAGCCTGTGGAACTCAGTCCATTCTGCGTACCTGGACACACCTCTGATTGGGAATAAGGACATAAAGATGAAAATGAATGGAAAAACCCTGCTGCGAGTGATTACTGTGGGCTGTGTTGTTTCTGTGGTATTTATAGGTTTGGTAATTCTCTCTGATGCTGTGTGTGCGGCTGTGTTGGCTGCAGATTTTGCTGTGATGCAGAGGAAAGCAGGCAGGCTGTGACCCGCTTACACAGAACAGTCCAGGCCCGGGGCTGATGAAGAGGAGGCCAGGGGGATCGAGAGAGAGTGGGTTTTTTTCCCTTCCTCAGACAAAGTGCTTCATTGTTATAAAACTACAAATGTGGACAGTGTGTCTCAGTGAGTGACGAGTGATGCAGTGACAGACAGTGCTTCTGTGTATGCGTGTGCATGTGTGTCTGCAGGATGCACATTGCTGAGATCATACCAAAAGACAATGGGCCATGTGTGAGTGGGACTCTCTGGCAGAGGGAAGGGAAATATCGTGAACGGAAGGTGACATAAACACCATTAGCGAGTGATCAATAAAAACTGTGGAAATGATCCTTAATGTATAAAAGTTAGGCACCTGCAGCAATCACTCAACACAAGCCACATTTTCTGTCCTCATTATGAACAGACAGACTCTTCCAGCTGTACAGCACTGAAGATTGTTGTATAACAAAAATGGTAAGTTACATGCTTACAAATGACAGTTGCATACTCGTTTAAATGTGCAATTACTATTCATACAGGCGAGCACTGGCCCTGAATAACTTAGATATCATGGGAGGACTCAATAATACTCATGATAACTTTTAAAAATAGTCATTAGTAGTTGATGCAGGTGATTATATTTAGTATTTGGAGGCAACGTAAAACATTTATCAAAGGTTCCAATGAATAGAAACTGGTGAATAAACAAATAATGATTGACAAGATAGAAAAACAGTGCAATTGTATGACATTTATCTTAAAGAAAAGCTGGAATGTTGGCAAACACTGTACATTAATGACCTTGTTACTGCTGAATACCACATTACCATTTATTATAAACAATTTATTGACAGCTTAACAATAAGTTGATGGTAAATAGACGTTCTTAAAGTTAATCACTGCTGTTCTCTGCAGCATTTTAGAACACATTGTAAAGGCCTGGATATAACCCTGATCATAACAATAAAAAAGCTTTTAAGGGAGAGTGCTGTGTGATGTGAAGCAAACAAAAGGAGGCTTAGGTTTATCAGTTTGTACTACTGTCTTCTACAGTGAATTATTCTATTGCCAAAAATTGACATTTTGGTGGTTGATATATATATATATATATATATATATATATATATATATATATATATATATATATATATATATATATATATATATATATATATGGATAAACATTTTCAGAGGTATTATCTTGTTTTCAAGGGATGCAAATCCAAACCAATAGCAGACTCAATCAAGACAGGATTTCAGATATGCAACCAAGAATGTCCTCACCTTCATGCATTTGGGATGCAGTTTGTAGCCTCCAGGACAAAAACACCCCCAGTAAAAAGATTCGCCAGTGGTCCATGTTGATGTTGAGCCTGTTCACCAAGATCTCTGCATATCAAATGGGCTTAGCTAGTCCTTTGAAGAGCCAGTATTGTTTATGAAAAGTGTCGACGTTTTAGGGGAAAAAAGTAGACAAAAGAACATATGGGATATAAAAAGAAAACAAAAAGTCTGTATAGTGTTTCTGATGAGAAGGAAAATCCGATCCAATCATGAGTCAAAGTGAAGGACAAGTGCAACTCTTTCCTCAAAACACCAGTAGCCTCATAAGAGCACAAACATAGCTCAGACTACTTGCAAAACTGACAACAGTGAACAAGTTGTAGTTTATTCTGATGATGGAATTTCCCTCTCAGATGGGGACGTCTGATTGGCTACGATCCCGACCAATCGGTGATTTGTCCGTCATTTCGCGCTGAACCCTCGACGGTTGAACTCAGCGAGAATTCTGGTAGGTTTATGGAGCCCTCGAGAAACAATTAGTATAATAGTACCGATAGAAAGCTTAAAACATTATAAAACACACGTGCCTACATATTATACCAACAATGAAGCTGAATGACACACAAATGAATCAATGAACTCAGCTGACTAACAAGTACCCATCTTCTTCTGCAGCAAAACACTGTATCTGGATGGAAATCTTCGCCGTCTGCAGGAGTGTGAACACCAGCTATTTTTGTTTCATGTTGTCAGCAGTGGCAGCAGCGTTTCGGTCTCCCAGTCAGCGCCGAGCGCTCTGAGTGGCCGCACTGTTCCCCCCGTAAAGAGCAGTATTGTCCCCACAGCCCTGTCAACTGGTTAATCACCTCTTTGATGCGTGTGGAGCAGCCTGCCACAATGGCCACATTGTCAGACAGTGAAGTGACTTCTGAACCCAAAACAAGAACATGCTTAATTTGAGAAAATGGCCTCGGAGCAGACAAGATTCCTGAACATGGAGCTGCGGGTGAAACGGCCACTAATGGGTGGAAATCATTAACCGCTTCTGACAGATGTACTGTTAATCTTATTTTTGAAGAATGGGAGGCTGAACAATCCACAGTTTGTTTGCCAGTATCCATATACAGGAAATGTGAAGAATAGTGAGATTCAGACGATCACATTTCAATAGAACTTAGTTTTTAATGTAATCTTACCAACCTGATAATGAAAGACGTCAAGAAATAACACCACAACGTGGCTTATGTGCGCAGTAATTATTGTCTTTGTTGTGCATCTTCCTGAACTATTGAGCAGAAATCTTAAATGCCTTCTTTCAGCAGTTTTCTGACCAGCAGGAGGAGCCAGAGTCTGACAGTTGGACATCTGACATCACAGCTGCTGCAGGCCCTGTGGTAGGTAGATGTTTGCACATGCGTGGCTATTTTTACACTGTTTATTGGACACTTGGTCCAGTCTTTAATTTCTTCTAATAAAATAATCAGCCATTGATCCAGTCACACACTGAATATGGGAAAACTTTGAAAAACACCATTACTCAAGGAGTTGGAAGAAATCTTTACTTGAAAACTGAGTCGGTTGTGTTGTTCCATAAACAGCAGTCAGTGTGAAACTTTCCTGTTGCTGAGTGAAATGATACAAAGTGTAAAATTGTCTCCAAATGCATTTTTTTTTGGTGTTCATTTTTCACACGAGGGTTTCTCTGTTGCCCCGTCAAGGAAAAATAGCTTTGATAGCAGCCTATAGTATGTACAGAGCTTGGCACTTTCACAACGCCACCATGGTGTCAAGCCTCAGTGTCAGCCCTGGTGGCCCAGTCCCTTCCAAGGGGAACTGTGAGGGGTGCCTGCTGTGGCCTTTTGCAGTTGCCACTCCCTTCAGAGATTGATGAATTGAATGTGGGGCTGCTGCCAGTGTGTCTGTGCCCTGGGCGAAGGTGTCCCGGTTACGAGTGGGAATCCCAGCTATGGCATCCGCCCTGGGGCCACTATTGTAGCTGTCCTGCAGGGGGCCAAGGGGGCTGGTGGCCCCGGGAGCAGCTCCGACTCACATACTGCTGTCACACCCTTGGAGACACAGCAGCACTCTCTCCTACACGAACCTCTGATTGGCTCAGACAAAATGACTCTCTGTAAAGTGCAGCAATTCCACAGGCAAACTACCTGATTGTGCCAAACTTCTCTTGATAATAGCAGTTAGAAAAGGACAAAAGAAAGGCAGTGTAGATCCACATTATACCATTGTTAATGTGGGCTATTATTCTGACTTTAAGGTAAACAGTTAATCGAGTTAAAACGAATCTCGATCACCTCCCACTTCATTAAAAAGAAAAAAGCCTGACTTATTGTTACTTCACTCCAATTTTTTGACCTTCATTGCGCAGAGTGTGCTGTTAGAGACATCAAAGCTGTTTCCCATTAATCTGCTGAAAAGAAGGTTCTTCTGGACTCACCTTAAATCTGAGTTCAACATGTGTAGGCATAAGAGGATATTGTGACATCACAACCAGTTTGGAGGCCAGATGTGGTCGCAACTTAAAGCCTCCGGTGCACATATGAAATCAATTGACTTTTCAGTGAACATACATTTGAGCCAATAGTCAAACTTTTAAAATATTTGACTATTTATACATTATGAATTTATCAATTATACAGTTAGGTCTACAATGTGTTGGAAAAAGGTGCAATTTTTTTTTTTTTGTAGTTTTGCTTCTGTACACCATCACAGTGAATTTTAAATCAAATGATCAAGATGTGATTGAAGTGCAGACTTTCAGCTGTGATTCAAGGGGCTTTAAAACATTTTGTATTAGCTCTTTGGGAATTACAGCCATTTTAGACATAGTCCCTCATGATTTCAGGGACTCAAAATTAATAAGAATATTTGATTGACAAGAAGTTTCATAGCCACCTTGTTCCTTGTTATTTCAGGACAAATTAAACATATAATATCTGAGGTTGATTCAAGTGTTGAATTTGTATTTTATACCTTTCTGCTGTGATTTTAAATACGAGGCCCAAAGAGATATCAGTGCACGTGAAGGAGGCCACCATGAGGCTGAAAAACCAAAAGAAACCTATCAAAGAGACAGCAAAAAGCTTAGGAGCCGACAAACCAGCAATTTGGTAAAAAAAAAAAAACAATGAATGCACTGGCCAGCTCAGCAACACCAAAAGGCCTGAAAGACCAGAGAAAATGAGAGAAAAGGCTCATGAGCCAAAGCACATCACATTATCTGTCAAATATGGTGAAGGTAATGTTACGGTATGAGATGTATTACTGCCAGAGGAACTGGGTCAGTAGTGTTTACTGATGATGTGACCGCTGATAGAAGTAGCAGGATGAATTCTGACATGTGCAGGGCTAAACCTTCTGCTCAGATTCAGCCAAATGCTGCAAACTGACCGCACAGATCTTCACAGTACAAATGGATGTTTTGCAGTTATTAAATACATTTAAGATTTCTGCTTAAATAGTTCAGGCAGATTCTAAGACAATAACAAGCAGCAACTAAAGGCCTGGCAAAGTATCTGGTGGGTTCTAGACTTCAGGCAGTCACTGACTGCAAAGGATTTTTATCCAAGTATAAAAAAAACAATCCTTATATTTAAAATTGCATCAAATTAATCTTGAACCTCTGAATATGGGGGACTGTGTGTTTAAACATGGCTGTAATTCTTAAACAGGTAATGCAATACTTTTGTTAAACCCCTTGACTTAAAGCTGAAAGTCTGCACTTCAATCACATCTTGTTTGAATTAAAATTCACTAAATTCACGTTTCCAGATCACAAGCAATGCGTGAAACAGTAAATGATAACAAGGAAAGAAAATGAACAAGGCAAAGCAAATATATACTCTGGTCTTTTTATTGATTGATGTAGTGTCAGGAATAATTACATTGTTTAACACTTTTGCACCTGCTTGAGTTGTTTGTTTTTTTAATTTCCTCCTCTTTATATTATACTTTAAAGTTAATTCAATGAATTTTCGGTTGGTTTCCTTCTGAAAACACATCGCCAGCTGGAATGTCGTGCAGCCTTGTTTTTTTTTTTTGTTTCTTTCTTTTTTTCATCATTTGAAAATTAAAATCTGAAAATAGTCACTGAAAGAGGGAGGGATGTTTAGCCACAACAGTACTGCTAGTGCATCAGTGTCACAGATCATAGGTGAGATACTTGAATGCTGGATATTCTTACATACAAACCTGTTATCAAAGAGAAATGAAAACACTGGCTAAATAAGGCCACGAAAACAATTTTCACACCAAACTGAACAGAATATTATGCACATCACACACACGCACACACAAGCTGCTGTCAGTTATCTGCCAACACACTGACCCCATTATCTACAGGTGTATCAACAGCACTGTCAGTTTCACCGCGAATACCACGGCTCCCCTTTCCCGGTTACATCAACATATATACAGTTGCGCCGACATAGAAAAGCATGCTTTTGCATATTAGAAGGTTGTTCGGTAAACTTTACACTAAATCCATAACATTTATTAGTACAGCATTGTTCCAACCAGCAGCAGTGATTAAGACTAACAAATATAGTCTGAGGAAACAGGCTATTATAATTTGCTTTTATTACAGATCTTGTACAGTATTAACATGCCTTACGATGCAGTATTACTATCATCCTCTCACCTACGTTTTGTGAAAAAACTAAAAAAAAAAACCCCACAACAGCCTGATCTAGTTAGCTAATTAAGAAAAAAAAAAAAACACATTTATTCAACAAAATAAAGAAACACTCCATTCAAAAACACACACAAAAAAAATTAGACAGTACCTTCTGTACAACAGCAATGAGTCTAGTGTGATTTTGTGCAGCATGATATATCGAGACACATATAATATCATGCCAATTGAGGGTGGATAAATCAGGATGAGAGCGATGCTTAACAGATACAGTGCGGCTGCTTGCACGAACTGATTTAAAATAAATAAACATTCAAAACCATGAAAGCTCTCTTAATATTGCCAATCACATGCTGTGCTGCATCACTCTCCACAGGCCAGGCCAATAGCAGCATTTTTTTTTTTTTTCCCCCTAAGCCACAGAGCTGGTAAAGAGTGCCTGTTCTGTCATCTGTATCAGTTTAGATATCACACCTCGCTGATGCCAGACAAATTGTTTTAACCCCTTTTGTGCCAGGCAAGTCAACTAGAACAAATCTTTATTTACAGCAGCAGCCTGTTACAAGCCCACGAGTCAGTACTGGGATATCTCCATGCAGATCGGGAAGCAGTAATGTACAGTGATACTGGGGGCTTCTTTTTTTTTTTTTCCCTTTCTCTTTTTTTCACCAGCTGCCTTTAGCAGTAAATGCACATTAGAATAAAGGGGAAAAAACTATATGACGCACTTAGAAAATAAAATCAACACAAAAAAAGTCAATAAATATTAATATTAAATACATTGTTTCAGACTATTCGGTAAGTTGACACATTTTGTGTTTAATTCAAAATAAATAAAATCAAAACTAAAGGTTTTGAGCTCTGAAGAGCATAATTTGGTAGCAATAAGAATCTCTGTATGGACAATTACATTACATTTATCTGAGCCTGTACGAGTATACTGTTGTTAAATGACGTGATAGCATTCTGACATACAAATAGTACTCCCACTATACTATTATGACATTCTTTATAATTTACATCAAGTTTATAGTTTCTGAGGGAAGGCTGCTCTGCCATAATGATTCTAGATCCATCACATCTTCGGGGCAAATTAAATGATGGTGGAGGTCTGCAAAGTAGAGGAAATCCGTATGCCTTTACAGTACTATTATACATTATATATGTATCCATTTATAGAATGTAAATAACTAAGATAAACTTTGTCTGTAAATGATTAAAAATGCTCACCACAGATTCAAACAAATCAAATTCATCAAAGAAAGGAAATAAAATAGTATTTGGGCGGGGGGGGGGAAAGCCACTGAGAGTCACCCCCCTGGGAGCTTTTCAGCATTTTTCCTCTCTATGTAAACACAATGGATCCACTATAACCACCACCTGGAGCTGGCACCCAGGCTCTTCCCCACTATACTGACCGGGCCCTTCACTTTTTGTTCTTCAGCTGATTGGCCAGCCAGTCCAGGCCCTCATACAGGCCGTCCCCACTGGTGGCACAGGTGGCTTGAATGTACCAGTTACGGTGACGTAAGGAGTGCAGGCCCAGCTTGTCCGTGATCTCTGCAGCGTTCATGGCATTGGGCAGGTCCTGAACAAAGTCACAGGGTACAGAATGTCACGCAGGAAGTTGGTAAGGCAGGCAAGAGGTGTAAATGGAGGAGAATGCAGGCGATGCACAGGAGGAAATGTACTGTGATGTATACCTGTTTGTTGGCAAAGACCAGAAGAACAGCATCCCTCAGCTCATCTTCAGCCAGCATCCTCATCAGTTCCTCTCGCGCTTCGTTGACCCGCTCGCGGTCATTGCTGTCCACCACAAAGATCAAACCTGTAGAAATAAGGTTAAACCAAACAAAACTGTCAGCACCAATATGTTAAGATCATATTGTAAGAAAAACATATTGTTAAAGCATGTTTAATCATTGTCCAGGATTTCAACATGACTAAGATGATGATAATTTGAAACAGTTGGAGCTTGTATGCGAATGACATCATCTAAAGCATTAGTCAGATATGTCCTCAGGTGCTGGGGGCGAGTGTGTGCTCCAGGATCTGCAGCATGACTGGAGAGGCCTTTTTAACTCTAACCATGCTGGCTGGTCTTTCACCTAATGTGCTGCTGGCGTGTCTCACCCTGGGTGTTCTGGAAGTAGTGTCTCCAAAGGGGACGGATCTTGTCCTGGCCACCCACGTCCCACACAGTGAAGCTGATGTTCTTGTATTCCACCGTCTCTACGTTGAAACCTGAAAAAAAAGAAAAGAAAAGAAAAGAAAGCAAGTCAAAAATGACTCACATAAGCTGGATAATCTCTAAGACAGATGTTTTTATTTTAAGGCTGACAGTCACGGACCGATTGTGGGAATGGTAGTGACGATCTCTCCCAACTTCAACTTGTACAGGATGGTGGTTTTTCCAGCAGCGTCCAGCCCCACCATGAGAATCCTCATCTCCTTCTTGCCTATCAGGCTCTTCAACAGGTTCCCAAAGATGTTTCCCATGATGACTGTTGCTATACACAGCAACAAAACAAAACCGTGAGCCACATTTAGAGATGAAACCACACACACGCACACACAAAAACCATGTGGTGTGACAGTAGCTGCTCAAAAGCACCTCTCAGCATTGGCACCTCCCTTACACTTGCGGCCATGCCCCCTTAGAGGAAAGCCAGTAAATGTATACTTCACACCTCGGCAGGCTGCTGACCTGATTCAGAGGCTGCTCCTTTACAGTGACAGCTCACGGGGAAAAGAGGCGGCCATGCTGGAGCTCTGTTATGTGGCTCAGCTTTCATGTGGTGCTGAGTAACCACCTTTTTTCAGGCAACTGAAGAAATGCCAGTGTAACATTCATTTCACATTACGTTATATGACACATAACCTAAGGCTGTCTATGGTGCACACAGCCTACAGAGCTAAGGGAGAGGCTTTGAATCTTCTGTGGCCCTTCATGGCAATGGGCCCTTTACAGGCCAACCTTGCTGTTAACTTGTGCTAACATCTACTGCATGGGTCTCATTGGTTTTTAGAGGGGTATTCAAAATAGGAAAGGGAGGGGGAGTCTTCTGTGTGTCAGTGAAGTATCCCTTTTGTGCATTTTAATGACTGGCTAGGTTTCCATTCATTTCTATCAAATGCACAGGCAGTAGGTGCTAGCGTAGCCCGTTGCAGCTGCAGTGGCCGCACATCCACACACATCTGTCATAATGCGAGGCGAAGACGGCGGATGCTGCAGTCGAAGCAGCAGACGAATCTGAACCCAAATCACGTTTCTTTTGCCTCGATATCCTAAGTTTTTCTCGGACGTAGTCTGCTAGCTGTTATACCGGTTAATATCATCGGTATTTAATGTGAAAGAAAAAATCTTCGGGTCAATTTGCGTGCTATAATCCCCTCTTACAGTCACGACAAACGCACCAGTCGGCCTCATGTCGTAGATTAAGGGTCGTTTATTTCCCCTCCGACCATTAAAAGGCAATTAAAGCGGCGACAAATAAGCCGCGGTCACCTTTAGTACTTGTATACATCTTTACGCATTTTCACCATTTGCATCTCATTCACACTTACCCGTCAACGGCAGGAAGGATACCAGCTGGATTCAGGCGAAGGACTGGATGATAGTCTCGCGATGAGCTGCGGCAGTGATACTGTGCGTTCTCGCGGTAGTTGGATTGCCACCTCTCATCGCCCGATGACTTGTGAAAAGCCAGGAGGGCTGGTGTTTGAGGGCGACTGTACTCCAGCTCAGAAAAGTTATTGCATGTACCATCAGCCTATAGCTTGTTTTTTTTTTTTTTTCTGGGGTGACTATCAAATGCAATCTCACATATGACATACACATTTTGTGCTGTCATAGGGGCCCGAACCATTTTTAAATGAGACCCTACGGGCACGCACGCTTGAATAATTAACACAGGAATCATCTTAATGAATAAGTAAATGGCTTGACTGTAACAGGATGCCAAGAGATACTTCCTGGCAGTAGCCCTCTGTGTTTCAGAGATAATGAGGTGACCAAAGAGGACAAAAACATAGACTGAATCAATAGTGTAGCTGGTTTAACCTTGAGTATTATTTTCATTATTAAAATAGCAAGCATTTATCTATATTCATTTCTTATTTTGTGTGTGTCATAGTTTGATGCCTATGCTATTTAATTGGATTGTTTCATGCATGTGTGTAAGTCCAAATTGCTGCACTCACTTTCCCCATAGTTAGATGTTTTTGTTCTTCTTTTCCATCTCTTTAAAATAAAATAAAAAATACTTTCAGTGAAGTTAAATAAAACCAAAGCTTGAGGGAATTACGTATTTCTTTTTTCTCATGGTTTGTACACTTGTAAACCTTACTGCACTTTGAAATGAAAAGAAAGTTTAAAAAAAAAAAAGTATTTCAAACTGTGACCCTGTGTGCCTACATTTGTGTTATTTTCAGGTGACAATCATTTATGAAAAAAGGGCTGTTTAAAAAGACTCCACTGTGAATAAATGATACTCCTTCAATCCAGCCCTATAGCCAAAGGTGAGTCCAACATTTGCCTCGTTCCTCCTCCTCACTGTATGTCAGTCAGTGGTCCAGTAATAGATGTGTTTATCAATTCAGCGGTGGAGGCAGAGAGGAATAAAGAGGGGAGCAGATGTTTGCAGCTGCAGACCAGATTATGGGGTGGAGTGGATGGTGGGGTGAGCATGCATGAGTTTGTGTGCGCGGGGAGTTTGGAGAGGGTTACAGGGGGGTTACAGCGGGCCCGGGTGGTGGCAGGAGAGGTAGGGTGGGGAGTTATGACTTAAAGGAGCCTTTCCTCTGAAGTGTCTGCCAGCGTGCACCCCAGCAAACACAATCACAAGTCTCGTTGGTTCTGCTAGCTGAACTAATGAGGGCCTGCACGTTGAGGGCAGGGGCTTTGATGTTCTGGGTAGCTGCCTCCTTGTGTTTTCTCTCCCGCTCTCCTCTGCCTGTCCCACATCAAAAATGAAAGGGGAGTTGAGAAGCAGATGTTTTGAGGCATATATTTATACAGAGTACACTTTATTCACCCCACTTTGCCATACGCCATTTGTCCTTTGCTTGCGGATCTCTGCTGTACAGGGAGTAAGGATCTATCTCCCTATCTTCATATCCAACTAAACACGCTAAATCGCCTTATTTATACATATAATCATGCTGTCAGTCAAAGTGGGTAACTTTTATCTCTCCTTACTTCCTCTCTCTGCCTGCCCCTCTTTAATTTCAGCCCAGTCTGGATGTCATTACTAAGGGGGGCAGTCAATGTGTTTCTGTGCATGTGTCTCTGTCCGCAATGATGAAGGGGAGAATGAGGAAGGAAAGAAAAAGGGGTGAAATGAGTAAGAGAAACAGAGAGGGAAAGCAATCCCAGGCCATCCACCAACCTCTGTCTCACACATGGTTAGAAACAGTGACAGGAAATTCCCTTTTGCAGCAGCTCCAGGGTGAAATGATAAAGGAATGAAGAAATCCAAACCAGAAATCCAGTCCCTTATCATTCCATACCTCTCACTGTCTCCTTTTTCTTACTCCTTTTCTAAATGCCAAAAAGATAGAGTGCTCAATTCAGCCACTGGCACTGTCATTCCTTAGGAGTCCAGGGATATTTACCAAAGTCCATGCAAACAAGACTTAATTGGCATTAAATCCTATGTGGCAAAAAGCTTTTCCCAGCAGGCCAAGCATGGAGACAGTTTGGATTATCTAAGATATCGAGGAATGCTGCTATCATAAATCAAGTCTAGTGCCGACAGGAGCATTTTGTTAAATCTACAGTTCATTTTTGCGCACCAATATGCGTGTTTTTGATTGTGTGTCGGTGCCAGGGTTCCTATGTGTCTGTACGCAAACGCATGCATGTATATATGTGCATATGTTTATATTTGTGTAGTCTGTCTCCCAGGTAACAGGGATACAGCGTCTCAAAAGCACGTGGTTCAGCAAGTCCCTTCCTTGGCTATGAACTCTGGACAGATGATCCCCTTAGATGCTCGCACAGCAAAGACTGGTATAATCACCCCCATTCTCTGCTCTCTTGATGCTTCTCTCCAGTAATAAAAGTCATACTTTAAGGAAACAATATCCTGCAGCCATAAAAAGTCCTTCTCTCAGCATGAAGTGGCCATAAAAAAAGGCTCTCACCTCCCAATTCTGTAGTGCATAGAGCTTACCCCCCATTTGCACAGCAACAGACACACACACATTTAAACATACACACACCCTTCAGCGTCATTTCAGGACTAAAGTAGGTCCATCTCTCACTTTGACATGTAGTACATGTGGGAAGAATCTAAGGAGTGCTCAGACTGATGAAATGGACAAAAGCAAGCACGAAATATCAAGAGCCCAGTCACAATTTCATAGGAAAGTGACACAAATCACAGTACAGTTCCACCAAGAGAAAGAATTTTTCTGCCACAATAATGATACAGATTCATAAAAAAACACCACCACTAGCAACCATTCTCATGAAGTAATTACTATTGTTACCTTTATATAAATCTGAATGATTAGTCACACAATCTAGAGACTTGAAGGGCCGAATTTGTTTCCAAAACGAATGTCACTTCCAGTTTCTCATCTTGAGTTTGGAAGTATACAAGCTTGGACGAGCTTCTGAAAGTCCTTCATGTGAGAAACCACTCTGTCAAATTCATCAGCACTTCTGAAATGCATCTGTCGTTTCTTCTTCTAGCCGTAAAAAAACTCTTGTCTAGAAAGATTCCGAGACAGATTCCCAAATTAGTACTTTTCAGAGCCACACATGAGTGTGCAACTGGAAAAAATTAGACTGTTTTCTAAGTGCAATGGGTCACCATCCTGAACCACATGGATACCATCAATCTTTCATTCACTGAAATGAAAAAGACAGGCACTAACACAATAATAATATTATTAATAATACATTTACAAATATAGACATACACATTAAAATAAACTGTTACTGTACAATAAGATGAGTCAGCATGTAGACACTGATATTGATGCTCCTCTGCTGTTGCTCTTCTTCTTTTCCTTTTGTTTTTTTGTGTGGGACAGAAATGATGACGTATAGGCCATTTTCATGGCTGAAAGGTCAGCGTCTAAACAGACCATGGGAAGACAAATGACATGAGTCACCTCTTCAATCTCTGACTTGGCATTTTGAGAATAACAGCATCTACAAAATGAAAATAGATCCCAGATGATGGACTAAAAAAAAAGGGGGTGGAGGGGTGGATAAACAGATTCTCTGGGAGAGTTACACAAGAAGCAAAAACAAATGCCTGAACAACAGGAGCAGGAGAAGGGACAGGCTCGTCATCTTGAGTCCTGGATGGGTAAAAGGCGCTCGAACTGGCGGCGGGGGACTGCCGTCTACTTGCACACATTGACCCACTCTGTGTGACGACACTCCTCGCACAGCACGTAGCAACACCAGTGAAATCGGCAATTGCAGCGCTCGCTGCGCGTCTGTTTCAGGATGTTGTGCCCGCGGCCGCAGCACAGCGAGCTGCAGCTGTCTGTGCTGTAGCTAGTTTTGTTGCAGATGCGTCCGTGTGTACCCGGAGAGTCTATGGACGCGTCATGCTCACAGAAATCAGGAGACTTCTCAAAGTACACCAGCTCTCTGGACATGCTTCGACGACGCCCTCCGCTGAGTCCCCCTGTGTTTCCGCTGGCGCCGTTTTCTGTCCGAGGGTTGAAAACCCCATTGTTCTTGTTCTGAGAGTTGACAAAAATGGCTGTCAGGAATTTTTCTTTGAGTAAAGACCCCACGAGCCGGAACTCTGGAGACACATGCCAGCAGGTCTTAAACTGACAGCTCCCCGATGTGCCGTGACATTTGCACTTCCTTGTCATGTTGTCAGTCACTATCTGTGTAAAGAAAAACACTGTAAGCAAACCACAATGACGACGAGTGAGACTGCTCTCTGAGCATCTGAAAAGCACATTACTTACCTGTCGTCCCACACGGTTGTTGTGTATCCTCATGCGAGCGTGGATATCTCTTGGAGACCCGCGGGAGTCGAGCCAGTCCCTGGAGAAACGGTCCCCGAAACGGATGTCGTGACTGCAGCCCCCCCACTCCCAGGTGTCCTGCATAGAGCTTAGCTCATCCGGTAAGGGCTTGAGAAGGGCCGAGGGGTGGGTTGAGAGCAGGTTAGTGGGCAGGCTGCCATGATGACCATTTAGCTCTGAGGGTAATGACCGTGTTAAGTCGATGCCTGCCCCTCCCTTCTGAAGCGTCTGCAGCTGCAGCTGTGTGAGTTTCAGCCGGATCTTGTCATCGTCCTGGCGACGCTTGGACTCGCAGCCACACCCCCGCAACTTGCCCATGCTGCAAGCCGAGGCCACAGAGTGAGCCACACCCGCCGCCAGCAAGGCCAGAGAGAAGGCACTCTCGCGAAACCCTAGGAACAAGAGGAACACACTCAGAGGGTTGAAAATGGCAAAGAGTGTAGCTCTAAAAATATCATTCACCTGCGTACAGAACAATCTGTATTCTCATATACAGACCTTTCTCCCATAAACCCCAGGGTCACATACTGACTATCATTAGATTGCCTCAGACTCTCACCCCTGTTGAGGATGGTGTTGTGGTGGGGCAGTTTGCCAAAGCCCTCCAGCAAGGAGCAGTTCCAGCGCTGGTCCCGGAGCTGGTGCTGGCATTCGTGGATGGCCACCTGGATGCCCTGCAGAGCAGATGCTGTCACATCAGGGTTCCGCACACACATCCGCATCTGACGTTTACTGAGGCCTGCCAGCCTGAGGCACACAGAGTTAGGGGTTAGCACTGGATCTCCTGCCACCTTCAGGCTGAGGATATCATTACACAGCACCCTGCAGGGAGAATGGGAGAAAGAGAAGGGGAGTGAGATGGTGGGGGGTTTTCATCAGAGATGGTCAACAGTTCATTAGTCAAGCCCAGAGAAGTATGTGGCAGTGGGAGGGTGTTCAGAAAATACAAAACCAGTAAAATTTTAAGAGAGATATGATATAATTGTCTTCTTTATGGGAACTACACCTAGCAATAAAATGCACCCAAAAGTATTTGCTACAGTTTCTGCTCCAGTCTTAGTTGCTTGAAGGAGGGAAAATATAATTCTAAACAGATTATCCAGCTGAGAAGCATCAAAAACAGATTCAATGGCCAAAAGCATGAGATTGAAAGTGAAATCATTCTGGAATAATTTAGACCTGTTAAAGGCTAAACCAATCAATTAACACTGATTACACGTTTTTTTAAATTTAATTTTACACGAAATCAGACCGTGAAATATAATGACTGATAATTCGTTTTTAACTAAATCGGTCAAATATTCATTTACATAGTAAACTATATGCTGAACTTCCCGCAACTGTGCCGAATCGCATGTAGCCACAGTCCGCAACTCTCCCGGCGCTCACAAGTGCACTTACGTTAATGCAGGTGACATAAGTGCTGCTGCCAAAATCAGGAATTGGTCCCAACGGAGTTTGTTTGATAGCTCCATTTTGTTGAGCGTCTTTCGCGACGTGACATTAAAACACTAGTAATAAGGTCCCGTGTTGAATAAGAAAATCGAAAAGACGATGACTGCAGTATTATCGATGCACCGCCAAACGACCGAGGAGTGAAGACGGAGAACAGAGGAGGTCGGAGGAGAGAATAAAGTGAAGGGGGGGGGGGGGGGGGAGAAAGAGGGGAGGGGAGTAGATGCCTCTACAGGCGGCTGTTTGCAAAATATTGGCCAGTATGAGAGCTGGATCACCAGTTGATACTTTAATTATTTGATAAGGTGATCATTCATTCAAGCGTAAAATGACGTCTCCAAACTTTTACGCACAAGCACTTTCCAAGCACTGCGGGACAGGGATCTCGAGTTAAGCAGGTATTCAAAAATACTGGATCCAATAACCCATCTTTATAAGGATATATATATATATATATATATATATATATATAAATGCATGTACTTATTCCTGCTCTTTGTTGGTGCGTCGGGGGAATAGGTAACATGAATCCACATTTTCGGGGATAACAAAGAAAGCCTCGGTAAATATGGAAAGTCAAAGAAGATTTCGTTCATAAAGAGGTTACTTATTTTAAATAATGAAGGGGGAGGGGAAAGCTGCTGGTTCCACTGTACGACAGGGAGGCAGCAGCAGGCAGGCGGCTCCGCTAACAGACCCTTCAACAATACTGTTTTTAAGTCATGTGCTCCCCCCTTCCTCCCACTTCCATCAGAGCGGCTGTGCCTCATTGTTGTGCTTGAAACAACTTTACTTCGTCAATTTAAAGTCTTTATTTCAACGTAAACGGCTTATATGCACAAATGGCCAAAGTAACAAACTGTTATTTACAATGTTGTGTGATCACGTGCTCTGACAAAAACCTAATGACAAATGATAATTAGTAGAGATTCAAAATAAATAGACAGACTCAAGCACTTTATGGAAGACAACCCTCCCACTTATCTATTACATTTATTTTCTACAGTAACTATTGAGTGAGCATATGAATCCCGTTGCCCAGGCCTTCTGTGTGGACACGAATCATCAGTATATTGATCCAAGTTATCCAAATTAAGCATAACATTGGTGTTGGGAGCGAAAGGTGCTTGTGTGCTACTTTCATAAAATTAAGTTAAAACCCCCCTCGAACACGGTTCGCTTAGTGACACCAATTCATCTAATCTCCTTCCATTCCCTAAGCTGCAGCAATGAAAAGTGCATTAGCATTCTGCCTTGGTGTGTATATCTAAGTGGCTTAAAAAGTGATTTGAAGTTGATTTGTATATAAAAGGCCCCCTTTATCCGGATTGAAGCTCTAATCTGCTCGGTGTCGCATGACTGCTCCAGGAAACCCGTTTGAGCAAATTCATATAAGGCTCGGGTAAAAACGTAGGATGGCTGTCATTAAAGCGCTCTCTCTCGCTCTCTTTTTTTTTTTTTTTTTTTTTTTTTTTACAAAAGCCTACTTCCTTTTACTGTCATCTGAGGGAAAGACAGAGAGGTGGAGAGGAACGGGGAGAGATTATTCAACCTACAACCTCTGCAGTGACTAATGTGGAACATGCAAATTAGCAGATAAATGTCACAAAATGAACCAATATGGAGAAGTTTGGGGACATTTAAGCTTGCTCCTAGTCTGGGGTTTGATGGAGATGCCGCAAAGTGGCTCAAGCTGTGATTACACTGGGCTACATTGCGTCGAGGGAGGTCTGCAAGCCAGATGTTTGGACTAGTTTTTATCCTTTAGTCGTTCCCCTCTTTTCCTGGTTCATCATACATCAAATTTCTGATTGGAGCCCATATTTCATGTCTTCCGTGTTTGAAAAATATTTAAGTAGCCCAGCAGGCAGCGTGAGTTATAGGACAATTAAGAGCTTATTATTACTTCTGTGGGTATTCACGTTTCGTTGTGCATGTGCGCGTGCACCGATAACACGTGTTATTGCGATGAAACTAATATTAAGGGATACAATTTACTTTAAAATATTATTATATTATTAGTTAAATATAACAATATATAAAATATAGTTGTAAAGGTTTAACTGTAAAAAAAAAAAGACTTGTGCAGAAATGGCCTTAGTCACTGCACATTTTGAGAGCGCATTTGGAGAGAGGAGGAGATGCGGTTAGGGAGTAGGCTAATCCAACCACTGGGTAAAAAGGGCAGTTTCAGATGTCTCATATTGCGCTGTAACTATACTGTACCGTGACACCAGCTTTGAGCAGCGGCGAAGCACCAAAGCGGGCGCACCCACAGCATCTGTACCAACACATCAGTGCTCCAAGGCTCCGGGGACACTTCTCCTCTCAGCAACACTGGATGCGGAGGCTAGCTGCGCGACCACTTGGGGGCTGGGGGGGAATACTTTTAGTCCCATACGTTCACACGGAATCGATTCTGTGATGGCCGTGAGATTCCACAATATGCGCAACACCGTGGACTGCCCTATTTTTTCTCTTCCTTTCTCCTTTCTGCTCAGTTGTTTCCTTATTCATTGTGCGCCCTATGAAGAGCATTAACTATCCCTCCCTCCAATCCTATTGAAAAGGCTTCGAAAAAAAAACAGAGGGAGATGAGAGCAGCAAATCCCTTTTTTATTCCCCTCGTAGCGCTCAATAAGAGAAGAATGTGTCGCCTATCAGTCACCGAGGGGATCAAGTCTTCGGAACTGTCCCACGCGTTCAATGCGCCGTGCAAAGCATCACTGAGAGAGACAGAGTGAAGAGGACTGCAGCAGCAGCAGCAGTAGCATCCTGCCTGGACACCTCACAGCAACCTGTCTCCACTCAAGATCCATTTAAGTTAATTAGGGCTTGGCAGCGTCTTTCAGCTTTCAAGTCCTCTCTTCGGACTGTGGTGTGGTGAGTATATACACTTTGCAGCCGGGTCATTTTGATCAGAACTCAGTTGGTCATTAAGATAAAAGTGCCACAGAAATATTATGTCCGAGAAGTGACACAGCATGCACCGCCAGAGGTTTTTGTATTTTATTGTTTTTAGATCGATTGAGTCTGCTGTTTTTATTTTTCATTATTTTATCACATGCGTATTTATGTTATTATAGAGACAGTTGGAACTCTATTAAAACTTTTATTAAAATCAATGACAAAAAGGTTGAAATGTGATATTCTCCTCCTCATTTTTTAACCAAAGTCACGATGAGGAGTCTGGCGCTACTGTTAGGGGTGAAAGCCGCTTGCATCCTTCTGGTGTCTTCGCTCTCTGGCACAGGGGCCGTCAACAACAGCGGCCGGTGGTGGTGAGTTCAACAGATATTGATAATGCATTAATCGCGTTATGCTACTGAAACCCCATCTGTGAAGTTACTGTCAGCTTATAGGAGTCCTCTGCAAGAAGGGCGTTTTATTGAGTTGCCACACTCCAGGCAGCTTGATCGAAATAATGTGTCAGGTTTGGATCCGTTCGCAGCTTCTGTTTGGAAAAAAAGGGCAACCATATGGTATTAAGGCTTAATGCTTCTAGGTTCCTCCACGTGAGCTCCAAAGCCAACCATTTAGGCTTTTTTTTTTTTTTTGGTAAGTAATTTATTGTGTCTCCAGTGACATTAACCACAGCACACAGTTTAACAATAAAATAATTACATAATAATTACAGTTTAACATTTTTATTTGCGGTAGATTTAATTTACTCTCTCGCGTTCTCTCTGGCTCCCTTTTTGGACACTGCGGTTTGAATACGAGACAACATTCTCAGTCCAGTGTGGGATAAAAATGAATATGGATTTAGTTCACAGCTGAAGGAGGGGTCCTCTACATATACATTTATATTTATGGTTCTACCGCGTACACGTTGATGTAGTACCGCCTATAGCTAAGCCATCGTAAACTTTGTGGCGACAGCACAAAATTTTGATTTGAAAACTAAAATCAAATCGGATCTTTATAGTTTGGCATAATTTCTTGTTTAAAAATATATAAACTGTGGGTTGGGTTTGTTGAGGTAACGATTTAACAAAAGATTTTGCCGTGCCATTAGACGGACAAGATTTGCGCACAATGGCAGTGCGCAAATCTCAAACATTTAAAACGTCAGCTGACACACACACACACACACACACACACACACACACACACACACACACACACACACACACACACACACACACACACACACACCCCTGACTTTGGGAATTAAGAAAACATTCAGAAGATGAGATTATTAGTAAAGTTCCCAGGCCTCACCGCACCACTGTCTGGGTCAACCCTCTAACAGGCCCAGACACGCCCGCTTTTCCGGATGATAATGCTGAACAGTAAAACGCAGCCAACGCACGACACATGAATCAAAAATGTTGACACATAAGCCACAAAAAATGCAAAATAAAGTGGAAAATTATACAGCCCGTGTGCTGAAACACTAAAAATGCTCTGAAACCTGACCAAAAAAGTGGGTGCATTTAAACCCTGTTCAGTGATCCAAATTTTGGATAAAAGCTGAAGAAGCACAGGTGCCACGTTTGGACAAAATTATGGGCAGGATGCAAACCATGATACCTAGTATTATACTTCTAATTGCTGATGCTATAAGAAAAATCACTGTTCATTGTTTTTATATGCTGTGGATGACATTAAGCATGGTAGCAAATTTTAATTTTAATTTATTTATTTTTATATATTTGGCACAGAACAGTGTTTAAAGGCCTACTTCTTGATGACTGGGAATATTTGATAGAATGGACATGTTTTTAATTGACACTGCACCATAAATCATGTATAGAAGAGCATTGCTCACTTGTGTGTAATGTGATTTAAGATATATGAGAATCCGATCAGAAAAGATAAGACTGTGAAGTTTAATAGCACGACACAGAGAAGAAACTGTGAAGGAAAGCGTCCTGAGCTTTCCTCCTCACCTTCTGTGTATTATTGTAATTCTTTGTTTTATTATAACATAACAGATCCTGAGTGTTTAGCACAGAAATTTGTTTATGTATTCTAATCATGAAAATGACAAGTAATCGCGTTTGGTCCAACTTTTTTATAAAGATGTAAAAACAGTTTCATGTTGTCTGCCAGAGTGAAATATACATTGCAACTCAGAGACAATCAGATCTTGGAACGGCATGTGAGACGCTGTTTATTACTGTACATAATGAAAACTGTAATTTCAAAAGAGCAACACTCATGGGATGCCAAGAGACATCCGTTTATGAGTTTAGAGGGTCACGTAAGGAGTTTCATGCATGAACTGCCAGCTCCTTGACTCTGAATTCCCTTGTCCTTGTGTTCCGCCAGGGGTATTGTCAATGTGGCTTCCTCATCCAACCTCCTCACCAATTCCAAGAACGTGCAGTTGGTCCTGGACCCAAGCCTGGCCCTTCTGAGCCGTCGCCAGCGCCGGCTGATTCGGCAGAATCCTGGCATCTTGCATGCCATCGCTGCTGGACTGCACAATGCCATAAAGGAGTGCAAGTGGCAGTTCCGCAACCGCCGCTGGAACTGCCCGACCACCCACAGTCCAGCCGTTTTTGGCAAAATTGTCAATCGTGGTGAGCCCCTCTCGTTTTTCTCACCAGGAAATATTTGGACAATTTTGGGCAGGATGTAACGAAATCTCTTGTACACATTTGAAAGGCTTTGTCTGTAAACACTTTCCAATTGGGGGTAAAAAAAAAAAATTAAAAATTGGCAAATACAAAGTCGAAAAGCCTGGATCAGGTTCTGATGGAAAGTTTTGATGTTGTTTCCTCAGGTTGCCGAGAGACAGCATTTGTATTTGCCATTACCAGTGCAGGAGTGACCCACGCTGTGGCTCGTTCCTGCTCAGAAGGGGCCATTGAGACGTGCACATGCGATTATCGCCGCCGAGGTCCTGGAGGACCAGACTGGCACTGGGGGGGCTGCAGTGACAATGTGGATTTTGGCCGGATGTTCAGCCGTGAGTTTGTGGACTCCAGTGAGAGGGGCAGAGATCTGCGCTACCTCACCAACCTACATAATAATGAAGCCGGCAGAATGGTAAGACTTGCTTTACTTGTCTGTTAGAATTATTCTGTCAGAATTCCACTTGAAATTAATATATTTATGAGTGAGTGTTGATGAGTAATCATTGGTCTTCCTCTCTCAGACTGTGTCATCAGAGATGCGTCAGGAGTGTAAGTGCCATGGCATGTCTGGCTCTTGCACAGTGCGTACCTGTTGGATGCGTCTGCCCAGCTTCCGCACAGTAGGAGACTTTCTTAAGGACCGGTTTGATGGTGCATCCAGAGTTGTTTACGCCAACAAGGGCAGCAACCGTGCCTCTCACCGAGCCGATCCCCGACATCTAGAGCCTGAAAATCCAGCTCACAAACCCCCCTCTGCTATGGATCTTGTCTATTATGAGAAATCACCCAACTTCTGCTCCTACAATGGCAAAACTGGCACTTTGGGAACATCGGGGAGAATGTGCAACAGCTCTTCTCCTGGCCTGGATGGATGTGAACTGTTATGCTGTGGACGTGGGTTTAAGTCCCGGACTGAGAGCGTCACTGAACGCTGCCACTGCACATTCCACTGGTGCTGTCATGTCAGTTGCCTGAACTGCACCAGTACACGAACGTTACATCAGTGTCTATGATCAAACATGGACACCTTGGCAAACACTTAGGCATGTATAAGGAGCAAAGAAGAACTTAGGTAGTTGGTTAAGAAAGCCACTTGCACTAAAGTGGTTTAAGATGTTAGGACTGAGGCTGGAAAAGCTTCAAGGCGGGTAAACCAATACAGGGAATTCCTGGCACAAAATTTCAATCAGTATTTTTAAACTTTGGAGAAAGCACAAGTATGTGAACAGGGTATAGAGGGAGTGTATGTGTTTCTCTTTGTCTTTAATGCTTCAAATTAAGTACATTAACACTACAACCATGCATGTAGAATGGAAATTGTCCACATCCCTCAAGTGTTTACACGCTGGATAAATAGGAGTAAAGGGACAAGAGGATGTGGTGGAGAATCGATTGCTATAACCAGGTACCACTAGGGCCTTTTTCTCCCCCACAAAGGGCAGAAACTGGACACAATGTTTCACAGATGTTTCTCTGGCCACAGAGCCACAAACATGTCCTCTCATAAACTGGTGAGGACCTCTAACAAGAGGGAGCTTATTTAAAAAAAAAAAAAGTGTTTTGTTTTCTCTTGCTGAAGTTCGGCTTCCCTCCCGAAACTGCGTGAAGTTTATCTCCCTGGATGGGATATCTGTTCCATGCTTGTGTACTTAGGAACTGGATGCAACCCAACTGCTTCCAGTTTCCGTGCCACATTTGCCCTTTTTTTGTTTAGATTTCTCCAGATCTGAATTCACCTCAGTGCTGATGTACCACAGGATGGTCCTTATGTTACATGACTAGGAGCAAGGAAAACAGAGACTAACTCAACAAATCTTACCGGGGCAATTTAATTTGAATGTATTATCAATACACTGAATATCATGGCAAGACTTATGCAAAACTGAGGGATCAATATGTAAAAAAAATAAATAAAAAAGATAAAATGACAAATAAAAATGTGACCGATCAAACATGCTCTTAAAAGAAAACTGATGCCACTCTAAGGTGTACTTTGATGGAACAAAAAAACACAAAAGTCCAAAAAATGCACGCATGCATGAAGGATGACAATATTCCAGGCTTAAAGTAGGCAAATGGTCCATTACTTCAAGCTAGGTTGTATGAAAATATTTTAAAGAACACAGCCTCCGCAGGTTTAAAAAAACAAAAAAACATACTGTATATCAGCTAAGAGGACCAAAATGCTGTAAATATTAAAATATCTGATTATATTTATGAAGATGTAACTTGTATGTTTTCTAAATGATTTATCTGCCTGTCAGTGGCTGGAGAATATACTATCATTAGAATCAGATCAGGAGATGTTTTGATCTTTTGGCTTTTTCTATTTAGGTGTAATGTAGCTGATTAAAAAACCGACTCTTACTAGAAACAGACTGTTATCATTTCTTTCTTTATTTTCTGTAAAAACACTTGTGTTTGGTCATGCACTGAATATCTGTCTTTTTTTATAGTGTAAATACAAAATATTTATTTCTGAGGATTTTTATACTGTTCTAGAGAGATGTAAGAGAATACTTTTTTAGATTTTAATCAAAAGATTTAGGTTCCAGTTGGATCTGTACTGTATGATAGAAGAATAAAGTTTATATTTTCAATTAAGCTGCCCTCGTGAATGTGTCAAAAGATGCTATTATGTGTGTTGTAGTTGCTGTATTTGCGAGAGTTTTGACAACGGAGCAAGCCGACGTATAAGCCTGTCCCTGGGTGTCCTTTGCTTAATCCTATTACCACCACCAAAGCAGCCTCTTTCTCCAGCTCCACAAAACATCTCCGCATCTGTGCTACCAACCACAGAGACAGACCCTGCTTATCTGCCCACAAACCTTATTTTATACAGTATAGGAGTTGCTTCATTTCCTGAACATCTTAAAAAAAAATATGAAAACCATCAACACCTGGCAATGTAGCTAACCACAGAAGTTTGGAAAAATTTGCACTTCTTAGTCCATCACAGTAAAGGAGCAATCAGGGTCACCCAGACAGGGCACAGTGGAGGAAAAGTAGTAGGCAAAGGCAACATAAAGGGATGAGAATGATTCTGAATTAGTATCATATTACAGTGCAGATTGAACAAGGGCTTGTGTGCTTGTGACATGAAATTAGAGAACATTATATAAAATAAGCAAAGATTGGTCACAATCTCAGATAAAACTGAGAGTTTATCTCTGGAAGAACGGATCAGAGTGAGCTGAACTTAAAATACTGCAAATTCAGAAGTCCAGTGAGGTAAATAAAAAAAAATCAACTCATCAAAGAAAAATGCCAATTACCTCTACATAACTAATGCACTGTCTTTTATCACTGGAAAACCAGGGTCAACACACACCAGAATATGATATGCCTCACTGTGTAATAACTGGCAAAACTGAGAGAAAAGTCGGGAGTTGGCAGAGTGAAAAAACACACACCATTTCAAAATGAGACTAGAAAGAGAAATATCATGGGCAGACAGAAACAATAGAAAGCTAAAGTGGTAGATTTTAATGTTTTTTTTAAAGACTAGGCAAGGCAGAGTTCAAATCCCAGGCATGAGAGTGAGGTGGGAGAGTAGGTGGAGAGTGAGTAGAGGGGGTGCTGCCTGTGGGAGTGCTAAGGAGTCAGTGATAATTAGCTCAATTAGTGACAAAGGCAGTGTAATAAATACCGACTTAGTGTCTGGGTCCCTGCTGGCCTCTCCTTGCGCAGCCTGCGATGTGGCCCTAGCCTGACGGACAATTCATTAAACTGACAAAATACCCCACCGTCCAGGCGTGACGCAGCGAGTTAGCCCCCTACAGGCCCAGCTCATTGTTCTAATTGTCTGGGCTGGAGTCACTTTGTGGCCGCCTCCTCTTTCACCCACCCCGCCTTCGCACTCTGCCTTCAGAAAACCCATGGAGTTAATGCCACTACCTTACTCTGCAAGTAGGTGATCGGCAGGTTGGAAAAAAAAAACAGTAAGAGTTCCTTGAGATTGGGCTGCTGGGGGGAGATGGGGGGGAGAGGCAGTGGGATTAGCGAATGGAGGTTGCCTGGGAGTGCTGGGAGCAGCACTGATCGGAATGTAGGAGAGATGAGTCCAGAAGCTCGGATGTGGGACAAAGCGAGAGTTAATAAGGAAAGATTGAAGGGGCTGGCGACAATGGGCTGCCACCCGAGTCGAGATGAAATTGCTTCCGAGGATTATTGGGAGAGGGTGTGAGCGTTGTACGGTTTTTGTGTGAGTATGAGTTTAGTTGGGTATTTGCGTGTTTGTGCTTCAGTGTGTGTGCAGGGGTAGGGGGAGAGCTGGATTGATGGCTGCCCCTCTGGTTGGGGAGCAGGGGACCAAGGACGGCTAACCGGCTGTTCCCACAGTCTGTTCTGCTGTAGCCACCTTTGACACACGGAGCTGTCAGGCGGCAAGCAGGCAGCTATGGTGAGAAGGGCACAAACAAAAACAACAGCTTCACTACACAAAAGTCATTTGCTTTATGGAAGGCCAGCAGAGAAACACAGACTGGAGCAGGGAAAGGGAAGGAGAGCAGGAATGTGTGACAGGGAGGATTAAAAAATAAAAAAAGAAATAGAGATGGTACAAAATTGCACGGTTGAGTCCCATTTTGGTTTTTGGTTCAGCTACTGCTTTGCCAATATCTCGAGATAATAATAACGCGCTGACATCCTGTTGCAGCTTTCTCATGATTGGGATATGGGGTGTATCACATGTTAGTTCCTTTACACTTTGCTCCCGTTGCTTGCTCATGGTTACTTTGCCACCACGTCAAATTCGCTTTCTATTTTTGATGAAGAATAAAGTATATTTGGTCATAACAGGCCATAACAGGCTAAAGGGTCGAGGCTTATCGAGCAGTTTTGCTAATTAGGTAACTTGACAGCAAAGAAAAAGCCACACCGCCTGCAACTGACCCGAGTGCCACAAGAAATGGTTTTCAATTGCACAAATCCATCAAACAGGTCAATCCCAAGAGAACGTGTGAAATACATGGCATACTGAAGGCACAGCAGCTTTATATTAAAATTCCTGCTACAGTTAGGAAAAAATGTTTTGCCTATTGGGTGGAGTTGCCTGTTAATTCGAAGCCAGCATGATAAATAATTTATAATTGGGGTTGGGCCACTGCACTGAATGAAAGGCTGTTTACAATATTTGTGATTGACAGTGTGGTGTGGCATGAGTCTGGCACGCAGTAGTGATTTGATTTCTGTGCTCACTCGTTGTTTCATTGTAATCCTAGCATTCAATTATGGGCCAAGTTTAAATTAATTTGGGGTATTGTCATTACAGGAACACCCATATCAAGCTTGTGTAATAATCAGAAGAATTAGTTTGGTGCCATTAAGTGACCACAGGGGTATTATGTAACAAGATGTGCATTTACAGCCTCATCATTCAGATATTGAATAAATAAAACACAAAACTACCAAGTAGATTAATAACGGTCAGTCTCGTGGGTCAAATTTACTCAGATTCAAGTCATAATTCTAGGAAATGATAAAAAAGACCATGAGTATGTGCATGTGTTAAGTTTGTGCACGCAGTCAAGCCAGTGTGTGAGTGTGTGTGTGTGTGTGTGTGTGGGTGCGCGGATGGCAGCTGGGAGGCAGACACGGTCCAGGAGAATCATCCCCTAGCAACTGACCTTTTTGCCAGATGGCAGCTCCAGAGTAACAGCCACCCAGCATCACAATGGCCGTGGCCTCCTAACATCTCCATCACTTCATCATCTTCTGGCCTTCCACAGCCTGTCACACAGGAGAGAGGGAAGGTTAGACCCATCCCAGCAAATGCACACGCGCGTATATGTTCTCGAGCATCCTGCTTGTGCTTCTCTTGCTTCAAATCCAAAACATCAGTTTGAGTCTGTGTTTGCCTGCTCCCACGTTTATGGGGTGTGCGGTGGGCCAGTGGAAGGGATGAGAAAAGGACTGATTTAGGAGAGACACAGCGAACACTCACTGCTGTCCACAAACCTTCAGACACTCTCAAACCACTGTTTTCCGTTGTTGGGTTTTCTGCACATAGTGAATCAGGGTGGGAATGTGGACAGACTACTCGACCACGGTGAGCAATCAGTATGATGTCTGTGGTCAGGCTCAGTGCCCCTATGGAGTGAGATGCTGAACAAGCCCTGCAGTTAAGGTGGAAGGGATATAACTATGCAGCATGTGTTTGTGTGTATATATACATCTCTATCTATCTATCTATCTATCTATCTATCTATCTATCTATCTATCTATCTATCTATCTATCTATCTATCTATCTATCTATCTATCTATCTATCTATCTATCTATCTATCTATCTATCTATCTATCTAACTAGATAGATAGATAGATAGATAGATAGATAGATAGATAGATAGATAGATAGATAGGTGTGTGATGTGTGTGTGTGTGTGTGTGTGTGTGTGTGTGTGTGTGTGTGTGTGTGTGTGTGTGTGTGTGCGCGTGTCGCACAGATGTCAAAATGTTTTCAGTTTTGGCCTCCTGCATGTGAACTCACATGAGTGAATGTGCTTGGGGTGATAATATATTTTGAGTTATCAACACCCTCACACGCATACGCACACTGCAGGGATTGGATTGGATTGGATTGTTTTGGCTTGATGGCCTTTTCTCTGTTGGCCCATTTTTTGTTGATATTAAATTCTTTACTAAACCTCAAGACTGCTGAGACAAAAACCTCATCACTATGGACCTCTAAAAAAAAAACACCTAGAAGTGCTCTTAAGTTCATTTAGAACACCAAATGGCCAGCTTTAGGTACCATTCTGAATGCACAGGCAATAATTTGGTGAGAACAATTATCCAACAAAAAAAACTAAAACTCCCTAGTTACACATCTGTGAATGGTTAACCTGGTAAAGCCAGATATGTGACAACAAACAGATAAAGTGCCATGTCAGACTGTGTTCCACTGAGATTAAGCGTTTCAGATGGAAAACTGTGCGTCAGAGTGCGACTTTAAACCGCGACGTACTCCAAAGGAGACGATATGCTAGCAAACACTGTAAGAGCTCCGGTAAACAGAGCTGTAATGATAGGGAAAGACTTTGGGAAAGGACAACCAACAGTAGAATATGTTTACAGACATCTGACAATGTATGGGTACAGCGCAGCAACATTTCAGCTCTGAGATCCACATGAAACATGAGCACAAACTGTGGGGGAATCCATGTGACACTACATAAGCCTGTGCATAATTTCACCTGTCAGCATGGATGAAGCACGCATTTATTTAAATCAAACAGACAAGTCAGTGATAAACTGCACCAAGATGTGTCTGGGCATACTGAATGTTAACACTTCTCCTCAACCTAATGTATCTTTGTGAAACTGTCCATTCCTGGATTTGATTGTTTTACTTGCCTATGTGTGAGATCAATGAAATCCAAATGACCACAGCACGGATAAAATAATTTACTGTTTTCACTTAACCAGTAAAGATGAGTCAGCTTGTTTTATTGTCTGCTGGCCATCATCTGAGGCCCTGCATGCCCTCTTTGAATCAATAAACAGCACTGAGACATTTTTGACGGCATGCGCTAATTATCTCTGTTCTAGTAATACTCTTGGAAACAAAACGAAGAAATGCTCTGCTTTTGGTTTTAATTCCGAGCTGTGTTTTACAGCGACAGTGGGCGAGAGCTCAGCACTGACACAGCAGCAGAGGAATGTTTATTTGCTGCAGTTTAGGAGCTGAGTGGCTTGCAGGAACTATGACACATTCCTGTGTCACAGGCTCTCCCGCTCACAGACACACTTTGACATTCACACGTCGGCGCCCCATGCGTTCATTCACAGCTACAGAGACGTATGCAGCTATTCCCTGCCATTGCTTTACCCACGTCAACAAGACGTGGCACCTCTGGATTCTGAAAGCGTGCCCAATCTGTATGCTCATTCACTTAGTACTTAGTGTGACATGCATTACTAGGCCTAATACTTCCCCTGTGTGTAACAGAGTGCATGTGTGGCAGTTGTACTGTACAGTGACTTGAAGATGAATTATTCACAGCTTACTTCAGCACTACAGAGGACCCCTGCCCACAAAGTGTGCAAACGTGCACGTGTTTGTGAACTGCCATGTGTATGTGTGCACTTCTGTGTTTGTGTGGCTGGCTGAGCGTACCTCTCCATCTTTCCCTCTGCAGTCCTATCCATTATCCCCAGCATCTGGCAGCCAAAGCCTGTAAAGAAGACATTTCTCTTGGCAAGTGTTTTTTAAAGGCAGTGACACAGGGGACAGCCAACCACAGGAGCCACACATCTTCCAATCTACATTCATACTGAGAACTGCTTGCATAAGAGAGCCGCCCCAGTCTCCTTCTCCTGCTCTCATTTGAAACACACACACACACACATTTTCTCTCTGTTTCACACTTAAAACGCACACAAGATACTGCTCCCACCCGCTTCTGTCTCTCTGCAATATACTCACCCCTGCTTTGAGGCCTAATCGCTTCCAGAGCCATAGTTATCCTAAAAAATGCGTGCCAGCAACCTTTCAATACATTTTACACTCTAAAAAGTTCCTTAGGGGCTTTAAATTAACATTATTTTCTCATTGACTGTAATGTATGGGCTAGCTATTTGGTTTTTTTGACAGGCAATACCTTAGGTACAAAGTTAAATGAACAAAACTGCATTTTAAATGTCATCATTTTACATGAAAGGGCCCTGGACCAACAGCACTGTCTTGAAGAGGAGAATATTGAAAGAATAATTGCACCCTGAGAACACCTGAATGTGACCTTGCTTGACACTCAGCTGCTCCATAATAACATTCTTAGTATAAGTGAAATGGCACAATAAGAGCATTAATTAATACCACATGCATCTTGTCGCCTGTTCAGGGTACAGCTGCAGCGAGCAGCTTCTATGAACAGCAAGCATGTGGGAAGACACTGTCGCTTTACTTGGCGCTAGTCACTGCGTTTTCTGGCATCTGGATCTCCTAGAACACAAATGGGTGTGTTAGCTTGATAGAATAATGAATTTGATTTTGATAGACTACCAGCTACCCATCTGTCTCACAGCCAGACGATTTTGACCATAAATCTTCTGGACTAGAAACAGCTCCGTTTGACGGCAGCTTGATTCACTTTTTTGAAGAGGGATGAACTAGCTGATTTATGAAAGCCTGTAAGTCAGGTGAACTGCACACTGTTTTGCCTACACACTAGTCTAAGTTTAAATCTGTGCAAGTGTTTACCTGTGTTTGCATTTGAAATGGGGCCTCCTGACTTGCTGGTAGTTTCACTCTGTCATCAACCTTCTTTGGCTTCATCTTCAAGAATATACAGCATCATCCATGGAAAATAAATGTTAAAGGCAAGATAAAGGTAGATAAAGGAAGATAAACATATCTGTCTGAGGAAATTAAACCTGTACTTTGGATTTTAGCAAAAAAAAAAAAAGAAGAAAAGAAACAACTTGATGGCTTTCTTGTAACAGTAGCTAATTCAAAATGAACACACAGATATTAAATGTGACTGCTGATCACATCCTATATGAGTGTACGTCTAAACTAGTCTTCGAAATTAACCTTTGCATTGAGTCCACAATATGAGAGAGCTCAGCACAACATGTACACAAGTGTGCACATCTTTTTTTTACTGTTGTGTATACATAGGTCATCTCTTATGATAAATGCCTTAAGACAGCACCCTCAGGGCACAAAAGCTGCTCAGATCGCGTCAGTATCAATGAGCTGTGCTGGCCTGGAAATTGAAAAATGCTGCCATCTAGTGACAGTAGTTTCAAATTACAATCATGGTTTTTTCAAATAAAGTTATAATATTCTTTATACACTCACCAGACACTTCACCTTGCTGGCACCAGGTTGGACCCCCTTAATTCTTCATGGTATAGATTCAAAAGGGTGCTGGAAACAGTGAATAGCTACAAGTATTTCGGCCCGCCTTGACATGATAGAATCATCTCAGTGAAGCTGTCATTGCCATGATGCTGAAGCCGATCCGCTGCACATCCATGAGACATCCATAATAGCACCACATAGTTCTTGCAGATTTGTTGGCTGAACATCCATGATGTGAATCTCCTGTTCCACCTCCTCCTAAAGGTGTTTAATCGGATTGAGATCAGGTGACTGTGGAGGTCATCAAACCAGTTTGAGATGATTTGAGCTTTGTGACATGGTGTGTTATCCGGCTGGGAGCAGGCATCAGAAGATGGGAACACTGTGGTCATAAAGGGATGGACATGGTCAACAACAATACTCAGGTAGACTACTAAGAGGTCTAAAATCTGACAGGAAAATATCCCCACACCATTACTCCACCACCAACCTGAACAGTTGGTACAAGGCAGGATGGATCCATGCTTTCATGTTGTTTAAGGCCAGATTCCGACCCCGAATGTCACAGCAGAAATCAAGACTCATGAGACCAAGGAACATTCTTCCAATCTTCTATTGTCCAGTTTTCTGTTGTTCAGTTTTTAACTGAGTGGCACCTGGTGTGGTCTTATGCTGCTGCTGTAGCCCATCTACTTCAAGGTCTGACTTGTGAATACCCTTGTTGTAACAAGTGGTTATTGAGTTACTGTTGCCTTCCTATCACTTACTGGATATTTTCTCTTTTTCAGACCATCCTCTAAGACTGAGATTATGCAAAAGATAAATCTAGCAAGTAGTAGTGCAAATGGTCTTCATACATAACATATACAGTATAAATCTGAGAAACAGCACCAAGAAGGTTTGATACAGAAATATCTGTGAAATCTCACTTGTCAAAAAATGGAGAGCTGTTGGGACACTTTTATAGAGAATGACAGGAGTGAAGGCACTGTTTATGGCAGCGGGGTTGAATGAGTCTGAGGGGGAATGAGCTCTGCTGCCTCTGTAGTGTGAAATGGAGTAGGTGCAATGGATTGTCTATGATGGAAAGCAGGGTGTTCAGTGACCTCCTGTTCCTCATTGACTCAAATGCCTCCAGATTCTGACCCATAATGGTTCCAGCCTTGTGGATTAGTTTGTTGTTCTGCCAGCATCTCTAGCACTGATGCTGCCTCCTCAAGCAGACAGCAGCAAAGCATTCGCTACAACAGACACAAACACATTGAAGGACCTGAGCTTCCTCAGAAAGCACGGTCTTCTCATCCCCTTGTTTTACACAGCATCTCCAGTCTGTCATTCAAGTGAACAGCCAAGTACCTGCAGCTGTACACTGTTTCCACTTACTCACCCATGATGCTAATGGGCTTAATCACAGTATTTTTCCTCCAGGAAGTCAACCACTGTCTGTTTTGTCTTGGTGAGATTTAGGAGGAGGTGATTTCTGGCAAACCAACCCACAAAGCTCCTCACCTGTACTCCGACTCTTAATACAACCAACCGCTCCAGTGTCATCAGAAACCTCTGCAGGTGGCATGATTCACTGTTACTGAAAATGTGAGGTGTACAGCGTAAACTGGAAATGGTGACGGGACTGTCCTCTCTGATGCCTCGGTATTGCCACCACCTCAGACAGGGAACTGTACATGATCAACAGGACCCTAAGAGCCTTCATTAGGAATTAAGTGGGGATGTGGAAAACAACACTAGACGTCAACTTCAAACAAACTGCACAAGTCACCAGCAACTGCAAGATTTACTACGAAGATGATCTGTCCCCACTGCTGTTCTGGATAGGCCTGAACTGCCTCAGCCAGATCATTAACAAGACAAAGCAAACATCAGCCACCTCCTCTACATGGATGACATCAAGCTGTATGCCAGGAGTGAACGTGACATCAGTTTACAGCATCTACAGCAATGGGATCTACAGCAATGACATCAGAATGCCATTCGGACTGGAGACATGCACTACTAGAAGGCAACATTGCAGACATTGAGGATAGCTACAACTACCTTGGAATCCCACAGGCAAATGGGAACCATGAAGAGGCCGCTAGGAAAGCTGCAACCGCTAAATATCTGCAGAGAGTAAGGCAAGTCCTGAAGAGTCAGCTGAATGGGAAGAACAAGATCTTAGCAATCAACACCGACGCCCTGCTGGTCATTAGATACTCTGCTGGGATAATAAGCTGGCCAGAGGAGATAGAAGCCACTGGATCAGGAAGATGGACACAACTGATCATGTGCTTAGTGAGTACCTCAGGCAGCAGGAACCTGGGAAAGAAGAGGAGCAAGAACGGGAACCATCATGAAAGCTGTAAGCACAAGATACACACACACAGATATATATATATATATATATATATATATATATATATATATATATATATATATATATATATATATATATATATATATATATATATATATATATATATATATATATATATATATATATATAGCTAACTTGTAGACTTAAGGGACACCCTGAGCAGATTAAGAGGAAATGCAAAAAAATCAATAGGAAGACTCATTTACCTGTAAACCATTTACAGCTATTCAAAGAGCAGTTGTTAACGTAAATTTGCCTGAATTACGTGAAGCTTTGAACCAACTCCTTGGAGAACTTCCATAGTCTGTCCCAGCGGGTATGCTAAGGAAAGCTAGCAACTTTCCTGGAAGCAGCTTTAAAACACCAAACCTCATCCCAAGTAGATCCCAAGTTTTTGGATTATTAACACAAACCGTTTGTGAGGTATCTCTAAAATGTCTTTACTCTGAGATCAGATCATATTCATAAAAAAAGTCTTATCAAAGATGTTTAGCTAGATCACTGGTTCCCAGAGTGTGGGCTGCGGCCCCCTGGTGGGCCGCGAAGGTACTGAGGCGCGGTGGGGGGAGGGGTGGGGGGTGCGCAAGAATAACAATTAATAATATATGAATTAAAACTGCTAATAGGAGGTGGTTAGTTTACTATATTGCTCATTAGTCTGACCTAAATTTACTGCTCTTGTACTGAAGTTTGTGTCCCAGTGGCAAGTAGGTCACATACTTATAGGCATTAGCACTTTACATATGACTGGGTAGGATTAGGAATTTATAGCCAACAGTCTGTGTTGTTTATATTATTTGAATAAAAATTTTCAAGCAAATTCTTGTATTTTGATGAGAGTGAAGACCATGTGTCTAAAGATTCATAATTATACTGTAATACAATGGTAGGATGCTACAGTAAAATATAAATAATGCATTAACAATGATGAAATAGACAGCTGTAGTAATCTAGTGATGGAAAGTGTTTCAAGTCGGTAAAAACGTGCAAAATAGTCATAATAGAGACTCAAAGGGGAGTGCTGACTGAAAGCTTCCTGTTGAAGACAGGTGGCATTTCTTTGTAAATTCACTACTCACACAAGTATTGTAAGCAGACTGTTTCCTCAGAATTGTAAAAGCTGCACACCACAGGTATATGATGTTTTTCAAGTAGTTTCCCATAAAGAGCTTGTGTGAATTGTGCTGAACCACAGAGGAGTCGTCATTCAAAATACTACATTTTCATTCAAAATACTTGAGTGGTATGGATGATGATGTGGCATTTGTGTAATCTACTTACATTTAAGGCTGCAGATTACAAACGTAATGACAAAAGCACTAAGAAATGGTTTTGAACCGCACAAGCAGCCAATGGTTAAACTGACAAGAAAACTCCATCTGTCAATAATAAAACACTCTGCACTCTTGCGCAGTGCAGTTGCCTTCATCAGATTGTTGATGGGTGTGCTGACATTTTACAATTTACTTGGCTTTTACAGCAATATCCCTCACTATATAGAGGGATTTTCCAGTTTTTTCAGTTGAAAATAACTAAGTAAAAAGATAACTTACCAAACACCGGTTTATCACTTTAACATTTGTGTGCAGAAAACATCATCTAACGAATCATTTGATCTTTTGCACATAAAGCAGTTTTTACAGAAGTACTGACTATTTGTATTATGTTATTATTTGTAGTTATTTGTATAGTTATAGTGTAGAGTTTGGCGTTTATTTACAAAGAGGTACTTTTTTCAGTTACACCTGGAATTTGTATGTGGGAGCAGCCAAAACAGATTTTCCTCAGCAAAGGACAGAAAAGGTTAAAGCTAACCTGAAACAGGCACAGCAAAGAGCTGTGATATGGATGCAAAGGTCACATGAGGAGAGAGCAGTAACGTTTAAGGTTATCCCTTCTAAAATCTGCTGCAGGTGTGTTTCTCAGAAAAAAATACACTGCTTACCATAAGAAGGCAGAAAAAAACAGAAAAAAAAGTTACATATTTTGGATTTTAAATTTAAAATATTGAACTGTTTTTGTGTCACCGTAGTAATACTATAAATATGTATTTGAGGGTTACTGTACTCTAATGTACAATGTAATGTACCTTCTGTGCCACTAAACTAATTGAAAGATTACAATTATAATTATATAAATGAATTATCGTTAATTTTATCTACCTGTTTTTGTAAAAGCTGGACTACGGAAACAAAACTTGATATTCTGCGTTTGTAAGTGATCCTCGTGTTTCATGCTGATTAAAACTTAACTTCAACACTTCCTTTACTTTAGAATCCGGACAGATTGATTTGTCTTTCCCCCCAAATAATTACTGTAATTCTGAATGTTAATACGAAAGTCAAAGTTTGTGGCTTCTTGCTCGAGCTGTCATAACGTATATTATATTTTTTGTTATTTTCATCACTGACACAGTGAAGCTAAATGACGGGATTCCCGACCATAGCAGACCGATAAAATATTACTTTTAGGCAAATATGTTGAGATCCAAACGTGTGCAGTTAAAGCTAATAAAGTTAACATCAAATATTTGCTTTAACAGTTGTCATAATGAGATTTTATTTTTTAGTGTCTAGGTTTTGTTTTACGCAGATAGTGATCGAAAAAACCCACCATAAATCTTTCTCATATTATTACCTCAATATATCATACAGATTACCACAGGTAATTTTTATTCTCTACACCCTTAAAATTTTGCATGGACTGATGAACCTTGCTGTGTATGTTAAAAATCAAAAAGGCAGGTGTAAAACCTACTTCACTATAATAGTTAATTGAACGATTCTTTAGTTTCTCGTTATAAGTTAAAACAAGCGTGTCTGAAGAGTCGTCTGAGGTCACTGTGCCTAACTCTTCTAAAAGTCAGCTTAAGGTGTATCTGTTTACTCGAACACAATGTGTTTGTAACATGTTTGCACCAGTTCTGCTTTTATGCAAAGTACAATTCTAAATTTTCATTCCTGTACTGCTCTTGACTCCACTTTTATTTATTGTGCTTTTTTTTGTTGTTTTTAATTAGAGCAAATAATTGTTATTTTGTGTGCGTTACTTAAATTCCCTGTTCTTTTAATTTTAGATTCTTTTATCTTTCATTATCTTCTTTTTCTTTTATTATTTTGTATTTCTTCAGACTCTTTTCTATAAAACACTTTGTGACTTCTGTCTATGAAAAACAAGAATTGGTGCATGCTCGCTTGGATAAATCGATAAAGTGATATCCTGTTAGTCACTGTTAAAATTGTTTTTATATTTTTTTAATATTATACTTAAGTATCTCAGTTGTAGTCTTCTAACTTTCGTTCAGATGTGACACTATGAAAAAAACTGCATTTATCATATCAAGCATTTGATAAAAAACATGTTTAAACAAACCAAACTCACATTCACAACACAGCCCATTATGGGGTAACTAGTTTTCACCCCAGGTAGAGCAGATGCTACATTTAAACTGTGAACCTCTAAAGGGATTGGAAAGATTTAAGATCCAAACTCAGTATCGTCATGTCTTTGAAGAATGGAGGCATAAACTGAAGCACTTTTTTTTTTTTTTTAAATATCAGCAGCTGAGATGTTTTGCAGAAGCACATTGACATATTTAAATTACTAGCACCCATAAACACCCATCAGAAATAATGATCTCAAAAGACTTTTATGTCAAAATGTTCTAATCTGTTTATAGCCTGTTTATTAAATAATTCATATTATAGCCTAAAAATGCATCAAACCATGATTCTGGAGAGTAAGATTATAGCAGAGGATTGGTATTCACTCAGATGGTGAATACACACCTCAGATTAACCCTTTAACTGGTTCATGCAAATGTAACTTGTGTCAAGTCAAATTGTGTTGAAAATATACTGGACATATACACTAAATGCATACATGGCCCACCGTGATCTGAATTTCAATGCAGTAATTTTAAACTAAAATTACTTCTTTTTTTGGGGGGGGGGGGGGGGGGGGGGGGTTCTAGACCAAATGTTAAGCACTGGATAAAAACATGGTATCAAACCCAGCACCAAAAAGGATAACCTACATATTGAAGTGGTGTTTGAAAAGGTTTGTGAATGTTGTATAGGTTGTGGCTCTAATGGAAAGTCAGAGTGTGTATTGATGTCAATCTTAAACTTTGCTGCTTGTGTTTGGAGTTTATTTTTTGTTTGTTTGTATCTTTGTTTTGTGGTTATTGTTCAAATTAAAAAAAAAAAAAAAAAAGATATTCTTGAGAGGAAAATAAAAGAATGTGAAAATCCCATTTACAATAAATGTAACTTTATTGACAGTAAAAAGTTTTGAGAATATCGAGGGGCGCGCGTTTGTAACTGCAAGAACATCTTGGAAAGCAACATGACTTCTTCTTCTCTTTCTTTTTTTTTTTTTTTTTAAATAATGAGGCAGTTGTACATCTTGAACTTTGAGGTAAAGTGTTTTGTCATGTTACATCATTCACAAAATATTGTATAACATTGAGTCCACACAAGGAGACAAAAACCCATGCCTCACTTTCACTTCTTGAAATTACTTTACATTTCAAAAATAATTCACAATTTAGGTAAAAGCAGAAAATGACAAGCACACATGCTATATTCCATTCACACACACACACACATTTCTCTACTTATCAAATCAAGTGCATTTTAAATTACTTTTTTTTCTCAAACATTTTCAAGTACATTTTGCTTGCTATTAAAGGAAATAAAGTTAAAACTATGAAGCAGCAAACCCACAATAACAAGTAAGAATACTGAGTTTGGTCTCATTCATGTTCCCAATATTAACATTATTGGATAACTCACCATACTGTAGCAATAAGGTATTTGGGTGCTATAAAGAAGCAGGAGGTAACATTTCATGGACTTGAGGAATATGCTGGATAAGTTTTGGAATATAGCTGATTAAATACACCAAGGCTGAAACAAACAACACTAAATAGATAACCACAAGTGACAACTGAACAGATCCAAAGTGATTCCTTGTTAATTAATTTTGAAATAATTTATTAACTCACTTATTATTATGGAAATTGTCTAAAATCTCAGCTTCAACCGCTGAGTGCGAAACCACAAAAGAATGGTTTTAGCTGGAACTGATGTTTAATTGTCAGTCACACAATGCAGCAAACTTGAGTGCAGACCGCAGAACGCTGTAGGATTCTGTAGAAGGCCGGCTTCGTTAGAAATATACTGGCGTTGCAAATTAGATGACCAGTTATTGTGAGCAATAAGCGATTCATCAGTGCAGTTGAACAATTGGAAAAAAAAAAAAAAAATTGTAAAGCCATCAAGTGCTTCAGCAAAGATGTTCATATATAAGCAGGGAACCTAAAAGTGCAATCCTGTATAGGTATAGCACCCTGGGCTATCTCAGTCGGACTCTTAATATACACTACATGGCTCATGGTCTGATCTGCACCAGTCTTCTAAGGCTTCCAAAATCCAAAAACAACTATTTTAGCTAGAATTTAGCCCTGAACTCCCATTTTTGAGTTCATTTCCTCTATGACTTTTTTTTCTGAGTTGACTCCACGCACTGTTAAAACCACGCTGTAAACAATATGTATTCCTACAACAGCGCACCACTGTAGGAGTTAAGGCAATCCCTTTCTGTGCTTTGTCTGTGACCAAAGCTCCTCCTGAACATAGAGGCACAAAGCTCTCAGTGCATATTAAGCTTACCTGACACAATTCACAAAATACCCTCCACAGCAACAAAAATGAAGCTCTTAGTGCACGCTAAGCAATATAATTCTTAAAATGTACATGCCATGTTTTTCTTAACTGCATCTCCTAAAAGTACTAACTACTTAAAATCACTTAGGAAAAGATGGCTAGTCAAGATTTTTGAGCACCAGACCCCCCCCTAATTTTTTTCACTTAAGAGGAAATCCCCAAAGAAGGCACTTTTAAAGCAAAACCATAAGTTTTGCTATATGATTTGATATGGGAGTGCAATCAATCATAATTTGTCTCTACTAAACTTTGACTGGTGCAGTACGAAGTTCCTTCACTCGCGTCTGCCTTGGTATAATAAATATTCTCACAATAAAATCACACAGGATTTAAAGCAACTGATCTGGTGCAGAACAAACGTGAGCCAACAACTTTATAGAGCAGCAGTCACCTCTCCTCATCCTGCCAATGTCCCCTCTCCTCAGCCCACCTGGTGCTCTCCACGGCTGATGTGAGATGAGAACTCGTAGCGGTCCTGGCTCCGGTGGCCACAGATGTTGCACTCGAATGGTTGGCGGAAGCCATGACAGCCCATGTGGATGGTGAACATGACATGGTCCAGAAAGAGGATGCGGCAATGCCGACAGTGGAAGGAGCGCACAGGCCTGCCATCCCGGTCTAACACCTGCACAGTGTCCCTGGAAGAAATGGGTGAGCCAGGGCTCCTCTTTACTATAGTGGGGGGCACAGGACACGCTCTCTCCCACTCTGGGTCCAAGTCTTTGGCCTGGCTGGGGCTGGAAGTGGGATGGCTGCGGGGCAGTGCTGAGGTTTGGTAGTGGAGGTGGTGGTTGTTGGAGGTACTTGTCGGGGCAGCAGCCCTTGTGCTCTGCTCTTCTGCTGTGCTCTCTGTGTCTGTGGAGTCAGGACAGCCATTGGGTGAGGTGGTGTGGCTGTGTGCTGTGGGTTGGTCATCGCGGCCTTCACCTGCCTCCCGTACAGCCAGGCCCAGAGACACTGGTGCCAGCCCACCTCCACCATGGGCCCGGGGGCCCTGAGGGGTCATGTTGCTGCCAATGGAGCCCATAACTGTGCGGAGCTCGGACAGGAAGGTGGGATGGAGCTGAGACAGTGCAGGCGACTCGTGGTTCTCACCTTTTCCTCTGGTGCAGTGTAGCTGTGAACTGGCTAGCCCAGCTGAGTCCCCAACAGACTGAGAACTCATGAGGTCCCCCTCTTTTTCGGAGCCAGACGACAATTCATAAGGTGCTTCAGGTGGGTCAAGGTGCATGTGCTTTTCACCTATGAAAAGAGTAAATATCAGTTGAAATGAAATCTTCCCTGAATTGATGAAAAAGGCTAAATTTGACCAACTGTCTTGGCACAACTGAAACCCAGTGTCTCCAAAGTGGCACAAGCACGCTGACATTGACCGCAGCACTTAAACTGCAGCATTTTTTTTTTCAGTATCTTATCAAGCTAAAGATATATCTCACTTTTATTATGGAACTATAACTAAGATATACAAGACAATGTGAAATACACTCACCCACCCAACCTCACAAATAACAGTAGTTTATAATAAAACTCACCCAAAAACTTCTGTGGTGTTGACCTCTTACGTTTGGTGATGCTAATAGCCAGTCGATCCACAAACTGGATTTTTTCATTGATTGGCTGGAGTGCAGGTTTAGTAGCTGTCTCCATATTTACTGACTCCTCACCTACAAACAGAGAGCATCAGTCTAACATCAATCTACTGTCAAATTATGCATATAAATATGATAAACCTGTTGTTCAGTCTACTTGCATTTATAATATGCATGGCCCGTTGTCTGTGAAATTTGAGAGTTTTATGTTTATGCGATGTATTTACCCTGTGCTGTCTGTGTGTTGACAGCTGCCTGGTGGTCCAGAGTCTTTTGATAAGTATGGCAGCGCTCCAGATGTTCCTCCAGTGTGCTTTGTTGCTTGTAGCTGCGGCTACAGTAGCTGCACTTGAAAGGTTTTCCCACTGTCGGAGAAGAAACTGTGATTCAAAGGAAAAAAAATATTATATTAGAAAATATTATATTAATTTCATCTGAGATAAAGATAAAATGGCTAAGCTGATGAAACCTGTTGATCAAATATAAGGCTAATTGTTGTTATTTATTTATGGTTGGGGATTTTTTTTTTATGGAAAAAAAAAAAAAGTACTGGATTTCCCCCTTATCTAGCAATTCCTGAAACTGACCTATGTTACTTGACAGAAAAAACGCCTAAGTCTTAACCGCAAGGTTCCACCTTAGTAAGCTGTCGGAAAGACTGACGTCAATTCACTGAAATCCAGTTTGCAATAATCTTTTCTTCGAAAATGAACCTTTGAGACCTGTGGAGAGCGACCAAGACCTACTGTAACAAGACTGTACATGAACACCTGTGAATATCTGTTCAAGAGCACCAACAGGATTTCCTGTTTTGATACAGTTAAATGTCATATTCTGTCATGTGTTTTACAGAAAACTCTCATAAAGATCTATTTCCTCTGAGATTCAAAGAAGTGGGGAATGGACCATTCTAATAAATCTCCGCTTTATTTACTTACCTCTGTTTCACACGTTGTAATTATTCACACTATGGAATAGTATTACTTTGAAACAATAACTATACAATTTGTGAAAAATCTCCTCATGGAATGTATCTCATGTGTTAGGTACTGTTGTATGGCTGTAAAATCTCAGAGCTCTGAGCTGATTCTGGCTGTTATCCACCAGTGTTAGCTGGCCAGATTATGTATGTGGATTCCAAATTCTCCATATGTGATGTGGGTGTAGCAGTTGACAATCTGCCTCAAGTGTTAGAGAAGAATAATATGATAACATCTAAGAGGTCAATCATTTACCTGCATGTGTGCGTAGATGTCCAGCCAGTGCATCTCTCCGGCGGCAAGCATAATTACAAATGGGACATTTGAAAGGCTTCTCTCCTGAATGCAACTTAATGTGGCGCAGCAGGTTTCCCTTCTGGGTGAAGGAAGCTCCACACTGGTTACACTGGAATGGGCGCTCACCTGCAAACACAGGGATGGACAGAGGATTTGAGGGGCAAATCACACTAGGAACTGCCCTCAACAAATGCTTGTCTTGTATTATTATGAGCACTGCCTTGCTGTTTCTTCTTACCTGTGTGGCTACGCTTGTGCACCATCAGCACATTGGGTCCAATGCAGATCATCCCGCACACCTCACACTGCAGCTTCCCATTGGGCAGTCTGATAGGTCCTGGTGAAGCAGAATTTGGACTGGCCAACTCACTGTATATGCTTGCTCTGTCTCTTCCAGCCCCAGCAAACTCTGCAGTACCTTCTTCCATGGGGTCTCCCCGGTCATTATTCCTGTCGTCAACCCTCACAGCCTCTTTGTTCTCTGGCTGTGGAGCACCTGATGACTCGTCATCACTGCACAACTCAACCTTGATGGAGTTTGCTTTGTACCGAGAGAAAGAGGGGAAGAAATGTATATTTACTTACTTATGTAATATGAAGAAGGTATTCTATACAAACCACATGGCTGCAATGTAACAAAGGAATGATAACTAACCACTAAGGGAGCGGTGTGGTGAGGACTGCTGACTGTTTGGAGATCTCGCCGAAGGGCCCTGCAACCTGCCATAAAAATCCTGTTCTGTTGATGACTCTCCTCCATTACCTGAAATACAAATATGCCCATGTTATTAAAGTAAACACGAAAGTCTGGTGGAGACAGCACACGCCAGTGTACAGTAGTTTTTCTTTTATATCTACAATTACCTTGTGTGTATGAGCGTCCATTGCAGTCATCAGCATTCATTCTCTCACCAGATGCCTACAGAAATACAGTTTAAAGGCAGACTGTAAATATTATTCTTTGTCATTCATAGTTAGAATTTCTGTATAAAAATGTTCAAATCTCCCTCCCAGAAAAACTTCATATCATACCTTGGATAATAATTATATAAAATATAAATGGAAGAAAATAGATGGATTGATAATTTTAGCAACAGCTTGTTGCTTCAAGAATAAGGTTTTTTTTTTTTTTTTTTTTTTAAAGAAAGAAGTATGCTTTCTCTTTCAAGTGTTAAATAACAAGTTCACTGTAAACTTATTAAAAAATAATAATAATAATAAAAGTACTTTAGTAAACTTGAGGTCTCCCCTACAATCTCTGTATCCTTTCGATTCTTCTCCACCAAGTAAATGACTAAGAGAGGCTCCACATTTATGGCCAAGAGAGCTGAAGGAGGAGTTAAAGCTTGCAGGGGTAAACAGGATAGCTGCCGCAGCTTCACCTATAAAGCATTCCAGTGTGCCACCACCACAATGTTCCTTATTTGATACTAATATCATACTGTGTTATATTAAATTAAATTGCATTATGCTGCATTACGTATTGGCTGCAACATATTTACAGTATTACTTTTTTATTGACGGATTTGCAGTTTTACTATTATTGTTATTAAGAATAAGATAAATGTACTGTAGGCTGTGTCAGGCCTTCATAAAACGAATACTGCACAGCAAACAAAGTGAGGTATGCAGACTACACCAAGACCAGACTGCACAGGCGTTGCTGAGTTACAGCGTCTTCAGACATACACTTGGCTATGTTCATTTTCATTGACCAGAATAAATGACGCTTTAAAGCTGAACACAATTTCAAAGACGAGAGAAGCAAAAGTACAAGACGTTCAAGGCTGCACCTTTTGCTCAAATGGATGACAGCAGTGGACAGAGGAGACTTTGGAGTGAACGGGGAGGGAGGGGGGCGGAGACAGCACATCGCAGGGAAAAAAATTAATATCCTGTCATTGGCCGCGCATGGGGAGCAACAGGCGCTGATGCAGCCGGGAGACGCGCCAGTCACACCAGGGCACGGTGATTAAAAAAAAAAGGGACGCGCACCGTTGCCGACCCTTGCTTGACAAGCAGACCCCCCCCCCCCCCCCCCCCCCCCCCTTCCCCAGCGTGAGCGACCGTGCAATAAAACATATACATTTAGAAATAACTGCCACGGTTCTCCACACGCAGGGCTGCTACTTGTTTTAGCCGCTCGGTGCATTTGGTCCGTTATGACAACAATCAGCTCACGGACAGTCGAGACAACAACGAGACACAACGGCAATTTGTTGCAAGAGTTCCACATTGTCCGCATAAACGAGGCTGTCATCCAACACTGAGCACGTCAAACTGGCCTGGGCTTTACAATGTTTCTCATGAGCCGTTGCTATGGCACCCGACCACACGACAAATGGCATTCACCCTACCAACTACTAAAAAACATGCCGTACCTCCAAATTAACACCGATGGATGGTCTTACCAAGAGCCGCAGCGGAGTCCACAAGCCTCTTCCTTACCTGGCGACCGATCGGTGTTTTCCTTTTAATTGTCTGGATAGCTGTTTGTTTTCCCAGGCGACGACAGCATCTCCGGGATTTTTTTCTTTTTTTTTTTTTTTTTTCTTTTTTTTTTCTTTTTTTTTTTTCTACCTGGGAATCGGAATCCCAAACAACTTCCGGGCCCATGCTGGGATACAGACCAAATAGTTGTACATCAGATCTCCTGATTTGGTGATTGTCGAATGCATCGATGCATGTCTGGTGGCCATAATGTGGTGAAATTTATGCTTTTGGAATAACTCGGACTCTACAAAACACTATAAATTGCTGCTGCGCATGAATATATTTTGTGAAATACTGGCTACAGTATGGCCAGTGAGCCTGCAAGGTTTCAGTAAAATAATGGCATATGTAAATAAATGCGCCCCTATAAACAGATGTACATGTAGAAGCGTCTTACAGAAAGCAAGCAGATATTAAAAGAAAAACAGGTTGAAATTATCATGACATGGTTTACAATTATACTTCATGTGTGTCGCCAGGAGGTGGCAGCAAACTGCTGTTTGGGCCACACTTCCCAAATGATCAACTGCAAAGCCGTGAACACACAGTGGAAGTGTGTTATAAACAACAAAGTGCAAGTCTCTGTGCATTCTCCTGATTTATTTTGCAAGAACAATAGAAAATAATTACTGAAAAGCAATGCAAGCCAGCCTGTAAAGAACAGAGGGCAACTACTTGAATCGATTGGGCCTGTGCCACCGTAGAAGGACCTCATAAGCCTCCTGAAGCTTCACAAATATTTTCTCAGCATCCTTGCTGGGGTTGTGGTCTGGATGCCACTTCTTGGCCAGTTCCCTATAGCTTCGAGTTATCTCTTCAAGAGAGGCCTCTGCTCCCAGAGACAATATCTGTAACATAAATACAGTAATTAAAGATGAAAATGGTTAAATGCTGCACAGAAAATGTAGACACATACAGCACACATTACCTGCAGCGCCTCTTTTTCTCTCTCAGTGTACTCTTTGAGCAGTATTTCTAGCACCTTCCTCCAGGCCTCTTCATAGTACCCTCCTCCAGTAAGAACACACAGTATCCGATATGGCATTAAAAGAAGGTACTCCAACACACTTCTGAGCCAAGGGAGGAACCAGAAAATATCCAGCAGTGCTGCTATAGAGTCAGACAGATAGTACAGGGTGGCTGTGGTGTTGTGGAAAATACAGTAACCCAATGGGGCAGAGAAGGCCAGCCAAGCTAGACTGATCTTATAAAGCCTTGGACCTGAATGAAAGGTAAGGAGAAAAAAAATCAAATTTTAGAAAGCTATTTAAAAACTGAGACAGAAGCGTTATTATCAATGTGCATAGTGGAATCATCCAATAATCTCAGATTGTTCAAACCAGCCCACCTAATTTCTCTGTACTCCCAGGTGTCCGTGGAGGCTTGAACTTGCGGTGCTGTGCAGCAGTGACACTGGCAGCCAAGCTTATAGGAAGAGGTGATAATGTGCTGCCGTAGAATAATGGGGAGGTTATGAGACAAGCAGTCAATGTTTTTTGGAGATCAGAGGTCTGTTGGCCAACATTTGACACCAGATGCACCCCTGCACCCACGCATAAAGGCAACACGATCAAGTAAAAGAAACTGAGGGAGTTCAGTCCTATCATAGCCACAGTGCCAAAGTAGATCCCAACGCACACCTGTCCAGCAAATCTGACAGGATTTAAAGGTGGAGGGACCAAGATGGGAGGTCTTTTCCTCTCTTCCTCTGCTTCTTGATTGGCCTCACTAACATAAGCAGGGATGCGTATAAACTCTCGAACCCACCCAAACCCAAATCCTCCCAGTGTTAGCATCCATAACAGAGCATGGGTGTCTCTCCCTAAATATAAATGGTGAAGGCCCAAAGGCCCACCTACTGCCCACAGGGCGTAGGCAACAACTACACTTTTTACCATGAGGCTTCAGTGGATCACCTTCTATACAGGTCATCAGTCATCCTTACAGGCCTGCAATAGAGTAACAAAAAGTGTTAGTTTTACCGCCAAACCTATGTCAGCGTTTTAAGAGTATGTTGGTACAGTATTTACGATACTTCATGTATCATCGACATCATGTATTGTAATTTATCATTATGTGTTTTTGTTCTAAAGGATAAAAATGTACATATTTGCTTTTTTTTTATTGGTTTTGAATCTTTAATCCCATGTGCTTACATCATCTACTGATATGTTGTTTATTTCATTCATTTCATAACTAGACTGTGTTACACTGCCCTCTGTGATCCGTCTTTTGGTCTTTGCCAGGACGCTCAGAGATTTTTAATCTCTGCTCTCCACTTCCCTGGTTAAATAATATATTATGTAAGGGGGATTTAACTTAGCTCATTATGGGCATTGTCATTCACTCATTATAAGATCCAAAACACGGTGTTTTTGACAAAGAGTGAAACTATCTTTCTTTATAGACAGATGATATTTGCTGTTCTTATACAATCAATTTGTGTAAAAAAAAAAAAGAGAGAGTAGGTTACTTACTGAGCTCATAATTTCAAATCCTTAGTCAGAGAACTCCTTTCCAATGCTTTCCGTAGTTGAAGTTGCTGCATGTTGTTGCAACAGTTGGACTTTGGATCATGACAATGGATTTGCGCAGTGGCCTCAGTGCACAAGGCACAGCAACATGAGCCTATAATTGTTCAAACTGATAAGATGAGTAAAAAAAGGCTAAAATCAATGTTGATGAGGAAAGGACAGCGATGATAATGCTTCAAAGAGAGCCTCCGTTTGTTTTGTAAGGGAAACAATGACATTAAACTCTAAATTAAAGCATTAGGCCTATATATTAAACTTCAACATGGGGTGAGAACCCCCCCCCCCCCCCCACACACACACACACACACTACCCCAAAAAAAGCCTGTGCCCCAGCCAATAGTAAAACAATTTCTCTACAAAATCTTTATTTACAATTTTACTTAAAGGTACATAACATAAACTTAACATTAAGTATGTTATATCCTTTGTTTTAATCTTTTATTATACAAAGCATTTTAACCGTATAACATGATATTTATTATCATATAGGCTAAAATATCACATAATTATTACTAATACATCAGCGTGTCAGCAGCATTTCCCCTGATTATGAAGCTAATTGTAAATATGTGATATATACGTTAATAATAATTTAGTTCAGTTGGAGATGAAAAGTTATTATATACAGTTTCACCAACATATGCTTACAGAGGCAGCTTTTAGTCTTCCATCAAAGGAAAGTCACCAGAACTAGAAAAGTAAAAAAATGTTTTGGTTTTGAAAATGGCTAGAAATATTATGACAAAGCACATTCTTCTGTTATGTAACCGAACAAAGGCTTCCTGCCTTAACTATATGCTGATGTGTGAAAACACCAGAGACCCATTCTGAGCCAAGAAAGACTTTATATTAATCCCCCCAATATTCAGAAAATATTTTGCCAATTTATTAAGCAGACTAATGTGAAACAGTCTTGTGCATCTGAAGTAAACCCTGCCTTTATGAAGGTTATTTTCAGTTTTGTTGAAGGTGTCTTGGAGAGCTGTGTGGTTCTAGGGAAATCATTGCCACCAACTTATTTTTACCCAAGCATAGCTACTTGATCAGCCAGTGGGTGTGGCCCACACATACCTGTACAGTAGGCCAGGTCCACATTAATATTACAAATTGTTTGACGGCAAACACAGCTCTCCGTGGCTCCGCCTCCTGCGACCCCTCCTTGTTTGGTTTTCAGCGGAGCTAAGCGCAGCAGGTTAGCTCTTTAAAGCGAGCGAACTCTGCTAGCCACACATCCACGGCACATGCAGAGAAGATGCAAAGTCCCTTAACTTTTTAACTGTTCCCTCCCCCCTCCCCTTACCCCAGCGCCTTTAAGCCTAAGGACACTGTTATGGTTTCGGAGAATGGAAACGGACGACGTGTCGGTTAGAGAGCAACTTTTCCACAACCGCGTCCGGGAGACCATAGTAAGTAGCGCCGAACTTCTGTAACCGTCAGTTGCTATGCATATGAGGGTCCCCGCTAGCAATCCAAGTCGCATCACTGTGAGAAAGCCACCTCACTTAGATCTGTTTATTTGACTTTCCATAACAGTGGCACGACTTTTATTTCTCAGCTGTAGACAGCACGTCTCACTTTCCCACAGCGAGCAGAGGTGTCTTTTTTTTTTTTTACAGTTAGAATAATGGTGAAATGTACTTGTTCGCACGGTTAGCTTGAACCTGTGTACAAACTTTGCACGGATGCAGCTGGTAAGCAGGCAGCGGAGAGGCACGGCTTTTTGTTGCTATTGATGCTGATAATGGGTTTTGCGCTGCTCACTCGCAGTTTTTTTTTGTAAAAAGCAACAGTAACTATTGAACCTTAGACTCGGTTCAGTTACAGCAAGGCACACGGCTACTGACCTTTAACCCTCACATCACCTAGAGGGGGCCCGTCTGCTGAGATTGCTGAAACAGCCTGTCATTAAAAACACTGTCAGGCAACATTTTATCACCTTCATGTCTTAGCATCAGGGGTTGATTCATCAACTTGTTTTGCTTTGCTGGGCTCTAAATAGTTGTGGTTTGCAGAAGATCCTGAGGGGGGGAAAAACGTGAGGTTTTAGGGACAGCAAGAGTGTGTGTATATGGATGAACTGTGTGAAATGAAAAATAGTAATTCCTGTGGGAGACTGAGTCACTGCAGCAGCAAAGAAACTGAACCCAAAAGAGCTTTTTCAGAGCTGGCATTATGACTGTGATCAGTTATACTGCGCTTATTTGTGTGGCAAGTCAAAATTTCTGCTATGAAAAAGGCTCTGTCGCGTTTGACAGTGAAAACGTCTAAAGCAGTATAGTTTTGGTGTTTTTTTTGCAGCTGACTCAGAAACCGTCCTCCCTGTTTTTCAAGTGGCAGGCGAAGATATTTGCACATTAAAGCTGTTAATGGCATTTCTTCTCTGCCCACATCAGGCATCACAAGCAAGATTACATCCTCTGGAAAATGCCACTTAAAATGTCATTCTATATTTAGGAAGAGGTGTGTGTGTGTGTATATATATATATATATATATTAAGTTATGTAGCTGTTCATAGAACAGATTTTACATGAACAACAAACAAAGTGACTGTATTTCTTCTAATGCCCTTGTTTTGTCATTGTCCCTTTCAAATACCTAATGCTATTAGCCAGTAGTGAGTCTCCAGCTTACCTCCTCTTTACACTGCAACCTCTCAGGCTGGTCAGCTGCCCCAGCACCTCTGGTTATTAATGGCTTTAGGCCAAGCCTATCTTTGATCAGCTTATTTTAAAGTCATGAATCTGTGGGAGAAGTGCATGTGTGCTAGGCAGAGAATAACAATTTCCCCTGGAAGAAACAGTTGGATGAGGCATTTTTACAGGTAAGAGCCACTCCTTGATATCCAAAAATCAAATATATATATATATATATATATATATATATATATATATATATATATATATATATATATATATATATAAAAAACAATGTTCCATTCATCCATCCTTTTTTTTTTCACTTATCCAAGTGCAGGATTCAAGCTCAACTGCAACTGCTGAGCTTGAAGCCTATTCCAGTAATCACAGGGCGAGAGGCAGGGTAAACCCTGGACAGTTCACCAATCTGTTGCAGGGCTAGCACAGAGAGGCAGACAACCATTCACACCTATGGCCAGTTTATAAGCACCAATTAACCTAACATACATGTCTTTGGACTGTGGAATGTAGCTGGAGTACCTGGAGAGAACCCACACAGGCACTGGGAGAACATGCGTGCTCCACAGTCAGTGGATTTGCACCCAGGACCTTCTTGGTGTGAGGCAACACCGCTAACCGCCCCACCATTGTGCCGATACGCTATTACTGCATTGTATTTATTTTAAATGTCAGTTAATCTTATTATATTTTTTATAGTTGTTTAGTCTGTAATCAGATTCTTAAAAACATCCCCATTTCTGAGAAGGCAAAGCGGTAACGTTGAGACTCTTTGCTTTAAAATGACTGAAATCGGATTAGTTACCGATTGAGTCTCTATAGCTCAACTAAAGATATGTTTGACCAATTATTGCAACTCTTGGTTATAAATAGGTCTGCACCAATTGTGAAATGCCGAGGTCTGTGAAGATGTAAGGAAATCATAATTTAAAAAAAAACACTGAAGTGTTTTCTGAAGTCTCTCAGCTCTTTACGTTCTGTATTTGAACATTCAGTCAGTGCAAAACTGATGTTAGACTACAGATAAACATCAGCTACTTCTAAAATGTCAGCTTATTTTCCAGTAGGCCAGTGGCAGCCACCAAGGCCATTATCAGCCAAAAGAGGTGTTTTTATACCAACGTGTCCGTAATAGATGCATATATCTACTAGGTCAGCTATTAAAGATGCTCTCGTATACTTACTAGATGCATTTCTAAGACCTACAAACCTTTAGCATTAGTGGGGGTTTTTTTGTTTTTTTTTACATATGTTATGCATCCAGGAAATTATCCTGCTAAAAAGTTGCTGCAAAGGCAAATCCTGTAGGCAGGATAAATGCCTGTAGCTATTTGCCTTCCCTGAGAACAGATGAGATTAATTACATAATAATAAAAATATTAATAGTGAAATACCTTGTTGGAACAAAGACAAGTGGTAAATTCTATGGTTGACTGAGGGGGAGGGGGGAAGGCAGTTTTTATGTGAAACATGACATTTTCTGGCTTTTAGTCAGAATGATCTCAGCTGTACCACTTGGTGCCAGATACCCGTTTGGCTAAAGGCATAATAACCAGCTGATAATCAGTGGGAAAATGTGATTTACAGCCAAGTGCATTTCTTCACTTGAGCTGATTGTGTTATTATAAATCACCTTTGATATCAGCAGAAAGAAGAAAACTGAAGTGTAGATTAAAGAGATTGACTATATGAGATGGGGTAAACAGCCGAGCTAGGAGTGCTCATCCACAGCCCGCAGCCTGAGCCTAGAGGGATCAAGAAGGATCAGTGTCTAGCACACTAAAAGGTCATGATGATAAAATCTTGCTGTGGAGAACTGGAACACCCAGCATCAGCACACACTGATATCTATTCAGAAAAGAGCACTGTGTTATTTATATAATACCTGAGTCTGAGGCTGTGTCTGACTGAAACAGTTCAGCACTCATGTGTTGGAGTCTTAGGAGTGACTTTCTGTAGCACTTTTGAGAGAAGGAAAATAGGGGATGGTGTGGTTATTTTGTTATAGAGCTTTTTTTTTTACTTTTTTTAAAGTTTGTGAGAGCCTCGATAATGAAAGGCACATTGTCACCCACTCACTCATTTTTTTTTCTCAGACTTCTATAATTCCATGTGAGCTCTCCTGCAGCTTTACTGCAAGTTTTAGTTATTACAGACCATTGAACAGATTGTGCTTAATGTGTGTTTTCAGCGTGAGCCCAGTTTGGGATGGAGGTGCTTTGCTGCTGTTCTTCTGCTTCTTTTTGAATTTTTATGTGAACTGCAAGGCCTGCAGGATGAAAACATTTGAGCTTCAGCTGTTTTTCTTTTCTTTTCTTTTTTTGGTTCTTGTTTTCCTCAGCAGAACAACATCTGAGTTACTCTGCGAATTTTGAAATACTCTTGAGTTGGGAATTTGTGTTCAACACAGTGACGTCACTCTAGATCCTGAAATTCTTTGTGGCCTTCCAGCTCTCGACACAGCCAATTAGCACGTGCCCCCGCACACACACATGTTTCTCACCCAATACCCATCCTTTGTTTTGCACGTTTCTTGTTGTTGAATTAACCATAGCAAGCTCCCTGCCAAATTAGACTGCATTACTGAACAACTTTCACAAACTGAGCTGATTAGTTGTTGTGTGCAGTCCTTTGTTGTTTGCATGGTTGCGGCTATTGTGCTGCCACTGATCATTTCCACTCACACAGACTCAACTGTTTTATTTCACATGGCAAGTGCAAGATTAAGCTAATGTAACAAATGTTTGTGTAGACTTGATTTTTACATCCTTTTCAGAAACAGGTTTTGCATCATGTCACATTTCCTGAGCCTCTCCCTCTGTTTGTTGCGGTTTGTTACCTTGGGGACAAACGTCCATATAGTGCCACACATACAGGGCTCCCCGGAGGCTTTGAAGCAGGAATGTTTTCATTGATATTTGTGGTTTGGCAACATCAGTTCATTTATGAGTCAGAGCGACACTTTGTTGCACAGATATAATTTACCGGTACTGACGTGAAGTTAATGGCACACTGTTTCGTCCTCAGATAAATCAACATTCACTATTGGATCAGTCGCATCTCCTGCATGTTCAGCAACTGGCTTACATTGCTGAGCTCGTCCTAATTGCTCAGGCATATTTTTTTACGCTTGAGTGTGTTTCTGAGCAGCAGCTATTATTTGTGCTTCCTTATTGTCACCTCTGTGGCAGGGACTGGTTTGAACGATACACTGATGCAAAAATGTGGTTGTTTTATTGAAATGTAATTTGTATTTTGATCCATTGTTGCCCTCAAGTAAAGAGATTTAATTAGAGTTGGCATGTTGGGGGCTTCGCCAGACAACAGATTGCTCAGTGAAGACAGGTTTAACCTAAATTTGTTGCTTTAATGTAACGCCAGCCAGTGACATTTATAAGCAGTACGGGGGTATCACTCGCTGGCATTAACCCTTCTTTGTTTTGCTCCCCCATAATCCTTCTCAGTTTATCACTGTGACCTTTTTCACTCTTTTTTTGGAATAAAGGGGGTAATCTTCATACTCCATCTGTCTTTCTTAGCTTAGGGAAACTGGATGCTTTTGGCTGTTCTGGGGACCACATCTTCTAATCCCCAGATGTCCTTTCTGTGCTTTCTTCCAACTTATACTGAACCAGACATGTGAGCAGTTTCAAATCTATGGCTCACCCATCGTACTGGGCATAACATGACAGGTCATTTCCACAGCTACACTTTATTTATGCAGTTTACTGCTTAAACAAGTAAATTGCCGGCCCCTTTTTTGAGGCCTCTTCTCAGGCCTTGGAATGCGAAAATAACAGTAACGTTTTCTTTCTGTTTCTTACGCAGATCTGTGTTCTCCTGTTTACATGCCTTTACATGCTGTCCTACCTCATCCTTACACACTTCAGGAAGACTGCAGAGTTTGTCACCGGTGAGTATTATGCAACACACGAAGACTTCTCTATGAGAACGTTTTCTATCAAAGGCTTATAAAAAATTGCCTGCAGTAGAACCGGTGATGATGTTGACAGGCACACATGTCTACATTGGTGGAAGAGTGGGTGGAAGTAGGCAATACTTTTCAACCAAGCACAGGTGGTGTTTGGAAATTACCCTTTCTATTTTGAGCAGTCTTTGTTTTCTACTTTGCGTGCAGGCTGCAGCAGGCTCTCTTTTTAGCTGTATTTAAAGAATCCCCAGAAAGCTCAATAATGCTCAGACAAGCACTAAAATCAATAGTGTTTGCATACATGAACGTGCTGTATATGCACCCTAGCAGGAAGGCAGCTGTCAGCTTCAAGCTAGATGTGACAAAACATGTAGCCACCTCTGTAGGTAGGATGTCCGTGTACCCTAAACATGATAAAATAAGTTTTTTGTTTTTTTGAAAACTGCAGGCTCTGCTTTTGTAATGCACAGGCATTACAAAAGCAGCCTTGAATTGAACTGCTGCAGTGAATTTTTAGTCAAGCAGTCACTGTGTGATTAAAGTGCAGACTTTCAACTTTAACTGATGTAATTGATGTGGTTTAATCAAAGTATTACATTAACTGTTAAGGAATTACAGCCCTTTTTAATACATAGTCTCCCATTTTCAGAGGCTCACAACTAACATAATTTTAAATATAAGGATAGTCCTTAATACTTGGATGAAAATCCTTTGCAGTCAGTGCCTGAAGTCCAGTAGCCATGGACATCAAAAAACGCTGTTTCCTCCTTTGAGATGCTCTGCCAGGCATTTACTGCAGCCACCTTCAGTTGCTGCTTGTTGGTGGGTCTCTGTGCATTCAGTTTTGTATGTAATAGCTGAAAAGCTGCTCTACTGGGTTGTGATCAGGTGACTGACTTAGCCATTGAAGAATATCCTCATTATTTGCCTTGAGAAACTCTGGGATTGCTTTTGGAGTATGCTTTGTTCATTATCCATATGCGCTGTGAAGTGCTGACTGATCATTTTTGGAGTGTTTGGCTGAATCTGAGCAGAGAGTATAGCTCTGTACGCTTCAGAATTCATCCTGCTCCAAAACGGTGCAGGCCCTTTTGGATGTTTTCTGGCCTTCTTGTGCTGGAGTGTAACCAGTCATTTGTGCCTTGTTGTAAACCCTCTGCATTTCCATTCATGAAGATGTCTCTTGATTGTATACCTTGATAACGACACTTCTGCCTCCTCCAGAGTGTTTTTGAGCTGGTTAGATGCTGTGAACTTGTTTTTCTTAATCATGTAAATAAGTCTGTCTTCTGTGGTCTTTCAGGCCTTTTTGGTGTTGCTGAGCTGGCAGGTGCATTCATTCTTTTTTAAGAATGAACCAGATTGTGATTTGGCCACTCCAAAGGTTTTTGCTGTCTCTCTGATAGGCTTATTTTGTTCGTTTTTTGTTTTTTTTTTCAGCCTAATGGTGGCCTCCTTCACTTGCATGAATATCTTTTTGAACCTCGTATTGAGAGTGTCCGTGAACAGCTACCAAAATGCAACGTCACTGGGAGTCGACTCCAGATCTTTTATTTGCTTAATTTGAAATAATGAAATTATAAATGAACCGGCCTCACTTGGCCATGAAACTGTCTATCAGTGGTCAATGTCAATTAACTTTAGAGCCTCTGAAAATGGAGGATGATGAGTAAAAATGTCTTTAATTCCCAAACAGTTAATGCAATATTTTTGCTAAAACCTTTGAATTAAAGCTGAAAGTTTGCACTTCAGTCACATCTGGAATGTTTTCTTTAAAATCCAATGTGATTGTGTTCACATATTCTTAATGTTTAACACAAAAAAAATCTGTTAAAGTTCTGCAGTCTGACTGGAGAACTTTAAACGGTTACACAATAAATCCAATAACTTGCCACAATTGGAAGCAGATGTGGGATGTCCAACTAGCTAGATCTCTGCTTCACTGTGTGGATGGGTGGGAGCCTGGGAGATGGCCAGCTGCTTTTTTTTTCTTTTCTTTTTGAAAAAGAGAGGAAAACCTGCTATATATTAGCTCACTGCTGTAAAAGTCTGTACATCAACAACAGTGGAACAGTTGTGCCCTGCAGCTAAGTGACAGTTATGCAATGGCACCGCACAAAGTTGTTTTTGACTTTAAAGAGTCAAGAACTGGTTTTTGCTCCTTAGGCTTATCTTCATATTTCTCCATCTGTGCCAATATTGACATAGGAAAATGGTGTAGTATAACGTGCTTCACTACTGCAGTTCGTACAGTGGCTTTAGTGAGCTGTAGTTTGTTGCATGATCCTAAACTGTTTTTTTTTTTCGTCTTAAAGAGGGCTTTGAGACATTTGCAGAAGGGTTTGTTTGGTATTCTTATCGCTCCACTCTTTGCAGTATCCTACTCATAGGTAATTCACTTTTACTTGAGTCTTGGTACTGCTTGAACAGAATGTTCCAAACATGCTCGTCCCTCGCCCCCCCCAAATCTTCATGCTTTTGCTGCAGTTGTATACAGTACACACAAACATACACACACCTTTCTTATGATAACCTATTTGATTTGCACTTAGAATGATCTGTGCTTACACTTTCCTTCAATGTAAAAGTCAGGTAGTTACATGCATAAACAAATGGAGATCTGTCACTTGTGTAATAAATGTATTCCTACTCTGTTTTCTTCTAGATGATGTCGAAGACGCCACTGTCAACAAAATTGCGTAAGTGGGAAAACACCGATTAACAGGCTGATGTTAATCTGCACTTTGAGTGCCACTTCAAATGACTGAGCAGATATCAATTCCATGTGACGTGTAATGATCCAAGAGTTTGACTTTGACTTTATTGCCTAGTCTTGTGTCTGTGTGCCTATCTGTGAATATGACGGTTGGTTGCAGTGGCTGGACTTCCATGTCACTCTGCCCTTTGTCCTCACACGTTGGTGCTGTATTACCTTATTCATGGCCACCATAGCCTTTCATCTAGGCTGTGGTGTTTGAGGCTAAACACAAACACAGGCATGACACTCATAGATGGTCTTTCTCCTTCTTCCAGGCTGTGGCTGTGCACTTTCACCCTGTCTGTAGCAGTGTGTGCTGTGCTCCTTCTCCCCATCTCCATTCTGTCCAATGAGGTGCTGCTTACCTTCCCACAGAGCTACTACATGCAGTGGCTCAATGGATCTCTTATCCGTGGTACATCTGACTGTTTTTTTTTTTTAAAATAGAGAACACCAAATCAAACACCAAAGAGAAAATTGTAAAAACCACAGAAGATATATCTGTTTCAAACTGGAACAGAGTGAGGATCAGTAGTGATGCCCTCTAGATCAATACTGCACAGGCCTGTGTCCAAACTGATAATTATTATGGACAGAGTAGCTGTGACCTTACTGTTCGCCTCGGCCTAGTTTTCCAGCCACAGTAGAATGTCAGTGTCTTTTTCTAAAATATTTGTAGTGCCGTTTCATGTGACAGTAACCTCAGCTGTAATGTGATTTCATTTATTTTGTTGTTTAATTATTGGATATTTCATTGAACGGATACAGTCTTGTCAGTCTTGGCAGGACTGAGCCTCACAGTGGCCGATCTGGGTACTGCCAAAGCTGTTCTAACTCTTGAGCGTTTGCACTGAAATCTAACAAATGAAAAATCTCTCTTGGCAGGTTTGTGGAACCTAGTTTTTCTTTTCTCCAATTTGTCCCTGGTCTTCCTCATGCCTTTTGCTTATTTCTTCACTGAGTCGGAGGGATTTGCAGGGTCCAAAAAGGTACCAGTTTTAGCATAAGCTCACGTTGGAGACTCAAAATGATTTAGGACTGCAAGTTGACAGCGTCTGTTTTCACACCCTCTCTTCACACATCATCTGCTTTGGTTGTGTAGGGTGTAATGGCACGAGTTTATGAAGCAGTTGTGCTGCTGTTGCTGCTGGCCCTGCTTGTACTGGGCATTGTGTGGGTGGCATCAGCCCTCCTACATGACAACATAGCCCGAAAGAGCCTCTACGGTGAGTCACTTACATTTTACCCACAGATTCCTCAATGACAAGTAGTTTTATAGTTTTCATACAGCCGCTTATGATACTCTTTCTCTGAATTTCAGACCTGTGGGAGTATTACCTTCCCTATCTTTACTCGGGGATCTCTCTGCTTGGAGTGTTGCTGCTTTTATGTTAGTATATCTCATTCACAATTGCAGGAGTAGCTATAAACCTGGCTGTATGGCTTTTGCATATCATCATCATCTTTGTGCTTCTGTCCTCAGTGTGCACTCCCTTAGGGTTGTCACGAATGTTCAGTGTAACAGGCAGCCTGCTAGTCAAACCACGGGTGAGTCACAGACTCAGTGTCTTGAATTTAAACAAGGTTAGATGTCTAAAGCTATGCTAGCAACCCACTGAGTCAATATAACTTTTGTTCTACCAGAACTTAATCCATCTCCAAGATCCACTCTTCCTGCTGATTCCAAACATGTTACTTTTTAGTGTCTTTATGATATGAGATGCAACCAAAGATGGCATACTGAAAGCAGACAATAAAATTCTAAATATTCAATTTTGAGTGTGTTGTTGACAAACACACTAGTCAGTAGAATACACAAAGTAAATGAGGACGCTACGTACAGGTGGTAAACAGTTAAAATAAGTTGTGGTTGGTGGGAAAAGCAACATGAATCTGAGGAAAACCCTTTTTATGCCTCTTTTAAAGTTTAATTAGTTGATTTATAAAGTCTATTAAAATGTAGAGCAAGATAACAGAATAAATGTACATAATTAGTATGTAGTACGCACTTTGTAGAACAGTATTTACTATGGTTTAAACATAGCTTTCCTTTAACATGCTGACCTTTGCTAACTAGCAGTGAGCAACAGGTGAGAATGGGGAATGTCAGTGGTTTGGTTAGTTGTACCAAAGTATTAGACAACCTAAAATTATGGCCTAAATTTCTTTACTAGATTTCACTGCAGTCCATCCAAAAGTAATTTAAATATTTCAATCCAAACCCCAAATTTGAAGCTTGTGGTTGTGTCAGAACTCTAGAGCTGCACGCATGCCTGAAAATGACCATTTCACTTTGTGCTTGTGAACTGGTTAAAAAAATGAAATTGACTGATTGTTCCTGTCCTCTCTAGCTGCTGGAAGATGTTGAAGATACGCTGAGCTGCACCACATTTGAGGAAGACTCTCTCTCCAGGAAAATCAACTGTAAGTAGGTGATCGTGTTTACAGGAAAGTTTCCTCTGGGTTCTTTTCCCACAGTCCAAAGATTTGCATGTTAGGTTAAGTAGGGATTCAAAATTGGCCTTGGATGTGAGGTAAAGTACTTGAAGGGTATAGAAAAAGTACTTTGTGAATAGATGGTTAAAATGTGACTCTCTATATATATATATATATAAATCCCAGCTCGCTGGGCGGGCGGTCTTTGTCCTCCTAGCTCCGGTCCTCTAGCAGAGGCCCAGGAGCTTGAGGGTCCTGCGTAGTATCTTAGCTGTTCCCAGGACTGCACTCTTCTGCACAGAGATGTCGGATCTTGTTCCTGGAATCTGCTGGAGCCATTCTCCCAGTGTGGGGGTCACTGCACCGAGTGTTCTGATTACCACTGGGGACCACTGTTACCTTCACCTTCCACATCCTCTCTAGCTCTTCTCTGAGCCCTTGGTATTTATTGAGCTTCTCATGTTCTTTCTTGTTGATATTGCTATCACTTGGTATTGCAACATCTATCACTACGGCTTTCTTCCTCTTTGTCCAACACTACTGTGTCCAGTTGGTTAGCCATCACAAGTTTGTCCCACAGGATCTTAGCTCTGTTATTCTCAACCACCCTTGGGGGCGTATCCCGTTTTGACCGTGGGCCTTCCGGGTCATTTTCTGCACAGATGTTCCTGTATACTATGTCAGCAACTTGGTTATGGCGTTCCATATCTGTCCTGCCTGCTAGCATCTTGCACCCTGCTGTTGTGTGCTGGATTATCTCAGGGGCATCTCTGCACAGCCTGCACCTGGGGTCTTGCCTTGTGTGGTAAACCCCAGCCTCTATCGATCTTGTGCTTAGAGCTTGGACTCTGCCATGATTAGTGCCTCTGTGCTGTCCTTCAGCCCAGCCTTGTCCTGATGTATTCATGGATCTTTGTTGTTTCGGGTGCTGGGTTTCGGGTGAAACCCTCCATGCATGGTAAGGAGCTTTCTTGTCTTGATGTCAGAGGCTTCTGTCTTCTCCTTTAGCCAGCTTATTATCCCGAATAAGTAAAAATAAAATAACAGGTTGCTTTTTTTTTTTTTCCCCCCCTGTCTGATTCTAGGTGGCAGTACATCCTGCTGGGTCAAGCTGAACATGGAAGCTCTGAAAAAAGAGTACCAAGTCGTCCAGAGTAAGCGTGTCGCTCTGGGTAAGACTGCCTGAACAGGCTGCTCTCTGCTGGGTTTCTTGCACAGTGATTACAGTATGTAATCATTTGTTGTCACTTTTCTGTCTTTCTTGTTTTCCCCACAGAGATGCGTAGGAAAGCGTCCCCATGGCAGCGAAACCTGGGCTACCCGCTGGCAATGCTTGTGCTCCTCGCACTGACGGTACTTGCATATTTATCAGTATAACCATTAATTGTGCTTAAATTTATTAAGACCAGAAGTGTTTTTTTTTTTTTTTTTTGGTTTTTGTTTTTTATTTATTATTGTTTTGTAATTTCCTCTTGTGTCTGTAGGTGATGTGTGTACTGATGGTCTGTTTCAACGTGTTGGAGTTGCTGCTGGATGAAACAGCTTTGCCCAGAGGAATGGAGGTGAGGATTCTGTCAAGAAAAAGGCACCGTGACCCTTTTTAAGGTTGGTGTATAAAAGCTAGTTTACTATGTATGCATATTGAGGATTGTAAATTTTGTGCGTTGCAGGACCCTCATCTTGGGATGGCCTCCTTCTCAATGTTTGGCTCACTGGGTGCTGCAGTTCAAGTAGTCCTCATTCTGTATCCTTTTATCCCCCTGTCTTATAATTGGGTGCACATAGAGTTAATTAGTTGAGTACATTTGGCTCAGCCACTCACCAGGATGCCCTTGATATTTCACCAGGGTGTGTGTGGCGTTGACTCATTCTTTTCTTTTTAACGTAGCCTACTTCCTGGCTGCTATTTACCATTCTGCCTTCCACTGTTGTCCTTAAAATGAATTTCAGTTACCTGATGGTGTCCTCAGTGGTTGGTTTCTACAGTTCTCCTCTCTTCACTGGCCTCCTGCCTCGTGCACAAGACACCAACCTCACACAGGTACCTAACAGTCAGCCTGTGCATCTATTTTGTCTCACAGTTTAATATCCAGAAACTGGTGTTTTCACTCAGGATGGTAACCTTTAAATTCCTTTCAGATAATTGCCAACTGTGTTTCACTGCTGATCCTGAGCTCTGCACTGCCTGTCTTTTCACGCACTCTTGGTAAGCATGAAGCAGAAATGACAAATGGAGCATTAAAATATCAAAGATTATAGCCTTGTCCAGAGTTTTGCTAGTTTGCCAGAGTTTTGAGTGTATTTTGTGAGTGAGCATATAATTAAAACTGTGATGCATACCAAACTGTTTCTTGCTTATGTACACTGTAGTCTTACAATGCAGTGTGTACATGAAAAAAAGTCACATGCAGCTGTTAAATATTGAAAGAAATAGACACTGAGTCAGTTCAAATATAATGGAAAGCAACAATAACATCTTTTTTTTTGGCATTACATCAGCTTCACTCGTGGCAAAAAAATAAAAAATGGAAAGTACTCATCTATAAAATGTAGTGTTTACTTGTAGTTTTAACAATGTCCACAAGAGGGCGTTTGTATGCCATGAATACTGTGCCTGCAGGTGAGTCAGGGCTCTAGCAGATTTTTCACAAGTGAAACTTCTTTTTTGTTTTGCTTCTGTTCTTTTGTGTTAGGGATCACCCATTTCGACCTTCTGGGAGACTTTGGTCGGTATAACTGGCTCGGGAACTTCTATGTTGTCTTTCTTTACAACATGCTGTTCGCCGGCCTCACCTCTGCCTCCTTGATAAAGACCGTCACCTGGGCAGTACAAAGAGAGCTCATCCGTGCCTTTGGTCAGTCTACTTTCATTTTGAATTTATGAAGCAAGGTGAAAGTATGCTGTATCCATATGTACAAATATATATTTCTGTCAGCGACACTGAGTTGTGCTGAAATTCATTGCACTTGGATATCTCTTTCATAAGTTTCCCCACCTTTGGCCCCATTTCCCTATGGGCTGGTCTCTCTTCCTCAGATAGAAAGAATACAATTCTTTCAGGAAATTGTAAAGGGACAAGAGGAGAGAACGGTCCCCTTGGGGACCTTCAGGCACACCGCCCTAGACCCCTCACAGCACACACACACACACACACACACCCTCCAAACCTCCACCCAACACAAACAACCACTCGGAGCATGGGCACGCCAAACTCACACACGCATACACGCAATCCCCTTCCTCACAATCCAGATAGCATCTCTGCACTGTGGCAGCTCTGCTGCACTTTCCCATTGCCTCCCAGCATACTTTTTGTTCTGTGATTAATAGACTTTCATTTCACCTAAATCACTGTTTTTCCTAGCTTTTATAAATTTAGTGTTCTACCTTGTGATTGTGTGACACTATAGTCCCTTTTTCTTTCTTTTCTTACAGGTCTCCACAGACTACCTTTAACTGTGTCACGCTCTACAGTCCCCTTCAGACTCCTCCTGGCCAGTGGACTGTCTAAAATCCAGTGACTTTTTATTTTCCTTCTCACCACTGCCTTTCCTAACCTTTAGAAACTGAGCCACTTCAGAGGTGCACCCGTTGGATTAAAGGCAATCACAGCTCAGTCTCTTTGCCAGTTGGTACATGGATCGGGTCACCATGTGTGAAGAGACTGAAGAACGTGAGTCTGTTTGCACTGTGTGCAGTGGGAGTGCCGCTTGATGCTGTGTTCAGTGACCAATATATCAGGGTCCAAGTTTGTACTGCTTTTTGACTGCAAAAGCAAATATTAGTACAAGTGGTTACTGAGTCAGAGGTGTGACTGGAGCAAGGGGAAAAGGGATTTAAGCCATATTAGCAACGATAACAGAGCAATACCCCTGCAAAGTCATGCCTCGTAAAAAGAGGATCCTTTAATAGCCGGTTCTCTGACATGTGTGAACGTCAGCAGGGTTATTTTGAAATATTACATTCTGTCTGTGACATAATTTCCTCTTCCTTATTCAGGTCGATTGAGTGCTCTCTCTTTCTTTGTGGCTCCCCCACGCCTTCCTCTTTAAGTACTACCACTATTTTAAGATTGGGAATCTTCTACTTCCATGTGTTTGGATGTTTCATTCTTCACCAGTGTTATGTTGGTTAATAAGAGGAAGTTAGCGGGGAGCTAATGGGACACAGAGCACTTTGCCTGTCTGTGGATCTGCGGGTGAGGTTGATGTGATAGTCTGTGTTGGAGGTCTTTTACACGTTCAGTTTACCAGTAGGATTATGAGCGTTTTGTGTGAGGGCTTGTCTATGATTTACAAAAAAAAAAAAAAAAAGTCCAGAAAGCTTTACACTTTGTCTTATGCAATGTATTTGAATGCCATGTGACACTCACTAGGGGGAACTCACTGCCTTAAAACAATCAAACTGTGAATCATAAATAATTTGTGGGGAAAGTGCAATATTGTATATGTAAAAGCACACGTTTTAACTTTACCAAAAGTCAACTTTTCCAATAATTTTCTGTGAAGTTTATTTTGTTTTCATCTCATTCCTCTATGTTGGAAACTGGGGTGAAAATGTCAGAATTTCTGAAGATTATTTTTATATATATATATATATATATATATATATATATATATATATATATATATATATATATATATATATATATATATATATATATATATATATATATATAATGTTTTGTTAAAACTTCTATTGTCAGCATTATTTCATCATCTGATATGTGATGGTGATACTTTTGCTGCTGTATCAGCAGGTTATTTGCTGTTGGTTTGACCAGCAGGGGACAGTATCTCTTAAATCCAATGGCAAAGTAACCCTAGCTCTGCCTGGTTAGTTGTTGTACATGTATATTATATGTGGACCACTCTGAGGTTTACTCATTTCATTTTTTCTGGGAATATTTGTTTCCATTTCTTTTTCATTTTTCTTTTTCTTTTTTTTTTTTTTTAAAATGGCATCATGTATATTTTTTTTTAATTATTTATGGGCTTTTGGGAATCCATACTACACATGTTGATTCATTACTCTTAGGATTTGGTTAAAAAAGAAAATGTTTAGACGTGTTCTCAAAGATTCTTAAGAAAAACGTTTTGTTTACTTTTGAAATGCTGTTGTTTCAGATTTTCCTAAATACTTTTTTTTAAGCTATCATGTGACAATAATCAATAAAGATGTTTGTGTTTTTTAACCTCTTCATGTGTTTTTGGAGCACACATCAGGATACATATATGTCTTATTATTGTTTGTTTTTCCCCATGTAAACTATTTCTTTGATGCTGTTACATTTTCCAGAAAGTAGCATGTGGCCTGTAGTGGGTGTGTGTGACTGGTAAGGGGCATCTGTCCTCTGCATCCCTCCACCCTTTTGTTGCACTTCTTTAATCAGCAGCAGAAGAAAGCTGTATTTGGGCCTGTCTGTCAGCAGTGTCCACCCGCGACGCCACTGCAGCCGTAGCCCACGCTTTCCCCACTTCGATGCAAATGCCAGATAACCCTCCAAATCAGGAGAAGCGGCGCTCACTTAAGATCACTCCTTCACATCCCCACCACCCACCTCCTTTGTTTCATTCCTTTTTCCTTGCCTATTGTTCATTTCCTCTTTTTCTGAAGTCAGTTCAAGAAAACCCCAGCTGATTAATTTCTCCCTGTTGATTTTTTTTTTTTTTTTTTTTGCTTGCATTTCTTGTTTTGGGTTCTTTTTGGATGTTTTAATTAAGCTTATTTGGTTTAGGTTTTGTTTTTGGACTTCATTTCCTTTGCTAAAGGGAAATGAACTCAGATGTCGCCGTAACATTACTCGCACATCTGCAGGCCTGTTGCTCTCTGAAGTGAGTGACACATTAGGGAGTTAAAAGGTGTATATTAGAGAAAACTGCCAGTGTTTTATCAGACAGAAAAAAAGTAATTTGTTAAATGTGATTTTAGGTTTAAACAAACCCAGTCTGTTGCTGTCACTCGTGGGGTTAAAAGGTGGTGATTTGAAAAGTCAAAGGCAATTTAATAAGTGAAATTTACACAGATTATTCTCTATTTCCTTTGGATATGACTAGAAAAATGCATTTAGGACATCTGCTGATTGATGCTAAATGGGTGGAAAACATAGGCGTAGGAACCGGGGGGGACGGGGGGGACATGTTCCCCCCAATATTGGAGACAGGCGCATTTGTCCCACCTCAGAGTATTTACGGATCTGTCAGGTTTCCAATATGTGTCCCCCCCAATAGTAAACTCATTCCTACGCCCTTGGTGGAAAAATGTCCTCTGGTAAAATAAGTTTTAATTTGTGAGGTTTATTGCAGACTCTGCGCTACTTAAAGTCTTTCTAGACACCAAACTGTTTTGCACTTTGGAGAAATGGTGCAGTTTGTGTTTTAATTTTTCCCTCTTTTTTTTGGCCTTAAGAGCTTAACAGCTGTGGCTAACTGGATTTAATGATTTGTCTTATTAGGACACTGTGCACACATTTGCATCATGAAACAACACTAACTGACACTCTTAGCCTTGAATTTGGTTGGTGTAATACTAAGATAGCACTATTCCCTATAGCAGAAAGTAAAGCTTGATAGCAATGCAATCAAAGTGACTCAGTGGTCGCTTTTGGTCACACACTATAGTAATACAGGCCGGGAATATCAGGGACAAGGCGGGAAACGGCCAGCTTGTTATGGGAATGAGATAGGATATCTTTATTGTCAAAACATAAGAATGAAGTGGGGAAAAAGACACAAGAGTAGCTTTCCTGACAGTCGGCCGTTTGAAGTTTGTGCCAAAGTGCATTAAGGGCTGTTATTCCCTCTTTTCTACACTTGCAAATGCAGAATCGCTCCGGAAAAGGCGAGACTTGCTTGCTAATCAACTGATAATGGGCCACACTGTCCACTTGCTGTAGCCGCCCGCCATCCTGTGTGCACACTCACGGCACACTTACTTCACACAGTTGACTGGCGCAGGCCTTTGTTTCGTTGGGTGAACGGTGCAGCGTGACGTGTGTCATCGCAATTTTATTCTGTTCAAAATAGAAATCCAAGTGTTCAATATGTAATACATGCAATGCTGTGCAAAAGTCTTGAGCCACCCCTCATTTCTTTATATTTTACGAGGGAAAATGGGAAATGGGCGCAGTGATTTATTGAAACTTGTGCAACCATAAATGGAAATACAGTATAAAGGGCAAAAACAGCTTTCATCTATCCATCCATCCATTTTCCACTTATCCTTTTCAGGCTTGGGGGGGCTGGACCCTATCCCAGGTGTCATACGGTGAGAGGTAGGGTACACCCTGGACAGGTTGCCAGCCTGTCAGAGGGCTAACACAGAGACAGACAACCATTCACACCTATGGACAATTTAGAATCTGGTTTCCTCCCACACTCCAAAACACATGATATAGTTCTCCAGGCTCCTTCAAGGACATTCAAACCTCTTCTCTGGATGTTGCTGCCTTTTGTTCTCTTCTTTGTCAAGATGATCACACACTGTTTTAATAATGCTGAAGTCGGGACTCTGAGGAGTCCAATCCATGACTGATGGTGTTCCAGGTGTATTTTTCTATTTTTCAGGTATGCTTTTATTGAATTGGCAGTGTGTTTGAGATCATTGTCATGTTGAAAAATGAATCCATTTCCAATCAAATGACATAATAACGACCACGATTTTAACCAAAATTTCAATTTTGAATGTGTCACTACATAAGACCTGCTGCCAGTGATTTTTTTCAGTCCAGTTCTTGTGTAATTTTGCACACCTTAGACTTTTCTCCCTGTTTCCCTTCCTTAAGAATGACTCCTTCACAGCTACCCTTCCACTGAGACCATTTCTGATGAGGTTTCAGTGAACAGCAGATGGATCATCTAAAGGGACAGATAAATCTCTCAGGTCTTGTGTCAGTTTTTTGCTGGATTTTTTTTTCTCTAGTTTCTTAAGGACATGAAATTCAAATACTGTTCTGCTAAAGAGCGAGAGAGAGAGTGTATGGGGGGCTTCTCATGTCCTCTTTTTGTCCTCTACTTGTCCTCTACTTGTCCACTTTCCTCTTTTTTTTTTTTTTTTTCTGAGGAAACTGCACATCATGCCAAGATATGCCAAGTTTTTGGCCCATAGCCCTTTGGGAATCACCTTGTTGGTTCTACGCTTGTCAAACTGTGTTATCTTTGGCATTTTCATTGATTCAGATAAAGAAATGGAAACAGATTGTGTTTTACTGATAGGCTGCAAGTAACAAAGTGCTTAAAGACACAATTTTAAAAAATGGTTCTTTGCTCAGGTGTTTGCTATGAGTAGACACATTTCTGTTTCATCCTTTGAATCATCAGAGCATAAAAAGCAACTAACTCAGAGCTCAGTGTTAAGTGGATTAACAAACAAACAAAACATTCATGTGAAAATGGTCAGGTATGAGGACGGGACTAAAAAATGAAAAAGCAGCCAATGTCCAAAGAAAAACTTTGACAGAACTTCAGAAAGCCTGGGGAACTACTGCTCAAGACCACTTGAAAAAAAAAATACAACAAAGTCTGGCTGCCTGGGAACAAAAGACAAAAAAAAAAACTGGCTCAAGACTTTTGCACAGTACTTTACAATGTAAATTAATTTTGGGGATGGAGTTTGCAAAACCTATAGCATCATGTTTGACCTTTGACCTGCTTGTCAGCAGCCAGGAAGTTCCACCCTTCTCGGTCTATTGTCCACTTTAGTGCAGCATCGCCTCAACTTCACTGGTACTCTGTTTATTTTTATTTTTATAAGCCATATTCCAGCTACATCAGGCATGCTTAACCTTAGACATAACATGCAAATGTCCACGTCTCACGTCGCTACATGTGGCACACCTGAATTAAAAACATGACATGAAGTGATGCATTCCCCACCAACCCAGAGCTACAATACAGTATGTGCAGCTGCATTAGAATGAACCACCCTGCCTCTTCCTGCACTGATAACACAGGGAGAGACAGTGGACAGTGGCAGGCAGAGAGAAAGGATGGGTGTGTGAGAGAGAGGGGTAGGAGGTTGTTAGGTGTCAGTTCCTTGACTTTTCCTTTCCCCCGAACCCTTCTAATGGCCTCCATCTGAGGAAGTGGATCCTGCAGAATGTCTATTCAGCTCTATGAGACAGGACTAACACTTGAAATGTCAAAGCTTGCATTGTTTAAAAATGTAACTTCTGTTTTAGTGATCCTAACTTCAACCCGTGCTGCACTCTGAGACATCCACTATTATGAGCCGGTTCACGGTGCACCTGTAAGTCACTTACAACTCTGTAGTCAAAGGCACTGAGTTTAAAGACCAGCTCAGGTGCAAGCACAGCCGTGTGTTTGAAAAGAACAAAGCAGGGTAGGCTAACCCAAGCAGGAAAGATCTCGTTTTCTGTGCTGTGGCTTTGCAGGAAACTGAACCATTCACCCAGTCATGTACTCCCATCCTGAAATGAGGGAGTAAAATGCTAACAGCCAGAAGGAGGCAGGGGGAGGCTGGAGGATGGGGGCACCAAAATAAAAACTAATAATAATGACTTTTTTTTTTTTCCATCTCCAACCCACAGATGTTTGCTTCCTTCCTTTCCCTTTCATGTCAGATGGAAATCTTTTTTTTTTTTTCTTGTGTAGCTTTGAAGAGAAACACTGATGTGAGTAATTGTAGATATGAAAGTGTTTGTTACTTTTTTGATTGAGTTATTCCCTGTGTTTGTTACAAAGGCCGATATCTCTCATCTGTGTTGCCTGAGCCAGACTTAAACCTTTCTCTGTGTTTATCATAAGGACAGGAACATGCAGCTTCGCCTTACCACCCCTCCCTACAACATCCTGGGATCATCTAGAAACTTCCCCAGCAAGGATGCATTTCCATGGTCAGCGTGGAGCTCAGTGACCTAAGCGCCATCACTGTGCAAAATGAAATGTTTAGGGCTGTTCAGGTCAGGCACAGTAAGTCACTTTTTAATATGATTATTTTTTTTTTTTCCTGTACAGGCCGGGCATTATAAGTTGTTTAATCTTTATCTTCAGTCACAACAATCCATAAAGAAATATACTATATAAAACAGTCAGTAAGAACAGACCAGCTCTGGTCTGTTTCTCTGTGCAGAAGAAGGCCTGATGCATTAAATCTTCATGTGTTCCAGGAAGCTGGAGATAGGATAGTGACATACATGTTGACCTTTAATCTGCCATTAATTTAAGCTTCCCCCTGCGATTACAGATGTCACACCCTTGAGACGCAGTGATTACTTTCTTTTCTGCTCCCTCTTTAGGCATTATCAGACACATTTTTATATTTCTCACAGCTATTGTTCTAGGGTGGATAAAAATAATAAATTGATGATAGGGCCAGCGGGTGTTTCCACCGAAGAGGTCTTGAGTGTGCTCGGTTCAAGGGGGTCAGGCTAGTTCCCCAAACACAGGAAGGCAGCACTGTAAGTCATAGTCTGGGGGTGTCAAGGCTGGACACTCGTGCTCCATCTTTAGGTCCTCACCTTCAACTCTATCTATTTATAACACGAGCAGGGTATGCTTGTGATGGGAGGGATGAGCAAACAGAGGCAAGGGCATGTCCCCTGAAAGTAACTCAGCTGTCAAAAAAACTTTGGAAAAAAACTCCATATGATTCCTAAATTTCAAAGCTTAGAGTATTTGTTACTAACAATTTGTCTCAAAAAAATAAGAGATTCGTTTATTATCTTTGTTGTAACTTTACAGTTTTCTTTGAGTAAGTTACCTAAGTTTTCAGTATTTCAATTAGGGGGTGGGGTTCATGGTGTTAACGTAAGTGGTCAAATGATATGTTCTTTATATAGATGGATGGATGGAGGCGTGTGCTGCCGCGGTGGGAGCGCGCAGAGGAAGGGAGGGCAATCTTGTCCGGACGCTAATAAGAACCAATGGCTGGCGCAAGGTGGTCAGGAGCGCTGAAACGCGACAAAAGACGGTGGACGAAGCAGACAAGGAAAAAAAAAAAGAAAGAAGTGCCGATAGGGGCATAGCTTGATGGACAAAAGGGACAGGAGCTTCATAGGAGCGCCCAGAGAAATTCCAGAGTCAGGGAACTATCGGGCTTTGGGTGTGCGTCAGTTTGTGCGTCCAGTCCAGGAGGCAGCGTGGAGAGAGAGAGAGGCGGTAAGTGAGCAGAAATCCACAAAAACACCTGCGTCAAGACAGGCACCTCTGGAGGATGTTTGAAGATGATTTTTCAGCTCACAAGAGACGCAAGACAAGATTGCAAGAGATCCGACTGATCCGTGTTGAAATTTTTAAAACCTCCAAAGAGCCTACATTTTTATATTTTGGGTAACATAACGCATGCCAGACTTCAGCAGTAGACCTCAGCCAATCAGATCGCACAGTCACCAAAACAGTGAAGCACTCGCGTTGCATTTTATTTATTTATTTTTTTTTTGATTAAGCGAAAACACAGTGATAAGAAGTAACCTACATGCCCCACCACGCTGTTAGTCTCTGGGCTAAAAATATCATCTCTAATGATCCATGATTTGGAATGGACCAAGATCTGACCCTCATTCACTTGCTATCACACCTGGGCTAACACTGCAGACACTGTGAGGCACTGACTTCTGGGAGACCCAACCCTCCTCAATGAAGCAGTTCTGGTGGGCCCATTTGGCACAGCTCAGTCTGGTTGCTGTGTGGACTTTTATATGGCTGGTCCAGGGATGTGGACCAGGCCCGCGATACGGCACCCGTCCCAGGCCCAGAAAGCTCACAGCTATGCGCCTCAAGCAGTTTTTCCCCAACTTATCAGAGAACAACCTGGGGGCCAGTGGGAGAGCAGAGGGCAAGATCGCACGCAACTCTGAGCGTTTCAATGAACTTGTGTCCAATTACAACCCAGACATTGTCTTCAAGGACGAGGAGAACACCGGCGCAGACCGCTTAATGACTAAGGTGAGACTAGTGTTGAGCTGGGTTATCTAATACAATGGTAACAATAATTTCCATTATTTCCAGTGGTCGCTGGCGACTGTTGTTTAGTAAGTAGAATAAATGCGGAAACATGCAGCACCAGATTGACTAAGGGATGCTCTGATTGGACAGTGCCTTTGCTGGATGGTTGACCAGCTAAATTCACCTGAAGGGACAAACTGCAGTTTGCAGCTTGTTCTCTTCCGCTGCATCATCACACCTCCAAATCAAGTGATATAATCCCGTTCATTAATTTTCTGTACTATTCACTGCCTGCCCTTGCCAGTCTGTTAATAGATAAAAATGCTCAACACAGGCTAAGTTTTAACCAAGTCTTACTTCACTTTTTTTTTTTTTTTTTTTTTTTTTTAAAGCTAAGAAGATAAGGATGTAATTCAACACTACCCTTAAGAGGCTGAGTTCCCCTACAGGAACACTTCCTTTTAATCTTTAACCAAAGTCTTTGTTATTGGAAATAAAACACTTCCCATTACAGGTTCTCAGTGTGCCTAGCAGAAGAAGAATCCAGGCTGGGCACTTAAATTCCTGATTGATTACTGAGGATAGGTAGCCAAATTTACAGTGCCTTGAAAAGACAGTCCATGGCCTCAAGGATTTAAGATCCGGGCAGCTTTCAAGTACTTTCAAACAAGACATTTGGAATGCCACACTTCTGAATGTGAACACAGGCTACACTCACACTCAGATACTCAGCAGTTTTGGCTACTACGGCCTTGTGTGATTGTTTAGGATATTAATCTGTGTTCATTCTCCTCCCGTAGTGATTGTATGTGAGGGAAATCTGTGGTTGTATATGTGTGCCCTCCTGATACCCAGTTTGAGTGTGTGTGTGTGCATGTGCCCCTTTTTTTTTTGCGCAGATGTGAAAGACGTTCTTTGTGCGTCATTTGGAGACTCAGAAGGGTCGCCTATACAAAATTCCCTCCTACTGAAGTAATGGCACCGTCGGAAAAGCGACTATTGTAGTTGTGACAATGAAATGCCTCTCTTCAATGGCACTGCGAGATAAATGTACCCAGTTTGTTTTCTGTCCCTCTCTCTTTTTCTCACTCTTGCTGTCACATTCCCAAGTCCATGCCCATACATTCTTCCCCTCTGCCCTCTCTTTTTAGTCCCAACCTCAGGCCTCCACCACACTGCTTTCTTCTCTCTCAACTTCAGCTCCCATCATTTTCTGTCACTTTCTCTTTCGACTGCGTGACGTTATTTGTTCAAGATGAGCTTTATTGTCATAATTACAGGTTTCAAAACCTGCTACAATGCAAGTCACAAGATGGTGCCGTTCAGTAGATGTATGACTGTATCACCTCGGATGCTGACGTCATTATTTTTCAGTCTGCTATTTTGCAACAATGCTGACACAGTCTGTAACATTATGGCCCACGGGGGTGTTAGGAGTCGCTGTGCACATATTTGATCACATGTCTCAGGGGTGAAACTGAGAAACTCAAGCCTGGAACAATCTGGAAAGGCAGAGAATGGCCTTGATTATTCTGTCACCCTGTTGAAAAGGCCAAGGAATGTGCCAAACTGGCTACAGTAGGGTTTGTTCTTGTACTCTGATTGTTTGAGCAAGGTTGAGATGGCCTTTAGCAGAGTAGAGGAGGAACTGTGTGATGATGCCAGCTGACTAACAATCATAACCTGGGAGCCAGTGACAGAACTGGACAGTACTGGAATCACTGTCTGCTGAGGCGCACTGAAATCACTTTATGGAATTAGGCGTAGAACCACATATTGTGCATACCTTTTTTTTTCTGCCTTTTGTTAGGCATTGTTAATATTTATAACTGTCTATCACTTGCACTTTAATTTGGTGCCAGTACTGTACATGACATCCAGTTTTCTGTTATAGACAAATTGAGAACTCCTTTAAAAAAAAAACAAAAAAACATAAAAATCCAAACACATGCAAAATGAATTCAATTCAATTCAATTTTATTTATATAGCGCCAAATCACAACAAACAGTCGCCTCAAGGCGCTTTGTATTGTGGGTAAAGACCCTACAATAATACAGAGAAAACGAATGTACAAAGATATTCTGAAAACCTAAAAATCAACCATCTAACCCATCCCTTATGTTCCTGTGTTAGCTTGGGATTTCTGAGAAACACAGTACTGAGTGAAGACAAGTTTGTTTTTTTTTTGTTTTTTTTCTATGTTGCTTCTAATTGTAAGCGTTCCAAAATAAACATCTCCCATCTATCTCATTCTGCCCCTAGCGATGTAAGGAGTGTTTGAACAGGTTGGCTATTGCAGTGATGAACCAGTGGCCAGGGATACACTTGCGTGTGACAGAGGCCTGGGATGAAGATGGTAACCATCCTCCTGGCTCTCTGCACTATGAAGGCCGGGCTGTGGATATAACCACGTCTGATAGAAGACCTGATAAGTATGGTATCCTGGCCCAGCTGGCTGTGGAGGCAGGCTTTGACTGGGTCCACTATGAGTCCAAACATCGCGTCCACTGCTCCGTAAAAGCTGGTAAGTTTAAGAAGGACACTCTCATTAAAGGTCATGCTAGTAAAAATTGCTTTACTTCAATGTGAAATGTATCAGGATATTTAAGACTAAAAAAGGAACACAGTAAGTTTAGTCATCTTGGCTTTTTTCTGTTGATTCTCCTGCAGATCATTCTCTTGCTGTGGAGAAAGGTGGCTGTTTCCCAGGCTGGGCCTGGGTAACTGTTGCTGGAGGGATGCAGAAGACCCTGTCATCACTTTCTCCTGGGGACAGAGTCATGGCCCTATCTGGGACAGGCCAAGTCGTGTATAGCCAAGTCCTCTTGTTTCTCCATCAGGATCAACAAAGCTGGTCTACTTTTCTGTCTCTGGAGACAGAAGATGGACATAGATTGGCCCTTACTGCAAATCACTTGCTCTTTTTAGACCCACACTGCAGACAAGACAACAGTGAGTACCAGGGTCAATTTGCAAGCAGGGCCAGACCAGGAGACTGTGTTCTCATCCATACAGCAGAGCAGCAAGTACATCCATCCCAAATCATATCAGTTTCACTAACGGAAAGTCTGGGAGTGTATGCACCATTGACAGAAGCTGGAACTTTGTTTGTTGATGGTGTGCTGGCATCCAGCTACGCACTGGTGGAGGACCACAGACTCGCACACTGGGCTTTTGGACCTCTGCGACTCTTCTTCTCGTTCGAGCAGCTACTTTGGGGGGAAAAGGCAGAAGAACAGCAGGACACTGACAGTCAAAAAAGTTGCACTAAAACTCCAATACATGTTAGCACTTTGGCTACAAGGGACAAAGCAGGTGTGTATCTGAATAATGGCATTTTGATCAAGCAAATCAATCTGAGTGAGCCTCTGAGGATAGAAACTAAAGAGAAGCAGCCCTTGCAAACACAGTCATCAGAGGTGCATTGGTATGCTAGATTACTCTACAGTTTTGGATGTATTCTTTTAGACTCCAAGTCATTTCATCCTTAAAAACTAAAATCTATGCACACTTAATACATGCCATAGCCTACTGCTCCTTTGATACAATACGCTAACACCTCCAATTCCTTTCTTAAAGGATTGAAAGACACTGGAAATGCTTTTGCTAGCTTTTTTTTTTCCACTATTTCTTTTTTTTTTGTATAATAATCTGTCATATTATACATGCTAACAACTGTATAAGAAACTGAACATGATGAGACACTTTGAGCATGTTAATATAAAAACAGTAAAACCAAATGACTGTATCATAGTTTTGTTTTGGATTTTTTTTTTGTATGTTTTTTATTTCAGCTATATATGTAAAAATATATATTCTATTGGGACAAGAATTAAATCCCTGAATAATAGAATCTTTATTTTTGTACTTTCCGAATCATAATATATAAATATAAATGTTTTGTTTTATTATAATTTTTCTACTACTACATGTGCTGCATGCCCTTGCTTGTTTTCATGTCATAAATCAAATTAAAATGGAATTTTATGAAATGGCAGCCTGCTTTTTCTTTTCAGCTCTGGAACAGATTTTGCATGTCAAGCTGATTTTTATATTTTACTTATTAAGCAAAAATTAGTTGCGCTCTGTGGACAAAACAGAGATATGACAAGGAAATGATACGTCCCAGCACTTACAGTCGAGTTAATGTATGTTGTGTAACCCTCTGTGGAAATCCAGGTTAATGAAAAGCCCAGAGTGCTTAATATTCCCCCACACTGTGCAAACACTCTTAACTTTATCACAGTCACAGATCTTTGCTTTCCAAGGGCCACTTTAGGGTTTTTAAGGTTTCTTAAAATCTTACTGACAACACATCAGTTTGTCACAATTATCTGTTAACTGCGTCACACATTGTTTATGCTGTTTTCTGTTACATCCCGCTTGTGCATTCCAAAAAAAATTCTAGTCTGTCCTACAAAGTACTTTGTGACTTCCTACAGAGAGAATAAAATAATACTACTAAACATCTACTTTTTACAGGTTTCAAGTAAACTAATTTTTCCAAGGTTCATAATAAAGTGTAATTCTCTGTTCTGGACTAGTCTGAGGCTATACACCCCCCTTGTGGAGGAACTGAATTTCTGCACAAAAACGGCAAATACTCTTGATCATCTCTAATTAAACAGCCCTCAATTTGATTCATAACAGTTGTGGTAGAGTAGCTACTGGTGACAATGTTTACAATGAGATATTAATTTTTAAATGCACCTTTTAAGCAGGAGAACTTTGTTTCAACAGCAGACTATGGCAAAGGGGGCACTCCATACTATGTTAACAGAAATATGAACTCAAGACCAATTAATATTAATAAATCAAACCACAAAACAGACTAAACTCTATGTAATAAAAGTAACTTGGATTGTTTATTTTAACTATCATTATTACTCTTGTACCAGAATATATTCTCTTCTTTCTGTTCTGTTGTAAACATCTGTGAAGGTATTCCAGGGGATTATCCTTGAGATACAGGAGGCAGATGGGAAAGCATCGGCTTCACAGACTGGCCAATAGGAGAGACTCGGTGCCCTAATACCACCCTCCACGTACATCCATCAGCCAATCAGTAACTGTCTTTCAACCAGTCTCAGCCGCCCCAAAATCTAATCCAATCTTACTAAAGCTGAATGGGGAGTTAACTAATCCTGTCAGGGGGCTCAGTAATAACCTCTTTTCAAAATGGAAACATGCACTCCCCACATTCAGGCACTGAGAAAGTCAACAAGGAGTTGACTGAATATTACCATTTGTAACAGAAACAAGTGTCAGTGGTGAGTGGCAAAAGTGAGGACGTTTTGTGGTTTTGAGTGATAAAAAAAAAAAAAATCAACAAAAGACATTTTTTGCCAACATTTCCATTTTTTTAATTTTTTTTTATTAGCAAATGGATTTAAGTGTTTTCATTTTTGTCAATGCAAATAGCTCCTGGCAACCTAATTATAGCATTACATCACATTCTTCAGGTGTGTTAACTGTAAGATGGCTCCGAACAAACAATGATAAATTGGATTGAAAAAAAAAAAAAAGCCCACAAAGAACATTTTATTATAGATTCGGGTCACACTCAGAAGTCCATTCCTTATTTATTTGTCTTGAATGCATTCACTCAGCTTAAAATTATTATTTAAACATTATTCTCTTCCGTGGCCTAATCTAAACCCCGACGTAAATCTATGCCTCTGCGCATGTGAAATTAATGCATAAATTTACCAGTGCAGGGTTAACTGCAGATCACCCCCCTGCAGCAGGTACACAAGAATGAATTAAGAATTCAGATCCGTCACATTAACTTCACATTTGTGACATTCAGCACACACAAAAAAAAGATACTTTCATTTGCTCCCTTATTCACAAGGGTCAGCCACAGCATGGAACTCCACATTTTTAATGTGCCAGAGTTTTCACACCAGATGCCCTTCCTGATGCAACCCCAAAGCGATTTTTCTCCTCAGTTACTTAAAAATGTTGAGTTATAAGTAAGGTATATACTGTACCTGTAACACTTGGGCAGAATAAGAGTTAAACAGTGGCAGATAAAACCTATGACCTTCTAGCAATGGGACCCAACCTAATTTTCTGTAGGTTCACTGGATCATCTCAATGACATCCAACCTTTACTGTGTGTATGTACTGCCACGGGCTCCTGGTGTTTCAGTGTGGGTCATGAAAGTGTGACAGGAGGAGGTCAATGTCTTGATTTAATTAGAGCTGCAGATATACTATCATCTTTATAGTCCACAGATCCCACAAAGTGTAGGATTTAACACACTATAAATTTCTACAGTTATCTGCAAAATAACCAATTTACTGTCATGCAGAGTTTACAAGTAACTTGCCACCACTCAGTAATAGTCTTACAGCAGATTTCAAGATAGCTTTCTTGAACTTTGTCTCTGGTATTTGTACCACTGTAGTTTTCTTGGTGATAAAACAAAAATAAAGAAGGGGGAATGGGGGGGGGGGGGGCACCATACCTGCTGACAAGAGATGTGGCTTGGTCACCTTCTTTAACATTACCATTGCACTTTATTCTTATCTGCAAATCAGATTTTTGTTAGTATTACAATAGTAAATATTTTAATGGAAAGGTCATCCACACCGTGATCAGATAGAAGATTTAAGGTGTCTGCTTAAAGGCTGGGCGTTTTAACAAAATAAATTATTGTTACTCCTGTTTTTTTTTTTATTTTAAGAGTCATCCTTCCTTGAAAGACGTTTATCATATTGCAAAACAGAACAATGAACGATTACACCATGCAATAGTTGAAAATGCGCGACCTGCTGAAAACTTTTTTTTTTTTAGATCATCGATTACAACTCATCAATTACATACGTTACCGTTTTACAGAAGCTCCAGCCAAATGCGCAATGACCAGCATAAAAACAGGCGGAAAAAAAAAAATCATTAAACATAATGAACACATTTGTTTTATCAATTATAAAAATGAATTTGCACCACGACAAATGTAACCTAATTGAACAAACACAGATCGTGGCCCATCACTTAAACAAGCAAACCATTCATCAGCATGCATGTGCACAGCAGCTTACAATCATAACAGTCTAATGAAAAATGGCTTCCCTGGATGCGAAAATCAAAATGACCTAATATCTAATATCCACCATATTTCACTGGTCAGCGCTCACCAGATTAAAATCTAGCGTGCTAAAAACTGTCAACCTCGCACAGGGTTATTCAGCTATTTGCTCAAGCTCTTACAAGTTAAGCAGTAACTAGTAACAAATATAATTTCTCCCCGTTGGTTTGCATGAATTAATTTTTTGACGTAGTTGTTATTAGCTGGCGCTGCTAGCAGCGGTTAGCCACTTGGCAGAACAGCCGTCTCAGGACGCAAAGTGAAGAAGAGATGCTAAGTGACCCCACACAAGGGTATCCATGCAAAGTTGATCCGCAGATTTAGGTAGATGAAAAGTCTGCAGTCGACTAACACTTAAAGAAAAATATACTTTTAGTGGCTTGCCAACAAAGTTCAGCGCTGTAATTTTCGCATACACTGTTTGGTGCAAACTTGGAATAGCTTTTAACAACCTCGCGAGTGAGATTCCAGAGCAGAGCAAAAAGCTAGCTGATGTTAGCCTTTCCGGCTAAAATCCAGAAGCAAGGAAAAGTCGTTAAGTTTGTTGATTCATTGCATGAAGCCGGGGGATCTTTTCGAGACTTGTCTCTGCGGCTAACAGTTCCCCTGGTAGTATACGACCACACTCTACACAAAAGCTCAAGCCGCTTGTTAGCTAATGGCATTATCCATCTAGCTAGCACCACCGCTCAGCCTGCCTTCCGCCGACGTGCACTTCCCCCCCACTCTGACTCCAGCCGGCTAGCCACAGCGTTAGTCCGGTGCATAAAATGAAGCGACCATCAGCATTTTGGGACGCTGTGTGGCTCTGTGGATTTTGCTGATACATGAGGAGAAGATATTGCTTTTGTGAGGTGAGCTGTTTTGATTGTGGCTCTTTTGAACTTCTTACCTAAAGACACGCCAACCCTGACCTTAGACCGGGTGTTAGCGCTACACTCGGTAGCGTTTAGCTGTTAGCTTCAACTGGATGGGACTGTGTAATTGCTGGAGAAGTAGCAAATGTTACCTGGGAGCTAACTTTAGGTTGAAATATGTTATACGCGGACTGTTTCCGCGCCATTATAGGCGGTGTAGCAGGTTAACATTTTTAAAGGTAAGTTCGTGTGCGTGGGATTTTTATGTATTTTCTGTAGTTTTGTCTCTTTTGGAAGACTTTGCAGCTACGTCACTGTTGGTAGTTTTTAGCTTTTCCGTTTCAGCCTGCCGCCAGTGACATGGACATGGAAATTTTCTGGACAGAACCAACCCTTTGAAGTCGATGTTTACATTGAGAAATAGTGCTTAGCGCTGCAGTTATTCAGCTGTAAAATATCAGTATTTTTTTTCTTTGTTCTTTACAGTGACCCTGTAACAAATCGCAGTTGCTATTGGTAAACAGTGTAAACGAAGAGTAAACAGCTTTACCGTGCAAGTTAATTTGTAATATTAACACTTTTAACGTCAACTTCGCTAGCCAGGATGTTATAAGACGTTTACTCAGCCGTCGTAGCGGTACTTTTTTGCCCTGCGCGTTACTAACTGTATTTTGGAGACAAAGTATATACGGTATCCACATGAACCGTGATATAAGGTCAGTTAGATTTAGGACGTCTAGTTTGTTGTCATGAGGAGAGTGCGTTTCTAGTGCCGTCGAGTGTGTTTAATACGGACGTGCAATCTTAACGTTTCATTTCGTGCAGTTACCCAGTTGCGATCTTCAGCTAGTAGCAGCGTTTGTGCGATCTGGTAATGATGCAGCACCATGCATTGTGATAGTACTTTTAGTCGTGTTAAGTTTAAATTGTTTGGGAGTTGTTTTTTCTTTTTGGTCCTACTAATAGAAAAGACATTCAAAACACCCCCGAGTGATTTTGATGATGATGCATCTACTTTTGTTATTGGTTAGTGCTGCATTATGTACGTTCAATTTCTGTTCGTAATAATAAGTGATGCTTTCTGTGCATGAACCACTAGAAAAACCCAGCCGCCCTGAGACTGGGATCCGCTTCCAGCTGCCCCCGTGAGAATGAAAAGGAAACATTACGAAATGTGTATGACAGCGTTGGGCCACAGGAAAGCTTTTTCCTCAAGTATGATGGCACAATTTTGATTTTGTAACTCGTGAAAAAAAAAATGCTCTTCTGCATTGGATTTGTACTTTAAAGCCATCGTCGCACTTATTTAACAACATCGCATCGCTGTCGATTGTTTCGGTTGTCATTTTCGCTTTCGCGATCATACTTATAAATACTGGCGAAGCTGTAATATACCAAAAACACACGAACTACCATGCGAATTGAAGTCGGCCGACCTCTTTTAAAATATCTCTTAATAGCTTTAAACGTTACATTCAGGTGAATGCTTCGTTTCATTAGCTGTGTGGGCAAAATATGGTGAGGCCCTCGCTGTTTGTTTTACAGTATTTTTGTTAATGGCGAGAACCTCGCAGCGGAACTATGATGCTAGCGAAGAGGTTCTGCACGAAAGGAGCCCCGCTGCAACAGGAAGCTCCACACACGGAAGTTGTATGTTCTTTGTGTATCCCGATTTATGGTTGTTTTATTTAGCAAAACACCATTTTAGTTGTAACATTTCGCGCTTTTCCGCCAAAACAGCTTGACCGATTTGGATTATGAATTGCTGGGTAAATAACTCGAGCTGTTAAAGCGCTTTTCGGATTGATCGTGCTCTTATAACCTTTACGCTGTTTTTACGAGTTTGCGAAAAAGCTCGATTGTATTGGTAGTAATATTATTGAGATAAATGCAAGGAAATCATCTTTAAAAAAAAAAAAAAAGCAGCAGATATTATTACTTAGTTGTGTTGTTGGTTTTTATATTAAAAGTGGTTTTGGATGCACAGAGCAGCTAGTGTGTGCATGTTGTGGCAGATGAAGATGGCTTTTTATAATACATATGTTGGCTTATGAACATTGGTGGTTTCTGCCTTAGTAAGTGAGAACCTGGAGACCACTTATCCGTTCAGTTTTTATATATGAGAAAAGAGGGAAAGTATTTATTTTGGTTTTAATTTTTCCCTCTGTATTATGTGATGAAAATGACACTGGCATTTTAAAAAATCAGGCTCAAAGATTTATTTATTTTTTTTGTGGAATAACTATTTTATTTATGATCAGCATTCACAAACTGTCGCTACTTTGTTTTTAAATTGCAGATCTCTGTCAGGGAGGTCAAAATCAGTACGGGGGATGGACGAGCAGAAAACAAACTGCGAAGAGAATGACTCTGAACCAACAGGTAATGTATTTTTTGTTCTCTGTACACTCTTCTGCATGTGTATAAATATAATGGTGTGCTTTTGCCTTGTAAGAGAAATACACATAGCTGAGAATAAAAGCAGATCTTTGGATTTACCTGAAATAGTAATTTTTTAATTGAAGGTGATAACAGCCCAACAAATTTGAATTATTGTTTTTTGGTTTTTTTTTGTGTAGTGTAGTGGTTTACACATTCACCTAACAAGTGAAAAGATCCTCAGTTCAATCCTAGAAGGAGATGCAGATCCTTTGGGGTTGCGTCAGGAAGAGCATTTAGTGTTAAAATCTTTGCCAAATTTAATATGCGAAGCAACCCACTGTGAATAAGAGAGCAACCAAAAGTTGCTATTTGTGTGTTTTGTGCATTATTGTTGAGTTTTTTGTTTTGCTTTTTTTTTTTTTTCCTTTTAAGCATTTTTTTCTCTCTTCTAGCTGATGACAATACCACTGCAAAGCAGCTTGTCTCCTCTGACGGGGAATCTAAGGTCATTCCTGCTGCTGATGAGTCGGGTGCTAATGCAGCTTCTTCTAACACATCTGTGTAAGCCCTTTATTAGATGTTACAACCTGCTGTGCTCGTTGCTTTATCCAAAGATGATGTTCATTGTTGGCACCACCACCACAAATCTGTTTACATGGTTTCAATCATTTTTGTTCTTTTGTACAGCGAGAGCGTTCGAGCCTGTGCGCTTTGTAACTGTGTGGAGCGGAGCCTGCATGGACAGCGGGAACTGAGGCACTTTGGACCATTTTCTGAGCGGCCAACCCTCAAGCCATCAGCTTCTCCACTGCCACAGCCTGGAAATGATGACCTGTCTTCCATTGGATTCTCTGATTCGCCTTGTCTGACAGCACTCCTTGATGACTCAGGTTAAAGTCAAAATAAATATTTTTGTTTTAATACTATATTTAATTGGTGTTACAATTACTTTACACATCATACACTCCATTCACTAGATGCATGGCACAAATGTGTAGAACTGAGGTTTGGTTAGATATTTTACTAATGTTGGGCTTTATTATAAACAGGGGGATGTTGGGTTCACTACTGGTGTGCAGTGTGGTCAGAGGGAGTAAAGCAGACAGAAGATGAGGAGCTGGAGAATGTGGATAAAGCTGTTATCTCAGGGACACAGCGGGTAAGTGTAGTTTTCATTAACTTGGATTAGATGTACTGGATGAAAATGTAGAGGTTAAAAAAAACTTGCTACCCTTGCTTTGCTTCAGATTTGCGCATACTGCAAAAGGCTGGGTGCAACCATTCAATGCCATGCTGAGGGCTGCTCGCGGTTCTACCACTTCCCCTGCTCAGCAGCCAGTGGATCCTTCCAGTCCATGAAGCAGTTGGTTCTCCTCTGTCTGGAGCACATAGACAAGGCAGAGGAGTTGGGTAAGTGAGACAGAAGTGTTTGTCAAAATTGTGATGTCATTGTTACCTGGAACATGCGCACAGTTTAAAACTCAGAATGTACACACATTATGAGCTGCCAGCTGCCAATTAAACAGCACAGAAGTAGAAAGGCAGAATATTTTTGCTCCGTGCATATCTGGCTCATCAAATGTGGACTGTCAGTTTGAAAATCTTTGTTATAAGCTGTCAGCTTAAAAGCAGACAAAAATAAATCGTTAACTTATCCTTTTCTAAAATTTAAAAATGTACTTTGCCTAAAACAACCATGAGTTGATTGCTAGCACCCTGCCTTGTTGTTAGTCCTTGATAATGATAATTTAAGAGGAACTGAAAAAAAAATTTTATTAGACACATTTTTTTTCTTTTTTTCCCCCCCTTTTTAAATAGCTGGTGAAGAGTCTTGGTGTGCAGTATGTGACTCAGCAGGGGAGCTCACAGATTTGCTGTTCTGCACGGGTTGTGGTCTACACTATCATGCAGCCTGTCTGGAGATTGGAGCCACACCCATCCAGAGGGCAGGATGGCAGTGCCCAGAGTGTAAAGTGTGCCAGACTTGCAGGTAAGTCAATTTTATTTATTTATTTTTAAGACCTGTGTGCCGTTTTACTTGAGATGTAATTTCACTTTTCCACTTTATTATTATTTATTTTTAGACAACCAGGGGAAGACTCCAAAATGTTGGTATGTGATGCTTGTGATAAGGGATACCACACCTTCTGTCTCCAGCCAGCCATGGATTCTCTTCCCACTGACCCATGGAAATGCAGAGTAAGTTTTCACCACTGTCCACAGAGATTCTCATATATTGAACACAGACATTTAATCAAGTTCACTTACTTTTTAAATCTTAATCTTACTTTTAAAGTGTTTCTGTTTAACAAGACATTTGTAGAAGTTTTTTTTTTTTTTCTTTCCCAGCCTGACTTTTTCATTATTTTTCCCCTATAATCTTTATTATATTAGAGATGTCGTGTATGTATGGTGTGTGGAGTCCGTGGACTAGTGCTGCCAGGTTCAGCCCAGTGGTTTGATAACTACACAGTGTGTGAGGGATGCCAGCATCACCGCAGTTCTGTATGTTGCGTGTGCAGCAAAGCTGCCAACCCATCTGTTGCTCTGCAGTGTTGCAGCATGTGCCACAGGTTAGTTTAAAATACAACAGAGGTTGCTATGACATGTGGCCATGTCAGTCTTAAATCATTTTTTAAAAAAAACAAAAAACTTAATCTTTTGTCTCAGATGGGTGCACGACGAGTGTAGTTCAGCGGGGGAGCTTCCAAAAGCTGAGATCATTTGCCTGCCTTGTAAGGAGGCTCAGCAGCACTCTGTTGCTGAACCATACACAATGAAGACGCAGACAGTAAAGACCCCTGAGGAGACTGAAGGCAACATGAAATTGGTGGAGATGGCAGTCCAAATGGATACTGAGACGATAACAGAAGAGCAGACAGACTTATCAGAAGTGACACCAGGACAGAAGGGCACATTAGAGGCGGGACAGGCTGAAGATAAGCCTGATAAAGAGGCACCCATGGACTTGGGTAAGTCTTTACTGGACTCTACATTAGACCAAACTTAAAAGAAATGTCTGTTTTGAGTTTTATTGTATTTGCATAAGAATGCAAGGGCCTTTTTTATGTCAGTGATGTTTTCTATGTAAGTGAGTTACTTTTCATTTCAGGGGTGGAGTCTACAGCTGTTCAGACAACAAACATTGTGGAGAGAACAGTGATGGGAGAGCCACACTTAGCAACAGAAGCTTTTGGTTCTGAGACACCAGCTGCTCTGCTCAAGTCTACAGGTAAACTCAAATCACACTATAGATGTACTATATTTGAAAATAAACACAAAGCAGAACCGTATTTTTCCGATGTGCTGATAATCGCGCATTCCTTCATCTCAAATAGATAATTCAACAACAGAACGCAGGGCCTCTTGTATACCTGGTGCTGAAGAGGGAGCAAAAGAGGCACAGAGTCAGATGAACCCAGCCACTGCTTCCCAGGGTCCCACAGCAGAGACACAATCTAACAACTGTAAAGTAGAACCAACACGAGTATCGCAGGAAGACCCTGAAACTATGGAGGTGGTTGAGGAGAAGCAAGAGGCTGCTCCCTCAGTTAAACAAGAACTGTCACAAGAGTTATTGAAGAGTGCATCTGGTGACATCTGTATTGCAGAACCATTCAGTAATGATCCACAGAAGTTACCAGCTTCCTCTGTCTGTGTGGTCAAAACGGAGCCTGTTTCTATGGATGAAAAGCAGGAACAAAGTCCATGTCAGGACCTCCAGTCTCCTACTCTTTCTTTATCAGTAGACACACAAGAGTCTCTCTCTGCTGCTGACATAGAGGGGAGGTTACTACCTCACTCGGAGGAGGAGGAGGAGGAGGAGGAGGAAGACGATGATGAGCAAATGAAAGGAGAAGGACACAATGAGGACATCAAGAGAAGACTGCAAGAGGTTAAGCCAGAATTGCTGCTGGATGAAATGTCCAATATGAGCCATGGTGATGAGAGCAGCAGCGGCTTTCTGGGCTCTCCAGGAGAACCCGACCCTCAGCTCTCCATGGAGTTTGGCCTTGTACCTTCCAGCCGCTCGCACACCGATAACTTGCTCACTGAGACTGATGACTCTCTTCCCTTTGAACCTCTCAGAAGTGACAGAGAAAAGGCCAAACGCAGAGGTTCCCCAGGCCGCTCAAGGGTCAAACAGGTAAGGTTGCAGTGTACTAGTCGATTTATATTTTTCGAGTATTTTTTTGGAAGCTGGCACTTTTTTTTTTTTTTTTAAATGTCGTTGTTATAACTTTACATTGAAAAGGTTCTTATGTTAAATTGCAGGGACGAAGCAGTAGTTTCCCTGGGAAGCGTAGACCTCGTGGTGGTGGTGGTGGTGGAGGGAGAGGGCGTGGTGGGAGGTCACGCCTTAAAGCTATGGCCTCCTGCATCGATGCCTTCTTGGTGAGCGTTTGCCTTCTGAACATTTTCTTTTTCTTATGTTTAACTTTTATAATGCAGTAATATTTAGTTTCTAGGATTTTCACAAATTGAAATTTTTGCATATTATTTTACACTGCCACAGCTAAGCATGACCTCAGACACTGGACTGAGTAAGGAGGAAGATGATGAAGAAGATGACACCATGCAGAACACAGTTGTTCTTTTCTCAAACACCGATAAATTTGTCCTGCTACAGGTAAAGCTCGTTTGACATACTCACTCCCCCTGTGTGCATTTGCTGTGCTGAGAGCTGCAATTGACGCATGCATATGAATGCAAATGGGCTTTTTTTGTTCCTAAAGTTCTTTTTGTTTTCTCTCTCCCATTTTTTAGGACATGTGTGTCGTATGTGGAAGTTTTGGAAAGGGTGTGGAAGGGCAGTTGCTGGCTTGTGCTCAGTGTGCCCAGTGTTACCATCCTTATTGTGTTAACAGCAAAGTAAGAACAATATTAAAGTTTGATTACATTTTCATGCCTGTGTTTTGAAAATCCAGATAGATTAAACCTGATGTCTTCTGCAGATCACCAAGACGATGCTCCGTAAGGGCTGGCGTTGTTTGGAATGTATTGTGTGTGAAGTGTGTGGAAAGGCTTCAGACCCCTCGCGTCTGCTGCTGTGTGATGACTGTGATGTCAGCTATCACACCTACTGCTTGGACCCACCCCTGCACACTGTACCCAAGGGTGGTTGGAAGTGCAAATGGTAAAAGAGGGAAAAGAAAAGAAACAAAGCTTTGTTCAGCCGTGTAGCTTTGAATTGGGTCAAATGGAAATGATTACATTAAAATTTGCATATTATGTAAAACACTGGTGGCTCAGCCTTCATTTGCAATTCAGAGGCCCATCCTTCTGTAGCAACAGAAAATTTGTTGCTCCAATCACATTGTTATCAGTAGTATATATTTTTTAATCTTGCATATTATCTGAGTAAATGTTATGAGGTACTTCACTACATCTGTACCTCTGTCCAGGTGTGTTTGCTGTGTGCAGTGTGGTTCCAACTCACCGGGTTTCCACTGCGAGTGGCAAAACAACTACACACACTGCGGGCCTTGTGCCAGCCTTGTCACCTGTCCGGTATGCCGGGAGAACTTCATGGAGGAGGAGCTGCTGCTGCAGTGTCAGTACTGCGATCGGTGGGTGCTGATTATTGCAACTACACAAACACGCAGCATAAACAGAAAATGAGAGCAGGGAAAGGATTACTTATGTATTTTTCATATCATAAATTATTCCATATCATCTTTGATTTGTTGAAAAGTGCGCCTAGCTGGGTTTTTATGTGTGCCTATGCAGATGGGTCCATGCCGTCTGTGAGAGTCTGTACACAGAGGATGAGGTGGAACAGGCTTCTGATGAGGGCTTTGCTTGCACATCCTGCACCCCATATGTTCCAAAACCTGTGGGTAAGTCTCAGATTGACAGTATTTTAAAAAATAATAATTAAATAAAAATGTGGCTTCAGAAGTGTGAGTTTTTTTTTGTTGTGTGTCTTTTTTATTTTTTATTTTATTTATTTTAACTGATGACACAATTTTCTTTTGCTTTTTCTCTCTACTTTTTGCACTTTGGTCACAGTAGTAGAGTCAGCCATTATGGCTTCTATAAAGATAAAAGAACCAGGTAAGTGGAATTAGCTGTGCATATTTGTTAATTAATTGCAGCTGCATTCTGTGAGTCTGTAGCCTTTTATTTTCACTAAAACTTGTGACTATCACTTTATAGAGCCCCAATTCTACCGATTGGAGGGTGTTTGGCTTACAGAGTCAGGCATGTCCCTGCTTCGTAGCATCTCCATGTCTCCCCTGCACAAGAGACGGCAACGTCGCTCCCGTCTCGGCACTATGTGCTCTGAAGGAGGTCCTGATGGAATGGATCTGAGAGAGGTTGAAGGGGAAGGGGACGAGGGAAAAGGTTAGCACAATTTCCACTCACTCATCAGTCTCTGAACAAGTTTCAGGGGTATTTTGTGCCCTTTTTTAATGTTGCTCTGTATAACCAGGCTGTGGAGAACCCATGGAGTGTGACTCTAAGATGGAGCAACCTGGGAGCCCTGACAGGGATGCAGGTGCAGAGGGAGGTGTTGATGGCATGGCTGACTGTGAGGGTCTTAAAGGGGGAGCAGAGGAGACAGATGACAGCAAAAAACGAAAGCGAAAACCTTACAGGCCTGGTAGGTGAACTTGAATGCTTTGTAACAACATGTAAACTGTCTATATAGCTATATTATCATATCCAAAATAATTAAAAATATGTTCTCTATAAATAATGCTAGGAATTGGAGGATTCATGGTGCGACAAAGGAAGTGTCACACGCGGATGAAGAAAGAATTTTTTGCCCAGTTGGCCGGAGAGACTATGTTGGATGGACAGCCAATCGAGCGAACTATCGAAGAAGGTTTGTGACGACAGCAGACTGTTGAATTTAAGTTTGTCGAGTGTTATAGTTTCTCTGTTACTGCATATTTTATGCACTTTTTATGATTCTAATTTAAGTTGTGTTTAGGTGAGTGGTAGTGAGTAAATATTATTTTTCAATGCTATGTCACTTCAAAAAGCTAGCTATGGAACAGTGGAACTTGTTCTATTGCTTACTGATCCCTAAGGCTGCATTCAAGCTGATATAAACCACTGATATCAAACCTCCTTGATCCCTTATTTATTTAAAGCCACAATGCTATTTAATCTGACATGGATGCTGAAACAACTTCTGCATTTTTTTAGCTGTTCTCTGGAATATCTAAATCTCTGCTTAACCAGTAGAAGTGGGACCATTGAATTTTTGCAAATACTGTAAAACTTGGAATCTGAATTTTTTGATTTTATTTTTAGGACCCCACCCTGACACAGACAATATTATGGATCCTAAACCAGTGGAGGGAGAGGAACAGGCCAAGAAACGTCGGGGTCGGAAGAGGAGCAAACTTGAGGATATGTTTCCAGCTTATCTCCAGGTTTCTTGTCTTTCTATGCCCCATGTCTTTTAAAAATGAAAAAAATAAAGAAATGCATGTATTGTGTGTATATATTGTAAACATTTCTAATTCCCTGCAGGAGGCTTTCTTTGGCAAGACACTGATAGACTTGAGTAAGAAGGCTGTGATGATTCCTCCAGGGCAGAGGCCAGGTGCAGGCCCCGTCAGACCTTCTTTACCAGCACCAACGGCAGTCAGAACTGTTACCCCAGAGAGTAAGAATACTAACTTGATATGATACTATGTGATATTCACTATAGAATGATTTGGGATATTGGTTGTGGAAAAAGTCACTGCAGGATGGTGTGACCTTTGTGCTTCTTTCACCAGCTGATGCTCGGGATCGTGTGGTGGATGTTAATTATCCTCTCAAGCAAGAGGGGGGTGAGGCCCCCCAGGCTCAGGGAGATGGTGCAGGTAAGTGATTATACGGGCACTTAAGTTAATACTCCTTTTTCAACTTACAATTCCAGGTTATTTTAAAATTTTATACCTTTTAGGAATTCCTACACCATCCTCATCGCAGACGAACCAGGTGTCAGCTGATCCTCATGATTCTGATGTAGAAAAAAGTGAAGGTAATTTCCTGAGAGGGTACCTTGCTATATAGAATACAAGAGTTACCTAAAGTAAGATTTAATATAATTTAATGTATTTCTTTTCATGCTGTTGTCTTTGTGTGATAGGTCTTCCACAGGGGGTGGAGAGTCAGGACTCTGAGCAGTTCTTCAGGAAGGTTCTAGGAGTGCCAGATGGCTCCTCCCTGGGCGGCATGAAGCCCATCTTGGAGGGCAATAAGGGAGAACACAGTCACAGTGCTCTGCCGCCGAGAGCTCTCCCCTCAGGTGAGTACAAGGGGTTCCTGCAGATGTACATATAATTAAACCCAGGGTTCTAGCTAGACCAGAGGTTGATCGCCCAGCGCTGCGCCATTCTGAGGTCATCTTGCGCCGGGCTGAGAACTCTTCACTATCGCAGCAATTAGCAAGCGGGCAAGCAATCAGCACCCTCCGCCCCATCACTGATACCAGACTGATTTGTTTGCTCTTGCTAGATTGCTGCACTATAGTATTATTTCAATGCAATTTGCAATCTACCACCAGGAATGGCCAGTTTCATTCACAACGTGCACATGTGATCTCACAACAGCCCTGTTCACGTTTGATTTTGCGTGGCCACGGAAAGCAACCAGCAGTAAAATGAGGGGGAAGAAGTTGAAAGGGGAGCACAAGTGACAATTTCAAACTTCTTATTAAACATAAATTTTCAAAAGCTACAAATTTAGTGACTTTTTCCGGTGAATTCAGCGACTTCTGGCAATAGACCAGAAAGCCAAAATCCTCTGCTGATGCCATGTTTTGTGTACACCACATGTGTCAAACTGAAGGCAAGATAATTTAATATGGCTATGATTAATGGCCCATCGGTAAATAGTGCTCCCACCACTTATTCTACAAATCCCACTGTGCACTACAACAGTTGCTGCGCAGGTCAAGACCTGTGCATTAATCCGTTTTCCAGCATTGCCAATGATGCAGAGGGAGACCTGCACAGGTGAGCTGACAGTGCATCACAGCATCACACACCAGGAAATGCTGCGCAGCAAAATCCTGAAGAGAGAATGCATCATAAGCACCGTAACACAGACAGTGAACTTTATGAGAGGCAAAGGTTTGAATCACTGGCAGTTTGAGTCTTTTCTGGAGGAAATACCTTCTGAATTTGGTGACAGGCCTTATCACACAGGTGCGATGAGCTGCCTGAGGAAATTTGTCAGTTCATGGAAAGCAAAGAATCTGGTTGTTAAGTGATGACATAGAATTCCATTTCCGGGTCCAAACTGTCATGTGATCAATATGCCGCAATGCTGTGTCCCTGGTTGTTTTAACCGATCCGACTCGAAAAAAACACACTCAGCTGTCATTTTACTGATGAGAAAGAGAAGTGGAAATAGCTGCAGTTGATAAGGTATGTTACAATCATCTGTAATAATTAACAGTCATTGGTTATGCCATTGCTATTTATTTAGGAGCATTTGGACCCGGAAATGACGTCAGACTTAAAGACCGGATTGGAATAAGAGAGAATGAGATTTTCAGTTTTAGACTGTTAGATGAAGGTAAACTTCCTGTTTGGGCCACAACTTAGACTATGTTTTCAGTTTTGGCCTGTTCTGTGATTGAGTTTGACACCCCTTTGACACTCCTTTAATTTAACTGTTTAATTTCTCTAATGGAATCCTTCTATAGGGATTAAAGTTTTATCTAATGTGGTGTACACACATTGCTTGTACCACATCCCTTCATATGCTTCAGCATCACCCGGACTTTGCTTCAGACAACACCCCACCCCCAAAAATGCATTAGTCCCTTGTGCTGGGCTGAAATTTTTTTTCTGGCTAAAACCCTGTAAACTTCAGCCATTACCTGTTGCAGGGTTGAAATCCTGTTAACTTGGAATTCATGTACTGAAATTGCAGGGTCCCTGCCCTCAGCTGGAATGATGGATGCCTTTCCTGGAATTTCTCAGTCACCGTTCTTCGACATGCGGTAGGCTCATTAGTCCATTTTATTTCACAACATCTAAGTCACGTGGTTGTAACTCAATAAAAGCAGAAGCTATGATTTATTCATTTATTCACATGTGGCCTTTATTTTCCAAAAAAAAACCCCACTATACCTTATCATATTGTGTACAGTGACAGAGGAGCATTGTTCAGTCCAGATGGGGGTGAGGAGAGCCCATGGGCAACTCCCTCTACCCCAGCAACTCCTTCCTCCCCACCAACTCCCACAGAGGCAGAGGGTGATGGTTTGTCCTATAACCAGCGTAGTCTGCAGCGTTGGGAAAAAGATGAGGAGCTTGGCGAGCTCTCAACCATTTCCCCTGTTCTTTATGCCAATACAAACTTCCCTACTCTCAAACAGGACTACCCAGGTTAGTGTAGAAGAAATACCATGATATACAAATGTATTAGAAACACATGTACATGTCATGATTTTTCAAAGTAAGTTTATGTCACTGGTATGAAGTGTTAAATATTTCTCTTGTCACAGACTGGGCTAGTCGCTGCAAGCAGATCATGAAAATCTGGAGGAAGGTGCCTGCTGCTGACAAGGTTCCATATCTGGTAGGTTCTGTTGTGTGGTTTTTTTTGGTTTGGGGTTTTGTTTTGTTTTTTTGTTTAAAGTCTGGTTTAAGAAATTATTCTTTCACATTATCAGTTTTTTGCTGTAGTTCTCTTTTTAATACATATTTCTAAATTGCAGTCAGTCATATACAGGGGTTTTTTTTTTTTTTGGAATGATGTGTGCTTCGTCATATTTTAATTAGTTTATGTCTGGACTTGTGTGCAGGAAATGACATCATCAAAAGACAAAAATGCATTGTTCACAGAGAGAAACTAAGAAAAACACAGTGGTCACTCAGGCTGGGATAAAATTAAATGATTGCCAAGTAACATGGAAAAATATATTTCCCTGTTTAATATATTTAGTTTTGTTTTTCTTCCTTTTGGTTTCTTTAGGGGTGGGTTTTGGCCCCATTGCATTTCCCCAAGTGCTAATAAAATTTAAAATCTTAGGAGAAATGTTAGCATTAGGATGGTTATATTTTTTGAAGTTAAATAGACAAAAAGCTTACAATAGCAAAAAAGTAAAAATATACCCTTTTTTTTTTTTTTTTTTGTAGCAAAAGGCCAAAGATAACCGAGCAGCTCAGAGGATAAACAAGGCACAGAAGGTGAGTTAAAAGTAGAGTCCTTTTCTCTTAAATGTAACAAAAGACTTCATTAGAGTTCTGGTGTTGGTTGTTAATGTTCCTTTGGTGCTCTTCTTTGCTTCTCACAGCAGGCAGAGAGTCAGGTGTGCAGGCCAGTGAAAACAGAGCAGCCACGTGCAAAGGGAGAACGGCCAAGTTTACACCTCCAGATCCCACCACCTTCAGGTTCTGCATCAGTCTCTTCCCAACCCAGCTCTGCAGGCAGCCCATTTCCATTGCCTCCCGATTCAGGATCATCCTCTGTCTTTTTCTCAGATGGACCTGTCAAAACCCCATTATCAGCTGAAATCCGGACAGATCCTTTGGCCAAGCTTCCTCCTCAGTCACCCCATTCTCATTCACACCCAACCACACCTTTCTCTAATGCTGGGGCCAGCCCCGTACAGGCCTCTTCCTCAGGTTATTCTGCTTCCGGCCCACAGGGCCCTCCTCAGGGACGGCCAGCCAGTCTTGGCCCTTTTGACATGCAACCAGGAACTCCTGGAACCCCCAGACGGGCTCAACAGGTTGACCCCTACTTCAGATCACAGCTGCAGCAGCAACAGGGTCTTCTTCCGCAATCCCAGCAAGGCTCTCAGGAGTCCCTAGGGCCTCCAGAAAGTCCTCATTCAAGAGGTCCTGGGCTTGGGGAGTCAGCTATCTTTTCACCATCCCACAATACCCACTATGGAGACCCCTTCAGAACCCAGCAAGGGATGGGGCGGTCAGAATATGGTTCATCACCATCACCTTCTGCAGTGGCTTCCTCTCCTGCAAACACAGGACAGTACAGGGCTGATATGAGTGCACCCTCTCCACGCTCCTCTGCAGTTGGAAGACCTGAGCTATCCGCTGGCTCCCCTGCTGGGATGCTAGAGTCTGGAGATGGTTTATTCAAGGCACCTTTGACGCCACGAATGCACCAAGGGGAGAGTGGGACCCTTCATCCTGGAGCTTCACCTAGCCATGTTGCTGAAGGCTTTAGGCAGTCTCCCTCTCACTCTGACCCCCACATTCAACCTCCAGTAACTACCAGACCACAGTCAGGTGATAATTGTTCTATTGGACCTCAGAGACACCCTGTAGTTCAACAGGAGCAATGTCCTAGAGTGCCCTCCAGCCCACAGTCCCAGGGCAGCTCTCAGTCTCCCCACACTCCTGGTGGCATGTCCAATGATGCTTACTCTGTCCAGTCTCCTGCTGCTCCTCGTTTCCAATCCCCAGACCCTTGTTCTCGACCACCTTCAAGACCACAATCTAGAGACCCTTTTGCAACAATCCATAAACCTCCTCGCACTCCCTCTATTGCCCCAGAGGGAACTGCAAGTTACAAAACATCACCTCATCCTAATCAACCACCTCCAGGCCATACTTCTATAGGGGATCCTCTCTCTGGTAAGCCATCAGTTCCCCCTACTTTCAGTCGCAGCCCAAGCACAGGAGGCTTTCAAATAACACAACAGCAGACTCAAATGGTGCAGCAACCCCAGCCACAAACTCATCCAGCTTTGTCAGCAGACAACCTTACCTCCCGAGTACCACCTCCTTCTGGAGCTCAAGAACTACCTGCTGTTCACACTTCAGACATGTCTAATCAGCAGCCTTTGCCAGGCCCTCAAGAAATTCCTGATATTTCAGCAGTGCAGGACCCTTCAGTAGTAGGACTCAGCCCATCTGAGCTGGAGAAGCACAGACAGGTATCAGAATATTAGTCATGGGGCAGTCATTCAATTCACTTCTGTGTGTGTGTTGTTTTTTTTTTTTTTTAAATATATATTTTTTTTGCTAATCAAAGCTTCGTGTGTTTTGTAGCGCCAAAGACTGAGGGAATTCTTGATCAGACAACAAATGCACAGAAATTCCATTAGACAAGAAAAGGAGGCTGCTGCTGCTGCTGGGAGTCCATCCCCTAGCTGGTCTGGAGGAGAGATGGGAGCCTTTCAGCAGGATAAAACCCACAGAGCACCACCACCTTATCCACAGGTAAACATCTTGTGATTTTAACATTACATTATTAATGTAACAGCTTGCCAGTATTGTGACATTGCAATCAGGAAGATGTCTCTGTATTAAGTGTTTGATTTGTATGCAGATATAGTGAAAAAATTACTTTTTTTGCTTTCTTTGACTTTCAGTGACTAAAGAGTCAAGTGACAAATTATTAGACAGTAATGGTAAAGTTACTTTACCATTAATGTTTACTGCCATTATTACTTCCTTTAGGATCGAATTGCTGCTGCTGGTTCAGGTGCTCAGGCTTCTGTGGCAGGGAAGATACCCATGGATGATAAGCTCATTCACCAACCACCTCCAGGAAACCCTGGAGTTGTCGATCCAATTAGGTAAGCACTTATATGATTATGATACTTGAAATGAATGAACCAAATTCTGGCACAAATAGGTCCTTTGCCCTTAAAGACACAGTTGGCACCTTAAATTATTCCCCCTCCCTTTTAATTGTCAGAAATATATTTTTCTTTTTGTACGTCTTTTTCTTCAGGCTACCAGGATCCTCCAGACCACAGAGTGTGTTTGCCCGTCCACCATTACCCCCTCAGTGGCAGGGCCAGGCTCCAGGTCCAAGGAGGTTCCCTCAGCCTGGCATGGAAGCTATGGGTATAAGGCATAATCTTAACCCTGCTGTCAACATCCAGGGTATGGAAGGCATGGGTAATACTCATGCCATAATGCCAGGGCATGGAGGAGAACCCATGCAGCCAATGGGTCAAGGGCCGCCACCTCAGTTCATCGAATTGAGACATAATTCACAAAGGCTACCCCTGCGACACCAGTTTATACCCCGTGGACCCCAGCCCAGACCACGTCTCTTTGTCCCAGACCAAGAGATGCCAGTACCTTATGTTCAGCAACTTCCTGTAGCTCAAGGTGGTGGCAGTGACTCACAGCTGGGGTTACCACAGGGTGGACTGTCAGTTTTACTGCCTCAGCAGTCTACAGGGTCGGTTGCACAACAGCCTCACCTGCAGCCTCAAACAGCTACTTCAGCCCAAAACACTCCCAGTACTGATCAGCATCGACTTTCACAACCAAGTGTAGTCACAGGGCCTCAGCCAGCAGCTGTAGAAAATGCAGAGGAATTACCGGAGCCTGACCTCGACGGGCTAGGAGATGCTCCAGGAGATGGAGGCGTAGAAGATGATGATTTGGCTCTTGACCTGGACCCTGACAAAGGAGACGATGACTTAGGCAACCTGGACAACCTTGAAACCAACGATCCACATCTTGATGATTTACTCAACAGTGATGAGTTTGACCTGCTGGCTTACACTGACCCTGAACTGGACCAAGGAGACCCTAAAGATGTCTTCTCAGACCAGCTGAGACTGGTAGAAGCAGAAAGTGAAGGCCCTTCATCTTCCTCTGGTTCTGCACATGTTAAAGTGGAAGGGAAAGCCAAGGTGGAACCAGAGCAGAAGGCTTTGACAAAAGTCCCTTCCACTGCACTGGAGTCTGCTACCCAACTAACACCCTCTTCACAAACTGCTGATGCTTCCAAAGTTAAAGTAGAGGACAGAGGTGTGACCTCTCAGCTGCAGCCGGGACAGATTGTGGTGAAAACTGAAATGGGAGAAGCAGTGTCCATGCCTCTTGGTGGGACCACACCAACAGCCAAGACACCACAAAGCGAAAGCCAGTCTGCTTCACTCAGTTCTGTTCGACTAGGGGGACTTCCATACCCCTTGCCAAGCCAAGCTGATCCATTGCCTTTTTCTTCAGCTGCTCCACATGGAGATATTGGTGATGATCCCTTAGGACTACCTGATGTAGGGGAGCAGCACTCTCCTGCTGTAGATCTGGCAAAGGTAGAAAGCTCTTTAGATGGTGAGCTGCCTCTTCTAATACAAGATCTCCTGGAGCATGAAAAGAAAGAACTGCAAAAACAGCAACAGCTCAGTTCCCTGCAACAGGGAGGCATGGCACAACAGTTTCCTGGCATCCCAAGCCCACATCCAAACCAACAAGCACCTGGGCAAATAATGTTACCACACCACCATCGTCCACCACCCCAAGGTATGATGAATCAGCCAGGGATGGTACCCCGTGCTCCACACATGTTGCAGCAGCAAAGGCTTATGGGTGCTGGCATGGTACCTCCAACTCATATGATGCCCCAGCAGCAAACCATGATGAGGGCGGGGCAGCCAGGAATTCATACAGGACTTGGTCAACAACCACAGCAGCAGCCAACAGTAAAACAATCCCCTCTGGCCAACAACTTGTTCCCAGATAAAGGTAAGCTCCACGGCCAGTCCCTGTTATGACTCTGCTCTATGTATTTTTTTTTCTCCCTCCATACTTTGTCAACAGATCTATCTCATTACAGATTTGGACAAATTTGCCACTGATGACATCATGGATCCCATTGCCAAGGCAAAGATGGTTGCACTTCAGGGTATTAAGAGAGTGCTGGCACAGGATCCAATGGTTGTTCCTCCTGGCATTAACAGGTATTTCTGTTATAGGTTCTGTTTACATCTACTTTCTGTTGTTGGCTCAAGCTGTTGTAAGCTGATCAACAGAAAAGTAGCATCCTTCACACCAGTGTTAACCAACAACCCGGTTAACAGTTCAGCAACCAATTATTTGCTGTGTGTCAGAGGCAAGCCAACAATGGTACCTTCATTGTTAAAGGTTGCTATTAGACAATCAACGGTGCCAATAGTGCAGCTGTTTAGGTACATGCTAAATTTTTTTTTTTTAAAAAGCAAATGTCACTCAGTGCTGTTTTGCTTTCTCTTCAGACAACAAGTTTCTCTGCTTGCTCAGAGGCTGGCTTCTGCCCCAGCCACAGATCCAAATCAACCTGCATCTGGACCTCCAAAGGTATGTTGTCTTGCTTTTAGGAAGTGATTGATTTAATTGTAAACCTGATCTAGCTGATTTATTTAAATGCTATGTTTTTGTGTTTAGGAGGGAGAGACAAGTGACCCTGCCCAGTCAAGACCTAACCCTCCTCAGTTTGTGCAAGGAATCATCAGTATGTTTCATCAACACTTGCTTTTGAGTTGTACTCAATCATTTTAAAATATGTTTTATTGCTGTCTCCATACATTTGTTGATGGCTAAGGATTTTTTTTTTTTTTTTAATTGCAGATGATGCTGAACAGCACCAATATGAAGAATGGCTTCTTCATACCCAGCAGTTACTCCAAATGCAGTTGAAATTTTTGGAGGAACAGATTGGAGTTCATCGAAAATCACGCAAGGCGCTGTGTGCAAAGCAACGCACTGCTAAGAAAGCTGGCAGGGAGTTTGCTGAGGCAGATGCAGAGAAACTTAAGTTGGTTACAGAAGAGCAAAGCAAAATTCAGAAACAACTTGACCAGGTGTGTAGATTTTAAATGTTCTGAAAACAGCTGCTGGATTGCATAAAAAAGGCAAATGACACATTGATATGCAAATTAATATCTTCATAATTCTTCTATTTTAGGTGCGCAAGCAACAGAAGGAGCACACCAATCTAATTGCAGAGTACAGAAGCAAACAGCAGCAGCATCAGCAGCAACATCAACAAGGTTCTGGTCTTATAACCCCTGGTCATTCTGCACAGGGGGGGCCATCACACATGTTTCCCAAAATGCCTGGCCAGATGATGATGAGCCAGCAGGGGGCACCGGTAGTGGGGCAGCATCCTGGCATGATGCCCCAAGGTGGGATGCCTGTCAGGATGCCCCAAGGTCAGCCCTTTATTGGCGGAGCCCAGCCACAGCTTCCTGGGACTCTTGGAGCCAGTGGTGCCAGGGCCCCGGGTCCTCCTGGGCTTTCAGGAGGATTCTTCCCACAGGGGCCTGGAATGCAAGGTGCAGACCCTAGGCTTATTCAAGAAAGACAGCTTCAGCAAAGGATACAGATGGCAAAGCTCCAGCAACAGCAACAGGTGATGATGGGCCAACAACCAGTGCCACACCCAAATCAACAGTCTAGTTTAATAACTCAGCAGCAGACTGGTATGATGGGGAACCAACTTATGGCCCAGCAACAGGTGAACACTCAGCAGGGTATGCTAACCAATCAGGCTAATCAGCAGAACATGGTCCAGGTTGCGCAAGGAATGGTTGGAGGCCAGACTGTGGCTCCACCACAGAATCTTGTAGGTGGCCAGCCTATTAACCATTCTCAAGGCATGGTATCAACTCAGCCAGGGATGATGGGCAACCAGCAAGTTGCATTGTCACAGCAGCAGAGGCCTCAGCTGATGATGGGACAGCAGGGTATGGTTGGAACTCCAGGTCACCCTGGCCTCAGGGGTCCCCATGCCCAGTTGACTCCACAACAACAGAATATTCTGGCCCAACGCATGCTTGCATCTCATCAAACTATTACAAAGAATTTAGCCCACCTTCAGCAGCAGCAAATGGCACAACAAAGACAACCAACACAGTTGATCAACCAATCTGGCCAAGAACAAGGAGGGCTTTCCCAGCCGTCCACCCCTCAAATGGGTTCCTCACCTTCAGCAGGAAGTAACACACCCAAACCCCAGGGATCTACAGAGAGGCAAAACTCAGGATCAAAAGAGGGTGGGATCCTCAGCCCTGATTCAAGAACGCCACCACAGCAGAGTGGACCATCCACTCCCAATCATATGTCCCAACTCGGCTCTGCAGGTGATCATCAAACTGACCTGGGACGACAGCAGTTACAACAGCAGCACCAGAATCAAGTTTATATTGGCCAGCAGCAACAATCAAATCCCCAGTCTGTACATGAGCAACAATCAGCTTTGGTTGGAAACCAGCAAAGTGGTATGCAGCAACAGCATCAACAACTTCCTCTCACTGTCCAGAGGCAAGTTTCCCTCACTGCTGACAAGCCTGGTTTGATGACTATTAAAGAGGAGGGAAAACCACTTGATTTCTTAGCTCAGCAGCAGCAAATCCTTCAGAATGCCACACAGCAGTCACAGGATCTCACCATGCAGCAGCAGATCATGGGACAGAGCCATCCAGGGCAGCAACAACCTGCTGTGATGGGGCATAATCCACAACAGCAGGCCCTCATGGCCCAACAGCAGAAACAACAGTTTTTGATGGGCATGATGAGAGCCCAGCAGCAGGGAATGATGGGACAGAGACCTGGTGTTCCTCCTGGACAGATCCGTGCCCCTATCAACATCCAGGCTATTATTGCTCAGAATCCTCAGCTCCGCAATCTCCCCCCAAACCAGCAGATACAGCACATCCAAGCTATGCTTGCACAGAGGCAACCAGGACAGATGGTGCGGATGCCAATAGGTCAAGGCCAACAAAGTCAGTTGAGGCCTCAGGTCTCACAGGTAGGGCAGCAAATGCTAGGGGTGGAAGGCCATCAGATGTCACACGGAACCATGGGGAATCCAGGAGCAGTGGGCAATCAGCAGCAGCCAGGTATGCCAGGCCAGCAACCTGGTGTTACTGCTCAGATACAGCAAGGAATGATGGTCCATGGACAGCAACCACAAGTTGGGGAGATGGTGCAGCAACATATGAGAGGCCAGGTGCCACGTTCCCCAATGGACCAGAGCCCTATGTTGAGGCCAGCATCTCCACGTCAGCCATTAGCCAACTCACCTGGAGATCCACAACGGCACACTTTTAATCAGGCTATGGGGATTCGTCCACCCACTCCCAACCAGAACCAACAGCAAGCACTAATGGCAGGCCGCTTGCAGGGCTCTCCATCACATGCATATTCTCCAAGAGCTCCCTTTGGCATGAGCCCAGTCCATCCGGCCTCACCCCATTCATCCCATATCTCCTCACCTTCTGTAGCTGACAGCAGGGCTGGGAGGGGCAGTCCATATAGCCAAGTCAAGGCCTCTCCACTCAGGTCACCCGGAGCCAAGAGTCCACTTGATTGTCCAGGACCTAAGGCAGACACTCAGTTATCAGTCAGTGGAACATCTCTGACACCTTCAGTTACTTCCAATGGGCTGCAGAAGGGCATAAATGCTCAGCAACAGTGGCAGCAGGGGACAGAAGACCAACAAGGGGACTTATGCAAGATGACAATACAGAACATTAAACAGGAACCAAGGGAAGTCCAGTGTGACAGTGCAGCAGAGACTCCTCCTGGGCCTATAAAGCGTGAAGCAACAGGGGAGACGGTTAATGCTGGGAACAACACTACCTTTATTAATGCTGGAAATGCTGCTAGAGATCCTGTGACTCAAAGCCCTAGATCTGAGACTGGACAGCAATTGCTACAGAAACTCCTTAGAACGAAGAACCTTCAGCTTGGTGCTCAGAGGCCTTCTGAAGGCATCCACAGTGAGATCAATGGCCACATCAACAGCAAACTGGCAATGCTTGAGCAAAAGCTTCAAGGGACTCCACGAAACATGGAGGTATGTTTTACTAAAGTGCATTCATTTTTTGTTTTGTTTTGTTTTTTGTTGTTGTTTGTGGGGAAAATCTTTATTTTCTTGACCTTTTACAGGATTTACAGTCAATAACGAAAAGGGCTCCTGTACAAAAGCCAAAACGCACTAATAAGGCAACTGGAGATCGAGGGCCTAACCCACGAAAGAAAAACAAGAAGGAAGAAGTTGGAAAAAGTGCTGAAGCCCTCATAAAACAACTCAAACAGGTACAATAATGTCAAAAAGCATTTCTCCCATAATGATTTTTGCCGCTGATGTTCTGGAGAGTGATTCTACCTTTTGTTGACTAATGGATTTTTACCCTCCAGGGTCTCTCTCTGCTGCCCTTGATGGAGCCGTCAATCACTGCCAGTCTGGATCTTTTTGCCCCTTTCGGAAGCAGCCCAGCCAATGGAAAAGCCCAGCTAAAAGGCTCATTTGGAAATGCAGTGTTAGACAATATCCCAGACTACTATTCTCAGTTACTCACAAAGGTAAAACTAAGCTGCCAATATACCATCAACATCTTGGTTGAGGTATTATGGTAATTGCAGAACGAAGTCTTCAAGAACATATTGTTTGTGCATTCACAGAGCAACCTCAGCAACCCCCCAACCCCCCCATCATCCCTGCCACCTACTCCTCCACCATCAGTACAGCACAAGCTGCTGAATGGCGTAACAGCTGGGGAGGACCTCGCTGAGAGGCAGAAAGACAGAGAGCCTGCTGAAGAGCCACTGGGTAAATTTATTGTGAATTATTAATCCACAGTTATGCAATAATTTGTTTCTAAATACATTGTACTGTAATGCTGCATTTCTTCCCCTGCAGATTCCGTTCCAGAGGAGGTGAAGAGCGTAGACATTCTAGCAGCTCTCCCCACACCACCACATAACCAGAATGAGGACATTAGGTACACATGGACTATTGTGCTTTATCAGCCAGTGCACATAGATTTATTTTTGTAAACCAGCTATAAATGTGTGAAATGTATTTTAACAGGATGGAGAGTGATGATGAAGATGCTCCAGAAAGCATCATTCCAGCATCATCTCCCGAGAGTAATGTAGGAGATGAGACTCCACGTTTTCCTCATTTGCGGGAGCCTAAAGAGGAGGAGACGGACAGGGCGATATCCCCCATCATCCCCCTCATACCTCGCACTGCCATCCCAGGTATTATACAGTAATTCCCCAAACACGGCAGCAACATTGCTACCTCAGCAGACCACAGGATGAAACTTAAGTTAATTTTTCTTTTTCATAAGGTTGCAGGGATACATTAGTCATGGGGAAACTTGTTTGTTCCATTGTCTTATTTCTTTTTAACATTAAATCTGTTTACATCTTTAAGATAGAGACAAAAGTTACATTTACATATCTGTTTACAGCATTCACAGAAAATAAACCATTTGAAGCACCTGATGGCAAGATAGTTTCCACATCAAATCACTGGGATAAGACCAAAAGCAACGAGGTGTCTGTTACCTTCATGTTGTCATCTGCTGCAGCCAAGGTACTACGCCATGGTGTTGTTATACAGACTTTTTTGTTTGATCCAAAAATGTTGGTAAAATCTAAACTTGAACTGACATTTCCCAGAAACTAAATAACGTGATGATGGTCATGGCCCAGCTACTTAACATCAGGATGCCAGGTACTTACGAGGTCACATTCCCTCCCCAAAACCCTGACATGCCTGGAGTGGATGGGGCTGGGAGAGGACCTGGCCAATCAGGTAGGCATTTAAATCACTCTATCTATTGATTTAACTTTTTAACTTCTTGGGTTTGTGAGTTTCTTCTAGTTCACAGCAACAAGGTGTGAATCTGTGTCAAGACATTTAACTTTCTGCCTCAAAGTCATAGGACAAGTGTGGTTGACCATGTGCTTCTAATATAACATATCAGTTGAACTGAATTAGCCCTCGGCTTTTAGTCTTATTCAATCATGAAGTTATTTCAACCTCATGATAGTAGTTTGAGCATGCTAGTTTGAGCAGCTTTGCGATTTAAGTGTGTGTTGTTGTAGTGCAGTGACTATACTAACATTTCGAGTTTATCAATCTATATTATGTTTTTCAGGGGTGCTGTCTACGAAGGACGGTGCTTCACCTAGTCAGGAAGAGTGGTTAAGGCAGTTTGATGTGTCTCTGCCTGGCTGTACATTGAAGAAACAAGTTGACATTTTGGCCCTTATTAAACAGGTTTGTCTCTAAAGGTCTCTTATTTCTTCTTCTTTTTTTTTTTTTTAACTGCATGCCTTGAAAGCTTAGCTCTCATGTGTGCATTTTGCTCTCAGGAATTCCCAGAAACAGAAGACAAACCAGTTCAGCACTGTTACACAACCAATGTAAATGATTTGGATGTACGCCACCTTCCTATTATACCAGTGGAGGAGTCTCCACCCCCATCACCACCTCCTCCTCATCCTCCTCCATCTTTACCAGTCACAGCTAGTGAAGCTGACCCTTCCAAAAAATCAACTTCTTCATCACCTTCTCCATCCAGTCCTACCATTGTCCAAACAACAACTGAGCCTGAGCAGGATGTTGATCCTCCTATGGATGCTGCTCAACCAACTGATGTCATAGAGCCTGAAGTTGCTGCTCCAGAGTCAGGCACTGATGCAGCAACTGCCTCTGCAGTTCCTGATCCTGCTGCTCCCTCTGAAGATCATCTGAGGGCTGTTGTCAAGGAGGAGGAAGACTTGGTCACTGATTCAGTCCAACCTCCTAAAGATTCTCCCACCCCCATGGAGTCTTCCCCTAAAGCTGTCAAGCAACGCAGGCCTCTCTCACCTGATGAGGAGGTGGTACATCCCAAAGTGAAGAAATGGAAGGGGATTCGCTGGAAGCGTCTTCAGATTGTCATCTCAATTCGCAAAGGTGGGTCTAAGAAAGAAAGCAGCCGTGAGGTGTCTGAGCTGATGGAGCGCCTGCGCATTACTCTTCGACCAGAAAAGCTACCACGGGACAAACGCAAATGCTGCTTCTGCCACGAGGAAGGTGATGGCGCCACAGATGGGCCCGCTCGTTTGCTCAACATTGACGTGGACCTGTGGGTGCACCTAAATTGCGCTCTGTGGTCCACAGAAGTATACGAGACACAGGGTGGCGCCCTAATCAATGTGGAGGTAGCCCTGCGTCGCGGATTGCGGACTCTTTGTGCGTACTGCCAGAAAACTGGTGCCACAAACAGCTGCAACAGACTGCGCTGCCCAAATGTCTACCACTTTGCCTGTGCCATTCGTGCACGCTGCATGTTCTTTAAGGATAAGACCATGTTGTGCACCCAGCATAAGCTGAAGGGCCCCAGTGACGACGAACTCAGCACATTTGCCGTTCTGCGCCGCGTCTACATCGAGCGCGATGAGGTGAAGCAGATTGCCAGCATCTTACAGCGAGGGGACCGTATCCACCTGTTCCGTGTTGGAAGTCTCATTTTTCATGCTATTGGCCAGTTGCTGCCTTCTCAGATGGCCAACTTCCACTCACCTACTGCAATCTTCCCTGTTGGCTACGAGGCCACACGCATCTACTGGAGCACACGCGTGCCCAACAAGCGATGCCGCTACCGCTGCCGCATCAGTGAAGATGATGCCCGCCCCCTGTTTGAGGTGCGTGTTCTGGAGCATGGCATGGAGGATTTGCAGTACCGCGACACTACTCCAGAAGGTAAAACAAAAAAAGTGCTTTCTGACTTTGTTGATGCATTATCTGTTATACATCTCAACTTTAAATAACTGATTTTAATTTGCTGTCTTTGTCTTCAGGGATCTGGGACCGGGTTGTTCAGCAGGTGGCTAAACTTCGAGAGGAATCATCCATGTTGAAACTGTTCACTGAACATATCAAGGGAGAAGAGATGTATGGCCTCACAGTTCATGCTGTCATGCGAATCACTGAGTCGGTAAGGATTTTGCACCTTGATGAAGTATCACTTTATGTCACATTTATTTTGTCTTCATCTCCCACATTTGCTTGCATTCGATTTAATCTGTGGGTGGATGACAGAACAAAACATTGCTTACTACACTAACCATCTGCTACGTCTTAAATTAACTAAACTGAGTGTGACCAGAAATGAGCTTTCTAGCCATTATGAGTCCATTCTGTGATTCACAGAAATGCTTGATTGGTGTGATTTGTTGTGCTTTAGCTGCCTGGAGTGGAGAACTGCCAGAATTACCAGTTCAGATATGGCCGGCACCCTCTGATGGAGCTCCCACTCATGATTAATCCCACTGGCTGTGCTCGCTCTGAGCCCAAGGTCCCCACACACTGCAAGAGGTAAAGCATTGTTCTAGCAAGTAGCTGCGCACTCAGCGTGTCCTGGTATATTATCAGAGTAAAACTCGTGCCGCCATTAAACACGTGAAACATTGTCGAGGAGGCTTGTTGACTAAATGTTCTTTTTTTTGTGAAATTATCCAGTATTACCAAAGTACAAGCAAAATATGTTGACTTTAAATAATCAACATTTAAATGTAATGTAAGTATGCAGGTAACTTGTTCCAAAACAACTATAAAACTTTCAAATGAAAAGCTTTACAGCTCAGATTTTTCTTTTTCTTTCTCTTTAGGCCTCACACGCTTAATAGCACCAGTGTGTCCAAGGCCTACCAGAGTACCTTCACTGGAGAACTCAACACACCATACAGCAAGCAGTTTGTTCACTCCAAATCCTCCCAGTATCGGCGCTTGAAGACTGAGTGGAAAAACAATGTGTACCTGGCACGTTCCCGCATTCAGGGCCTGGGGCTGTACGCTGCAAAGGATCTGGAGAAGCATACGATGGTTATTGAGTACATCGGTACTGTCATACGCAACGAGGTGGCCAATCGCCGTGAGAAGATCTATGAATCGCAGGTACTCTAAGTAACTTTAATAATGGATGTAGGGAAACATTATTTGTGTTGCTCAAATGTGTGTATATATATATAGAATCTTTTTTTTTTTTTTTGCTCTTTTGCCGTAGAACCGAGGGATCTACATGTTCCGTATCAACAACGAGCAGGTGATTGATGCCACCTTAACAGGTGGCCCAGCTCGGTAAGTGTTGGTTTGTGCTGCCTTATTTTTTTTCTTTTTCTTTCAACCCTTAAGTCTTTTTTTTTTTCCTCTTCTCCTCCCCTCTCAAACTGATTTTTTTTTTTTCTTTCCCTTTCTCAGCTACGTCAACCACTCCTGTGCACCCAACTGTGTTGCTGAGGTTGTAACATTTGACAAAGAAGACAAGATTATCATCATCTCCAGCCGCAGGATTCCTAAAGGAGAGGAGGTACACTGCAATAAATAAGCAGAGTAATTGCACTTTCTTTTTTTTCTTTTTTTTTTTTAAATCTCTGTAGCACTTAACTCTCTTTCTCTTTCCTAATTCCAGCTGACGTACGACTACCAGTTTGATTTTGAGGATGATCAGCACAAGATCCCTTGCCACTGCGGAGCCTGGAATTGCCGAAAATGGATGAACTAATGGAATGATGGAAATTTCCCTCTCGCTGGTACCAGAACACTCCTGCGCCAAAGCCTATGAAAATCCTACATCGCCAGTGCATAAGCTGTTCATAAAGATATGGAGGAAGGCTGGCCTCCGCTATTAAAAGACTAAAGTGTTACCTGTAGCCAAAGGTTTGAAGAGCATTAATCAATAAAAGCAGCCGACCACCTTACATCAGCAGCAGCTTGATGGTGGGACTAACTTTTGTGTTTGGACTAGTGAATCACCCTTTCCTCAGCCAAAACCCTCCTCTCCCCCCCTCCAACCCTCCCAACTGTTCTGTTCTCAATAAGCTGGAAAAACAATCCTCAACATCTACCAAAAGATTCTGACCCTCTGATATCAGTACTTGTAGTGCAGAGCTCACCTGGAGCTTCGACAAAAAAAAGAAAAGCCATTTTAAAAATGCTAAGAATGAACTAAGGATGCATTTTCTTTTAATTTAATTTTTTTTTTTTTTAATGTTTTAAGTCGGACCTATTTCCTGTCCCACCTGACCACACCTCCCCCTTACCTCCCAGAAAAGGCACTTTCCCATCAATGACTCATGACGACAACATGGATATTGGCTAGCTAGACAATCTTGATGTGGCTCTGTGTGAGAACTACATGCGATCGATGGAGAGAGAGAAAAAAAAAATCTAAGTTAATATAAAATTTAAGAGGCTATTGATCGGTGGCTTCAGTGGCACCAGATGTTCTGACTGTGTGGAGTCCCATGGTGGGTTAGTTGGACCCAGTCTACCTCACTGATTTAGCGAGAAGTGACTGCTTTGTATAAATACTGTTAACTGCTACTGTGGAAATACTCTGGGGGTCGGGGAGGGGGGAGCGATGGTGAATTTTCCGGGGGGTGGGGAGGGTTGTTTTTATGGGCTTAGCCTTCTCGGACAAGCAGGGAATCTTAAGCAGCAGGTTTGCTCTATCTACTCTATGCTGATGATGATTTACAATAATGAGCCAACATAATTATTATTCATGAATTATTTATACAGAGGAAATATATGACAGTTTTGATAAGATATTGCATTAAAGTCACAATCAGAAGCTTAGTGGGTGTTCTGTATACCACCAAATCATCCTGGATATTGATGTAGCTTTTGCTTTTGTGTTCTTACATATGCATCTCAAAAATCCTGCTATTAGCTGTGTGAAAGCACAATAACATCCACATTTTTTTGAGTTGCTTATGACAGTAATAGTGTGAGTGACTGGCTCAAGGATCACATAGATCCAAAGTTAACCAAGTACCCATTAGCTGGTTGCTTCACACATGGAAATTCCACTTGTTTGGAAAAAAAAAAAAAAAAAAAAGGAGCCAGCAGATGCATGACTACTGTCCCCATTCAATGCTTTTTACTCCCCAACAAGTCAACCTTAAACTTTAATCATGCCTCTTCCTTTCTCTGTATTATTTAATGGACTGTTGTTAAACTTTTACTGTAGTAAGTCTTCCTCCGCCTGAGTACAGCCTGCAGTGTTTCTACTTCCCCTGTAGTGTGCTTTTTCTAGTGCTGGTACTGTCTTCTCGAGGCTGAACTGATGGCAGGGAAAGACTTATTGGAAAAAAGGGCATTTGTTTTCAGTTCTGTGTAAGAATAATGAGGGGGGGAAGAAAAAAAAAGTCTTTAAAGGGAGCTTTACTAAAACTCCACCTTCCCATACTACTTTGTTTCCTCCTTCCCCTAACCTAAGACCTCACGTGATTTTAAAAATGCAAAGTTGTACAAACTGTAAATATACTATATGCATTGGGGGGAGGGAACAACAGCTCTTTATCCAGCCCCTTTTGTAATCAATAAAGTCAAAAGTGTAGAAAAATAAAATTGGAAAAAAAAATCAACCACTGGATATCATTTTAACAGATAAAGCTGTACATAAATATAAATATATGTAAAATGGCAAACTAATATCTTTATGTATATGAACCAGAGTGTTTTGCATTTACTTGTTTTTTTTCTTTTTTTCTATTAGTGTTTTTTGCTATAAGCTCTCAGACAAGTTTGTTAAAATAGGTGTGAGGAAAATGTCCGGGCTCCTCCAATCGGACGCGACAGGAAGCCGAGGTGATTACGGAGCTGTTTGGATTCACACGGAGAGTCATTAGACGTGGAAAATCACTTCTTGCATAAAGCAGTACAATGGTGCATAGCATTTGTATTTATGTAATATTGTTCGTGTTTATTTTTCTTTTTATTTATGCTACTGCTTGTTGATTACCAAAACCTCCCCCTTTAATCGGTCAAAATTGGATTCATATAGTCTTGAATGGAAAAAATCTTGAATTCCCTAGAATATTGTTAGTGTTTTGCTTTTATTTTTAATATCTTCCCTATAGAAGTGAATGTGTTGGTTAACATTGTGAAATGGTTACTTGGCCTGATGTATGTTTATGATGTAATAATCAAAGTTAATCCCATACTTAACCTGGTAATGAATTGCACTCTCGTAGTATAACAGAAACCTTCTCTGAAGTGGTAGATATTGATCAAGTATCTGAAGCAGTGATATATATACATATATATATATATCTATATATATCTATATTTTTTGGTATGTTTCTATTCCAAGGGAAGAACACGAGACATTATGCCGCTCACTGGATTTCTGCCTGAATAATTTTTAACTTCTCTGAATCTTAATTTAAGTTCTCTGCATATCTTATAATTTAATAAAGTTTGCTCAAAATTTGAAGTTTTTTTTTTTTAAACCTCACCTACTTTAAAAAAAAAATGTTGCATCTGTACAGCAGAGATACTTTTAGGGAATATGAATAAATATAATGATCATTTTTATTGTATGTGGCATGTTTTATATGGATATTATTTTGAATTGTACATAATTTTTTTCAGGACTCCAGAGGTTGCATCTCTTTATATACTGGTTTTCCACTTCCTTTCCCCTTCATCTTATTTCTTTGTCTGCTTTTGTTTCTTGTAAAGGAAAAATAAAATGCATTTTAAATATTTGCTCATTTTCTATTGTCAGCACATGGCACTGATGCGACCCTTTGTATGTTCCGCGGCATACTTACATACGTGATGCTGAAAAGCAGACTGAGGAAACTCCCATGAGATTCAGAATTATTAAATCAGTACTCAGTCCATACAGAAGTTTTAAAACATGAAGTTCTCAACAAAAACCCAGTAAAAATAAATACAAAAATTATTTTTGTCACCTCAGAATCTTTACTATATTCCCATAAAGGCCAGCAGAAAGTATCTCATTTGTGGAAGATGTTCCACTTTAATGTGATATACTACATTCGCTGGCCATTTTATAAGGTAAACCTTGCTAGTACAAGGTTGGACCCTGGTTTTTCAGCTGAATAGCCACAATGCAAAGGTCCTGTTCCACCACATCCCAGTGGTCCTCTATTGGATTGAGATATGGTGACTGTGGAGGCCATTTGAGTACAGTGAACTCACCGTCATGTTCAGTAAACCAGTTGAGATGATTTGAGCTTTGAGACATGATGCATTATCCTGCTGGGTGCAGCCATCAGAAAACTGTCAACATAACTACCCTGAGCAAGCAGTGATGCACATCCCAGCATGTCTAATTGTCAGGTGTTCTATTGTACTTTTCTATATAGACTATGAAGTACACTTACTGGGCCTTTTGTTAGGTATACCTGTTCAAATTCATTAACCCAGTGAGCTGCAGCTCGCTGGGTGAAAATGCCTTGTTGATGTCTGAGGTAAGAGAAGAAACTGTTGAGCTGATAGGAAGGCAACAGTAGAGCATCTCTTGAGCACACAGCAGAAGACCACACCGGGTACCACGCTCATCTCATCTAAGAACAGGAAACTGAGGATTCACACAGGTTCACCAGCAATAAACAGAAGACTTCAAAAAAAAAAAAAAAAAGAAAAAAAAACACATTGCTTGATCTGATGAGTCTTGATTTTTTCTGCGACATTCAGATGGTAGGATCAGGATGTGGCTTAAAAACCCAAGTATTTTTTTTGTTGATCATGTCCACCTTCATAGCTTCAGGCTGGTGATGGTGAAGAGGATATTTTCTTGGTACACTGTGTCCCTTAACGCTAACTAAGCATCATTTAAATGCCAGAGCCTAACTCACTACTGTTGCTGACCATGTTTATCCAGAAGATAGGTACACTGTGGACATGAAGGCACTTCCTGGCACCTTGTTGAATCTGTGCAATTAAAAAAAAAAAAAGTTCTGAAGGAAAAATTGGGTCTAACAGTACTAGGAATGAATGAATGAATGAACGAATGAATAAATGAATGACGTAACCAGTGTGTGTCAATGCCCTTTTTTAAAGAAAGAAAAAAAAAAAAAAGAAAAAAAAAAATCTGAAATGAGCATTGGCTGAAGTCACAGATAAGAAAAAGAGGATTTTATTGTATATCATCTATATACACTTTTGAACTAATTCTGAAAAGATCTGCACAATATTATTTTTATTACCTATGAACAGGATGTCTGATGGTCATATACCCATGGCAACAAACCAAACATGGACAGGAGTGTTTTGACAATTTTGGTTCAACTGACAGCAATCTCCCACTTCCCCTCCCTTTTCCTTTATTCACTACACTCTGCCTGCTGAACTTCGACCCATGTTAACAGTAGCAGCAACATTTCTGGGGTACACAGCCAATGACAAAAAAACAAAACCAACCCCCCCCTCACACTCTCACACACACAAACATATACACGAAGTGGGAAATACACGCCTTAAGTTCATCTACCTCAGTGCAGAGGACCCAGTGTTTGAGACAGCATGCAAAAATGGATACCAACATGACACATGGATTCTGGATCAAGTGATGGAATAACTAACATTAACTAATCGCCCTTGTGGACATAACAGTGCAGAGCCCAATGGTGACAAATGTCAGTGTAATACTTTCATAGTCCCGTCTGCAGACAGACTCAAATGCAGAGGCAGAATGAAAACATGCAGTTTCTCTTTACAGCATGTCAGTCTTTGAAGGTAAAACTTCAACTACGTTTTACATCTAACTGTATGTTCTCTGTGTGCAAACTGTCAGCAGTCGTCTGGATTTCTGAATAAATAGCCGGTGGCAGTATCAGAATTTTAAGGTTTACAAGAAGCTCCTAAGTATTCCAGTGTCAATGAGAAAGATGTCACCCCAGAAGATGTATGTAGAAACAGATCTGCACTACTGGGCTCTTCAAAGAGCTCGACAAAAAAAACAAAAAAAACAAAACAAAACATGAGTTGCAGCAAAACGGCCAGGGATCAGTAGTACCACCAAATTACCATGAGAGGCGCAAGTGAAACACAAATTCCAGCAGATAATGCAGTCCATTTCCTTGCTGTTAGAAACCATACAGACCGATCAAACAGACTTGTGAAAGTACCATCCAATCAAAATCACTGTTCACACTGGAGCTTGTGGCATAAAAAGATGGGGAAAAAAACCAAACAAACAAACAAAAAAAAAAAAAGCATGTTTCATATGTATATGTTTTATATACAAATCATATGTACCCATCATCAGTAGTGTCTAATGTTAAAGCCAGAAGAAAAACACCCATCATGATCTTACACAAAAAAAAAAATAGACATTTTAAAAAACAAAGTATTTTTCATTGCCATTTCATACACCTCTTATTTGCACCGTGTGTAAGATGTCTTCGCCTGTCACCACCGAGGGTTGCGGCTGCATTCGTTTTCAAACAGCATCTTACTTAAAAAAATGAATGCAATAACCCACGAATCCGAAGACTTGGACTGAACTACAACATTAATTTTCATATCAAGACTCTAGTTTGTCACGTCTCATCTCACAGTGTTCATCAATATGCAATAAAAACTATGAACAAATAAATAAAAATTAAAACCATCCCAAACATTATCCCTGCCACATTTCAAACTAACACCAGGACCGGACCGCATCTGCTATGTGACACCTGCCCGGTCTCACACACACACACACACACGATGAGGAAGCTACAGTTGAGTGCAACTAATTTGTGTTTGAAGAATATTCAAGTGAGGGATTAAAGAAAAAAAAGAAAAAAAAAAAAGAAGCACAATCCAGCTGTTCATGCTTAATTACCACATGTCCAATAACTGATTTTGTCTAATGAACTATAGCCTACACCAGTAGACGACTTAGTGTCTTGGGAACATGCTAGTAGTCCAGACACCTTTTTACACACAACTATAAAACAGTGCTTCAGCCTCTTTTCCCCCCTTACAGCGACAGAATGTGATGTATGGCCAACAGAATGAAAAGTCCTAAACTCGAAACCCACAACTTGCCTGACTCTTCTGGACAATTTCAGAGAGGTCCAAAAAACAAAAACCTGATCAAAAACAGAAGACTCCTCTCGCTGTACAAGAGTTATAATTCCTGCCATGGGAGACGACCCAAAAAAAAAAAAAGAAAAAAAAAAAAAAAAAAAGAAAGGTTGAGTGATGATATTAACAGTGGTAGTGCTGTAGTGTTGTGGCCCGTGGAGAAGGGAGTCAGAGGGAAGGAGGAAGAGACATGAGGAGCAAAGGGAAGTGGGGAAAAGTCAAGAGGAGGAAGGGTGATTCTCAGTAGTTTTGGCTAAAAAGGTGAGGTAGGCCTTGTCACAACTTGGAGTGTGGCTTTAAAACTGGCAGGGTTTTTATTTGCAGTCTGTCTTTAGTTTTTGTTTCCTATGGGAGTGTTGTCTGGTTGTGCGTCTCCAGAGCGTCTTTCCGCCACCTGTCCGCTCACATCTTCACATCCTCCTCCACACTGAGCTGAGACAGAGTCTTCTTGATACGCAGAGCTGTCAGTCTGGCTGCTCCGTTGGCATACCAGCACTCCCTCATGATCTTCCCCATCACGCGCAGTGACTGTGCAGCAAAAGGTCACAAAGGGTTAGACTTGCATGACTTATACTCTTAGACATTTGAATTCATCATCTGTGCATTTTAAACCAGCTTCTGTGTGTGAGAAAAATCTCTCAGAGAGAAACCTGTGTACCTAAATCAGGGAAATAAGACTGCTGAGCCCTACACTAAGGAAATAACAGAAGCTGAAAAAACACAAACCCATTGTGGACTTGCTCAGTTATTTTGGGTAGTATTTTAGTCTCAGGTATTTTATGATTATTCATGAACTTAAACTTTAGCTGCATGGCAGTTATAGACATGGTGGGGACACATGGTCAACCGGTAGCAAGCTAGGCCTAGCGCGTGCTTTTGCCCTCAGGTGGACCTTTCTGTGGTCTGCACACCAAAGAATGCAGACTGGGTGTGAGACCCTAAAAAACATGAAGACAAAGGCAACTGCAGGTTCTAAGTTGTTCCTTGTGGAACAGGAAAACTGAAACCCTGTTTTGTTTACATCCTATTGATGATCTTGTTAGCTGCACTCATTTTGTTACCTTTTCTTGAGCTGCACTGAACAGATAGTCTGGGCTTGTATGGAGGGTGCCACTGAAAAGGACAGGAGTGTACTTCATGCAATAAGAAAAAACGAAAAAGAAAAAAAAAAACCCAAACTCTGCTTTGCAGCAAAAAAAAATTATTGATTTACCCCAATTTTGCTTTAGTAAGTGTTGGAAGCCGGCCCAGCCCCGTCATAAACTTGCAAAATTTTAACAGTGAAGACTGAGTCTATGCACCTGTCTGATTGCACTGATGTACATATTAGTGGAATATAGTCTACATTCTTTTATCTTTTAATTAGTCTCTGCACTGTATATTTTGTAATTTTGTAATATTGTGTTATAGTTATAGTTCTAATATCTCTGTATATTTGCAATTTGTATACTTGTATATTGTCTTATAGTTTTTATACTTATTTGTTTTTTCTGTAAGCACGAAGTACCGCAGCAATTTCCTAATGCTGTGAACCTGTTTACCCATATGGCAATAAAAACCTTCTGATTCTGAGTACATAAAACTATTTTAATACTCCCCTGCAACACTGACTCAGTAGCTGTCAGTCTACATTAGTACTTCTTGTACTGCCAAACTAGTACAGCCCAATTTGCTCCCTATACCGCCACTGGACATATTTTTAGAAACCATCAGTACAGCTGTTCATACACGTAGTGTGAAGTACCTCATAGCTCTGCCACCAATTGGGCACATTGGGCCTCAGTTTCTGGTCACACACCACCTTCCTCATCTCTTCTATGGATGGGTCAGAGGGCACAAGGTCATAGTATGGTAGCTGGTACTCCTCGTGGATGCCTGTTGTACATAACAGAAGCTTTTTCAGTCTCTGATTTCATGTTTTGTTCACTTGACTAACTGAATCATATTTTTTTTTTTTTTTATAAATAGCCAACATTTGTGCTCTTACCTCCTGCATTACAGCGACGCGCAATCTCCCAATACACCAGGCCCAGTGCATAAATGTCGGCACACTTGAAGGAATCAAAGTGTTTCATGTTGATGGTTTCATCCAGGACCTCTGGAGCCATATACCTGAGGGTGAACACACAGGGCAAGAACTTTAGCACCACTGATAGAAACTGAAGCAAGATGACAGCCAGTCAGTCATGTGAAGCCAACACAGAAGTGTCTCAAACCTGCATTCTTTTTAAAGAGCCACCAGGGGGCAATGGCAGCAAATAAGATTTCTGGGAAAAACAGCCTCGGACATGACCTCAGCAAATACGTTCCCGATCACTTTATGGGCTCAGTGACTCATTTCTGGTCATAATGAATAAAAACGAATGAGCCGATTTTGAGAAAGGTCAAGTCGTTAGCCAGTGAGCGTGCAGTTTCACAGTCAGATTCCCTTCTCGCTCATGGAGAATGCAGTTAAACAACACCAAGAAGGCGATGGCAAAAACTTCCATCTCAAGGCCTTAAAACCAGACTTCAAACAACTGGGTGATTCACCGCACTCTCGTCACCAAAGCACACCTACCTCAAAGTTCTGCCGAGGTCTGAATTTTGTGGCACAGACAGAAAAAGAAGGTACCACCTCTAACAGACTAGAATTATGAACAAATGTTCCAAAGAACACGCATTGCCTGCTCAAAGACTTGTCAAAGTAAATTCATGTATATGAAAGTAAGTGATTAAGCCTTGAGCTTAGTTAATATTTACAAATTTTTTACAGTAAAGAATTGTTGTTCAATGGATACTGTGTAGAAGTGTACATTTTATACATTAAATTTCATTCAACATTGATAAAGATATCTGACAGGAAATACAGAGATGAGACAGCTGAGAGACGAACAAATGATGCAAAGACTGATGACAGCGATTCAACCAGTAGAAGAGGAGGTAGGGTTATGGTTCTTGTGCTCTGCAGTTGTACTTGTCCATACGCATCTATCCTACGTCGCGCGGTTACTGAGATATTGAAGGCATGAAGGACACAGAGACAGATGGATGATGGAAAAGTGATCCCTGTGTGTCTCCCTGCATCTTTGCAGGTGACAGAAAACGTTCCTGCTGAAATGAATGAAGAAAGTCTGAAAGCCAAATGAGACTTTTCAAAGTTCTTCATGAAATTTAAAGTTTTATAAGAGAGAGAAAAAAAAAAAAAAAAAGAAACTTGGCAGACTTATTCATTAAGGCCTTAGGGAAGACCTGCAATATCCCATGTGTGCTGTATCTATTTGAGTGCTGATAAGTATGGAAACATTTACCTCTTAGTGCCCACACGCTGGTTCGGTGCTATATCAATTGTGTCTGTGATAGACTCATGGCGGACTGCCAGACCGAGGTCAGCTATGGCACATGTGCCATTCTTCTTAACCAGAATATTTTTTGACTTGAGGTCACGGTGAGCAATGCCAGGTTTACCTGCAAGAGAATAACAGCATTACTTTTGCGTCAAGAGCATGCTCCTGCAGTGCTCAATTGGCTCTCTCTTCCCTCAGATTTTTTTTTTTTTTTTTTTTTTTTAATATTATTCACTTTACAAATATGAAGGTTAATCTCACCCTGAGTGCCTAGGATCTCCATGTGCAGGTGTGCCAACCCACTGGCAGCTGACAGTGCCAACTTGATCATCCCCTCAATAGTGACAGAGTAGCGATTCAGGTAGTCAAAAAGAGAGCCATGCTCATGATAATCTGACACCAGCCAGAGCTGAGTCCAAGTGCCATTGTCTGAAAGGGAACAAATGAATAACTTCACTCCAACAATCAGCCATCTACTTAAGCCAACAGAGTGCATATAAAATAGAAGTTTTAGACACCAGCAAGCTAAATACAGATCCTGACCACCTTCATTTTATTTTGAAAAAGCCTTAACATTTGTTATAATAAAGGGTTATTTAGAGCATACTTCTTGTATTGTATGCTTTGTTTAAATGAAAGCCATACAGTCAACACTCTCACCTTTATTGTCTGCTGCGATAAATCCTAGGATATTTTCATGCCGTAACATGATTGTCTGGTAGATTTCAGCCTCTCTGAACCAGGAGCGCTCCTCTCTGGATGAGAAGATTTTCACTGCCACATCACCTCCCCTCCACTTCCCTCGCCACACCTCACCAAAGCGACCCTTTCCTATTATCTCCTGCAGCACGATAGTTCTGGCCACCGTCCGCTGCACAAACAGGGGCAGACCTGCAGGGGGCAACAGACGGGCAACAAATAAACAAGCGTTCCCTGATGAACTGCTTCACAGAAATTTTGGATCCTCAACAGATTCCAAGTCAGGATTATTTGATTGTTGTGCCTGAATAATCATTTGGATATACCGATATATCTGATGTTATATGGAAGCTACTGGTCATGCACAGTATTTTCAGTATGTTACATCATGCAGAAGCATGTACTGACCAGAGCCTGATCCAGAGGTGGACATGTCATAGATTAGGTCCTGCAGGGTCTTATCCTTAGCCAAGTATAGGTGGTCACAGGAGGGATCCTCTACCTCCAGCCTCTGTCTGTGGCTGTAGGCCCTCTGGTGATACTGGAACAGGAACACGCCGACCATCAGCAACACACACAGCAGGAACACGGGCCCTGCAATCACCGCCACCAGCTCCACTGGCCCCCAACTGCTTACTTGGCTTGACCAGTCCCCCCCCTTGGTTGGGACTAAGAAGACAAAACAAAATAAATGGTTAAAAATCAACAAAATGAACACTGTCACAACTGAACTGAAAGAGCTCTGGTGTTTAATGACGTCTCACCTGGGACTTTCAGGTCAATGCTGTTGCAGTAATCTACATAGCAGCAGTGAGTATTGAAGAAGCCCTCAGCACTCAAACAGTAGAAGGGCTGTCCAGGGGGGACAAGGCTGTCCTGGTTGATGCAGACACGTACGTGTTCCTCCTTCCCTTGGACATAGTAAGTTGAAGCCATACAGGCACCATCTGTCTCACACTCATAGCCCGTCTTCTCACAGTTTGTGCAGTTGCAACGTAAAGCTGAGGGGGGAAAAAAAAAGATAATTTTTTTAGATAAAGCCATGAGGTTTCACTTGTACATTTTGCCCAGCAGGGGGCAAGCGTACAACACTGTTTCAACGCAAAATGTAAAGAGTGTCCCTTTCAACTGTGGGCATATTATGACGTGCAGACACAGATCCTTAGTGTTCAGCAGGTGCAGCCAGACGGCCCTGGCGGCCCTGAAATCAGATCCTTCACTGCAGATGAACCCAAACACGCAGGGTGGAGACAGTCCTGCCCAGTGGGACAGACAAAGTGAAACCCAACAAGGGAAGAGCGCTCCTGCCAAATCCCCAATGCAGCATTCTGCTCCATTCCTCTGTCTTTTTCACATTGACACTGAGAGCTGCCACTGTTTCAGCTAATGAGACCAGAGTTTTATTAAACACAGCACTCTCCTGCGCAGGGACCTATTAAAGGTGACACACTGGAACTCCTGCCGCAGCCATAATAAAACTATGGTGGTCCATCTACACGCGAAAATGAGGTCAGTGCCAGAAAATCCTCACAGATCTGCCACATCTAAAACAGAACCAGGGCTGGCTGAGCAATCCAGAGAGCAAGAAACTGAAAACTGATTAGATTTGGAGTGAAATGTGATTTCGAGTCATACCACACATGCTTCTCATTTAGAGTAAGGCCAGCACAACATGTTTCTGCTAAGGTTTACTCCTACCACAGCACACAGCAGGACATGACATAGTTAGGCGGTTGTAGGAATGTGGGACTTTTTTTTTTGTTTATTCATTTTACACAGGAAAACCCAAAATGAAAAACTTACTGAGGACACTACCACGGGTGAGGCCAGACAAAGGCTGGACCACTTGAGACTAATCACTGCGGAATTAGCAAAGACAAGACCACTGTACCAAAAACAACACAGGAGGAGACACAAAGAGGAGAGGAATTTCAATCTGTATTCTTCTACAAAAAGAGGCTCAGCATTTGTTGGGACTGCTGACAATGCCTGGCCTAGAGGAAAGAAAGAGTTGAAGAGTGGCAAGATTCCACTAATCTGAGTCTTATACCAAGGGCTTCTTTGACCAGATGAGCTCACTGATCTTTTTGAACCAACATGGAGGTCTTTCAAAAAGCAGTCAGCAGAGTCTAGAACATTAACTTTATATAACACAAAAAAGAGAAAATGACTGACACCAAGGTTTATGGTTTTGGCCATGATGATGGTGCAATCAGTGTGTCATAGGAGTGATTTTCAGTTAACTGAACTCATCAAGGTTGATTTCTGTGTGGGAACATTTTTTGTGTGTAGCGTGTTGCTGATGCGTCTATGCTTGTTCACTCACTGCTAACTGGAAATATGGAACACTTGAAGCAGAGTTTCAGTAATATTTCACATCTGTTTAGCGTGTGTGTGTGTGTGTGTGTGTGTGTGTGTGGGGGGGGGGGGGGGGGGGGGGGGGGGGGGCTCTTGTTCTTCAGGAGGTGAGTGGGAAAGTGACAGGAACTCTATGCTGAGTGTGTCCAAGTTTTGCTGAAGTTCACATGCAGATGGAATTTCCTGCAGATTACACAGAGGTAAAAGCAGGCTGCGCCAGATTTTTTAAAAAAAAAAGAGGAAAAAAAAAAAAAGAGAAAAACAAGCCCTGTGCCACATCACGCTAATCTACAGCAAATAGTTTAGCCAAATAAAACCCGATGACAGGAGTTGCAGCAGTAGGCTTAAAGTGCTGGACGACACTCGATTTCCATCACATTCAGACAACCTAAAACACCTCCTTCCACCAGAATCCACTTCTGCAGCCCTGCTGTTTATGGCTTTCTAGTGGAGCATATCAATCTTTTCCAAGTGAATCGAGTCGTTTTGATCAATACATCCTCAAAGTAAGAGCGGCATTTAAAAGGAAATATACACAGCACATTTTAAGAGAAAGAGCTTCTCCTCACCACACTCAGTATTGTAAGCCAGACTGAATCTCCTCACAAAACTCAAATTGAAGGCTATGAAAGTTTTTATGACAAACATATTGCACCAATATACGGTAATGAGCTAACAGGAGAGCTCTGACAAGAACACGGTGATCTGAAAGGAACAGGCACATTCATCACTGGAGAGTCTGTGTGTGGTAAGACAGATGGCACACAGACACACAGACAGAAGCTCAGGAAGGAAACCAAACATGGCTGAAAACACACACAGTTGCTTCTTGAGTCTACCATGGATGGTTTGTGGCCTACCAAGAGTTGGTTTGTGGCAAGTCCTCCCTTTCATTTAGGGCTACCTTGTGACTATAATGTGCAGCCTGCTTCCATGCTACAGAGGAAAAAAATAAAAAAATACTATGGGTGTTCAATATGAAGAAAATATGACAGGATATTTTGAAGGTGATTGATTCACAAGTTTATAGATAAAATGAGTTGATGGAAAGGTTTCATTACTGACTAATGCAGTTATCTAAATGACTAACAAATGAAAGCCAGCCATTACATTTAAGTAAAAAAAATAAATACATAAATAAAATCCCACAGGCTGAATACTGCCACAAAACAGTGTTTGGCCTGAAGATCAATTTAAAACAAACAAAAACAAACAAACAAAAAAACCCAAAAAAAAAAAAAAACACTGTCATAAACAAAGCAGCGAGGTGAAGGACATCTCTCTCATATCCTCTTAACAAACAAACTGCTGGGAATAGAATTTCCTTCAGGATCAATAAAATAACAACATGCCATTATGGGTGCACATATGGTTTGGTTTTCAAATTTGATTTATTTCAACTGCACAACACTAAACACATGCAAATGTCACCGTTCAGCTTTTCAAAAGAATGAAATCAGTTGAACAAGAATGTGCACAACATGGCCCAACTCAGCTCATTAATGCACGTTTTGAAAGGTGCTTTACAGGTTCTTTATCTGCCAAGTTAGATCCTCATGGAGGCAGACCACTAAAATAGCATAGTAAAAATGGCCTTCAAATTCAGTCCAAAAGAACAAATTGCTCATGAATTCAGCCAAAAGCCATCAGGCAATATATTCATCTAACTGCTTAAATCATAGCCCCAAACAAAATTTTGAAAAAGATGGCACGAGGTAGTGTAAAAACAAGCTGATTGTCAGGCAAGATGGAGCTCTGCTACTTAACTAAAAATCAAACGAGAACTCAAATGTGAATCATTTACCCAAATGCTGTGTTGTTTGCAGAGTGCTCTGCATCTCTCACTGGATTCAGCAAAAGTGTTACAAAGCCAGACTTGAAGGAATAATATCGAGCCTAAATACACTTGGATCTGAGGCTGTGTGTGTGAAGTTTGAGTGAACTCTGCTCTTGTATCCACATAATTGGTGGTCTTTACACTGGTCCTTTGTGTGGAGATTAAGGCGACATGAGGAGGGATTGGACTGGCCCTACATGAACAAAGACTGGAGTGGGGGAGAGTACTTTTGTGTTGGGGGATGGGTGGCATGCAGGGGACAGACTGGGGTTACCAGTAACAACCTCAATGTTTGGGGGCTGCTCTGGGCCAGACAGGATGGGGGCTGGTCCCCATTTGGGAATGACAATACAGAGGGGGGGTGGGGGCAAGCAGGGCTCACAGGGCCCCCCAGCTGCGGCTGAAGTCTGCCCAAGTGACCAGCTGTGACTGTCATTAAAACCCAGTCTAGACTTTGACTTACAGGAGGGAGCAGGAAAAGGGAACACGACAAAAACAGGGAGAACAGAGCCCAAAAGCAATCCCTCTCATTGCCTTTCCAATCATTCCATTCGTGTTGAGACAGGAAATGGAGGACATAGTCAGGAAAACATTAATAAAACATTGTTGCCATAAACAGCACTGCCTTAATTTGGACCTAACAAAAAAAACCAAAAAAAAAAAATAGACACACCACAGAACAGCCCCACTCCACACACCTTTACCCATCAACCACGATGACGGCGTTCTGCATATCACAGTGCTGTTCAGACCTACTTGATGGAAACAGCCCTGACAAAACACAGATGAAGTTCTGTGCATGATAATATCATAAAGTGAGTGGAAAATACTGTAAACGTGCTTGGCGTAGGGCGGCAGGTTACACAAACACTGTGGGTTTCTGGGGGCTCAGACAGACAGTCAGCACGTGCGCGTGTACGGGGAGGGGAGAACCATTACCAAAATGCACTGGCTGAAATTAGATCCATACAGATACCAGACTGAGAGCTGATCAAGACAAGCAGACGCCACCAGACAGTGTGAGTGCAACACACAAACAGGCTAACATGCACATGCACACACCACAACTGTGTCCTAATCAATGCTAGGGGAAGGAGGAAAGTCATTACCTTTGTCTGCATCTCAGGGTCAGATTACTGATCTGATTCTAAAGTGAAGTCTCTGGGGCTGAGGCTGCTTCTACTATCTCCACCAACCACCACCCCGAGGCTACATCCCTTCCTGTCTGTCTGTTGTCCTGGACGGGTTCAAAGGCACACAAGTGTGAGCACAAGTTTACTTTGGAGTTGCTACTGACACTAGTGCTCAAATTCTCAAACTGATTTCTAAAATATATTGTGCTAATACGAGCCAGTGCCATTTGAAGTGGCTTGAAACCCACCCTGGATTTTTGCAAAAGTGTCAACTTTTTTTTTTCTCCTCATTGGTTACGGTCGTCCATTAAAACACAAACACTGTTTTCTTACAAACCAATAACACTGAAAAGTGGCACCAAATACACTAGAGAGCTGGGATGGTTAATTAAACTCAGAACAATTTGTGCTTCAGAGCAAAATTCTTACTATTAGTTTGCTTGTGTTTACACAGTTAAACTGTTAAAAAAAAAAAAAAAAAAAATAAGGCAACAAAAACAGATCTGGCACAAGTGTTGAAATTCTGGAAATCAGATTAACAGAATTTCACACAGGCCCCAGCCTTAAAATTTACCAAATGAATTTTTCAAGCCACTGATTTTTTGTTGTAACTCTTATTTCATTGTCTAAATAACCAAGAGAAAATTATCAGAATGAAAAGAAAAAGAATAAAAAAAAAAAAAAAAAAAATTATATATATATATATATATATATATATATATATATATATATATATATATATATATATATATATATATATATATATATATATATATATATATATAAAAAAATAAATAAATAAAACAAAAGGATTTAAAATTAACATTTTATTAGTTATGTCATGCTTTTGACTGTGGACAAAAACCAAACGACAGATTATGTCATTTTGCAAATAATCCTTAAGCTAATAATATTGTGAAAACAAAATAAAACAGCCCGGCCAAAATGCAGCATTGCTCCATGAACCCCATAAGGCTTTGGCACAAATCCAGTAAAGTTCTCTTTACTACTCAAAAAAAAAGCAACTATTTTGCATATTCACACACTTATTCATAACATACTTGGGCTCTGTTTAAGCTACCAGCACTACAGGAGCCCAAGAAAGAGGTTTAAATGGTATTTGAAGAGCTAGTTGGATAAGAGACTCACACTGCATTCCCAAAGCAAAAGTCTTACCAACAGCCCTACCCTGGATCACACCAATCAAAGTAAATCATTGTCAGGGAAGTATTAGAGAAAACTTGACAAGTAGGCTGCATACCTTCTAGCAGAAAATTACAAGGCAGAGCAGATCTGGTCTAAATTCCAACAGCAGCCAGAAAAAAACAAAACAAAACAAAAAAAAACTCCAAATCAAACACATCTACAAAGAGACATGTAATGGAGGAAGGGTGTCAGGTTTAGCTCTATAGACATGAATTCACATAGCTATCAAGTCTGTCTGGGAACACTGACAATCACAGCTCTTATGTCTGTGTTCATTTAAGATATGGCACAGAAACAAAAGCAATTTTATGGCCAATACGCAAAAACGCTTTAAACACAGACTACTGCTTTAGAGTAAACTGAAGGCAGAAGAAGGCAACCAAGAAGTTGGCTGGCTCTAAAGTGATAGTAATTTCTTGTGGTCTAGCATCAGTAATGGAGAAGCTGGGTCAGTCGGGGGCTATGCTGTCTGCTGTAGCAATTAGGGCTCTCTGCCTCCGGGCCAACGGAGGTCATTAACAACACTGGTCATTATGGAAGGAAAACTAGACCACCTTGGACCTGACCTAACCCTGACTGGCTCAGTGCCACATTATGGAAACTGTTAGTAAACACAGATTGTAAGGGAGGTCGTGTCTGAGCCAGGAAACAACATGAAATTTTATACAGAGGATGTGACGCAACTTCACTTGATCACAATTTAGCTGGAGGGATCTGGCAGACAAAAACATCTACCTAGAACAGGTTTAAACAACTGCTACACACTGAGGGGAAAAACACAACTTTATACTTTTCAAACTCAAGCCAGCTAGAAATACAAATGTCAATCTCCCCTCGCCTGTCCACACTCTTCTCTTTACAGGCTTATACCTTGGAACGCACAAAGTTTCGACCTTTCTCTGTACATTCCCTCGGCTCTAATCTAACAGGCAGGTATATGCATGTTCCAAACCAGCTGGCTCACACTTCCACCACCTGAACTCTTTCACATCAAATTTGACATTAAACAAGCACCTGCACCATTTAGCTCTGTACAGCGAGTTCCCTGTTTAAACTGAAAGAAAGGTATGTTTCTTAGTTTGAAGTCACAACCACATTTCAACAACACAAGTCTTTCCATTAATCTGAACGTACTTGAACAGCTTTGCCTTACATCTTAATGAGCACCACAGCCTCCCGCCATATAAGTAGCAGACTGACTAGACTGTACTTCATAATAGACAAGCATTGTTTTTCCAAGATGGCACAAGTCTGAAACCTATGCAGTTGCATAAATGTATAGGCATGCATGCAATTACAATCCACTGATGTAAGCCACGGTGAATCACAGTTGCCTGCTGTGCGTCTCTGTTGCTCATAACAAGGAAAAAACAAAAAAAAACACATTCTGAATACACTCACGTTCACCCACTACGTTGCAGTCAGAAAACTGATCTCATGCATTCTGTCTTTAAGACATATACCACTAATGTTCCTTTATTGATTAATTTTACACATACAACATTGATGGATAGAACCACATTATTTGCTCTATTTGCTTTCTATTGGATATCATACATCAAGTGATATACCTTACTTGATGTATGATATCCAATCTCACAGATACTGCAAACAGAGTAGATAATGTGGTTCTATCCATCAATGCTGTACGTGTAAAAATGTTTTAAAAAAAGGAACATTAGTGGCCTGTGCCTGAATAACAGACTGCAGTCATTTTAACAGATAATGAAGACAGCAGGGTTATGTATCCCATGACTTAAAAGTGCTACAGAGGCACATCAGGAAAAAAGCAATACTCTGCCAGGATTGGTGATAGTGTAAGGGCTACTAAAGGTGAGTTCAGAGGTCAAGAGATAGCAGGAGCTCATCTATCCAAAGGCCTTCCTCTAACCTAGAGATGAAAAACAACCCAAACTAAAGCTTTCTTCAACACCCTGATAGCAGTAAGTGAATGAAAGCAGAAACGGGACCACAGACAACAAAGTACAGATTAAATTCTGACAAAGGAGCAGGCCTTTTATATAAGAGGGATGGAGAATGTAGAGAGAAGTGGAGGGACGCACCCTACCTAGCGGCACTGTAGTTGACAGTGCCTGTATCACATTTCTACCTTGTTCAAGTCACCCAGACTGACTGCGTCACGCAGACATGTAATGCCCAAAACACCAGTGACTCCTAATCCGCATGAAGTCAACAACACGTGACAGATTCAAACCTGTGAGTAAAACATATTCTCATACTCATACATACTCGCAAAGGCCTGGAATCTGCTCCAGCGTAGCAGCTTTCAGGTTTGTCTGGTTTCAGCTTTTGCGTGGTGTAATCCATTATATGGTGTGAAAGTAGCTCATGATAGACTTGTGGGCCCTTTTCATGACAGACCCTGCCAGATGGACAGACCCATTATGACCGTGTCCCTGCTCTGGCCACAGACCCACCCCCACCCTCCACCTCACACATCACTGTTAATGTTGGTGTAACCCAGACAAACAAACTGGCCACTTAGGTGTGACAATTTTCCCAGCATGCCTTGTATGAACTGATCAACCTTAGTGAACTGCACCCTTATCTAAACTAGCGGGGGAGGAACAGTTTTATGATTCTTGGAAGGATGACTCAATTGTTTAGCACAGTATACTTGAACGGATAGCAAATGAAGCAAAGATATTTTTTCTGGCACAAGGGTGATTTTTTTTTTTAAAGTGTATTCAGTGAGTGGCAAGTTGAAACAAAAAGGTACAGAACTCACAGGAAGAGAATAAAAAATTGCATAAAACAAGGCATGCTTGTGTTTAACTGACTAAAGCCTAAAGAAAGAGAAGGATGTTTGGAACAAAGTTAGATGCGCTGAAGGGCCAAACACTGTGATTTAGCTGAATATATTGCGATGTGGTGCTGTTGTGTGAAACTGGGTATCAGCTGCTCCAGCAGATGGGGCGGACTCGGACTGAAGAAGGCCCGTAACTGGCGCCTCAAAAGACCCCACTTGCCACATTTACATTACAATGAACCCAGACTTCAACTCTGACTTCTGTCTGGGATGGCTGAATGTACGGCTGCTGTCGCCCTATGCCAGCCGTGGGGGGGCCTCACTAAGCACCCTTTTCACGCCTTACAAATGGAAACCACTGGCAGAGTTGCCAGTGTTTACCCTAATAAAAACAAAACACATTTCATGCACAAAGTAGGTTAGGCCTTCACTCAGAGGCTCCTTTCTCCGTCCAGCGTGGAAACAAGTCCTCACAACATGTGACGAAACTGTAACTGACCACATTACGCAAATTTAACCAGCCAGCTATCATTACTTGGTGTCCCCAAGCCAAACAGTGATAAGCAGTCACAAGCCAGAAAAACAGTGTTTTGTAAATAAGTTAGCATAACAGCCAGCCAGAGATTAACCTCAGCATCAACAGCAGCCTGTAGATTATTCAGTCCATATGAAACCATAATATTTATATTATTCTTGTATTTGTCAAATTAAAAAAAAAAAAGAAAAAAAAAGCATTATCACATTATTTAACTTTAACTACTAAATATTAGCTGACGCTTCGAAATAAACAGCCCCACCATGTTGTTGTTATTGTGCTCGTGGTGGTTTAGCTACTTGTGTTCAACAGCAGCTGAATTGATTTTGTCAGTTGCTAAAAGCCATAAATATCGATAAAATCATCAAACAACACGGCTGCCGGTTCGGCCAAACAGCAGCCGCGGTTTTGAGGTCGACGCTAGCTACATACGGCTAGCCAAATCCGCGATAGAGCGCCATGACGATTAGCGACAACAGGCGATGCCCAGTCCAGGAAAACACATCGAGACAAAAGCCGGAGAGGTGCTCGGATGAAACTTACCATTACCGACGGCCACCAGCCCGAGCAGGGCCAGTAGGGTTGGAGCGATTTGTTTTAGAGCCATTTCTTCATAATTCCCATCTCTCCGCGATGAAATGCGTCGGAAGTGTGTCGTTATCAACACGACCAGACCTGAAACACAACCACAGTCCAACCGCACACCACCACCACCAAGATACTAGCCAGCCAGCCAGCCTGCCAGCCAGCCAGTGACGTGTTTAAAGGGGTGTGTACGTGCGAGTTTAAAGGGGAGGGCTGCGTGCCGCACGTCCCCTTCTGCCCCCGGGGTCAGGGCTGTGTGTGGTAAAGAAAGCGGTTGGCGAATTACATTCTTCCTGTTTCACGTCGGGCAGGAGCGAACAGTGTGTGTATCATTTATGATAAACTTTATAAATTAAGGCAATTCTCTGAACTGATGGTTTCCCCTTTCCTGGATGATGATTTTTATATCCTTCAGATTGATGTTAAACGAATTCAGTAAAATCTTTAATATCCAGCAATGATTGATTTCAGCGTGTTTTTCATGATTTTATAGATCAACAAACTGAGCCTTCTGGAGTCATTATATAGCTAACATTGTACATTTGGTGAACGATCTACTAGAAACAAAGATCTATGACCATGTTCCCCTGACAGGCTGTTTTTTGTGTGAATATACTGTTTTTTTATATCCCCAAGGTTTATTTTTTTAATGTATTTTTCATGTAAATTATTATTCATCACTGGGCATTTTGTGAAAAGAAAGAAAGGAAGGGAACAAATTGAGTCTAACTGGCAATCTGTATTATTTCTGAAAATGAAAATTATGTCTCTTTATGACATAAAATGATAATACAGAAATGCTTTTTTCTTTAATGTCTCAAATGTGACTAAATATGTTTCCACATTTGGCTTCAGTGCATAAACAAAGTACAACTAGGTCTGTTTTTTTTTTGTTTTTTTTCACGCATGTGCTTCAGCTGCAGGATAAATTAATCTTTATCAAATGTGCTGCGCTGTGCTGATTGGGCGTACTTGCCTGTATTTTTGGTGAACAAAAATCTATTTAAGGATATAACTGGGTCAAACTGCTTTTCATTAGAATTATTGCTCAACACTTAAAATCATCAGGTGTCCCTTTGATGAAACAAAATAACACGTTTTTCATGTTGATCATTTAAAAACACTTAAAATTGTGACATAATGTCACGGCTGTTAACACAATGTTCTATCAAAATCGAATCCTCTGCAGTCACCAAGCTCTTGCATAGCTTACATTCAGAGCAGGCACATTGATCTAATGGAAATGGAACAGGAAACCAGTGTGGGTGTGTGTGACAAACCCCTTTATCTTATCATGTATTATAGTTTGGATGCAGAGCTTAAAATCACAGGCCTCATGAGTGGAGTTGATTCTAGGCCTCCCTGTATTTGACCAGGATTCAATCAGTAATATTCATCTTATCCATCCACATTCAGTAATTGATTAATTATCAAACAAATCCCTCACTGATATTACAGCTATGGGGAACAGCATCTGACTAATGTATCATCAGCTGTTCCCTGATCCAAGCGTTAGAGGTAACTCTGGTTCAATCTGCATAAAAGAACATTTTAGTTCTTATTTTTCTGCTTGATCTCAAATCACATCTAAGCCACTGTATCAGATTTTGGAGAGCTAAATCTGCTTGCAATTTTTAGTGTAAAATAATCAAGTATCTAAAGATAGCAAAAGGTGTTTTGGTCCAGCTCTATTCAGGATTTTGTCTTTCCTCAGGGACCCAACCTGTCTATACTAACACATTCATCTGCCTCCAACTGAGAATGTAGCTCAGGAAGAGGTGAGCCAGGCTGCAACCAGGTGCATTTGGGACTTTATCTGTGCCTGCTTTTATCACCTGTCCTGTTACTAGCACTCTCACCGATCTATCCCTAAGCCTAATTGTGTCTGCATGGCCTCCTCTGTGGCTTTATATCTGTCCATTATTGGCCCTGTCCAATTTATCTGCGCATTTCTTCAGGAGGCATTGTCTGCTGAACAAATCTCTCCATCTCTACAGAGCCACTGGGAATGATCCCACTGTGAAAAGGAACACACAGAGGAGGCAAACACAGGGAGAAGTGAGATGGGCTTCTGCACTCGCTGACACGGAGTTTGGCCTCTCTGATACTTCAACAACCCCCTGCAGTGTTAAAAATAACCAGCTCTTCATCTGACTGACCAGACAGACTGGGACTTTGAGGGAGTATTATCTCACTGGCGTTTGTTCAACAACCAGGAAGACAGACAACACACGCACGCGCGCACATACACACACACGCTCACACAGAGACAGACATAAACAGATAAAGGAAGGGTAAGCATGACAGATACAGAAAGAAAACATTGGCATGCTGATATTACACAAAGGGGACAAAGCTGATACCCTTATTTTCACCAGTGACTGGGCAACGTTTTTAAAGCGCTGCAGTTTTAATTCCTGTTGGACTTTTTAAAATTGCCTTTGACTGTCTGATATGCTGCACATCAAACTAGTTGCTTCTGTGCTTCACTTTTAATATATATTTTTTTTTTTAGACAAATGAGAAACATTTGACAAAATTTGATCAAACGCTGTATTATGGAGGGTAAAGCTAAAACCAGCTAGTTGCTGTCATCTTAAGATTGAACTAACATAATTCTTTTGATGAGCAGAAAGGAGTCATTCATTTTAAAAATACATTTGCTTTCCCCTTTATAACAGGATCTATGAATTATTTTGAAATTAAAGTCCTCAGATTGAATATCTGTATTTAATAGATTAAAAAATTTTAAAGTGAAGGGAATATTGAGGCAATTATTAAAACATTTGATTAAGACAAAATGTATATTCAAACTTATTATGTTGAAGGTTATATGTGGGCTTTTTAATGAAAATTGTGGATTCGTTTGTCTATTATCTGATGACCTCTGCTGGTCAATGTGAGAATTGCAATCATTAGTGCTTAAAAAACAAAGCACAAATATTTGAAAAATACAATCCTTTATTCAAGAAATACTTTATTACATGTATGTGAATTCCTTTACTGATCATAGTGATTGTGGTGGTACAGTTCAGGCTTACAAAAATGTATTAATTTTTTTTTTAAAGTTGTGTGATTAAAAAGTAACATTAACATAGTCTTACTGTTGAATAATAAAAAACAATATCTCTCCTGAAATATATTTACAATACAATGGTGATAGAAGACATAAAATTCAACTGTAAAATTCAAATGTAAAAGTATTTACAGCTAAATAACTCAATATTTTTTATGTGTAGATAACAAATGTATAGTTAAGTTAAATATACTTGCAGGGCAGGTAATGTACTTACCTTGAGTGTGTAAATACTTAAATATTTCCTGTATTTTATTAGTGGTTTTAAGGCGCACCCGCGACCCTGCACAGGATAAGCGGAAGAGGTTGGATGGATGGATTTAAGGCGCATTGGTCATTCTGTGAAAGTTCACATTATACCTAAAAGAATGCTTTTCCATTCTGTCACAACAATGAGAGAATTAGACAATGAGTAAAAGCCTGAGTGTGTGATAACTAGAAATATTTGACCTAAACTTTTACTAGCTGAAGGCAATAAATATAAACACAGGCCCCTCATTCAGAGGTACGAAGAATCAATGAAAATTTGCTTATGCAAAAAGTATAACATTTGGTGCAAGAGACTCGAGATGCTGCTACACAAAGCCATATGTTTTAATGGTTACTGTGTCAGTGATTAGTTCAGAATATGATAATGATATGCCTTTGATTTGCTGTAATGTGGTGCAAAATCTCTTCTGGTATTTTCAGTCTGGTGTCCCCGTTTCATCTCAGTGTTCTAGTCTACACGTCCCGCTTGAGTTTTTCAATGCTGAAGTCACTGTCGTGATCCAGTTTGGAGAGAGTCTTCCTTATTCGCAATGCTGTGAGGCGGGCTGTTGGGTTCTGGTACCAGCACTCCTTCATGATCTTTACAATGGCTGACAATATCTGGAAACACAGAAACAAATGTCACATTTCCACACTCCTGAAAATATAATTGTACATGTGCGTCTGTGTGTGTGTGTGTGTGTGTGTGTGTGTGTGTCTATGTCAAATGGCCTACAGGGTGTGAATGGAGTCTGTTGTGCAGACTGGGCCTCTGCTGGTCCACACACACCACCTTCTTCATCTCCTCAAAGCTGGGATCTGAGGGCACCAGGTCAAAGAAGGGTGGACGGTAATCTTCCACAATGCCTAAACCCCCCCCCCAAAACAAACAAAAAAAAAACAGTCATTCAGTTTTTCACTTGTTCCTCTCTAGCTGAGCAGAAAAACAACTGAAATAATAATGTTGGTAGTAACATTCAGTTTGGTGGTCAAACTGAATGTTACAGTTCAGAAACATTCAGTTTGACTGAATGTTTCTGAACTTCAGTCAAACGATGCTACAATTACAAAATTAAAAGCCTAATGAGGTGAACCACTTGTGGTGATTTAATCTTTTCATACATTTCCAGAACATAAATGTCTTTTCATATAAGGCCTGAAATAGCACACTTGGAGATTGAGACAGGCTGCAGTGGGAGTTTTGTAAAGTACGTTTCACTAAACAAGAGAACAGGGAGAGATATGAACTCCCTGGTGACTACACTGGGATGGAAATCTGGAAGTCCCGCTGAGTGTGCCACAAAGCGCACATGTGCACACACGCACGCATGCACAAACACACACATACACACACACACGGCCGTGTGTGCATGGCTGTGTACTTGCATATAAAAATTGCATGTACGGGCATCTGGACTATGTACAAGCGAGTGCTGACACCAGATAAGACTGTTTATAATTACTGTAGCGCTAATCATGAGAGAGGATAGCAGAGGCAGACACAGACTAGAAAAACACTGGACTGCTGAGAGACATGGGACTGACTGTTTGTTATGTACGCTCTGCTACAGCAGACAGACATGACACAGAACTCATTTTTAACATGTCAGTTTGTGTAATACATTAACTTCCTAACAAATCTATGAATATATTATATCAATACTGCCATTTGGTTCCTGAAGTTTAACCTAAGACCAGATGATTCTGCTAATGAATTCTGCTAATGGAAAGGCTTAAAAATAGGTGACTGCTACCTTACCATTGACAGCAGTCCTGCGGGTAATTTCCCAGAAGACCAGCCCAAGAGCCCAGATGTCAGTTTGCTTATAGGACTCAAAAACATCCACGCGGATAGTTTCATCCAGCACCTCAGGGGCCATGTAGCGCTTGGTCCCCACACGAGGGTTATTGCCCACATCGAGGTAGTCATGGGACTGGGAGTGTATGACAGCTAATCCTGAGGAAAGAGTGAACATGGAACAACAGATGCAACCTTTAAATTTATTGTGAAAACAAAACTGATCAAGAGCCAAACTACTAAATTTAGCTTTAAATAGCTGTTTCTCTAATTGTATTACTAGAAACTGTTAGCAGATATTGGGAACAGCCTTGCTGCGATGCAGCCCTTACCGAGATCAGCGATGCAGCACTGTCCGTTGCGTTTTACCAGGATGTTTCGGCTTTTCAGGTCTCTGTGGGCAATAGCTGGCTTTTCCTGGGAGCTAACGATCTCAGTGTGGAGGTGGACCAGGCCGCAGGCCACAGACAGGCACATCCTCAAGCAGCTCTCCGGGTCCAAGCTGCTGTACTGCAAGAAATCGTAGAGCGAGCCAAGCTCGTGATAGTGGGTGACGAGCCACAGCTGGGTACTGGAATTCTTGGATGTCATGTCGGAGGCTATGAAACCTAAAAGCCAACAGAGAAAAGATTGTTATTTTAATGTTTTTTTTTTTCCTCTGAGGTGGCACTTTTTGTGAGGGACTGCTGTCATACCCAGTATGTTATCGTGTCGTAGCTGTACAGTATTGTAGATCTCTGTCTCTCTAAACCAGGAGTGCTCATCCCTAGAGGAGAAAATCTTGACAGCTACACTCTCCCCCATCCACGTTCCCCTCCAGACCTCTCCATACCTGCCTTTGCCTATAAAAAGAGTGACACGATTAAACAATTGCAAAAGAAATAAATAGACAAATTAAAAAATGATTACGGAGACTGACCGACACACTCCACAAGTGAGATTTGTCTGGCCATAGTTCTTTGGACCAGATATGGAAGCCCTGTCCCACTCCCAGATGTACAAAACTCATCATAGATATTCTGGAGAGAGAAAAGGAGACAGGTAAATAAAATCCACAATTAACAACAAAAAAAACTGGCTGTATTCTCTTTGATATCAACCCTCAAGTGTCTCTTACGCCATATGTGGGGTCATCTCCACTGGGGACTTTGAGTATTTTGACATCATGGCTTTCAGGATCTCGCTGTCTGCAGGCTGTGCGTCGGAAGCGCAGGAGTAACATCAGGCCACAGGCACAGGTAGTAACAAATAAGAACAGCAAGGACACAGTGATCCACAGCTCTGGACGATGGGCTTCTGGGGACGTTGTTGTCGGCGTCCCAGCTGAAAATACAGAAGCAATCAGGCGTGTACGCACATATCCACACACAGAAGATGAAAACATTTCTTAAGATTAGACAGTTTAGACATTCTTTATGAGTGAAAGGTAAAAATGTAAAAATAGCATGACATTAATAACACTATGCTCTTACTGACCACAAGGGGGAGCCAGCTGCTATCTAGAGGGAAGCTACAGCCATGTCAGTACAAAATAATGCAGAATGAAACTAAACTGTGGGAGGCCCAACAGAATTAAAACAACACCATGATTTACAGCGTCACACTAGCTCTTGGTTTCATGGATGCAATGTAGCAATACTGTAAAAGAAGGGCTTTAGGTACTGACTTATGACTGAAGGTGGTGTAATGAAGGTGTTGCACTTCTCCTCTTTGCAGCACTGGACAAAGAAGCCCTTAAAGGAGGTGTAGCACTGCTCTCTGTGGTTATTAGTGAAACAGCCCCGCTCCTCAAGGTCGTTCACCAACGTATAAAAACAGTAGTCTCCTCTGCACGTTCCATTCTTACATGTGCCTTTGTCATTAATGCATGTACACAGCAGCGCCCCATCATCTGTGGTGTCTGAAGCACAGGGAAATACATGGAAAGTGTTGAAACAAGTTTCAAGACAGGAAACAAGTACACAAAGAAACAAAATTAGCTTATCATTCACTCTGTAAAAGAAAAGTGATAAACTCTATTTAGCTTCTTCAGATGTAATTAGGTAGGTAGTTGTAATAGAAAGAAACTGTTATGAGGTAGGTTTGAATAAACAGAGACTTTTTATATTCTAAATCCTCCCATCTTTGCAAGATTCTGCGTTATGGTCCTAAAAAGGGTTGTTTATTTCTCTGGATTAGGCTTTGCGTGAGTCCAGTGTTTGTTTTGGAAGTACTGGTCAGGACAGTTGGCCTGAACTCACTGGATGCATACAGTAGCATATTTAAATACATTTAAATACAGTGTTAAAATACAGTGTGTGCATGAGAAGCCACAAAAACCTGTAACACCTTTAAATATTAGTGAATTTAAAAAAGCAGAAGTCTGTAGAAACCATAAATAGTTTAAGCTGCCGTAAGCAATTTTTGGAAGCTAAGAGGAAGAACTGTGATATACTGTAGCTCCTCCAGCTCTCCAGTTGACATTTGACTATCTTCACCAGGCACTCATTTATTCTGCCATTTCATGTCTGGCAGGTAGTACACAGCCTTCTTGTCTGAACTTGCTTATTAGAAACAGCTACTTATGTTTGTGACTGAACCATACAGTCTGTGTGCAGGCTGCAGAACCAAAACAAATACCTATGAGGTGCATCCTCAGTGGGTTCTGCAATGCAATCAGACCCTTCACATCAGCCTAATAAGATTTAGTATCAGGACTAAAAGTACTCTGTAATGCACCTTTAATCAAATCAAACAAAGGGAAAGTCCTTACAACAGTGAAAAGGTTTCACTCCATCTGACTCACCTGCATGTGCAACAGAAATCCACAAAAACAATCCAGCTATCAACCCTGTGAGCAGAGCAGAGCTTCCCATCTCTGTAAAAGCAGGAAAATCAAAATATCAGCAGGTAATGTAATTACATAATGACAAAACAGTTAGTGATGTTATTAGAACTGTCTTGAAATGTAATTAAAGGTTTATTGAAAAAAAAGGGGAGCTTGCTAATATTTTAGCTTCTACTCAGAGGCTGGAGGAAGCTGTGAGGTCAAAAACAACACTCAGAGGGCCCAGTCTGTCTGCCTGTGTTGTAATTGGATTGGGTGGGAAAAGGGGTCTTAGGGGAAGGAGGCGGTTCAGCGTGTTTGTGTATGTGTGCTCGGATTTTGTGTTGTGTTGTGCTACCCAGGCTCCAAGCCTGCCGACTCCCGGACTACCGCTCTTGCAGAGTAAATGTTGATGGCTATGCTTCCTGCCATTACGTCGCCCCACCCGGCTGGCCGGCGAGACTCAGGTCTGCTCATTGTTTAGAGCTGCACTGCTGAGAGTCACGCAATACGAAGCTATCACATAAAAGCCAGCCTGTTTTGCTTCTCGAGCGTCTAATGTGATAGCAAAATGCACAACCCTGTTTCGAAACAAGTTGAGACAGCATTAAAATGAAATCTATGCTAGAAACACATTGGGAAATGTTGGGAGAATGGCATGTTTAACACTGTGTCATATCAGCTCTTCTTTTAACAATACTCTGTAAGCGTTTTGGAACTGAGGAAACCAATAGCTATGTTTTCAGCAGCTCATTTCATAATGTGCCAAATATTTTCAGTACAGAATTAAACTGCAGGCAGGCCAGTTTAGTACCTGGACTCTTACTATGGAGCCATGTTGTGGTTTGCCATCGCAAGACCCTCCCTGAAAAAGACATCTTCTGCATAACAGCATTTATTTCTCCAAAATCGGTATGCTGTATATTGACATTAACGGTGCCCTCACAGATGATCAGATTACTCATGCCATGTGCAATAATACAGACCATACCATTATGGATACTGAGATTTGAACTGACTATCTAATCAGCCAATCATATGGGAGCAACTCAGTGGATTTAAGGACATAGACATGGTCATGATGATCTGATGAAGTTCAAATCAAGCATCACAATGGGGAAGAAAGGTGATTTAAGTGCCTTTGAGCGTGACATAGTTATTGGTGCCTGACTGGCTGGTCTGAGTATTTCAGAAACTGATGCTTTACTGGGATTTTCCCACACAACCATCTCTGGTGTTTACAGAGAATGGTCCAAAAAAAGAGAAAATATGGACCCAGTAAGCGGGCAAAAGTGCCTTGTTGATGCCAGAGGTCAGAGGAGAATAGACAGACTGCTTCGAGCTGATAAGGAGGCAACTGTAACTCAAATAACCGCTCGTTGTATCCAAGGTATGTAGAACAAACATCACATTGAACCTTGAAGCAGACAGGCTATGGCAGCAGAAGACCACACTGGGTCACGTAAGAGCAGGAAACTGAGGGTACAATTAGTACAGACTCCCAAAAAAAGTGGACAACAGAAAATTGGAAAAATGTTGTTTGGTTTGATGAGTCTTGATTTCTGCTGTGACATTCAGACAATAGGATCAGAATGTTGGTGTTAATACTCAAGTATTTTTCTTGATCATCCCATTCATAACCACAGAGTACTCATCTACTGATGGCTGCTTCCAGTAGAAGAACGCGTCGTGTCACAAAGCTCACATTATCTCACTGTACTCAAATGACCTCCACAGTCACTAGAGCTCAATCAAGTGGAGTACCAAGTAGATGTGCAGCCAACAAATCTGCAGCAACTGTGCGATGCTATCATGTCAATATGGGCCAAAATCTCGAAGGAATGTTTCCAGCAGCTTGTTGAATGTATGCCACAAAGAATTACAGCAGCTGTAAAGACAAAATGCCAACCTGGAAATGCAACTTGAAATAGAGGGTTTAAAAGGTGTGTGAAACAAAATGCCAAGTTGTTTCAACTAATCCAACAGAGTTGCAGGAAATGATCGTAGTCACTCACTAAGTGCTGTTTGGACGAACAATTCTAATAATCTGGCTAAAAGTTGTTTTTCATTTCCCTTTAATAATTTAGTGATTTACTTCCATCTGCTGACATGTGAGATGTTTATGGAACATGATAAACTGTAGCTTCACCAGGAAACACCAAAAGTAAAATTTCAAACTGCGGGACGGTCCGCAGCGACATCTGGGTGCAATTATAAAAGAACAGCTCTCAGACCTGAGTCCTAATGACAAAGTAAGCGTGATTATGTAGCAGCCACCTCAGTTAGCTTTAGCTCTGCTCCTTAGGTGCACTTCATATATTTTGTCACTCATAGATTTCCTCTTTTCAACAGTGTGTCTCCTTTAGCTTTTACAGCAACTGCGTGCCTGCACGCGAGGCAGTCAGGTTGCGCACTCCTGGTACACTGTGTAAATTATACAGAAGTTATGCTTTTTACTGAAAAGCCATCCCATGTTTATCATTTAGTATGCTAATAGAAATATTTAACCAACTGCACATCTCTGGGAGCAATTAACCCTTCAACTTTGCACATGTGACACCAAAGCTTTCAAATGTCAGCAAAAACGCACAGATATCCTCCTTCAGTTTTGGTGCATCAAGCTACATATTTTTTTAGTTCGCAGTACAGGATGTAGTCACCTTAGTGATTTCATCAAATTATATCAAATGTCACTAATGAGAAACCCAGAAGGGCAAATAGAAATATTTGTATGTCTGTAGTTTGCATTTAAGTGTCTTTTGCAATCCTTACTTAAATTCTACATAAGATCATCTTTAAAGTTTCCCGCATTTATCAATGTGTCAAATCAAATGCTAAACTTGAAAATTTCTGTTTCCTATCTGATAAAAATAATCACACCAACGTTATCTTCATACCTTGCTAGCTCAACCGATGAGAACCCCACTGCATGCAGCTCTAGCACGCCAAAACCACAAGCCATAGTCTACCAAACAGCAAAAAGCACTTCCTGAATCAAGCAGACTGTGTGTAAGTTCAGGAGAGGGATAGGATAAACATGACTATTTTCACAGAATGTTCATATTCTCAGTGGACAAGCACAACTGTTTCTCATTTCTCCAACTATAATTTTACCATCCACTGGGTCCTAATATGAGAGTGCAGTAATCATGCCCTCAATCGTAGGCAGCCTAGCTTTATACTCCAGCAGACTTCCTCTCTAAGCTCTCTCCTGTTTGTCTCCATTCTGTCTTAAACTACACACGCAGAACCCAAGGGGAAAAGACTCATCGACATCTCTTCCTGTCATCTGCAGAGCGTTGACTTAGAGAGACAGATCTCTCATTCCATCTGGATGACTGTGTGGTTATGGAGCTGGATTGTGGGGGCACAGCACAGCGGTCTCAAACAGCCCCTCTGCTAGGCCTCGTTCCACCAAAACAAAACAAAGAAGAAAAAAAAACCTCTTTAACTTTGTCTTAGGACCGTAACTTAAAGCAGAGTTCCTGTAAAAGCATCTGTTGTTGGTTTATACCTCACACTGAGTCATTTGAATGAGTTCTTTACCTAACCGAGTGATTGTAATCAACTGCTAGTTACTGTGACCTGACTACGCCTTCATTTCATAGATGCAGACAGGCTTAGCAGGATTTATGACTCAATCAGTCCCTCTCACATGGATACCTATAATGAAAGTTTGTCTGGGAACATAAAAGACAAATAAAATACTACTGTGCCTCACGCATACTGTGCACAAAAAGTGGCCTTTGTTTCCCAAGAAGAAGGAGAAAGAATTACATGAAAGTGACAAACATGAAGACTGGGTATGAGTGATACACACTGAAGGTTAAGCAACAGCACCCACAAGAGCCTACGGCACTTTTATGATGAACTGTGGACAAATCTGTGTAGATATATTTAAGTAAATCTTTGAGATGTAGAGCAGCTTAACCAGAAATATGCCACATTCTGCACATGTGAAAAAGAATGAACTTTTCACCCTAATAGACTTGTAAAAAAAAAAAAAAAAAAGAAAGGTCACAAGGCATATGCCAAGGAAGTACCCACATCCTTATTTGAGTAAAAATAGCCATGCATGAATGAATAAACCTTTTTTACGAAATGTGTATGTTTTGCATTTTTTTATAAGTTTCGGAAGTATCCCAATGTTCCCCATCAGTGTCACATTAAAATATAATTGCATTACTATCATGAATGTATTAACATGCGAGCATCAATTAAATGACGTAGCTGGTCCAGGGGGAGCTATTTTTAACTACTTCAAATAGGCGTACTAATGCGTTGTCTGTCTGCACATATTCATATTTATTGGGTGATGATATAATACAAGTACAAAGGATGTTTTAAATCCTAATGGCCAAGGTAAGAAGTAACCAATACTTGAGTTTTGAGGATGGTACTGATAATAAAATATCACGACAGTACACATTTGTCACGTAACACACGCGGGGCAGGAAAAAGTAAGCAACTTCGACATTTAGCCATGTAGTCTGCTGGAGCACAATTTAATGTAGGGTACTGGCTGCAGTGCTCCGTTGCATAGCTCACCGTGGCTGCCCTAGGCCATAACATAACAGAGTACCCATGATAACAAAAGCTGCGCTTTCATCATGGAGCAATTAAAACACTAAAATGCTGCTAATTTGACTTAATCAAAGTTAGGCCATTTGACACCTGTTCACATCTGGAAACACGTGGAGTGACGTAAGCCGCTGTCAAAGGTAACTTTTAATACAGTTGCGGTGCTACAAACTACAGCTTAATATATCTATGAGTACAATAAAAGGAAAACACACACACACACACACACACATTACCTGTTTTCTGCTTGAGTTTTAACTTGACAGATGCAAACGCCTCACGTCTCCCATATCAAAGTGTTTTCCGCTGGTTCAAGTATTTCAACGAAAAGTTGAAAACAGGTTTAACATGCAAGCAGCTTCATTTTTATTTTTATTTTTTTTTTACCGCCCGGTTTTCTTCTCGTCTAAACGGCTCTAATGCAGATCGTTCCACAACTCACATCCTTTGCCGTTTATGTCGATCAGCCGCGGTTTCTGAGAAAAGTGCGTCCTTTTTTTCACCTCTCGAATTAAAGTTGAAAACCACAGCTACGCGCACTTCTAAAAAAGAAGTACTGAAGAAGTGAAAATGAAGAGAAACTGGCAGCTGGCTGAGTCTTGACAGAAGGACAAATAGCGACAAGCTGTAGCCTATCTCATCTCGGCTCAAATCTGCGGCGATAAACCGCAGAGGTAGAACCACCGACGTCTTTCTTGCTTCCGCTTTCTGACGCCTTCACAAACGACTGCTCCCCAGCAAGTCCTCTCCTATTATGTAAGAACACTTTGGTTCTTCTCTGTGTCCCTGATTTAAAGGAAAGATTGCAGATTTTTAAATAGTATACGGGTCTGTCCCACCCCTTATTGTCCCGCACAGGGTCTGCCCGGCCTGGAATGTGTTCTCATAGCGGTTTTCCTGTTGCTTGCTAAACCTCTCATTTTCCTTTTCCCCTGTGTCTGCGCTGCACTGAAAGGAATGCGCTTCAAAGACCCCACTGCGATACAATAATATTACTGCAATAAAGCCAGGGAGAAGCTAGCAGTTTGACATCTGTTTTATCAGTTACTAAAATCATAATTCTGGTTTTTGTGTCAGTTCAGGAGCCACTGCGGGGTTTAGGCTAAGCTTCAGATCCCTTTTAGACAGTTTTCAATACATTTCATGGAATAGTTTTTGTGTCTGGTGTTTTTGTTTACTTGCAAAATAAGTTAGTCCCTTGGCAAAAATGTTGAAAAATCTGTACAGATTCAAAAGTTGATGCCTGTCTTTTTTGTCCACTTGGTGGCAGCACAAACAAGCTGTCACTACAACAGTTATTAGATACTTTTTAAGTTCATTTGAGTTATCCTTTATTGTCCATCTTTGGAATATAAGTGTATTATTCACCCTGTTTGCGCTCTGCTTTGTTCTCTACCAACTTCAGACAGAAATATGTGACTGTTTAGCTGCCAAAGGCTCCTTCTTGTCACAATCTCATAAAATACATCAAGAAGTCCATTTCCAATGTTCCTTCTCAGGGTGTCAGACCTCACTTTCTTTCTTATCACATCCATGGTGTTTTTGACTCACCTTACACACATTTATACTCCAGCTCTATATACATTTTTGCCATTGTAATGAAATATTTCCTGCCATAATCTATGTTTCATACAAATTTTTGTAGTTTTTTTCCCCCCACAGGAATTGGCCCAACTGGAACGGAGATGCAGTGGTTAGTACTGTCACCTCACAGAATCCATCCAGGCTGGATCTTTTCTGTGTTGATTTTGCAGGTTCTCCTTGTGCCTGCGTGGATTACTCCTGGCTTCCTGCTGCAGTCCAGAGACAGGTAAGGTTTGCTGGTGATTCTAAAGTGTCCCTAAGTGTGAATGTGGGCTTGCATAATCTGTCTGTGTTAGCCCTGTGATAGGCTCTTGACTTGTCTAGGGTGTACCCTGCCTCTTATATCTGATAGGGCCTGACCCTGAAATGGATAAGCAGTTAAAAAAACAAAAAAAAGGAGGGTTATGAATTCTGGAATTGGCCCATTGTTGTGGCAAAGAAAGAATGGAATAATGTTATTTTTTTGATTTTATTGTCATTTTCCACTTCTAATCACACTGTAATGTTTTGCAGAGAACTATAGCTAGCAGACTTAGCACAACAGTCAGAGATATCATGAAGCACATGTGGTTTGACAATGAACAACTAGAGCAGACCGGCAGGCTATGGACAAACTCGATGCTTTCAGGGATATTTGGTCAATGGGGCACTTGGGTGCAGTTTTAGGCAGTAAAACCCTTCCAAACCAGCCAAAAATGGCATAAAAGTCTGGTGGAACTGTAATTAATAACATTAAACCCCCTTTTTGATTATCTGCCACAGATAAAGGAAACAGTATAAGTAAGTATGAAAGCATGCATAAAAAAATAAAAAACAAAGCAATGATAATAGAAACAGATGTTCCTACAGAAAATATAATAGGATCATAAATAACCCCATTTTGACCTTTTAGTTAAGGTTAAGGTTAAACTCTGCATATACATCACTTTGCACCATTGTTAATGTAAGGTGACTTTAAGACTTATATTTCCTTTTAAAAATACATCCTGTTTTTTCAGGGTGTCTAATGTATGTGGTGATTATTGTATACATGTCCACTCAAAGTGTGGCTAGCACAATAGCGCTCAAGTGCTGCTCTGTCATAGCAATTGTGTGTCTTAAGTGGTAAATGCATTGCTGCCAGAGAGGCTGCACTGTGTGACATTACTTCATTCAACAGCGCCTGAGAGAGATGTCTTAATGTCTGTAATATAAATTCCCCTCTTGGTTCTCAGGCCTTGTAATCTCTCCCTTTTGGCTTACGGCGGCAGACACAGCTGGAAGCGCTCACATCAGCTGTCATGTAGAAGAGAGCAAATTGTTCTTTTTGAATTCAGCACTTATTTTTCTTTCCCACTAATCTCTTGGATTTGAAGAGCCTGTTCCCTCAGGGATTTTCTTAAAGAGTCTCTGTTTTTAAAAAAAATATAATCTAGAGCACAGGAAGTGTGATATGATTTTGACATAGAACATTTTCACAGTTTTTTTTTTTTTTTTGAAAGCAAATTGGTGATAAAGCGGAGATCTTTTTGACTTGCTCATTAATACTGTTGAATAAACAGTAACTTAGCTGCAGACAGCACGACACACAACACGCAAGCTAAAATGTTGCGATAACTATACTCATAGTTGTGTACCACAGCGTGGTGCTTCAGTCTCAGAGTTTCAGTGCTGAACAATCTAAACAGTCTGATCCAGTTTATGTGTTTGAAGATATGTGTTTACTGCTTGAGTCTACATAGACATGCTGAGAGCTTGGTTCCTTCACTGAACTCTAGATAGGTCCTTATTTTAAGCCTGACCTCAGGTTCCCCTCTGAGGAGGGGAAGTGAGCCACAAACATGGCAATGTTTCACCCATGACCAGAAATGCAAATTTTGATTCTCTGTTTAGGTGTTAGTTCATTGTTGGTGCATTAATCTTTAAAAATAATCATATACAACATAATCAATTTTGTTAGAAATAAGAAATTAAACATATCCATTTGATTTTATCTTACCACCAGTGAAAGCTAATTGTTGTGTCATTATATAGCGCAGTGGATTAAAAGATTACAGGTTGGAGTTTAAAAGTCATTCCATGCCACTGTAGTGCGTGATAGGCTTTCTTAAAGAAGATCAAGTTAACTTCATTGTGAAATAGTAATCAAGGTTACGCACCAGACACGGGGCTCGTCAGTCACATGCACCAGTTAGGGTGATATTTTTATCTTTTTAGTGTGTATATTCTATATTTTCATGGGATACAATAGTAAGAATTTGAATATAGTTGTATAAAGTAAGTATTAAGAAGGTAACTTAAAAATCTTTTCCTGTTCAGGTGCTACATCACCACCACTGTTTCCACAATTAGACCCAAGTGTGCTGAGGGTGCTTTCAGTTACTCTGGTTCTATACTTTGAAACAAGCTGCCTGCTATCCTGAGGTCAGTTATAACTGTGTCTCCATTCAAAAATAAACTTAAAAACCTTTTTATTCTCACAGGCTTACATTTAATTACTATTTTATTTCTTTGTAGAGGTTTTTTGTTTTTTTGTTTTTATTGCCTTAAGGCACAAATAGTAGGCATAATAGGCCTACATAGGTTTCTATTTATTTTTGATCTTTTATGGTAAGCACATTGAGTTTACATGCAATGAAATGTGCTATATAAATGAAATTGCCGTTGCCGAATGGCCACTATGTGATGACACCAAATACACTAATATTTAGCCAAGAATAAAAACCAACACACTCACTCTTTGCAAAGGTCAGACAGTTTATTCCAAGCTTACACACATGCACACACACATTTTCATTTGTATCAGACTTTATAAAGATGTTGAAGAGCTTTTTGCCCCTTTTTGACGTACTTTTCTTTGCCCCTTTTACCCCCTCTTGTTTTCAGTTTAAATTACCCCAGAAATGCTTGTCTAAATTTTCACAAGAATGTATCTAATTAAATATAGTTTTTAGAGAACACAATTAAACATATTTAGTTGTATTTGGGATATTTATTTCAGTTATAAACATTTGTTATAATTGATTATTTTAGTTAGTTTATCTATAAAGAGAATATTTAAAAATACCCAAAACATGCTATATTCCATGAGAGGTTTCTGTTCTTGAGAGATACTGAATATGTAGTTTGTTGAGCTGATGATAATATGCCCATTGTATGTTTCCCTGAGTAGCAACAGTTCTGGCTTTCAAATAATAGTCCATGAATCAGCAGGCTGAAGATTTCTATTTGTGAACCACTGAACATTTTTTTCCTCTATGAAAGAAGATGCTGCAGAGTATCTCACAAACATCATTTACATGACACAGAAAAACAGTTTGGAGAATTCAGATGAAGTTGAAAAGACAAAGGCATCTGGTAGATGCTGCATGATGCGTAGCTGGCTCTCAGAAAGCTCACATAAAAAGAACAAACAAATCACAGACATGTGACAAATTAAAGGAAGAACCAGAACCCTATACCTTTTTCAGAGAAGACATTTTGATTACAGTAGGGAAAGCACAGGTGTATTAATGTTGACTGCATCCCACTCAGAGGAGGCTGTGCTTTACTGCATGCTGGTTCCTTGTCATGGCTCGCTGAGACACTTAATGGAATTGAGCCATGAATTATACACTTGTGCTTTCCCTACTGTGAAAACTAAAAATGTCTGCAGTCAGTTTGTTGTTACACAGCCACTACACCAAATGTGCATTCTTCCTCCAAGCAGAATAGGAAGTAAAATAATAAAAGCAGCTACTTGTTCATAGTTTCTGCAGCTGCCATACACAGATCTGTATGGGTATATATTTCAGGCCTAAGAGGCGAGCTGGGATAGAAATCAATAAAAAGTGTTCTGAGTCATCAATTTTTATGCCATGATGGAACATTTCTATCCTCGTCTAGGGTGACAATCCTCTGTGCTATAGAGCACAGGGAGTCAGTAAATAGTTTGACGTGTATAAAAATGATATGAATCATATGCCATAGCCTAAGCAGTCATCAGAACTCAATCAAGTTGAATGTCTTTCAGAGAGTGTTGGACATCCACCATCAAAACAGCAAATATGGGAATATTTTTTGGAAGAACAGTCTAGAATCAATACCAAGGTTCAGTGTAGCACATAGTGATCCAACATCTTGCCAAGACACCCTTTTTGTAATTTTTAAAATTTGTAGCCTTAAGATCTATTACTATTATTATTATTATTATTATTTTTACCAGAGTTTTTTTTTTTTTGCCTTTCACAGTCTTTGATTAAATGTGGCATTAATGCATTTCCTGAAGGCATTTGATCACATACAGTATATGTACAGTACTGGCTATCACCTATATGCTTACATTGTCGTTAAATGCCTTAATGGCATGCTACTTAGAAGTTATTTACAAAATACAGATGGGTGAAATCTTCACAAAAGTGAGGTTTCAAAGAAAAATGACACCGTTGCAGGCGTCTGCAGTCAGCGTAACTGCATCCTCAAAAGATTCACCAGTCCACCTTTGCTGATAGGAAAACAGCAAAGTTACTGTGTATCTGTAAAACCAAATAACATTTGGTTTGCATCAGTTTCCGCTTTACAAAGATGCTGAAAAATACATCACAAGCAGCCACTCCACCTTTCTCAAGCTCATGCCAACCCAAACTCCACATCCACCGTTGTATTATTTACTTATCAGCTGTCACTCCAACATTGTTTTGTTACTTCTTTGTCACGTGTTCAAAAGGAAACACAGACATTTTCACTTCATGAATGTTTGGACCCCTTAGATTTTTTTTGTTCCTCTTTTTCCTTTTCCTGATTCTTCTTCTCTCTCTTTTTCTCCTCTTTGGCCTCCTTGTACTTCCAGACAGGAGGCTCCAGGTAACCCTTTTGCCTTTTGTTCTTTTTCTCCTTCTTTGGAGTGCGCTCTGCAGATTTTGTAACTTCAATTTTAGGAATACAGCCTGAGGGGAAGATGCTGTTTCTGTGCGCCATGCTACGTGGCATGAAGCTTTTCATTCCACCTGTTGGCAAGCTTTGCCTGCGCTCTGAGTCCTGGCAGCAGGAGGTCAGTGATACAGAGGCGGCTGACACAGGTGAAGCTGAGGTGATGGAGCCGTTACTGTGGGACACCGTGCTCTCCTCCAACTCCTTGCTGCTGTGCTTGTCAAGCAGTTCCGGTACGGCAAACCGTCGCTTGCCAATCTCTGGGGGGCTGGTGGGACAGAGTGGACGGCAACCAGTAGCTATCAGGGGGCTGTGGATGCTTGTAGTCATCCGCACCATGTGGTCCATGACCCCATTGTCTTGGGGGTCATGTGGGAAGCTAAAACTAAGGCTGTCTTTTAAGCGCTGCCTCAGCTTCTGACTAGCTGTTTTGGCTGCTGTAGCCTTCGCCACCAGTAGCTTCAACTCAGGCCACTCAGGAATGTAGCTTTCACAGAATTGTTCTGCAACAGGACGAGTCTGCAGGCGACGCAGTCTATTCAGAGTCTCAAACCTTCCCGTCCTAAGGGTCCAGTCCTTTAGACCTTTCCCATGAACGAGATCTATTGCATTGACGTCTGCACCTGCACAACAAAAAGGAGAGAAAACAGAAGAAACGTTGAGTTGGAGGAAATCAGTTGCTGTCAACTCAGTGTAACAACACCACCATGTGGTGAATTTTGGAGCACATATTATTAAGTAGATGATAGCATACATCTTCAAAGAACAAATCACAGCATGTTGGGATGTGACATAGACTGCTGTTAGATATATGAAATACCCTACATTATGCCAGAGTTATGCTGACTTGTTTTATTGCCATGTCTGGTTAATAGTTTAACTCATTCATGGAGGAAGACAGTCATGCCTACTTGGAAAACTTTGGAAGTCAATTTGGCAAATAATCATGACATAAATCAAATATTTATGTTGCACATTATGAATACAAATCGATTATAGATTAATGTCATTAAATGTCCAATAGAATGTGGACTGAATTACTACAGAGCTTATTTAAATGTGTCCCTGCACAGTTTATACAGGACTAATCCCTGCAGTCTGGAGAAAGACCTGATTAGTTCATAGGTTAGATGTCCTGCTTTACCCTGTATGTTACATATATGCAACATTTATAGATTACACCTTTCCCCGATCATGAAGAGTTTAACATAATCACACTGAACCATATATATTTCTTTTCTCCTAAATCATTTGAAGTGTACATCCTGACTCTCTATGTGGGCTTGACATTCAGTCACAGGTAAGGGACATCATTAGAAAATTTGATCTAGAAAAACATCCATACTTACCATGCATTAGCAATGCGGAAACACACTCTTCTCGGCCTTGTAGGCCTGCCTTTATGAGAGCTGTGAAGCCACGGGGGTCCCTGATCTCAGTGTCCACACAAGAGTAGTAGTTAAGGATATAGTTCAGGATGGTGATGAAGCCTGGATTGAAAACAACAGTATGTTAATATTCTTGGGTTTAGGACTTGATGTTGAGGTTATGTGGTGTCATCAGATATACCTGCTTGGGCAGCAATCATGAGAGCAGTGTTGCCATCATTGTCTTGGTGGTTGATGTCTATTAATGGGCACGTGTGAAGCAAGGTGACAATGTCTACAAAACCCTTGGACACAGCCAGCATCAGACCATTCTAAGGGGAACAAGATATAAATAAATAGCCCTACTATAGATGCTAAGATTACCTTTATTTATTTTTAATATTATGTTATTGTCACATTCCTTGCCTGGAAAAAAAAAAAGACAAATTTATCTCACCCTGCCATTGATGTCTAGCTCCATGGCCTCATCTCGCGTGACTCCTCTCTCCATGATGCTGCGCAGGGATGCGGCATCATTCTTTGCGCAGGCCTCGTACAGTGTTTCAGCCGGTTCTGTAGATTTTTCATCCCTTTCATAGCTGGGAAGAACTGAGTCATCAGAAAGTACACTCCCTGAGTCAGAGTCATCCAGGGAGATCTCTGAGTCCTCAGATGGGCCAATGCCCAGGTGTGGGTCATCATTTGCAGTAGCCATTGGAACCCCTTCTGCCTCTGGTCACACCTGGGTGTCAGGACTGCTGCACAGACCCCTTATCTTAAACAGAAAAAAGTCAATGTTTAATATTTTTTCCATAGCCACATACTGTATCTAAGTTCAGATTGAGTAGACAGGAAGCTGGTGTTGATGTAAAGGGGATAAAGTTTTTATAAAAAGCAATACATAATCTGAGCCTGGCTGCCTATTAGGAGACATAAGAGGAAGAAAACCAGCTTTCGAGTCCATGTCAAACAGTTTTTGTGCAAAAAGATGTAGGAGAGGAGCCTCTAATGTCTTCACTGTTGATTCCAACACTGTGCAGCATGCTTCTGATAAGCTGACATATCTCAGGTGCTGGCAAAATTGTGCACACAACCAGATGAGAAATGTGCAGATTTTTTTCCTATGCAAAAGCCATCGTGGCTATCGTGGATTTTTCTTCATTCCAGTCTAGTTTCAGAATGTATGTGACCTCTTCCCCTTCTTAGACCATTTCCCATGTGACTGTAAAATGATGGCCTTTAGTGTCAGCATTTTAAATATATCTGGTGACCTGAAAAAGCCTTGTATAAAAGGCATGATGCCTAAAGAGGATGAAGAGCTTTACCTGTCAAAGTAAGTCTCTGATTTACAACATAGGTAGCCTCCCTGTGTAACATGCTTTTTTTGCCAGTTGAATTTTAACTGGCACTGCCCATTATAGAACTGAGAAGGCAGTTGAAACAAATGTTGTGAAGGTACAAATCTACAAATAACAGCAACAATAAAACAAGAAACCCTGCAGACCGGAGTCTGCATAGTAAAGTAAATGAAGGCATAGGAGTACTCAATTGGGTTGAGAGAGGCCGTATGGTGCCAGAAGCAATGGGAGGCCAGTCTAGTGACAGCATCTGTCATGGTGTCTTAACAGTGTTATACTGCTCTTCAGTATGTCAGTACACAGGAATATCCAGTGGCTTACAGAATGTAAAGACCCTATAATCTTTAAGAATAAGAATGAAAGAAGAGCTGGATGTGTATGTGCATCAGTGATGAATTAGTCAGTCATCATTCTGCCTTGGTCCTGCATATGTTACAAAGCAAGCAGATTTTTTTTTTTCAGCAAATTAGTTTTGCACCTACTGTCAATCACATTAATTTTAAGTTATTAGAATTAGTTATCTTTTCAATGAGATCCTGTTAACTTCCATAAATCCCTTAATTCCACAAGCATATGCTTGTAATTCAGCACTCATGCAGATAAATCACAGTTGCCACACAAATCTTTTCTCTGTCTTCCTCATTCTGCACAAACATTTAACGGCCTAACATTAGTGTGGACGTGAAAGCCATAGTGGCCTCCACTTCCTGTTGAGCAACGCTTCACAATCTGGGCAGCCTTTATCCGCTGAATCCTAAATGTCAACTGTCTTGGTTGCCTTTTAATAGTGCTGTAAAGCTGCAAAAATGAAACTATTCACACCAAACTAAAGTAAAAATAGCAAATATTAGAACTAATAATAATAATAATCCAAATCTCACCTGAAAACAATCCAGCCATGGGTTTGTCTTCTTCTTCTGCTTTTTCTTTGTCTGGTTTCTTACTTGCTCTTGATAGTCAAACCATCATGTTTTATTGGACTTCCGCTCTTCTTGTTGGTGCTCAGTAGAAACTGGTTGAGGCTAAGTTTCCCAAACTGACTGCAGCTCAAGCCTTTCCCCTCCCTCCATTTCTGCTAATGGCAGCTAAGGTTGCCTCATCAGCCAGGTCCCAACATAGATTCTGCTGTCCTAAATCAGGCAACGTGCTCTCTTCCTCTCATCCTGATTACAGAAGATTTAAGGATTAAGAGAAAGAAACAGACAGCAGCCAACCTTGCTCCCCTTACAGTCTTTTGAGTTGGTCTGCTCTCTCATTCTTCTTTCTTTTACTTGTCTCTGCTCTCTCAGAATCTGCCCATCTGCAGCTTTCTCTTGTCCGTCTGTTGTGTCAGGGCAAACCCCTCTAACGGTACAAAAAAAGTCCTGTGACTGAACAATGGAGGCTATTGCTCCCAAATCCACTCTGCTGCTGAGGACCCCCTGCCTGAATAATTCCAGTGTGTCTGCATGATGGACGACAAAGTCTCGGGTCCGTTTGGGTATGGAAATCCTTTTGCTGGGACAACAAACTAGCATTTTTTGGGGTACAAACAATCATAACTTTACTGTGCATTGTCACAGATGCTGTAGGAGGTTAGGGTAAGCACCTGTTTTGAGACATCTCAGTCATTACATGATAAAGCATTTTGGAAATCAAGGTAGATTTACAGGTACTCCACACTGTGCTTTTGCACAGGGGGACTGCTTGCATCATTTTTATTTCAGTGCCCAAAAATTGTCCTATTAACATGATCATTTAAGTAACATTGTTACAAATACAGTACAGCAAGTCTGATAACTAATCCCATATTACAGTTCAAATAAATCTGATTAACTTTTTTAGCGTTGTTGGTTTAGGGATGTCCTGTTTGAACTGTGACCATGACCTACCTGCTTGGAGGGCTGAATCTCGTATGTGAATGGGAATATCATGTTAACAGGTGTATTCACAGTATCAGTGTCTCAATCATGTGGGTCCAAATGTGCATGTAAACAGACGAACCCTTATATTGAACTAGAGTAGGGCCAGGCCTTCACTTTAAACATATGATTGTTAGTCTGTGTTATGTAACAGCACCTCTTGGTCTGAGGGATGCTGACTGCCCTCTTCTGACGAGACTGAGAAATGGAGCACCTGGACATGAGCACAATTTATGTGTTGCCATTCAGCAAGATAAAAAATAAAATTATTCCTTATTGTAGGCTTTAGCTACTGCTTACACTTCCAAATATATCTGCAAACTTATAAAAAGGCACATGTTGCCTTTGAAGTTACATATATACAATTTATTCTTAGTTCATACAAGTTATCTTCAAATGCTGTCTTCCAGCATTATTAAAGAGCAACATTAATTCAAATAGCAGATGCCCATCACTGTAGAGCCCAGTTATAACCGAGTAAAGCTGTTATAATAAGTCGGACATTCATTCAAAAGCTATTTGATACCGAGATTTACAGATGGTTATCTGCTCTCAAGAGTTAACAGAGACATGTTGACAACAGCCGGCTGAAGCTGACACCCCTCCAGCAACCTAATCCCACAAAATCCCATCAAATATCCCACAGACAATTCCTTATCAGGCGACACATCTTCAGCTTCAAAGCATCAGATTGGACCTATAGTGTCAAATTGACCTTAACCATCGCTCAAAAGGTTCTATGTTTAGACACAAGACCCTGAGGTGGGTCTTGACTCCTCACTGATATGAAACAGAGGAAGAGTATAAAAGGGCATGCCTGGGGGAGTTAAGATTATGGCTTCTGGGAGCAAAACAGAAATGAAACTGACAGGAAATAATACAAAGGAAAAGGAAGTCTGTTTGGCATGACTGGGTGGGGTAGTGGTTGAGTGTGTACTTTGGATGCTTTCCTTTATCCTTTGAGATCTCCAAAAAAAAAAAAAAAAAAAAGTAAAAAGAAGAGGCCAATCTGCTTTACCAGATGAGGGCAGCATAGCACATTTAGCAACATTTTTTTTTTTTTGCCCAAGTACTTTCTCTGGTTTTTCAAAGAAAATGAGTTGTGAATGTGATTTATGAGTTGTCAATTGTGAATGTGATTTAGCAGTTAAAGTACATTTTGTTCTGATTCCCACCTCTTGATAGTACTCAGACTTTCCTTTTAGGGTCAGTTATTTTCTTTCTATTCTGCAAATTCCTCATAGAGTCATTTACTCATCACTGTGAAAGGCAGCCCAATTTCTCCCCAGACACCACATTACCCAGCACAAATCAGTGCTGGAGCAAAAGAACTTGGAAAGAGGCTTGGGACGACGTGAACTAAGTTTAGCCAGCTTAGTGACTGATTCTAACAACAGCAACGTGCTTAGCTAATATTAGACTGTTGGCAGCCTGTGCAGGACTGTGCATCTGCTATATTAATTCCATTTATGTGGCTATAAACAGAAGCACCTCTAATGCTACTTGCCTTAAAGCACAAATCCTCCAGGAGTCAGGAAAATGGGAGGAGCCTATCCCAGCTGTCATAGGGCAAGAGGCAGGGTAAACCCAGGACAGGTCACCAGTCTGTCGCAGGTTGAACACATAGAGACAGCACTATTCACACTTGCATGCACTATAGAATACCACTTTATGAAAATGCTAAAAGTGGTCAAAAATATCAGTTGTCAATATTAGAGTATGTTATTAAATGAAAAGCCACTGCAAGGCTACCATGATTTATGGAAACTGATTCTGATGTGTTCATAGTCAGTCAGTGTGAGTGAAGTGGAAACTTCCTGAGATTTATTTATAACTAAGCCCTGATGGTGATGATGTACTTTTGTCAAAAATATCAGCATGGCACAAAAAATCATAACTCAACATAACTCATCTGACTCCCAATACATCACAAGTCAAAGGTTATTGACCCTAAAACAACAACTGTGACCTTGACCTTGAGCAACTTTGGGTGAAGAGCCATTAGTTGATCATTGTGTGTAAGTTTGATTAAATTCTGACCAATATTATGGGAGAAGTAGCGATTCTTGTGAATAGTGGACGAATGGACAGATGAAATGATGATGGATGATTGGCCGTGGCATGAATTCATCTGTCCTTTGTCCAGATGAGCTATAAATGAAGGAAAAATGCAGATAGAATGGCATTATTTCCAATCCTTCACAAAAGTTTTGAAAAAAGAAATAAATAAAAAGTTCCTGAAACACAGAGGCTTCTTATAGTGGTTTTCTGGTTATGTGACATTTTAAATTTCACTCTCATTAATGCAGCTGTTCTGGGCAGCACGGTGGGACAGTGGTTAGCACTATTGCCTCACAGCAAGAAGGTCCTGGGTTTGAAACCACTTTTCTGTGTGGAGTTTGCATGTTCTCCCTGTGATTGCATGGGTTTTCTTTGGGTACTCCGGTTTCCTCACACAATCCAAAGACATGTGGTATTAGGTTAACTGGTGATTCTAAATTGCCCGTAGTTGTGAATGTGAATGTGAATGGTTGTCTGTCTCTCTGTGTTAGCCCTGCGACAGGGTGGTGACCTGTCCAGGGTGTACCCTGCCTCTCGCCCTGTGACAACTGGGATAAGCTCCAGCCCCCCCCGTGACCCTGAAAAGGATAAGTGGAAGAAAATGGATGGATGGATAATGCAGCTGTTCCTCAGTGAATATGTGTAATTCACTATGATTGATAGAATCATCCACCTTATAGTTGTCTCAAAGGCATTAGATTTTTAGGGTTACCTCACGCTGCCGTAACTTTAAAGATGCTAAATGCAAAAATTATAATATCTCATAGTTGTCCACAGTTACCTCAGAAAGATGGTTTGTGTTTAGATGTTATTTTGTCATAAAATGTAATAAAAATATCTGTGTTGTAAAGTTTAAATTTGAGAGGGAGAGAGTGTTTTTTCTGTATTCATACACTTCATAACTTAACCCAATTCATATGTGAACCACGTGGGGGCTTCTTGTCTAACCTGTTATTTGTGTAACATTAACAGTGTGTCTGCTCTAATCAAAGGCCTGAGTAAGGCTGATTGACGAAATTAGGCAAACAGATTTTAGCCATTGTTAACTCATTCTGCTGTTACACATTCTTAATATGATAATGTGATAAGAATATATTGCAGGAATTAATGGTTTTTCTAATTTTAATCTGAACTATACCTCAAATTTTTTTTTATCTCTCTCTCTCTCTCTCTCCATCCATCCATCCATCCATCCATCCATCCATCCATCCATCCATCCATCCATACATACATACATACATACATACATACATACAGGGGTTGGACAATGAAACTGGAACACCTGTCATTTTAGTGTGGGAGGTTTCATGGCTAAATTGGACCAGCCTGGTGGCCAATCTTCATTAATTGCACATTGCACCAGTAAGAGCAGAGTGTGAAGGTTCAATTAGCAGGGTAAGAGCACAGTTTTGCTCAAAATATTGCAATGCACACAACATTTTGGGTGACATACCAGAGTTCAAAAGAGGACAAATTGTTGGTGCACGTCTTGCTGGCGCATCTGTGACCAAGACAGCAAGTCTCTCTGATGTATCAAGAGCCACGGTATCCAGGGTAATGTCAGCATACCACCAAGAAGGACGAACCACATCCAACAGGATTAACTGTGGACGCAAGAGGAAGCTGTCTGAAAGGGATGTTCGGGTGCTAACCCGGATTGTATCCAAAAAACATAAAACCACGGCTGCCCAAATCACGGCAGAATTAAATGTGCACCTCAACTCTCCTGTTTCCACCAAAACTGTCCATCGGGAGCTCCACAGGGTCAATATACACGGCCGGGCTGCTATAGCCAAACCTTTGGTCACTCATGCCAATGCCAAACGTCGGTTTCAATGGTGCAAGGAGCGCAAATCTTGGGCTGTGGACAATGTGAAACATGTATTGTTCTCTGATGAGTCCACCTTTTCTGTTTTCCCCACATCTGGGAGAGTTACGGTGTGGAGAAGCCCCAAAGAAGCGTACCACCCAGACTGTTGCATGCCCAGAGTGAAGCATGGGGGTGGATCAGTGATGGTTTGGGCTGCCATATCATGGCATTCCCTTGGCCCAGTACTTGTGCTAGATGGGCGCGTCACTGCCAAGGACTACCGAACCATTCTGGAGGACCGTGTGCATCCAATGGTTCAAACATTGTATCCTGAAGGCGGTGCCGTGTATCAGGATGACAATGCACCAATACACACAGAGCAAGACTGGTGAAAGATTGGTTTGATGAACATGAAAGTGAAGTTGAACATCTCCCATGGCCTGCACAGTCACCAGATCTAAATATTATTGAGCCACTTTGGGGTGTTTTGGAGGAGCGAGTCAGGAAACGTTTTCCTCCACCAGGATATATATATATATATATATATATATATATATATGTTTTATTTGTATTATTTGTATGTTTCATATGGTAATTTGTATGTTTCATCAGACTAGATTGACACCACATCAGTTGATTTGGCACTAGAGTGTCAATAGATTGACACTTGTTCTTTAAATGATTAGCAGCTATTTACAGGCTTTGTTATAAAAATTTATATAATTTCTACTTCAGTGGAAAACAATAAGTGGAAAAAAAAGGATTCAAATAAGCAGTACAACAAATGTATTTAATAATGTTTTTTATCTGGGCAAGTTGTCTTTGGGATGTTTTGGATAATGTTCAGTCTGTCTGCATTTAGCAGTATAAAATCAAAATCAAATTTCAAATAATCATTTCATTGACCCAGCTGCTTTTTAAACAGACATGTCCAAGTAAGAATTACTTTACTGTTTGGCTGCTGATCTGCTAAATGAATCGATAAAACTAATTCATAATCACCCTCCAATCCCAGCTGATAGCGATCGATGCTAGTGCCACTCCACATCTGAGCAGATACCCTTCTACGCATGCACTTGCACTAAAATGTTGAGACACCATCCAATCAAAAAGTGTTCATTCAAATATGACAGCGCTGCTACTGGACAATCAGATCACTTATTAATCACATATTAAAATTATTCTTAAAGAGCAGGGCAGTTGATTTTACATCTTTTCTTTAGACATCCAAATAAAGGGGAAGTGCTATATGAAATAGTAACAGGCATCTAGCTCGGCTCATGCTAACTGATCAAAGCTCTTTAACTTGCCTTGTGAGTGATTAATTATTGTTGCTATGACAATCTGGCCAGCACAGATACCCTTAAACTGTCAAGCACTGAAGCACTGTATATATATCCTCCCAGCTGTCAACTGTTGCTGCACATCTGCAAGCCACTTTGTAGCCCACTTCCAGCCTAGCCCCTCGCTGTTATTCTCTGTCTGATTGAATTAATATCATGTCTATTGTTAATGATACTAGCTCTTTTCTGTATCAAGGCATCTCTCTTTGTTATACCACCATATATGAATACGCGCAGGTGAAAATGTCATTCCTCCTTTGACTGAAATGGTTGCTGATTTAACTCTGTACTACATAATGGTAGCTTACATGCTAGCACAGTGAACTTGATATTCTTTGCTGGAGTAATGCGAATCAGGTTCCAGCAATCAAATATAGATTGCTAGAAGCACAGCGAGAACAATACATGTGTTTCTCTTGGAAGAACACAACAAATGCTGCAGTTAAAATCTAACAATCAAAGAAGATAGAATCACATGACCCTTGAACTTGAAAGTTTGATTAAATATGGTTCTCCCATAAAAATTAAGAATTTGCAGGACATGCACACACACACACACATGCACACATTTCTTTGACATGGTCTCTCTACGTGGCCTGCAGTGTCAAACTGTAAATAATGAGCATCTAAGCAATTAAATAAATTAGTAAGATAAATGTGCAATTGGCGACAGTCTCCTAAATAGTTGAGCTTCATTTGCTTTGTATTCATACCTTATTTGGGGCTGCCCTAGTGCTCAAGGGTTCACACAATCCATGTGTCACTGCCTGAGACTTGGGCAAAGATGAAGAAAGTGTGGAGTCTTACAGTAGTTCAAAGAAAAAACAGATTGAAATACTTGAGAAAAAATACAGGTAATAGAGACAGGGTGCAAGGAAAGACTGAAGAGAAAGAATTATGGAAAGGGTGAGGTTTTGGGGAGGGGGTGGTGATTCTCTATAGCCAATGAAGAACAAGAAAGGAGGATTTCAGGGGGGGTGGTGTGCTCAGCCACTGCTCTTCATTTCAGCATTTAGAAAACATAGAAGAAGGCCAACTTCACAATACTGCTGCACTGACAAACCTCTTAGTTTAGAAGAACAAGGAAGAGAACAGTGGAATTTACAAAAACTCAGAAGGAGACTGAAGAAAAAAAAAACTATCTGTGTTTTTAGGTTATTGACAAAAGTGTGTAGACATTTACTGGAGTAAACTGCAAAGACACTTGCAGCCAGCTCACCTGTGCGTACTGGAAGAGGGACGTGCTGAGGCTCCTGTTCAACTGCATGCTCCCAGATGGACACTAGCCCTCCTCCTCCTTGATCTATTCTTACACATGAGGTTTCCTGTGTGTCATGGTAGAAAGAGGTGGGCTCAGCTCCAAACTGCAGCACTGTTCACTGTGAAGGGGCAGAAAACAGGAGCACAAGACTCACACGGGACATTAAAGAAGCGAAGATTGCACCGGAATCGGAGACCAAGGTTGTAGAGTTTTTGTATTTGTATTCAGGAGAATGAAAGCTCTACAGAAGAATCAGGGACGCACTGACCAGATGTTAGGAGCCATGGCTGATGTGCTTACTTCCGTGGCCATGCCCAATCAACAGTGGGTGAGTTGTGACTGCTGACCAGCTGGCTCACTTTATATTTGTTTGTATATTTACTGTCTGTTTATGTGAAAGCATAATGCCACAAAGTCAAACTGAAAGCAATAGACACATATGGAGGTATTTTTCAGTGTTCACGGAGCACAACGTATCCAAGAAACCACATTATACATGCCAAGTTTTTGGAGTTTTTTTTGTGTGTGTCATTGTTATAACCTGGTCATAACCCTAAAATGGTCAAGACAGAGAGTGGAGGGAGAGGAGAGAGAGTGAGAGAGAGAGAGGCATGGAAAGGTTGCTTGTCTCTGTTCACTGCTTTGGAGGAATCTTGGATGTTTCAGTGGAACAGGAAGCTCAGTTGTGTTGATTAAAATATCTGACCATAAACAAAGTCATGCAGGTCTAATGTCTCACTCCAACCCTGCAAACCTGTTCTGTTCCCTCCTTTCCTTTTATTTTGTCAGTCTGCCTCCTCTTCTTTTAGACAAGTTCTGATGTGCCTGAAACAAAAGTGAAAAAAACAAAACAAAACCACAAAACATAAGTTGGATGGTACCAGAATGTCCGCTGAATTCCTTTTTGAAGATCTGTTTCTCTTTTAGAAAATGTTTACTTTGATAGCTTATTTCCTTTTCTGGCAGATATAGGGAAAAAACATAACAGTGAATCTAATCTCTCTCCATCCCTGCGGAGGAGTGATAACTTGGCTTGCCCCTATTAACCTGTCTTTTGGTGCTGCTGGGACTTAAATACAGATTCAAACCTCTTTCTGTGAAACAGTTCTCATCCAAGCTCTGTGGCAAAAGTAGGGCCTCATTTCCATTGCATTCTTGTTCAGTGTGTAATGGAGAAAAGGATGAAAAAGATGCAGGAAACTGTGGAAAAAAAAAATCAGCCACTGGTATAATGTTCTGTGGTTATGTGACCATAAGTACTCTATACAATCTTACAATCACTTCCTCCTAGAATGCAGGGCTTCACTGCTGACAAAATCATCTCTCTGTGTATAGCTCTCAGAAGGAGGTGAGGTAGACCTCCCATCATGCGAGGAAGAAAAGGGGCCTGTCCAGGGCCAGTGGGAGCCAGAGGGGCTGGACTGGGAGCAGCAGGCCACTACTACAGAAAGCCCAGAACAGAGAGAAAGAACAGGTAAGACCTGAAAGCGTTGCACCGAGCGACCCCAAACCTTCAGTGCTATCCAAACACTGGCTCTCACCAAAGCAGTCAGAGCTTAAAGACTTACTGAAACCAAAACTTCCAGACCCAGCTATGAGCTGTCTCAGATTTCTGTTAAGTAACATTTAAGAAAGCTTCTTTTAATGATAAGGTACATGTGAGCCATGAGCTACTGCCCATGCTTTTGCTCTCAGTTCATCCTGTTCTTGAATGTTAGCCATATGCGACTCAAAACAGGCCTGGGTCCCATCTGCCATATCTGATGATGGTCATTAGGCAGTAATAACTTCAGGAAAAGTATCAGATTGGAGTCACCTGAATGTTGGTGGTTTGCTTTTATTAAACTCCACCCTCTATATCCTCTATTAGCCCTGATAACAGTAAATTGCTTTGCTGTAATGTACCATATATGAGTACGTGAGACAGAAAAAGACTTCTTGTGTGTATGCATATACACAAGCAATGCTTTCCAGATGGGGTGCGAAAACATGCTCCACTGCTTGCCCTCCCCTTCTGCCCCATCACTGTTAGTTGAACTTATTTTGATTTTTCTGTGAAAGGGTTGCGTGCGTTGCCATTTTACTTGAGTGGAATGGAACAAAAGGAGCTTTGTTGCCGGGTCTGGTTTTGGGTTAGAGCGTGTGTGTATATATTGGAGGTTTGGTGGTGTGTACCATGTGGCTGGACCACTAACTGTTGTGCAGAACAGTATATGGCTTACAGAAGGGGTGTGAGTGAGGCCAGAGGAAGCTGTCAGCGATGCTTATCTGTAATGGTCTTACTCAGACAGGGAATGCTATTGAAGTTGATGCAGCCAGAAATTATTTTTGGTCAGAGCTCAGAATGGGGGGGAGAAAAAAAAAGTGAAGAAATGCATTATTCAGGGCCATGTAGAATGATGATGACCAAAAAGGAGATTGTTTACTTCAGTTCCAGACAAGCTCAATTGTTTTTGCACAGCCCAATTTCCTCTAGATGGAAAATTGGATGGAAAATCAATGAAACACAAGGCAGAAACATCTGAACTGAAACACCAGACAGACTTTGTCTTTGCCCAGAGTAGGTTTGGCAATACACATTTGCATTTATTGGCTCTCCATTTAATAGAAACCTTATATTTCCCTACATGAATCTATGATTTTAACATGTAAATCAACAAATAGAATTTTCTTACATTGTGATCTTAGATATCAAAGTGAATAATGTTTTATTTTATTTCATTAAGTTTTTGGACCTTAGTATTTTGGGGTCTTACTTCAGTGTTTGCTTACTTACCTAATATCTATTTTTGTCTACTTCAGTTATTTCTTGCTCAGCGCTGGCAGCGCAGAGAACATGAAACCACAAAGCGCAACTTCTTCTGGTTTATGGCCTTGACACAATGTCACATTAATTCCAATCATTTAAAATCATTTCCTTAAAATACTGTTTAGCAGACTTGGTAACCTCAAAGTTAAACACCAAATTACTCATTCTTCAGCATCCTCGCTTTCAAAGGGTGCTATATAAATAGATTTTTATCATCAAGATTTTTCACAATTTCTGACTTTCAAAATGTAGGACAGAGGAAAGAGGACAGGCCCCTGCTTTCTTCAAAGACATGGCTCATTGGCCCATAAAGGCCATCTGTTATGTGTTAGAAACAAGATGCCTGCTAGTGGCTTCCCAGGAATCACAGGCCAGTGCCAGCTTCCAAAAATTCAGATTTCCCCTTTTCATCTAATTTTTTTTCACATTTCTCTTTTTCTCATTTTAGTGAATCTTACTACACTTTGACTTTCTTTTTTCTCCCCCTTCCCTCTTCTCAGTTCATTTCCTTGTTTTTTTCTCCAATTCAAAAATATTTTTGATTGTGAATTACATTTTTTATTTCATTTTGAAACAAGGCAACGTCCACAGCCATTGGTATTTTAAATCTGACCTCTCCTTCAATATTTCCAGTTGTATACCTGCCTGTCTAATGAAAGAAACACGTTGATAAAATGACATTTTATATCAAAAAGTGACAACTTTACTGTGACATCATAACTTTCTGTTAGAAATACATGTCGTCCCTTTATTATCAGCATAACTCTGAAACAGAAGGGAGGATTGTAACTGTATTTCATATTTGGTCAGCTATTGAATTGGTGACATGAAACTTTGGTGCCCAAAGATCAAACTATGCTGTGTACTGTAACATTACCTGTTACCTGCCTGTTACCTCAGCAAAGTAATTCTATTTCTCTTCACTGAACCAGTAATGCAAAGTGCTCAATTTATATGTCTTATAAATGTCTAAATTTATATTTATATGTCTATATGTCTACACAAAAGGGTCACGTGTACAGAAAACATCTTGCATATTTGTATTTAAATGTGTTCATGTGTGTCATCAGTGTAGAGGAAGACTACTGAAAACGTGATATGAGATCAGCAGTTATCAGAAATGTGGGAGGAACACTATTTTTTGTTTGGTACTTTGAATATTAAAAGTTGATATCACACTTTTATATCAATAAAACCATGAAACACGTAATCATTCCTAATGTGTAACACTAGGGATCAAAACAAAAGAACAGAGAGAAATTCATAGAAACACAGTCTTGTTCACTGGGATAATCATCCCAGTTTGGCACAGTGCACCTCACTGGTTCTCAAATTAAACTATTCATATTTTTTTTTTATAAGTGAATGTAAGGGGAAATGTGCAGAAAATCCACGGTTTTGTCCATATCTGGTTTGCGAGAGGCTGGGAGAGTGTGCCATTCACGGAGTGCTGATCCCCAAGGACCCTGGGACTGAACTATGTGTGTATGACCTTAAATGGGCAGAGATCAACCTGAAGCTGCATCATATTGTATAGAGTCCAGTGAAGGGAGAGTTTACTGAACAACACAATTATTTCTGTTTATTTGTGACAAGTCTAGTGTTTTGCCCAGAAGAGATGTGATAAATGCATAAATGCTGTAATATAATTTCAATATAAATTTAATCATTATAATAATAATTATTAATTGATAAACTAAAACTAACTCACAGAGGTTTATCAGCAAAAATGGTGACACATCTTATATGTACAACCTATAAATAGCCATAACTTTTTTTTTTTGGAGTTTTATAGTTATATCATAAATATTACAGGTACCATCTTTGTTGCTGTGTAATGATGAGATAATACCATGATTGCTCTGCAGTGTACCCAGATCTTCTGTCATTTGTTTCAGTTCTTGAGTCTTGATGTTACCTGCACCATCAAACCATTAAAAAAAAAAAAGGTCTTCTTGTCAAATAGGAAGGTGTATCATGCAGACATCTACTTTAATTTTTTTTTTTTACTTTACCTTGAATTCACATCACCAATCAGCTAACTAAGCTTGCTCTTCATCTTGAACTAAATATGTTTTGGCCACTTGGGGGCAGTGGAAAAAATGTGAACACAGCAGTGACATGCAGTATCAGGTTTTTACAGTATTTTGGTGGATAAGGAGGATATATATCTTTATATATGGATACAGAAGTATTTCATCTAGGTTCAACTCATGTTGTAACAGAGCTGCCATTTATAAATTATTTTTTCCAACAGAGAATCCCCTGGGTTTGCATTTGTTTAATTACCTTTTTATCCTTTGGGTGGCGTTTTTGATCATACTTAAGCCCTGAACTCAGTCACCAGCAGTCCTGAAGTCTCAGCGGCAGCATGCTGCTTCTAGAGCAAGATTAACAGTTCAGCTCCAAGGAGATAAAGACAGGGAGGGATGCTGTGGGCCAGGTGGAGGTGGAAAACTCTGACAAGCTTCAGCTGAAGTCCATGGTCTGCTGGAAAAATATGAGTTGGATGGGGAAAGGAGTATATGTTTGTGCAAAGGCAGATCTTTTTCTGTATGCTTGTAATTGTGGGTGGTATGTGAATATAGTGAAACATGGACCTCCCCTCTGTGCAGTCTACTGCAGAACGGCTGCCTGAGAGCAGCTCTGCTTGGTGAGGTACAACAATGGGAGGTACTCAATGGTACTAGTGGTGAAGTGTGCACACACACACACACACACACACACACCACACACACACACACACTCACACACACATGCACCCACAGACAGAGAGCGGCACACCCGTCTGTCTCCCCGGTGTATGCTAGCAGTGTGTAGTTTAGTCTAATTGGACAAAAACAGCAGCTCTCTGCAGGGCAGACGAGAAAAGAACAGGACAGTTACTTCATGACTTCTGCTCCATGATGGGACCTCAGCCAAAAAAACCCCAAAACCTCCCCCTCATAGTGGCCTGTCCAGAATGCCTGCTTGCCTTAATTGGCACTCAGAAATAGCAAGAGCTTAGAAAAAAATAAGGAAAGAAATAGGGAGTGAGGAAGTAAAGGAGAAAAGGAGAAGGAGGAAGAGGTATAAAAGTGAAAAGTAGTGAGCATATTTTGGCAGGATTTTAGCAGACTGATGAGGTGGGGAGAGGCTAATGTCAGTGGGGGGTTGGGAAACACACTGTGAATAAGCAACTGCGTATCTGCTGAACTGAGACTTGCTGTACCTATTAGCATGCATGTTTATATCACAATAATTTTCTGTATTTGGCTGCTCCTTCTGTAAGTTATTGCTGTACATTATGAATGTTTTTACTTCAGCAAGGCGTATAGTGTTTGCAATATATGTATCCCAAGAGTGGCACAAAGAATGAGCAGGAAATGTTGCATATGAGCTGATTTACAGCACATTCATAAATCATACTTGATCTTCTACTTTGAGCACACCTCTCTAAATGTGGCTCACTCTCTCTTTCACTGGAAACAAAATACTCTCCTCCCTGTTTGGCTGCCCAGCTCTAAATAAAAATGTCATACCCATCCATTTACTAGAGTGCTTATCTGCAAACAAGTCCAGTTCAGTGTGAATGTAAATGTATAGATTTTTATTCCATCTTCCAAGTTGCTTCCTCTGCATCTGAACAAGCATACATGTGCAGATGAGTCCTCTGCGTGTATGTGTGGGGGAGTAGGAGGTAGAAGTGAGGGAGCATAGAGGAGAGATAAAAGGGGAGAGATGAATGTGTGTTAATGCATGCCTCACCTCACATCCCCCTCTACTCCCTTCAAGCCAAGGGAGGAACATTTTTTCCATATTTCTGTTTGCGTTCAAAGCTTTGTGCATGTCTGCTGGTCCAGTTTTGGAGCTCATTTATTTCACTCCAATTTTGCAAGAATGATGCTGTCAGTGTTAAATGCCAGGGCTGATGCACAGAAATAGAAGTTAAAAACAAAAAAAAATTAGCACTCAGTATGCCAAGTAAATGTCAGATCTGGTCCTTGTCTAATAATAGTCCAAACATTTGTGATACTACTGTAAATTAAAGCACTTTTTCCTATTTGTCGTGCTTTGAAGCAGTACCACTCTCAGAACGCTTGCAATCAACCTTATGCAACAAGTACAAAAGCCCCCCCAACCCCCCCTTTGTAGCCTCAAAATCTGGCAGCTTCCAGATTAAGAGCATATTAACTTATCTTCTCACAGTCATTCATTTTGAATCTCAAGAGCAATACATTTCTTCTTTGCCACATAGCTGTTTTTGTTAAATGATAGTGCAGGCAGTATTTGTTCAGTTTTGTAATATAGTTTGCTCTCGGATTCCTGTCTTAATTTTATCTTGTTTCTCTTATACCTTCAATTCTGCTGTCAAATCAGTTGTTTCTCAACTCACTTTGAGCTGTGCTCCTTTACTTAGACAGTGTTTGGCAGCCATATCAGCATCACGCAAATGGAGATGTTCAGCAGTGCCTTTCAAGATTCCTCTAGTGAATTGCCCTTTCAATCACACTTGCTTAAAACATCCATTATAAGCAAAGAAACTGAGAGACTGAGGGGTGGCTCAGATGGAGAGAGAGAAAGGAAAGCTGTGACCTGTCTGTATCTTTACAGAGATGTGGTGAACCACTGTGAACTGATAATACACACATCTATCAGTGAGGGGCTTTTCTCTCCAGTGCACAATTTTATTTTCTTACATGTTAGAGCTGCTTTAAATTGCTCTTTGTGTACAGAGTAGTGACATGTTGCATAGTCTAATTCAGTGGTTTGTGTGTACTCTGTTTGTGTGGCTAATGGGTGAGGCAGCCAGGCTCTTCTGTTTACTCTGAACTGTCTCCTGTAGACAACACCCTGCCACTGGAGGGAAGGATGATGGGGAGACGATTCTGCCAGCCATTGAAGAGCCTGATGGTGCACCTCAGTGTGCTTGTGTGTGCCTACGTGGTGGTTCAGTGCCAGCTGATACTCAGCCTTGTCTTGTTTTCATTGATGCCCCAGAGAGGAACCTGAGTGGGTGCTGTGATGCTGCCTGTCTTTGTTGCGGTAATCAGGTGGTGATTTCCACACAGTTGGACTGTATCCTGTGAAAGGAGGATGCCGTACTGTGCCCAGGAAAATTGAGATTGAGATGGGCTCACTGTCATAAGCTTAGCAGCTTCAGGCCCGAGAAAGGCTGTTTGTTGATCAAATAGTAATTGTGTCTCAGAACATGCAGCATGTCTTGAAACCACTTTTATTTTCTTTCCTGTGCTCATTATATCTTGAGTTGAATGGACCCTCTTTACTTACTGACATTTCAACGGACTCTAATTTCAAATGCGCGGCTAATGAGTCATAATCCAGATGTTAATTGACTTAAATGTGCTCTAATGTAAAGCACATGTCTAAATATGGTAAGCTTATTGTACAGTGCTGTGTTAGCAATTACACAGTATCTGTAGCCTTCAGGTTGGTCAGATTGACTAAGAAAGGAAAACCACTTTTATTTGTTACAGTGCTTCTCCTTTAAATATGCACACTCACGCCTAGTGCTACTCACAAATGCCCATGTGCTTTATGCTCTGTCTGATTCAGTCACAGACACGCATTTACCCAGGCACACATTTGCTTGTGCTGTATCACACAAAGATGTCTCTTTTTGAAGTTGGTCAAAGGTGGCAGTGAAGATTTCTGGGTAAAGGCACTTCTGAGTGAAACAAAAAATTTTCACTCATCACTTTTTGTAACTGTACCTGCTGATGTCTTAATTTGATGAGTGTATGCTAGATAATTGGAGATAGTACAATTGTTATTCACTGGGCATATTATATATATGTTAAATATTGAAATAATAGCATCACACAGTTGCTGTTGATTTGTTGGCTGCAAACCCATGATGTGAATCTCCCGTTCCACCACATCCCAGAGATGCTCTGTTAGATTGAGAGCTGGTGGCTGTGGAGGCAGAACAGTGAACTCACTCCCATGTTCAAGAAACCAGTTTGAGATGATCTGAGCTTTGTGACATGGTGCATCAGCCACCAAAAGATGGGTACACTGTAGTCATAAAGGGATGGACATGGCCACCAACAAAACTCAGTTAGGCTGTTTAAACAATGCTCAGTTGGTACTAAGGGATCCAAAGTGTGACAATAAATATCCCCCACACCATTACTCCACCAGCAGCCTGAACCATTGGCACAAGACAGGAAGGATCCATGCTGTTTAGGCCAAATTCAGCAGCTAAAATTGAGACTCATCAGACCAAATACCAGTTTTCCAATCTTCTATTGTCCAACTTTGGTGAACCCATGTTAATTGTAGCCTCAGTTTCCTGTTCTTAGCTGACAGGAGTGTATGGTTTGGTCCTGCTGCTGTAGCCCATCTGCTTTAAGGTTCAATGTGTTGTGCATTCATAGGTGCTCTTCTGCATATCTTGGTTGTAACAAGTGTTTTATTGAGTTACTGTTGCCTTTCTATTAGCTTGAGGCAGTCTGGCCATTATCCTCTGACCTCTGGCACCAACAAAGTATTTTGACCCACAGAATTGCTGTTCACTGAATATTTTCTTTTTTTTTGGACCATTCTCTATAAACACTTGAGACAGTTGTGTGGGAAAATCCCAGGAGATTAGCAGTTTCTGACACCAAGAGCTATGTACATTCAGTCATCTTGACCATGACTTTATGCTTAAATGCACTGAGTTCCTGAATGTGATTGGGTGATTAGATATTTGTGTAAATGAGCAGTTGAACAGGTGTACCTAACAAAGTGTCTGGTGAGTGTACATTGCAAGATGAAATTACACATATATGGTGATAACATGGTGTATCTACATTACAATGCCATGCCCATTCCTTCATTGCAGTGCAGTCCAATGTCTTTACTTACACAAAACTGTTTGACAGGTTTCTTCAGTTGTACTACAGGACAGGAAATTATCAGCCCAAATGATTGGTGTTTTTTACACACACACACACACACACACACACACACACACACACACACACACACACACACACACACACACACACACACACACACACACACACACACACACACACACACACACACACACACACACACACACCAAGAATGCCAGCATTGTGAAATATGAGACTGCCTGTTTGCTCCATGGAAAGCTCTCTGATCATAAATGAGCACAGAAGTCAATACTGTCCCAGCCAGAAAAGCCCACTACGAGCCATGAGCCCACAGGGAAACATTTCTAAACTGTTAGAAAGCATATGATACATACTGGAAAATACATGACACCTTCAGCCTAACATGGTCATTCTTCTGTAAATAGCATTATGTATCACTACAGACCAGTAGTACAGACAGTTACTATTTCCATGGCCATCTCGGAGCAGACACAAGAGAGCATGTCATTTCATCTGATCTCAGAGTTGGATATGTGAGAGCCCCTTTAAGCATTACTTATGCTAAAATGAGACTCAACCATGTAGAAAAGAGGATAACAGACAAGATGGGGGGCAGCAGACGAGAGAGGAAACAGAAAGGAGCAAAGGAAAAAAACAGCTGAGAGGAGGGAAGAGAGAAAAGTATGGGAGTGGGAAACCTATCCTGGAATAGTCAGCATTAGCTGCAGACTCCACCCTTCTCACCCCTCCCCTTACTCTCTCTCTTTCCTTTGCAATCGCTCTCTCTCCCCCTCTCGCTCTCTCTCTCTCTCTCTCTCTCTCTGAAGCAGTCTCCCAGTGTGTCATTTGACCAGGCAGTTCACAGAGGCGAGAGCTCAGCACCAAAGAGAAAGCAGAGGGAAAAAAGAGAGACAGGGAGAAGGAGCACGTTCAGTGTAACAGTAAGCTTGCTGGAATGTTTCTTTGACTGTTTATCACCAGACGAAAAGCCCTCTGAGTGTGGATTTCTTCTTGGTTTGCTGCTTTTGTGGACTCTTACACTTGGTTTCTTGGATATGGGTTTTAACTCTGCGTGCAGTCAACTGAAGAGGAGGATCAACTGACACCTTTTTGGGGGATTTACACTTTGAGGAGTAAACCTCTACTTGTGTGAGGGTGAGGAAGAGAAACCAAGAAGAGAGAAAGAAAGGAGAGACAGGAACAGGGAGAAAGGGAGAGAGACACAGAGAGAGAGTGCCGGGCCATGCCCACCTCTGCTCATGGTTCAACAGCATGAAAGGGGGCCACCATCACCATCGCCACCACCGAGGCTGTGGCTGCCAACACTTGTTCCGTAAAGTCCTGGCCAAGTGTGGCTGCTGCTATGCCAGAGTCAGAGGTCAGTGTTAAACACAAATGCACACACACACACACACACACACACACACACACACACACACACACACACACACACACACACACACACACACACACACACACACCTAAAAAATGTTGATCTTTAATAAGCTTATCATCATCAATCTGAGTTTCCTGGTTTTGAGGTTGGATTTGTTCTTAAAAAACTGCTTTTGTGATCCCGTTTGTTGTGTGTGTGTGTGTGTGTGTGTGTGTGTGTGAGAGAGAGAGAGAGAGAGAAAGAGAGAGGAGTTTTTCTTGATCACACTAAGCTTAAGCATTAAATAAAGTGCCTCTGTTCCTCTTCTCCTTCTCCCATATATTATCTTAGATGTCCACCCATGTCTCTCTTATCTCTTCTCCTTCTGTGAGCATATGTTAATCGTTTAAATGTAAGCCCCAGTCCTCTCCCCTGCTCCCTTCACCTCCAGCTAAAGCAACAGATGTATGCACACACACACACTCACTCACTCACACACACACACACACACACACACACACACACACACACACACACACACACACACACACACACACACACACACACACACACGCACGCACCAGAGCAAGTGAAAAAAGTTCTCCCTACAGAGGACAACACCGTGAGGAATCGGAAAGAAGACGTGCAGCATGCATTCTTCTAGCGAGGACAGAGAACGAGGAAAGAGGGAAAGAGCCTGCATGTGATTTGGAAGGTGACGGTCCTCGTCATAATGAGTGCATGTCACTCAGTTATGTGTTTGGCATGTGGATGGATGAATCACGGGTGGGTCTGATCTACGATGAGACATTCCTCGACCCAAAACAGTGGGAGCAGAAGAAAATGGCAACAGTCCCCAGCAGCACCCCTGTCATTGTCTTCCCCTCCAACCCTGCTGTTTGCTGTAATGACGTGCAACATAAATAGCAGCTGTCCATCAGAGTGGTGTGGCTGAGTTAAAGCAGCAGGTGGCATGATATGTAACAACAGCAGTCAGATGAGCGCACACAGTCGTCCATATGCAGCTGTGTTTGTTTGTAGTTTATACAAAACTCAGAACTCACTGTAACCTTGAGGTGAGAGCGTGAAAAAAATCTCTCGTAGTGTTTCTACCTCTGTTGGCCAGTTGCTGCTCTGTTCCTGTTGCCATCTTGTACACACACACGACCTCAGTCGCTGTGGCTCAGAGGCAAAGTTAAAACAACAGCGTTGTCTAATAGCAGTATAAGAGTTTATGCTGTGGTGCCACACTGTGCATTTGTTCCATTTTACAAGCCTGCATCAAAGGCATAAACAATAGATATACTCTTTGAGGCTCTGTGCTTGGTGGGGGGTGGAGTTCATGAAGTAGACTTTCATATTGCTGACCGGCATTGTTGGATGCATACCTTAGATTCCTTCATTTTAATCTCTTATATAATAGTTATTCTCCTTTTCCATCGCCTGCAGCTCCCCACTGCATCTCTAGCATGTTATCATAGCAAATACACACACACACTTAGATCATAATATATAAACATGTGGGGGATTGGAGGAATGAAACATTTCAGGCTATTAAAATAAATCTCAGTAAACATATGGCAAGAGCATGATGCCAGCAGATTTCTTTAAACATCTTTTAGTGTATTGGGAGGGTATTTTGGTCCAAAGTGACAAGATGAGATGTTATAAAATTTCATTTCACAAACTGACAGGTGAAATATGAGTGCTCTATGCCATCTAGAGAAGCCACGTGTGCTCTATGAAACCTCCTCATACAAGAAAGCACATTTTTATGATGCTGCTGTGTACAGTTCTCTCCATTTATCTGTATAACAATTTCTGTAATTAAGACATGAAGGCCCACGGTCAGTTGTGGACTTTGGTATTATTTAAATAGTGCTTTTTTTCTCTCTCTTTTTAAATCTGATGTTATTCAGTCCTTTCCTCATAATTATATCTCATACATTTGGGAGATCTCATGCTTAACTTCAAACTCATTTACTGCATCTTTCCCATTGTTTTAATTGTGGCATCTACAGGACAAATACTGAACAATACAGACGTTGTTTCACTCTTCTCACAAGAAATTGTTGTTTCAGGTCAGGCATGGCACCATGTCACTTACCATCTATTTGTTCAAAGTTTGCAATTTTTTCTCAGAAATGCCTGAAGCAGTACCTATACTGTGTTAGCTGAGATAATCAGGGTCATAGCTTAGTGTTAGCTCCCTCCCAGCAAACAAAGATTTCCTCTTTATTGTAATTTTTTAAATCATGATAGACTGTCTTCCTCTATTCAGTTGGACACAACTGTTTACACTGCTTTTACATCACTCATTGATTGTTAAAAAACAAAAAAAAAGGCCTCATGACTGACTCAAGAGGAAATTATCGTGTGTGGCGTGATTCATTCCTTACTTAGGCATAATGGCATTTACTTGCATGCTGGGTGATGACATGCACTATGCTATTATGTCACACCATATGTGTTCCTGGTGGATGCTTTTCACATGCACACCGAGTCCAACATACTCACAATACTCACATGTGGTTTTTCAATAGCTAAACTTCAATGGCTAAATGACTTCAGGTGCTGTTAGTCTGACTAAATGACTTGCACACGGTGGTCTTCTGTCCTATTTCTGACCCGTTTGTGTTTATGCAGAGCGCTGGCAAGTCAATGACTCTCTGTGGCATCATACTGGCTTACCCTGCCGCACTTTTTTCACATCGTAGCCCCTTAACTGGCAAGGGCCCGGTGACGGGCCGTTTGTAGTCCCTTTTATATGGCAGGCTAGACCCTCCCATTTTTATTGACACGTCATTCGGCCAATCATGTAACTGGCTGCACCAAATCACCTGACAAAGCTACGTGACGCCCTCTGAGTATTATTGGCTCTGGGAAACCCATTTCTTAACATGATTGGCCGAATGAGGTGTCAGTCAAAATGGGCGGGTCTAGCCTGCCATATAAATGCACTTCATTCGGCCGGCGGACCAGACGCAGCCAGTTAATAGGCTATGAAATGGGTTGTTCAGAGCCAATAATAACCAGAGGGTGTTATGTAGTTTTTGTCAGGTGATTTTTTTGCTGCCAGTTAAGGGGTTAAACAATATCCAGTGACACAAGTACAGAAACAGCAGAGTCCTTAAGTTAACAATGTGTGAATGAATATTATTTGCACTGTGTGTGGATTTGTTTTCATTACAATACTGACCAGCACTAGAAGGTAAGAAGAGTTGGAGGAAATGCATGGCAGAAGAGCTGGGATTATTGATCTGAGCAGTACTCACGGAGATAGAGAGGGCAGAAAGATGGACAGGTGGAGAGATGGGTTTAATGAAAGAGAAAGGCATGTATCATTTTAGCTCTGATATCAGCGGCCCTCTGCACAGCGCATTAGCAGATTGGCTGCCAGAGGGCCATTAGCGGGGCCTGCTTCCCAGCAAAGACTGTTGACAAACCATTTGAAAACAGATGGTATCCTTTGTCTTATATTGTCCACGGCGAACTGAATTCAGAACCCAGAGGGAGTAAAAGGAATCAACCTACTGATTTATCAAATCTGAGTGGAGGGTTGAGTTTCAGGAAATATTTTTAACATGTAAAGCACTGACAAGGCACTGACAACAAACATCTGTTCGCTCCTCTCTGAGTGAACTTTCAAATGTTTCAATCAGTACAAGGAACTCACATGCTTAAAGACTCCTGATGATGAAACCATCAATGTTCTCCTTACACACACACACACACACACACACACACACACACACACACACACACACACACACACACACACACACACACACACACACACACACACACACTCTGATAATGTTAAAGATTACACCCATGCAATTTGAGCCAACGTATCTTATCTTTTGTGTGGCACGGCCTCCCACACAGCTAATGCTATTTGGGATGCACCCTGGAGTAAATGTAGCACACTTACGTGCAGGCTGTCAGACAGTAAACAAAACAAAGATAAGGATGGAGCAGAGTTAAGATCACACTTAAAGGCAGATACTGTAATAGGCTGACCATATGGGAAGTGTATATATCTGCCTCTTCAGATTTTTTTTTGTGAAGTGACTCTGTTGAATCAGTTTTAGGTCAGGCAACAATGCACATTATATTTATGTTTTTAACCAAACTGTCTTTTTTAAGAGCAGTTTGAAGTCAAAAGATTTCTGCAAAGGCTTCCAATTTTAAAATGTTTTGAAGACAAGAAGGAGTTTCAAGAGTCAGTTTATCACACTTTTTGTATCTATTTTTGAACGCATACTACAATAAACTGTAAATGTACAAATTATATATATTTTTCCTTATAAGAGGATTTTATGCAGAATAAAGAGAGACTAAAAATGGAGGATTTAGGATTTAGCTTGACAAGAATGCATTATCTGAGCCGCCTTTAGCGCTCCATCTCTTATTTTACACACAGTTATTCAGTTGTGTCTTTTTCATTAACATATTCCTGACCTGCTTTGTTCCACAACTGAGGCAGTAAGCAGCTTTACCTGTGCGTGAGGGGGTAAAGTTCACAGCAGTCATGGGTACGGCAGCAACAATAATAATGTTTCCATCTATGGGTCTCTCTCCAGAAATATCTTTGTCGTTCTACCATCACTCATCTCTTTGTATTTCTTTTCTTTTATGTTCCTCAAAAGAAGGTGAAGGTTCTGTGTTGTCTTGCATGTGCATCTATATGTGGTTCCTTTGCATTTGAGAGTGTGTCTATTTGTGAGTATTGGGGGCTGGTGTTGACTCATGCATGCAGTGTGTTAGGACAAGTATCCCCCACAGCAGTGACACATACACTCTTACACACATACACATATATTTACATGGTTGAACGGCTGAGAGGGGGAGAAAAAATGCAAATGCATTAAAAAAAAGACATTATTTTTACATGTATGAACATTAAATGAGAATTTCGTTGCTTGCATGTAAAAAACATGCACTTATATATAAATTTAAGTTAGCTTCAATTTCAAAAATGATTTGCATCAAAGGCCTTTGAGGCAAATTTGCATCATCTGTACCATTGCCACCATGCTGCATTCACCCGTAGTAAACAGTTACTGTATACGTGCCATCTACAAAATAAGAGGAAAAAAAAAAACTCACAATAATCTCACTCGACACACAGTAATTAGAATTTAGCTGTTCAACAATGCTCAGCTTCAACATGCGGCTCATATAATAAAATAAATGACCGAACATTTATTTTTGTCCACTTCCCTTTGTCCCTTCACAGATTAGTCAGAGTGCATGATGTGCTACAGACCCCGGAGGTGGTTGGGTTCGGTGTCTTGCTCAAGGACATACGCTTGCACATTTCATCAGTTTGGTTGCTTTCAGACAAGAACTTGATCCCCACAGCTAACCTGTGACCCCACGATGCACAAATATATTTTGATAACAAGTCGAGAGTGCTTTTGACAGAAAGCAGCACTGCTGGCAGATGCAGGGACTGAAAATTGCTGTGGGTGAACCAGTGTGCCTTTTTATGTCTCAGCTAGAGAACCTTCGTTGTCATCAGCTTATAAGGCAGACTTCAGACATTATGGAAAAAGCAACAAAAATAGCTGAAATTGAAGGTATGCTGGACTGCCGCGGCTCAGCCTTGTATTCAGCAGGCTGAGATATTTTTAAACTTTGCACCCCGGCCCACCCTCCACCTCGTCGTATCTTCTTGCCCTCCCACCAAACCCCCAGCCTCCTTCCCAGCTGATCTCCACCATATTGTTTCTCTCTCGCACATGCAAAAGAGAAAACTACAAGTTTCCCAGCTGGATGAAGAAATCAGCCAGCCTGAATTTGGGCTGAATGTTGCATGATGTGCTGGCTCTCTCTCTGTCTCCCCCTCCTTCTCTACTTCACTTCTCTCCTCTCCTCTCCCTCAGCTCCTTCTCTTTAGTAATTAAATATTTTATTAATTATGCCCTCTCTCTCCTTTTCTATTATTTTCACCACTTCCCTTTCTTTCACAGTTCATTGTCATTTCCTTTTTGCTCTACTAAGCCGCCTTGCCCTGACATATTTCCAAGGCTCCCACAGTCTTTCCTTCCCTTTTTTTCTCTTCCTTAGGACTCTGTTTGTAAATGTGCAGAGGAGAAGAATGAGGGAACAAATTATGAAACACAGGAGTGCATTCCATACCTTGTTTAGAAAGAATTCTCCAACAGTGCAGAGGGGGAGAGGAGCTACTTCCCCCTGCGATTCTACCCCCACTTTCAGTCCATATGGCGCTTTTTATACCTGCCTTCTTTTAGGGGCGACTATAATGCTCACTCTTTCTGTTCTAATACTCAGTTATTCCTTTCACGCAGTTTTACTCCTTCTTTTTTATGGTCTATCAAAACAGCAACAGCACTGTAAAGAATTGTGATTGTGAGTGGTGTGTAAAAAGTTTTCACCTTCTACTCTGCACAGCTTTTCATTCAGTGAGATTGGAACGCGCTTACTGTAAGTCTTAGCAACAGGTTGACAACAACTATTGCTGTAGTGGCCCCTCTGGTTGTCAGAGTGGAGATTTTTTATTTTTTTTTAAATTCTGGCTGCTCCGTTCTGCAGTTCTCTCCAGAGGATACTTGATCGCGGCGTCAGTGAGAAACTTTCCGAAACAGTGCACAAAGCAAAGCAAACAATGGGAAGTGACAATACTGAGAGCAATGTGCTGTTGTGCTCAAGAAGCTTGCTCGAACTTTGACTGCAGTGCACAGGAGCTGAGCGTGGTACTTGGAAAAGTTACCTTGTGTTTAATCAGATTTACAGTTGGAACAGTGGTTAATTTCCTTGCGGCCTGGGATCAGTATATAGGGCATTATTGTTTGGTTCACATCTAACCTAAATTCTCCATCATGTTTGTCTCTCTGTCTCACTAGAGGATAGTTGTACGAGTTCATGGTTTATCGGTTGCATAAGAGTCTCCTGAGTAACTTTAAAGGGACAGTTCACACCAAAATCAAATTGACATGTTTTCCTTGCATGCTTGTCTGTGTTGGTGTGAGTCACCCAGTTTTAGAGATGTTGTCAACCCTTCAGTATAATTGAAATTAATGGCACATGCCTTGTGGTGCTCAAAGCATACGTTTGAAAAACTCAGAACTCATGCCCTGGTTAGTCAAATAAATCAATAAATCCATAAATATTGTTGTGAGCACTTTGATTGGTGCTATTTTCCAACTACGAAACCATACTTGGGCCATGTGACCCTCTCAGAAAGAAGTGAGATGATTGTGTTGGTGACAGCATGGCAGCTAGCACATTGATTGGTGGATGGAGTTTGGAAAAAGGAAAATATTTTCTGTATGAAATTATTTCACAGAAGGGTTTGCAGATTTTTTTTTGTACTAAATTGCCACTGATTTTTTTCTAACTATTATTTGTCACTTTGAGCACCTTTAAAGGATGTGGTATTTAGTTTCATCTTAACTGATAGCAGGCAGACATCTGTACCCCCGATATCTTCAAAACGAGCTCCCACCAAAAGAATCTAGATACATAAATAGTGCTGCAGAATGTAGAAAATATATGTGGGATGAACTGTCTCTGTAAGTATTTGAAAATCCCAATAAATTCTAGGCAAAATAGAGTTCTTTTCAAACTAATAAACAGAGCTGACCTGGCTTTTTGGCTTTGTTCATTTCAGCTGAAAACTTATATGTTTTTACTGGGAAATTCACAGATAACAAAGCAAAAAATACAAGAAAATACTTCCATGCAGTTCTTGCATTCTTAAATAAGCTTTTCCCCTGTTTCTGTATTATACACTACATTGGAGAAGATGGGAAAAAAAAATTGACCTGTTTTCCTCCTCTTTGTCATCCAGTGAGACAGTCTTTGTCACTCAGTGTCACTCAGGTACCATTGATTGCTACCATAGACACACAGCTTTTAGTTCATAACCTACAGCTATTACTTAAGGATCAAAGCAGCCTTGGTGGCACTGAGGTTAAGACAAAAGGAGTAAATAAACCAAAAAACAAGTGTGTATCTGATAACCCCTCAAATCTTTAGAATTGTTTTTTCATCGTAGCAGCAAAACTAAGAATACTGTAGCTGTTATTATGTTAACCTTTAACAATCCTAGATTTTTTTTTGGCAAATTATTTTGGGCCCGGATACGGGCCCTAGTATTGTTAAAGGTTTAATGCTGAAGTTAGAAACATTTGAGTGTGAATTTAAAGATTTGCCTTTATTGTAACAATCAAATGACAACAGCTAATAGTTTAGATTTTTGCAGTGCACTCAACACTTGCCCATTTTCTATTCTATCTATTTGCTTCACTTTAATTATTCAGTTTCATTAACCTGTATGAAAACTGTCCAACTGATAAGAGCATAAGACAAGAAAACATTTGGTGGTTTGTCACTGTATGATTATTGACACAAATCTACACAAATTGTTACACTTGTGTGTGTGTGTGTGTGTGTGTGTGTGTGTGTGTGTGTGTGTGTCACTGACAGACATATGCTCATGTGAGTATTACTATGTACAGCATGACATAGTGTGTGCACCCACATGTGTAGGTTGATTTCTTGCTGATGGCTGATCTTTTGTGTGGCTGTCCCTCACTCTCTTTCCTTCTGGGTTTAGTTGCTATGGCAATAAGAGTGGGGAGATGTGGAGAGCTATGGAAAGGAATGAGAATATGTGTCTGGAAAGCACATCAAGTCTGACTGAGAATCTCTATGCCAGCACATCTTTAAGTCTGGGGGTCGGCACTGTGTGCCCTACTCAAAGCTAGAAAGAATGAAAGCAGTTTGTTTTTGCTTACAAACCTCCAAATACCTGCTTACTCCAAATACACAATACGTTCTGAAGACTTGGATGCTCAAGACATAATTCTTTGTGAGATATTTGAGATATTTGCAAGAGAGGTTACAATTTTGTGTCAAATCACCAATTTACATCTGGCTCAGTTTGCCATATACAGCAGTCATGGCTACTTGCAGTTCAGAGCACTGACCTTGTACACAGCCAGAGTGACAAACAGCAAGAGCACAGTACTAGAGCTGTCAGGCAGACTGGGGCCAAGAGGAGAGGCTCTACGACCCAGCATGCATCGCTGCTCTGTCTCCAGCTCTCCTTGCAGGCCTCCTGACTGGCACTGCCGTATGAAATCACAATCGCTTTTAATTTGCTCTTTGTTTTCAGCCACCTCAGGCTTAATGGCAGCCTTGTTTACCCCTAAACACAAGTGTCAGCCAGTCGTTCTCTCACTTTTTTTTTTCTTTTGAAGTGTGTGTCTGTGTGTCACTGTGTGTGTGACTAGATAATCATAGTGATGACCAACAGTACCCAGTGTGTGTGCTTCCTTTTGCTAAAAAGGCAAAAAGGGTGGTGATGATCATTGCTGTGATTATCCAGGCACACGCACGCACATTCACACAAGATGTACCCACAAGTGCACACACACTAAATCAGAATGCCATGTAGAGCCTGCAAGGTTATTTAAGTACTTTTCCAACTCACATTTTCTCAAAATGCCTCAAAGCATTTTTCATTGGACCTTATATTTAGACTGAAAAATCTTAAGGCTGCTTTGGAAATATGAACAGTTGATATATATACCTTCCTACAGCAAAACATCCAACAGAGTTTAGGTTTTGTTTAGTTGTTATTTTGGGAAAAGTGACATTTTATGCTGCTGCATGCTTTTACTCAACATTTCAGAAACAAATAGTTCATCTTCATTCATACAATAACTTTAGTATCAACTACTTGGCAGATTCTGATCAATAATATAAAATATAAGCAATAAATTACCAGTAAAATTAGGTCCACCATTTCCAGGTGCAACATTGAAGTGCTGTAAAAATGAATGTATCACTAAATATAGTCATATATAACTACTGATAGATGGATGAGTCTGGGTTTGACGGTTGCCAGGAGAACGGTACCTGTCTGACTGCATTGTGCCAAATGTAAAGTTTGGTGGAGGGGGGGATTATGGTGTGGGGTTGTGTTTGTGGAAACAGTTTCCTGTTCCAACATGACTGTGTAGCAATGCACAAAGCAAAGTCCATAAAGACATGGATGAGCAAGTTTGGTGTGGAAGAACTTGACTGACTGGCCTGCACAGAGTCCTGACCTCAACCTGATAGAACACCTTAGGGATGAATTAAAGCAGAGACTGCAAGCCAGGCGTGCGTGCACACACACACACACACACACACACACACACACACACACACACACACACACACACACACACACACACACACACACACACACAGACACAGTGGCACAGGTGGGCCATTCAGTCCCTGTACAACCGCAGTGAGAGCTTGGTCCGTATTGCTGGCAATAAGTCAGACTTGTTTCCTGTGGGTGCTGGACATCTCCAGGGCTGCCCTTTGTCACTGATTCTGTTCATAATATTTTTGGATAGAATTTCTAGGCGTAGCCAAGTGGCGGAAGGCTTCCACCGTGGTAGCCTCAGATTCTCATCTCTGCTCTTTGTGGATGATACAGTCCTGTTAACTTCATCAGGTGGTGGCCTCCAGCTTGCAGTGGAATGGTTCACAACCGAGTGTGAAGCGGCTGGCATGAGAATTAACACCTCTACCATGGTCCTCAGCCAGAAAAGGTTGGAGTGCCCACTCCGGCTCAGGGATGAGTTGCCATACCTCTCCATATTCGCACAGCTCAGACGATACACACATTTAAATCTCTATTAAAAACACATTTCTTTTCCTTGGCATTTGGCTGCAGTGCTACCTCCTTTTAGATGATTGTTTTATGGTATTTTATGGTACTTGTTTTAAACGTTTTAATTTTTAATTTTCTTATGTTATTTATTGTTCTTAATGTTTTTATTTATTTATTTTTATTTTATTATTTTATTTATTTATTTATATATTTTTATTTTTATTTAGTATAGTCCTTGGGGTTACAGATCTTGTACAGCACTTTGGTCAACGTCGTTGTTTTAAATGTGCTTTATAAATAAACTTGACTTGACTTGACTTGACTTGCCCCAGGTGGAGGAGTTTAAGGATCTCGGGGTCTTGTTCACGAGTGATGGGAGAAGGGAGTGGGAGATGGACAGACTGAATGGGGCTGCGTCTGCAGTGATGCAAATATTGCACTGGTCTGTCATGGTGAAGCGGGAGCTGAGTGTGAAAGCAAAGCTGTTGATTTACCGGTCGATCTACATCCCTACCCTCACCTATGATCATGAGCTCTGGGTAGTGACTGAAAGAACAAGATTGCAAATACAAGCGGCAGAAATGAGCCTCCTTCAAAGGGTCCATCTCACAATAGTAATTGATAATATTTTCCTTGAGGAAAACATAGGAAAAAGATTACAGTTCTCAATAGGTAGACATCACTCAGACACAAACCTACAGAGGAGGCGTGTTCATGTGACATGAAGCTGAAATACTGAAAGTATTTATGTGAATTTATGTGATCTGAATTCTCTTTTTTCTTTTTCTTTTTACTTATGATACAGTGAAACGGTGGTTGGAGACCAAAATTATTGCGACCATTTACAATGAACTTGTGATCTCATTGACTTTGAAGATAGTCAGCAGTGATCTTCAAAGTGACTTTGGTGAATCAGGATGGTGATAAAACTGCAGTAAAATGCAGTCAGTTTACTATCTGCTATCTGTTTAGAATTGAATGGAGCCAGTTGGCTATTACATGCAATGCACTTATGATGAAAGGATGATTAAATTTTCACAAATCAGTGAAAATTGTAAATCTGTTGCTGTCTACATACACAGAAATTCACATTAACTACTTAGATTCAGAGTCCAGCCAAAACCTCACAGATCTGAAACAGAAATTCACTACAGGATGACATGCTTGGCAACATTGCTTTTAAAATATAATATATACTTAGTTGGCAACCAGCTGAGTCGAGTCCCCTGTTACAAAGAGATGTGTTGCAGTCAAGTTGTGCTCATCAGCACTTCAATGCCATCATCGGGCAACTTTTCCAAATTGTAAGGAGGGTGTCATCCTACGTTTACTTTAGTGTGACTGAGCCATTAGGCTTCTAATGATCAAATGATTGTGTTCAATTGCTTTCTTACAAAAGGAGTTTCCAAACTTTAATGAGTGTGAAGGCTTGGGTTACATAGATGGGACGTGGAGTTTAGCATTTACTGGGTGTGCAGGGTGTAATACTGTAATGTGACTAAAAGTCAGTATGTCTAAGCTTCTGCTGCTTGAAAATTTGACCATTCATAACAGTTCAGTGAAAGCGTGGCAGTAAATCACTAGACTTTGCCCCTTGATTAAATAATTGAATCATGATTTGTGAATATGGGACTTTCCATCTCTCAATACCTGTTGATCCTGTGGTGCATAGTTAATAAATGTGTGAGTGTGAAATGGACCACACTGCAACCTTAATCCCCTGGATTTGATTTGGTGTATTTATGTAGGTTTAGTTTCCAAGACCATAGATGAATAAAGGCGGATGGTGCCAAGAATCTGGCAAGTCTCTCTGTAGATGGTTCTAGAGGAATGTCTGGAGTGTTCAGGCCCACTAACCACAAACGTGGTTCCAGTCTCTCACTATACGCTGCTACGCTTGCAGACGGTCTCTGTGGTGAGATGACCATCATAGCCTCTATTTTTTTTTTGACAAATTAAGATCCAATTCAAGTTAAAAGGAAATGCTGGGAGTGCGATTAAAATTTCAGGTGAGATATCCACAACCTTTGCCACTTTGACTGCATTGCTGTACTGACCTGATTTTCACAGTCAGTGGCAGTAGTAGTGGGTTAGATTTATCTGCCTATCAATTAGAGTTGTTTCATAAGCTTTCATCAGGAGAAGTGTCTGATTTACTCTTTCACATTGTTCCATAGACAATAGGATTAATGCCAGCGTCATCCTTTGCAGGCTTGTTTTTCTAGTGACTGGCACTGCTTTGATGCTTACGCTGATGAAGGATATGCCGCAGAGTCTGGCTGTGGGCGCTGATGGCAGGAGACTGACTCTGATGACTTGTTTGTGTGTCATTTGATGTGTCTAGCACATATTTCCTTCTGTGCTCTGGGAATAACAGTGGTGTGTGGATGCATGCGTGTGAGTGTGTGTGTGTGTGTGTGTGTGTGTGTGTGTGTGCGTGCGTGCATAAACTAGGTCAGTAGGAGGACAGGAAACCACTGTTCACTTGTCTGACTGCAGTGTGTCGCTCCAAAGGTTTGACACGAACACACTCACATATGGCACACACAAGGAGGACCACAGTTGTGCTGCTGCACATGTGTCTTTGTTGCAATGCCTACAGTTACAAATCAGCAGTTCCTTTTTATATGCACTCAAGTATATGTCTCTTATGTCCTAATGGCCTTCCTTCCTTCATTCCCCTTGTGTCTCATCAGTGTTTCCTCCCATACTGAACTTCTTAGCTGCAGTCACACTGGCTCACATTCGCTCTCCTGCTTAACCTTTATATATACCTGCAACATAAAGAACCCCTGCTCTTCCCAGCAGCTCACGTCATAGCCTCTCCCTCTTTCTGTCAGCTTGAGACTTTCAGAAGATTCCTGCTTAAGCCTTAATACCAAAGTGAAAGATAAAAAATTAGAATAAATTAGAATAAAAAAAGATTAAACCCCCCCCCTTTTAAAAAAAATGTTTTTCTTTCTTCCTGTGGCATTGTCCTCTCTACTAGCTTGTTTTGCATTTTGAGCCTGTGCTTCGGGGCAGAGCAGTAGAGACCATTGCATTAGAGGAGGGAGCTGTGTAGTGTCCCGACCCAGCCATCATCTGAAAAACACTGCAGTGCACAGAGATGCAGAGGCCAAGAGAGTGCAAAAGAGGGTGGCAGAAGGAGGAACTTGCTGTAGAGAAACAGGACTCAACATGAACGGGGCCGGGGGCGGCGGTGGTGGGGGGGGGGGGGGGGGGGCAGGAGGAAAACAGAAAAGTTAAAGAGCAGGATTTATATATCAGCAGCAGCACAAATAAAATGTACATAAATCAGCTAGCAGGGTGAAATACAATGAGAAAAAGGTGAAAAGAGTTTCAAAGGGACCAAATGGTCCAAAATTCATGTTTTTATTAAGCATCAGTGCTGACAAGCGTAACTTATGATTTTAAATGTTTTACTGTAAAAAAAAGAAGACAAAAACTTTAGAAGGTTTTCAGTCATATGCTTCACATGCTTAGTGCCTCGTGGTATTTTAGATCTTTCAGTTTGTACATGAGTGCAGCCTAGGTCCTGCTGGTTTATGGGAAGGGTGTCCATTTCCTCTGAGTGGGTGAAATGTAATATAGTAGCTGAGTCTAGGCTGAAGAGCATAAGGTGGAGAGGGCAGTGAGTGAGCGAGAAAGAATTGAGAAGATAAGCGTGGTGTTGTGTTAAGAGTTGTTAGCAATGACACAGGCAAGCGTCTGGTGCCTATGCGTTGATCGCCACACTCCCCCAGTGCTGTAAGCCACAAGTTAGTATTGAATGGCAGCTCTAAGTCTCTCAGACTCAGCAGGATATTTGACATGTTTGCCACTGCGCTGAGCAGCAGGATGCTTGCCCTCTAATACTGTGTGTTGTTACACTGACAGGTTGATGACTCTGGATAACAGGTTGACAGCTTGTGCCCATGTGCCCACGAGAGCCTCTCTGGAAAAAATGTGCAATTTGTGAATGTTCAAGTGAATGGGCACCTGCTTGTCTGTCTGTATTTGTTTTTTTGTAGAGTCCAGTAATGACTAAATTGCCTATATGATCCCTAGAGGCCAAGGGATTGACAGGGAAATCCACGGTGGAGGGGCTGTGAATAAGTTTGCTCCATTAAAGCCAACGCTTTTAGCCTGATTTGCTGGCTCAGCAGCACTCACTCCTCAACTAATCAATAAAAAGAAGTTAGACTGGACTTCTTCTGGTGGGCAACCACTTAAAGCCTATCCATCCGCATCAATAACCCAAAAAGAAGAGAACAGCTTTGCTTTCTTATTTTTCTCTGGTTTTGCATTACAGACATAAATTGAAATTATCTATCCATCCATCCATCCATCCATCCATCCTTGGGGGACAGGGGGAAACCTATTTGGAGCCTATTCCAGCTGACATATGGTGAAAAGCAGGATACAGCCTGGACAGGCCACCAGTCTGTCACCTATGTCTAGCACAGAGACAGGCAACCACACGCTCTTACAGCCACCCCTACCTTTGCTTCAGTCATATCTAACTCAAACCTTCATGAGAACAGTGAATCATAAGTTTGCCCTCTCCACATGACTGGACAAGCTGTGCCACATATAGTTATTGGATAATTCAATCAGCTATAAATGAATTTAACAGTGGTAATAACAAATGGCTCACTGAGAACCACACAAAAAAGGATGGACGTGAAATTATGTAGTGGATAACAATCAATACATTTATCTGAGTGACCTTTTGGAAAATTAATCATTCACTGTATTGACAGAGTTTGATGAGACTCGTTGCTCATATTTATCAACACTCATCAAACATCTGATAATTTCCGCTTCTCAAATGAGTTGCTCTTTTGTTCCTTAGCTTACATTATAGTTAATTAATCTAAATTAAGTTAGGCTGTGCTTGAACAAACAAGACATTTGATGAAGTCACCTTGGGTTTAGGAAATGATGATAGAAATTTTATCAAAGTTATCTGAATTCTCATGCCAAATTATTAATTGCTTAATTTAGAAACCAATTGTTAGTTGGAGACCTGAAATAATTAGTACAGGGAGGCAAAGGCTTGATTAGTGTAAGAAAAAGTCACTATTTAGCTGTACAGATTTTGTAATACTGTACAAGAGTGGTGGCCTAGGGGAGAAGAAGAGGGTTCATCACTGAGAGGACCCTGGTTCAAATCCTCGGGCTGGCATCACTGTGGGTCCCTGAGCAAGCCCACCCCCCCAGGTTGCTCCCCGGGCGCCCTTTGGCTGCCCCCTGCTCCATGCTGTGCTGTGTGTATTACATACTCCATGTGTGTGATGGGTTAAATGCAGAGAATGAATCTCACTGCATGTAAATGTATGTGACAAATAAAGCTCTTTCTTCTTTTCTTCTTCAAGTGCTAACAGTGAAAAATGACTCTCTTAAGTTGCCCTCTTAGATGATGAGGGCTCTTTTCTGTATTGTGACTGACCAACATTAAGAAAAATCTGGAAGTACTTTGCAACAGATACCCACTTGGCTGTAAAGTTACACAGTACAGCAATTTTGGATGAGCCTCCCACCCCAGCACTCGCTCATCCTCTCAGACAGTGAGTGGGCGACTGGTGAAAACCTAGCATTAACAAATCACCACAGATCAGGGCAGCTTAATGCAGCCCTTTCCTCCTGTGCCTTTAACTGTTAATTGTTATAAGCACATAAACAATAGTCAAGTTGCATTAACAAAATCAGCGTGGGTAATCTTTTCTTAGCGGTGCCATTATGGAGATGAATATCACTGGGCACTATCAGCATGCACTGAGCCAGGGAAAGAGTGGGAAGGTTTGGTTTTTCCCAATTTCCTCTTTGTAGGTGTATAACAGTATTAACTCCACTTATCTTGCAGTGTGTGTGGGGAGAGCGGAGGTGTGTTTCTCTGAGGGGAAGCTCATCATCTCCCCTTACAGTTTTTTTTTCACTGTTACTGTGAAAAAGTGTTATTGATGTCTCCTTAATGGCTTGTATAAGGTACAGAGAATACATGATCAGTAGAACTGCTGAGTTGCCATGGTGACAGATGTAAGGATTGCCGTTATAAAACCAGTAAGTAATGTGTGCTCTGCGCATCGTAAATCTGTGCATTTGACAGAGCTACTGTATCATTCCGATGCAAAGCCTCAAATGGTGAAGCTGCTCTGCTCTGTCTCCAATCATTTCAAATTGCTTCCAGGCCATTGCAGCAGTGTCGGTCTCTTTCCCCTATTTCTTCAGCTGATGCTTGGAGATAGTTAGAAATAGTATTGCTGGTTGTATCTCTGCACTTTGAACCGTAAAAGCTGACCTAACTAAACTTGAGCAGGGAACACTGGGAAATACAAACCTCCGGGTCTGACCCTTTGTTAGAGGTCAGAAAAGCTGGGTTGGGAGGGTGCACAACATCACATGTGCTCCCCAGCGTTTTCACATCCTTTCTTCTCTCTGACTGGGGAGCCTTCACAGATGGTGAATGCTTTGCTTCTTCCAGATGCAACCATAAATGCAATGGCTTTCAGATGCATTTTGATATTGTAATAGTTCGCCCTGGGGTATGGCCATCTTTTTTCTCTCTGTTCAGGTGCCCATTCTGCCAGGCTCAGATCTCCTTTCACACTCTCTTTCTAGTCTTTTATATGGATATTTGGGGGGGAATTAGAGAGAAGTGGATGGGAAAATTGGCCACGCTGAGATCACACACATGAATGCATGATACATGGTGGAAAAATATAGAGGAAATGGTGTCTCTGTGGTGGTGAGTTAGTTTATTTAGTTATCAGCACAAGTTTTTTTTTTATGCGCTAGCAGAAATACGGTGTCATTAACATGGCATGTTTTGCTCTGAGGTTAACAATTTGTCAAACTCTATGATTTTTGTGCTGTGTGGAGTCCAAAGCTCATTATTATTGATCAGCACTGTTGCTACTATTGAATTTCTGAGACAGAAATTGAGATATGCTGAAATCCTTTAACTATGAACACCGAACTGAACTGAATTATTTACTCTGGGTATAAGTCTGCATTTTATTGCTGAGAACTATAAGAAGATCTTCCTCTGTGGCTCAAATAAGACACACTGAAATTAGATTGTCTTATGAGCAGATGCTATGAACTACAAACTTAAGAGGAACTTTAGGCTTATTTCTTGGAAAATAATTGTGGGTTTATTGGGGTGTTTTATACAATAAAGAATAATGGAAGTGAATCTGAGCGTGAAAGACTGTTTCTCCATCTGTAGGAGTGTAGATCTAATGTCTAGGGTGTAAAGATGGATAGGCAATATGACCAAACTGCGAATGAACAGATGAAACATTCCAGATGCACAGCTTAGAAGAAGAGCTGAGGACTGAGAAAGGCTGGAGGAAGGGCAGTAGGTTGAGGGGCTGAGGCAGGATGGGAATGGAAGACAATAAAGAAAAAACAAACAGTCCCCGGCAAGGAGCTCCCCTTCTAAAAGGGATTAAAGAGGATGTCCGGTCCTAGCTCAACCCCCAACCCACTTCCCATGTCCTCCTGACATCAGTGTGCAGCAGTCGATCTGCAACGGCCATTTAGTATTTTTTTTGTATCAAATATCAACCTTCCTTACCTCTGCTGTCTGTGTTGCATCAGAATGTGATCACATGATGACATAGACTGATACACAGCTCAGTGATATCAAAAAATACTTTGCATGATCAAAACATCTTTTATTGTGTAGCTGTGCACCTGCGCAGCCGTGGTTATTGAAAAACCTGTTTATATTTCCACTCTTTATTTTGATTTGATTCAGTTTAGCATCACCTCGCAGACCTGCAGTTATGCCTCATCTAATAGTCAAACAAGGGTTTTCTCCCTGAAACAAAATGCTCTTTTTTGCAAGTTTGTTTAAGTCCGCAGATTCATTGATTAACTAAGGTCTGAAAGTCGAGTTTACTCTGCCTTGTGACCCATTTAACCCTTCTTCAACCAATAACCTTTTGCTTTGTCTGTGTCTCTGTGTCTTTTCTTCAGACTCGTATTCGGCAGCAGGCAGTGAGGGCAGCATCTCCACCTCCGTGGTGTCACTGCCCCCGCAGGCATCAGGCAGCTCTGCCCCCAGCTCCCCAGGCTCCAGGCGCTCTGTGAGCACCCTGAAGAAATGGCTCACAAACCCTGTCCGCAAACTTAGCGCTGGATCCACTGCGAAAGGAGAGCGTCAGGTCCGCAAACTTGAGGGAAAGCCTGCATCTCTTCCATCCCAAAGCCAGAGCCAAGATATGGGCAGCCTCCCGAGGCCTGATGAGACTCTCACCATCTTGCCTGTCACCCACAGAGAACTGGTGAGAAGTGTAAAGCAAGGATATTTTTTTTCTTGATCATATGAACTAATCAAACAAAGTATTGCCTACGGACTTTGTGGTTCAAGTTCCATTTTGCACATTTTACATGAACCGCCTCATAAGTAAACCAAACTTAAGTCTAATCACATGGTCTTTGAATAAACTGGTTTTGATACATGCAAGACTTCATTCTTGTGTAAATACAGATTACAACCAACATTTTGACCCTGCTTGTTTACTTTAGGTAGCTCAAAATCATCAGTGGAGAAGCAGGTTTGATGTAGAGTTAATCCCTGTGGGAGCAAGCATTGACAGCTTCACTATATATGACAGCAGACTTGCTGGCTCTTCCTGCAGTCTCTTACCCTACCCTGTTCTGCGATTCATGTGCCCTATTTTCTTTTTGGAGTTGCTTCTGTCTCTGTGTGCCAGAACACTCATGCACGCTACAGATTTTGTTATTCTGACACTGTGAATATGTGTGTGTGTGTGTGTGTGTGTGTGTGTGTGTGTGTGTGTGTGTGTGTGTGTGTGTGTGTGTGTGTGTGTATTCCAGGAGTGGAAAGATGGCCTGGCAAGCCCTGAAGACCTATCACCAGCTACACTGCAGTCACCCAGCTGCATAACTGACTCGCTGATCGGCTGCACGTCACTGCCAAACACCCAGGTCTGCCATCTTGATATGCTATAAAAATAACACTCAAACAACACTGACCTGTTATATCTTGTAGCACAAACGATACGTATCACATAAAAATTACATCAAGCAGAAGTGGCTTAAATGCAGTTAGTAATCTTTTGAAGCAATGCTGGTTTTATCGAATCTAATAGCTGGTATGAGATTTAAACTATGAAAATAATTCATTAATGATTCATTTTAGCTGACAGTCTCAGAGAGGAGTAGAAATAATATTCTCAGTGAGGATGCAGCCTGGTGGGGAGGTGACATCAGTGCTCTTTGTCTCCATGGCCCTCCAGCCAGCTCTGGAAATGACTAACTCTACTGCTGCTGGAGGAACTCAACGATGAAGCAAAATGAGCAAACAAAAGCACGCAGGAAGGCTGCTTTTCGCAGCCGCACATACTACATATATGTGATGAGGCACATATAGACAGGGAGCACACATATGCACAGATGCAGATGGAGACAAATTGAATACAACACTATCTCAGAGCAGATCGATGCCCTCAGAGGACCAGAGGGCAGAATCTGGCAGTGACCTGTGTGATGCATGACTCACATTCAACACGTTGCAAAAGGACACGCCTGGAGATAAATAAGAAATGACAGATGTGGTGAAAGATGACTCCACTTCTAGAACAAAGAAATTTTTGACAAAGAAGCGAGCACATTTTCATTTCTCCTTCAAACTTAGTTGCTCAAGGCAAAAAGGAGCGTCTTGAGCTGGGTGTTCAGAGTGTTCCTTTCTTGCTGTGAGAAGCCCGGTGGAAAACGGTGTTTGTTTGAACAGCGGTCGTGTTGCATTAACCTGCGGTGCCTGTATCCCATCAACAGGAAACAATAATGATGTCTGAGCATTTAAACACTGTGAAGTGTGTCCTGTTGTTGAGTCAAGACCTGGGCACTTAAACTATAATTTCAGCCTCAACAACACTTTGAAAGACAATAGCGTGATTACATCAGAGGGATGAGGTCAGTGCTTTGGTGTTTTTACTGCCAGTGTTTGGTAGGAGAGCGAAAGCTGCGCAGAGGAAGAGAGGTAGTGTTGGAGAGATTAAATTATGTAGGTCAACCATCTTTGATAGTTCCTGTCATCTACGGCACCTTCTCTGGCCACGGGTCCAATTTACATGTGCTGTTCTTTTCCCCTCTTTTCTTCACACTATACTGTTTTTGACCAAATACGGGAAAATTCTGCAGATGTCAGCAGTCTAACAAGCTGCTGTGTTAAAAACAAACCCGAACAAATGATCAACAGATCTATTAAATCGCTTTTCCTGAAAAGCAGTTTGTACAGTCTCTCATCTTGACCCATAAAAAAAAATAACAAACAGAAACCCCTCAATTAAAAAATAAACTTTCAGTAAAACAGGAAAAGAATAAAGTGGTGCATTTGTTGTGAGGGCTCTTCAAGGCCCTCTTTTGCTTTGTGGCACCTGCATTATTGCTGTTAAATTAGATTTTTCTGCACTTGAGACATAATGAAATCATCTAATCATCTGTTTGTCCTTAGCATAGTATCTTAACTTTGATGTGTGTTTGTGTGGATGATGATTGGGCCCTTTGCTCCATTCCTTATAAAAATAAGAAATTGCTGATGCCACCTCTGCAGTTCAAAAATCCAGTTTTAAGCACTGGCAAATATGCCTCATAATTACTGTTGAAACGGTCACATTTTAAGCCACACTTAAATGTGAATTTAAAAGTTCTTTACATCAGAACCCAACTTTACTGCTCGTGATTTTTGATCCACAGCTTTGGATATGAAATGATAAAAGACAGATCATGAAATTAGTGAACAGATATAAAATTATGGATTTGTCTTCAACACTGTGCTTTAATCTTAGTATTATTCTGTGGTGCAAACCTTTAAACATCTGTGATCATTTTTGTTCTCATGTCTGACAGATGATACTGTTAAGATAAAATTCTTCTTTGACTTCTTCACATAAAACTTGGTTCTTGAACTTTGTTTTTTGACCCTATACAAAAAAAGGAAAACGGAGGTTTATAACCACTTCATTCTGCATTGCTTGGAAAGTTGTTTTTTTTTTTAATTCTACAAAGAAGGTTTTCCCTCGGCTTATTCTAAAACTGTTGTCAGTTTATTTCGTGGGCTTCTGGCTAGAAAACAAAACTTACAACAGAGGGAGACAAGGGATTTTTTTCCTTTGGTTTTTGCCACAGCACATCTGGAAATGATCAGGGAGCCAGGAAGACCTGTCAGCTAGGCTGGAACACTCCTAGCAGGGCAAGATGAGCTGGGAGAGAGAGGGTCTTCGTGGAGCCTCTCTGTCTCTCCTTGCTCGCCTCTGTCTTTTACTTGGCTTTGTCTCTTTCACACACATCACTGTGAGACGACAGAAAGTTCAAAATTTCTTGATGGCAACAAGTTTATCAAGAAGAAGGCAGGTGAACAAGTTGAACTAGACCAGAGAAGAAAATGAGAGTCTTGTCCTTCTTTCCGTTTACTTATACATGTATCAGTCCACCCATGTATTTATTTCTCTTTAGGGCAGCCTTCTGCCAGGCGGGTCTGAGGGATTAGACATATGTCTGTGGTGTGTGCAGATTTGTGTATGTGTTTAAGGTAGGGAGGTGCTGCTTGACTGGGACAAGGGGACACAGGGATTTAAGTAAAGGCATATGGCTGCCTCTATAGGTTTCCAGAGTCAGAAGAAGGAGTGAAAAGGCGAACAAGAAATTTCCAAAAAAAAATAGAAGAAACAACTTTAGTTATAGATACAGTTAGGTAGATATATTGTAGTGACCATATAAAAGGGATATGTGTGCTTGTTGTGAGAGGGAATACTAGCATAGAAAAACCTAAGGGTTGTGTGCAGATGTGAAGCATGTCTCTGTTGAGTTAGTCACGACTTAAGTCTTTGCAGGCCCTCTTTGCGGTGTGCACAATGACTCTATATTTGCACTAGGACCCCCACAGGAAATTATATCAATTCCAGGAAAAAGCTTGAAAAGGAGGTCATGTATATACCACATGAACACAATTGATTAGATCACAGTAACCCTTGGTTTATCTCACGTACAACGTGGCCAGTAAAGCAGGAAACAGTGATGTAGAAGCTGCTGTATACTGATACAAATGTTAAAGCAAAATAGATGTGTGATGCATTTTAATATATATATATATATATATATATATATATATATATATATATATATATATATATATATATATATATATATATATATATATATATATATAGGCAAACTTATTTATTAATTTAAACTTCTGTACTGTACTGTACTGTACTGTAAGTACTGTAATGCCACAGAGTGCAGGTATGCACTAAATCTTTATCAAGAACAGCTTTATTTGTTATCTCCTGCAACAATGAAACTTATTTCTTCCCCTGACTATTTATTTTTTCTAAGTGTAGCTCAGCATGCATCATTAACAGCAACAATCTGAATCAGATCTTTTTATCATTCAATCTCTGTTACTCATGTGTCTCTACGCTCCCTGGTCACCTTGGCAACCTACATCATTACCATTTCTCTCCTGCTCCTTATCTCCCTTTATTTACTTTATTCCTGGCTTGATCCACATTACTGGCACAGGACCTTTGATAAACAGTTTGTGTGTCTGTCTCTGCCTCCTCAGGACACGCAGTCCATTGGTGTTCTGCCAGATGACAGTGAGTCCGCCTTGATGGACGACACATCCAGCCAATGGTCAGCTGCGGCTGACACTGAGGAGGAGAGGAAGAGTGCCTTAGAGAAAAGCATGTATGTGTTTTATCAATGCAAACCTCACATAATTTATCCCCGATGACAATTTGTGCTGTTGAGCAGTCTCTAAATAAATGTGTTGTCTCAAGCAGTGTTATATTCGAGTGTAGCTGATCTTAGAAGGATTTAATAATTGCAACTCAACATGTAGCCAAGAGTCAGCTGAGAACATCTTCTTGCAGGCACTTATAGGACGTATGTATGTTGACTTGATGGTGGACCCAAATGATAAATAGCGCATCCTAGAGACGTGTATTTGTAAATAATGTGGCAAAAAAGATTAATTTAAAACAAATTTTCTACAAATGCTGTCTGTATCATCAAAGAATATTTCTTCCAGATTCTTGGCTGCTTTATTTTCAGATTCATTGCGACACTGTCAAGTTTTACTTGGACACTGAGCCACTGTTTAATATCTTTTATGGTCCTTTTCCAACTATGACAAGATAAATATCTGTTCACAAGGACCAACAGGGCAGGTCACTGCACCAAAGAAGAGCAAAGTAAACCTTTTTTTTTTACTTGTCTGACAGTTCAGATTGATTTATGAAAGAAACTAAATGATTTCATAGTAATTACACTGAAGATTGACCCAATGTTTTAAGACGATACACATGGTAAGTACCAACTGAAGTCGTTATGAAAGTATTTGTGAAATACATTTTTTTGCATTTGGTGATTTCAGTGAATCTGATGCTAAAACTGTAATGATTTATTTATTTCCAAGTTGATAATCTGTATAACTTATCTGTTGAGCTTTAGTCAGTCTTTATTAGCAGTAATCACATGACTGATGGTCCATGCTCTGGTCATGACGTGGCATCTTAGCCTTCCTCATGACAAGAGGGCAAAGTTGATTCACTTCATTAAGATTGCAAGGCAGTCCCATACTTTGGGAAACATTGAGTGTTTAGTTAAATTTTGCATGTTCACTTGATCTGCTGTGTCCTAACTTAACAGTTCTGTTAATTAATTGGATTTATTGAGAGTGTACCAGCTGTATACTAGCTGTGTTCTGTGTGTAATTTATAACAAAGCACATCTTCATTTGCAGGAAACTTCTTATAATCTTGAAATCTGTTATCAGTTCCATTCTGGAAACATATTAGGAAACTGGGACCTGTAAAATGAAGCGTTTTGCAGCGTGCAGAAGGAATTCAGTGAGATAACCTAAACCCTAATCTTTCCTCATTTATATTTTTATAGGTATGTGCTGAAGGAGCTTATTGAAACTGAGAAGCACTATGTGTCAGACCTGGGGCTCATAGTGGAGGTAAACCACAAAGTCTGGCAGCTAAGAACACACAATCTCCCTGACAAAAAAGGAGCACACTTAGTCATCCACTCAGACTTTCAGAGCACGCTCTAAAGCTTAATCATCACAGTTCTGTCACTTTACTCCACACTCTGGTCTGCCTCCATCACACATCTCCAATCTTAAGCAGATTTTGTGAGTTATTAGCTTGAGGAGCCTTATGTTGCCAGAGAACCATCTCCTGTTGCCTTAAATAGTTCAAGATATTTTGGTTCAGAAAAGAATTCTTGCCATCTGAAAGTTAATTAAAGCTCCATAACAGTGGGTGTGTGATTTCTGCTCTTTGTTATAACAACTTAGCTATATTTACCTTTTCTGTTTAGGGCCAACTTTAGATTTTTGCAGGACTGAAGAGATAAGAGCAGCTTTCTCTTCTTTCTACAGGGCTACATGGCCACAATGAGCTCTAAAGGTGTACTGGAGGACATGAAGGGAAAAGACAAAATTGTTTTTGGGAACATTCATCAAATATTTGACTGGCATAAAGAGTAAGTCCCTAGTTTTTTTTCTAAGCATATGCAAAAAAAAAATGTATGCTAACTGCATGCAAACTGAAAGGCAAACAATAATTTGCAGCTCTGTTTGTAGCTTAGAGAGGACAGAGGAACAAAAGTGCAGGAGGGAAATCTGACCTTCCGTTTTGTGGATGGTTTTGTTTGTGTGTGTGTGTGTGTGTGTGTGTGTGCGTGCGTGTGTGTGTGTGTGTGTGTGTGTGTGTGTGTGTGTGTGTGTGTGTGTGTGTGTGTGTTTCCTCTATGTAGCTACTTCCTGGGAGAGCTGGAGAAGTGTTTGGCAGAGCCAGAGAGGCTGGCTCAGCTCTTCATTAAACATGTGAGTACAATGTACACACACACACACACACACACGCACACGCACACGCACACGCACACACACACACACACACACACACGTGCGCACGCGCACGTGCAGGCAGGCATGCTTACCCAGATCTGGGTCTTCTTCCTTGTGCTGTTTGGAGCGAAGGTGCAAAGAGCTGCAGAAAACAAAACATAAAAAAAAAAACCCAGCAGAGCTCCTGTTGATCCTTTACCATACCTCTTTCCAACTCCCTCAGCTGCCAACCTCTCCTTCCTCTTCCCTGTTACTGATACGTCTTAGTCAGGCTGTGTTTTTACAACAGTGCACATGGATAACACACACATACACATATGACACGCTGTCTGGTCTTGCAGTCTGGCCTGGAGGAAACACCAGGGAAAAACAGTCTGAAAAGAAAACAAGAATGAAAGGAAGAATAATAAATTTTAAACTCAGGCTCTTTGAAATGCCCCTCCCCGCCGAAAAAAAAAAAAAAAAAGCAGGGTTCTCTTTCTTTCATATCTTGACTCAAGAACGATGATGTGTGCAAAACTATTCCCCGTTTAGTTTATTGTTCTGCTAATAGAATAGAACCAGAGTCAGTATAGGGTCACAAGACCAACACAGCAGGCAAGATTAGATTTATGTATATTGGGTAAGTGGTGGCACATGCAGATGAGATAGACACGATGTATAATTCGAACAGGACGACTTTGCTTCTTTTTGTGAAAATGATTAAGTTAAACGTGTCTCTTTTGCTATCTCTGACTGCAGCTCTTTAAACAATTCAGTAAGGCTCAGCCCACTGGATAATTAACTTAGAAAGCCTGTGGGGGAATAAAGAAACTTGTAACTAAATCTAAGCATGGTGTCAAACTGTGAAAACAAGCAGACTGGGAACATGGCCCTAATGAAAAACAGAAAGCCCAATCTGCTTTTAACGAGAGCTGTGTCACTAGTATGCAACACATGTGCTCACGTGCACATATGCAGCATATAAACACATACGAACATGTAACTACAGATTACAGGGACTTTGAACCCACAGTGTTACATGATGTCCGCGTTCATGTGGAGCAGCTCGTTCATTCTCTAGGTTACAGAGCCATGTCTGTTGCTAGGTAGAGTCTTATATCGGCAGCCTTTAAAAGGCTCTGGTTACACAGAGGGCAACCTGGGTAAATTATACATAACCTGATGCTCATCTACATATAACTCCATTAGGTCTCTCAGGTCTGCCACATCTACACTTCCATGCCAATTAGTCACAGAAGAGTAGGCACTACCAGAGAGAGCTGGCTTCAAAGGCCCTGTCTTAGGCAAATCATTATTGCTTTGCTCCCTTTCATCCCAAAGAGCAATCAGAGACCCGCACATCGATTGCTCATGTTTTTACTCACTTTCAGGGGCATTTTCATTTACTTGCAGTGCTATTAAAGATCTGTTTTTCTCAGTGTCTTTTTTTTAAAACTTTGTGGCTAACTTTTTGTTTAAAAAAATGAAAAAAAAGAGCTCAGTAAATGATTTTATAATGTGCCTCGCATTGCAGGAGAGGCGCCTGCATATGTATGTTGTGTACTGTCAGAACAAGCCCAAGTCAGAACACATCGTCTCAGAATATATTGAGACTTACTTTGAGGTGAGCAAATTTTAACATCTATCTTTTTGACTCTATACAATTTTTATAACTGATCAGTATAGCCTCCATTTAGTCTAAACGTGACATCTGTTTTGTTAGTTAAAGTGCTGCTATATATTAAGCACGGCCATGAGCTCTGTTTTGGGATTTGCCATTTATTGTTCAAATTGCCACATGCATGACAAATAGACATTAGTTACAAACCCTGTGCTTTATGCTCAGAGAGACATCATGCTGGTCATCAGCTGTCATATTTTGTCATTTTGACACGTGTTGTGTCTGCTAGGAGCTCCGTCAGCAGCTGGGCCACAGGCTGCAGCTCAACGACCTTCTCATCAAGCCTGTCCAGAGGATCATGAAGTATCAGCTTCTGCTCAAGGTAACAAAGCATACCCTGCTGTACTGTTAATCACACACTAGCATTTCTACATGTATACTGTGTCTGCTTGCATACAACCCTCTGTGCATAAATGCTGATCACAAAAAGTGTATCGTCTGGTCAGGTAAGAGAGAAAGAGGCCCTTTACAGAAAGAGTATCCGTTCTCACTCTAAAATTGAAACAATAGCATGTAAAAGTCTTTGAGTCATTCCTCCTTGTCATAAGGAAGCATGGTGCTCATAAATACTCCTCTCGATTACCTCTCCTTACTCTGGGCAGTAAACCTGGAATGCTCTGGTGACCATGCTGTGTTTATTTCAACAGGACTTCCTAAAGTATTACACCAAAGCTGGGATGGACACAGAGGATCTGGAGGTGGGTGTTTCCACTCTGTGCTTTGGATGTATAAACCATGTTGTTGTTGTTTTTTCCCCCATTCTTAACAAACACTTGTTTGTTTGTTTTTTTCCTTTTAAACAGAAAGCAGTAGAAGTTATGTGTTTTGTGCCAAAACGTTGCAATGATATGATGAATGTGGGCAGGCTGCAAGGTTTTGAGGTGCGTCTTGGGATGTTTAGATCATCTTTCTTCTGTACAAAATCACACTGTAACTACTTCCTTTTTTTACTTTTTTTAAAAAATCTTTGTGGTGGTACCAGGGAAAGATCACAGCCCAGGGCAAGCTGCTCCAGCAGGACACTTTCACTGTTGCAGAGCAGGACAGTGGCTTCCTGTCACGAGCCAAGGAAAGACGCGTCTTCCTGTTTGAGCAGTTGGTCATCTTTAGTGAGCCGATAGACAGGAAGAAAGGCTTCTCACTCCCTGGATACATATTTAAAAACAGCATCAAGGTGAGTAGGCCTTAATAAACTCACATGAGCCGCACAGGATGTTTTTTATGAACTGTAAGTACTAATAAAAAGAAAAGAGAAACTTCAACTTACTCCCAGGTTATAAGTTACACAACCGAACCAAAACACATTAATTCCTGCCTAGAGCCACAGCTTACATAATTCCATCTTGTGTGGACTTTTTTTTTAGAGGCATACATGTGTTATCAAAGCATTTCATGAGTAGATACTAGTTAGATGTGTATGTTCCAGGTGAGCTGCCTGGGGGTGGAGCCCAGTGTGGATGGCGATGATGCGCGTTTTGTACTGACATCACGCAACCCTGATGGGAGCGTGGTACGCTTCCAGATGCAGGCCTCCTCCCCAGAGATTGGAAGGGCCTGGGTCAATGATGTGGTTCAGATCTTGGAAAGCCAGCGCAACTTCCTTAATGGTAAGTCCCAGCAGAGCAATGAAGACTCACAAGTCACTCTCAGTTCAGTTCAGCTCAATTCAATTCAAGTTTATTTATATAGCACCAAGACACAACAACAGTCACCTCAAGATGCTTTGTACTGTATGGTAAAGACTGTGCAGTAGTGAGAAGGCATGAGGAGACAAAATGTAATGACATGCTGCAGCGGTATATAAACATGTGGGGGGGGGGGGGGGGGGGGGGGTTAAATTTTTAATTTGGAATTTGGACTATTTTCCATTTATTGCCTATGCCTTTTTTTTTTTTAATGCACAGTCTTTATGTGGAAGCCCAGTTCGCCTTGAAGGAAAAAAGAAGCTAAGAAAATATGTAATAAAACTGTAAGATAGCATGAAGTTAGTGCAGAGCATAGATGCAAAAACCTTTACATATTTGAGCATCAAAACATCGATCAACTTTTTCACCATTTTGACTTTGTATGAGAATTTTGACAAGTCTACATTTTGTGGTGTTATGTCACAACTTTACTTTAAATGAGTAATTTTGCAATCATAACTTTAAACCTCTAAGGATTTGGTATCATTTACTATGTTTTTTTGTGCGAGACTGACATACTGGTGACCCATTAACTTTCTTCATGTAGCATTAGTAATCAGTAAAACATAACATTGATAATTTAACATTAAGTCAATGATTTTCAGAAGCACTTGTATTTATTAAGGATTTTTTATTAGCATAAAAGCATTTATTAGCATGTATGTGGCAGGTGATGATTACAATATAACACTGTCATAATATGAAAAATATGCCATATCATAGATTCCTTCATTTCCTCTAAAAATACATACTTAAATCCTCCTGATACAGTGTTTTATAAAAGAATCAGAATCAGCAGTAGAGTTTCATAAGACCTGCCTCTGTTCTCTGTCTCTTTCAGCCTTACAGTCGCCTATTGAGTACCAGCGGCGAGAGAGCAAGTCTAATAGCCTGGGCCGCAGTATGAGGCCCCCTCTGTCTGCTGCTAGTGCCCTGCGGCCTCACTCCTCTGCCTCTATTGACCGTCATAAGCTGCCCTCCCTTCACTCTCACAACACCTCTCTTCCTGCGCTCTACCTACCGAGCCAAGGCCAGAGCCAAGGATCCAATGAGACCTACTCGCTGAGGGATGTAAGTCACTTACGTTTCTCTCATCCTTACATACAAAGGCACTGCCCAGCAGTAACTGCTTACTCAACCTCAATACTTCTGTTCATGAGACACTGCATGGCCTATTTATCTCTTAAGCTTTTATGGCTTCTGGACTGGACTGTTGCAAAAAAAAAAAAACACCAAAATATTAATAAACAGCAAATGGTATTGTGTGCATGCACTCCAGTACTTAGAGACTTATCTGTTCTTACCTGCTTCTGCAGCCCACTGTGGTCCAGCCATGCCCTGCTGACTCCCACACTGTTTCTCCATCACATGTCCGACTTGGCTTAACTGATCAGCCAAACTGTCAAGCTGTGTCAAATGGGCTGTACACCCCAACCACACAAAGTGTACAGGTAGTGTATATGTATGCACAAATCTGCCTCGTTGGTACACTTAGGATGTAAATAATTTGCATGACAGGTTATAAGCAATAACAAAAAAAGCCTCACCAAGCCGTCCAGTGGGGAACAAGGTCTAATTAACATTACATTAATTTTAATGTACTCAATGAAGGTAATGAAAAAAATGAAAGAATTTAGTAAATGTTGACTATTTTTTAGACACTCATGCAGTGTAGAGATGTTGAGTCAACAAAAGGGTTATTTCTCCCCCTATTGGATGGTAAGGGAATGATTAAAAATCTGAAAATCTTTGAAGGAAATTGATTACAATAATTGTACAATAAGTTTTAGTGAGATCCCACAGCTTCACAATAAGAATTCAGGCCTGGCTGTCCTGGAAGTTTGAAAATGTAGTCAAGAATAGGAGCATCCTGTTATTGGGCTTTAGTGGATTAGCAAAGCCTCCCTATGTCATCACTTGGATCATGTCCTTAGAGGGACTGTACTGACAAGCCAGAAGTTGTTGTTGTTCTCCACCTTGTTCTCTGTTTATTCAGACTGGACAGACTTGGCACATAACAAACAGGAAGTAGGCAGAACCAGAAGTCAGCAGAAGGAAGTTAGAAAAAGATGCTTATCAAATGCAGATAATTGTTTCCTATACTTGTGCTGAGCAGCATACAAAAGATGGACAGGCCAGTGCATTTTTCATGCTGAGGCTATAAAAGGCTGTATAAAAAGTGCTGGAATAGAAAGATGTATTGTGTTCTTTTTTTATATATATAAAAATGAAAATGGTGTTTGCTTGCAGCATGCTACTGCATTAAGTGAAAGTCCTTTAAATCTTTGTGATGAACGTTCCCTCTCTCCCCAGCAGAGAGCAGGAGAGGGCTGCCGCAGGGGTCAGGCTTCTGATGCTGGAAACCAGGCTGCGTTGTCAGGTCCCTCAGCTGGACGACGTCCTAGCAACCTGGCCCAGCTAGCTGAGGATGACCTTTGAACTCTGATGCTATGTGTGTCCTGGGTCAGGAGGATGGCAGCTAATGCCACAGCTGGGAAGACAAGACTCTACTATTTTGTTCATGCCAGACTGTACCTTACCTGCTTCAATCAGGATTTCTGAAGATTAATGAAGGAACATGAAGGAACAGATGAAGGAACTATAGGCTGCAACTATCATAATTGATGTTGCTCCTTTTAGAGAGCCATTTAAAAGGAGGTGACTTAGCCTTGATCACCTTCAGTGTACATGAGGAGCACCCAGTGGGATGTCACTAACACTCCATGGACACTTACTGTTATGACAGTTTCTGCTTTTTACCTTTTTTGAGAATTTATATTCTCTCTTCAAAAGGGCAAGGGGAATTTATTTGATGATTCCATTCCTAAATGGGGAAGTCACTGGAGTTACGTGTGTGCCTGAATCATGTGTGGATGTGTTTGTGTGTGTATGAGAGTGTGAGAGTGTGGAAGGAGTGGCTCTGGCTCCTCTCGTACTCTCTGGTAAACTTCCTTGAAGTTTTTTTTTTTTTTTTTTTTTTTCTGATGCCCCATTGTGAAGACAAACACAGCTACAATTATACATGTTTTTCCTTTCCCTGCTGACAACTGAGTTTGCTGTTTGTTTCAACAAGTAGGGGGAAAGACAGAAGACTTGATGTGAACGTGCCACAAGTACTTTACTCGCTCAAATATCGTCTGAAAGTTAAAGAACTTTCTTTCTTGCCACCGTGTTGAGAGCACCTATGTGCTCTGTTATTCTGTTTGACTGGCCCTCCTTTGATCTGGACAAAAAGGCATGAGGAAGCCCCCTGGAGGTTCTCTGTGGGTATGACGTCACTTCAGAATACTTTTTACTCTTTGGGTAACTCCAGAGGAGTTGCAAGATATGCATTGAAAGGGCCTGCTGTGCTGACCCAAAGTTCTGCATGCAGCATCTTTACATCTTTCTTTCTTTACTGGCCAAAGTGGGTTGCTTGCGATTTTTGGGGACAGAAGTCCTTCAAAAAATGCGTTGGTTTAAACTAATATGAATTTTTTTATCAGACCACTATTGTCATGTCAAAGCCGTGCACCATTTCTATAATCTCTGTTAGCTTTTGCCCTCATGGACTAAATACTGTACAGTGCATACATTTTCACTTGTACCATGAACAATAAGGTATGCCAAGAAATGTCACCGTTCCAGCTGGTTCAATTGAAAGTGACATGTTGTTGCATAAACAGAGTGATGCTGACAAATCTGCATGCTCCCTCCCCCTCGACAGTGCCAAACACAACTGCAGCTCAGCTTTCCACTACTCTTACCACCAATTGTTGATATTTGTGTTTCTATCTGGACTGTGTCAAAAAGAGGAGAGCAGAGTGTAGAACAGGGGCTCTCCTGTCAGGTCTATTCTTCTTTGTGGCCAATAGAGGTCCCCACAAGGCTTCCATTCTCAGTTTAGTTAAATCATACAGCTGCACCAAAGATCAATAGGCCTCATGCTTCCTGCTCGCAGTGAAGCTGCTTGCTAATCGGTCCAAAAAGCAACACTAAATTACTTTTAAGTAAAACTGAAAGATGGGGCATTAGGTGAGTTGAACCATCTCATAAAATGTATCTGCAGTTAATGTGAAGTGGGGAGTTTTCATGGGTATTACTGATCAGGCAGTTTTGCATGTAACACAAAGGAATACCACTACAGAGAACCAAAAGCAAGGACATAAAACCAAGAGAGGGTTTGTTAATGACATGTTTGACTGAGTAGAAACAGTTGTATCATATGAATTAAAAATTGTCTTTGAAACAGAGCATGGTGTTTGTGTTTCTCTATGTATTTGCTTCTTTTTAGCTTAAAAAAATAACCTTCTACAGAGTATTTCAGTGAGTATTTGACTTCTGTGGCAGGCAAGTGAATTTTATTTAAAAGCAGTGGAAATTGACCCAATTGGCTCTACAATCTGTGCAGAATTCTCTTAAATTCTGAACTTTTAAATTGGTTGTGGAGGTCCTCAGACACCACTGCGGGACCTCCGACAAAGACAAAGCATTTTGCTTGCTTTTGCATCCCAGCTGGAGAAAGTTCAAACAGGATTAAAAACAAAGGGAAGAAACCCCTGGATGAGCAGACATCTGGTTGGCTGGCCTTTGAATAAAGCCCCATTCTGGGCAGTAAAGCAAGGCCGATCGTAACGTGGCTGTGATATATGGGGGGCTTATGGGGGTAGGGTGGGGGTTGGGGGGGTATTAACTTTCACAAGGGTGCAAAATCAAAGGGAGTTCCTGCCACCGCTGAGGGGGTCTCAGCAACAGGGGTCCTATTCACAGGGAATTCCTCTCCACTGCCCTGTGTCGCATCTGTTGACTCAATTTTCTCCATTGAGAGAATGAAAACACTCATTAAAAGCCACATGACTGTGAACTTGATTGCAGCAGGCAAGACAAACAGCTCCATCAATGGGATGAGTATTTACTTTGAGGTGTGAAAATCTTTGAACAGGCACCATGTTAGGTCTTCTTTATGAGCGCCTTCCCTCACACCAACAGCACAATGAGCAGCATTTGTATTCTGGAAGCAATAAAATATAATTTAAATAAAAGGTTAGCTCTTTGGGTGCTTCAGATTGCCCTTAGAAATTCACACATTTGCTGAATGAGCTGCTAAGAAAGTTAAAACTGTTGACCTTTGCTGTCTTTTTCCTTCCCTTTCGTCCAGGTGTAAACAAACAAACAAACAAACAAAAAACGTTGCTAAGAAACAAAGAAATTGTTTCAAGGACAATGTTTATTAAAATTTACATGCTGCCATAATACCAATAAAACTGTTCATGATATTTGTACACAATTTACAAACAACTTCAAAATGTGAAATGTTTGCTTATCTGCAGCAATGAAGATTGCTGCTTCAGAGCAGACACACATGTGGATCAAAGACACTCATGTTTATATTTTGAAAAAGATTCTTACCTTGCAGTTGACAAATTAGCACATGTTTTGGAATAAAATTCTAATAATCAGCAGTAACACAGGTATTCATCCATTCTTTCAAGGGAGCAGAAATCAGGGCTGTACTAAGGCATACATTTATTTAGGAACATATTTAGGAAAGCCTTTTCAAATGTTTCTCATCTTGCTAATCCTTCACATGAATAAAATATATACATCACAAAATTAAAAAAAAGAAATCTAATCAGCTGAAATTTAAATACATTTTGAATTATGAAAGTGAAAGAATTAAGTTTAGCTCCAGATCTGTTTGTGTGGCTTCAAGAAACGTACACTGAATGCAGCAAAAACTCACAATATCGCTTAAAAAGGCTTCAAATTTCCTTTAAAGGTGCGTGGCTCCAAACAGCACATAAGTATGTAACTCAAAGTGGTCACTAAATTTACTTTATAGTAGTACTTGAAGTCAAAAGCAGGACTTTGACAAGAGAATATATTCAGGGAGCTTGATGCTTACCCTCTAGTGCAAACCTATGGCAGTGAGTGAGAGTCACCCAGTCTGGTCATTGTTGGTTTTTGTCTCTGAATGAAGAACCACAGAAATTATTCTCTCTTAATATTGGTGAGCAGAGGGTCCGTGCTCTGTGAAGGCTGCCCAGATCGGCTCTTCCTCGTCTGGTGGGTCTTCACATGTTTAGAGAGGTGGTCACTCCTCATGAATCTCTTGCCGCACTGCTGGCACCCAAAGCGCTTCTCTCCGGTGTGCGTGCGGAGATGCCGCTGTAGCTCATCTGAACGGGTGAAGCTTTTACCACAGAAAAGCCAGTTACAGATGAAGGGTCTCTCCCCGGCATGCCAGCGCAGATGTGCCTTCAGGTGTGAGGTCTTCTTGTACACTTTGCCACACTCCGGGATGTGGCAGATGTGCAGTCTCTTCTTTCCAAACTCTAACCCACCACCATTCGCCTGGCAGTTGGGGCATTTGCAGCGGCGGCAGCGGCGCGTGGAGCTCAGCAGACCTTTGGAGGTGCCCTGCAGAAGAGCAGCTATCTGGGGCTGATGTCCCAAAACCAGCTGTCTGCCCAGGGAGAAGGGATGGTTGGAAGGGGTAGCGTTGGTTTGGGGTAAGCTCCACCATTGTTGCCCATCTTCCACATGCCCTCCAGACAAATGATGCCTACCTGATGAATTCTGGAGGAAGCTGGGGAAGTTTTGTCCCACATTGTTATGCTGAGGATAATAGGGGCTATTGGTCTGTGGCTGTGAGGACAACACTTTAACAGGGGAGAGTTCAAAGGAGTAGGATGATGGAGGTTCAGCTGGAGGGGTAAGAGGCAGCTCATGGTGGTGATGATGGGGATGATGATGATGGTGATGATGACTCAGGCCGGACTGCATGTGTCCAGGGAACTGCATCTTGGGCACTGTGAAGGTCATCTGATGTGTGCTGAGGGCTGTGCTGGGTGCCATCTCATTGCTCCAGAGCTGAAACATTCCAGATGTTGAGCTGACAGTGCCCTCATAGGGGAACTGAGAACCCTCTGAGCCCATTGCGCCTCCCACCTGCCAGGCCTGGCTGCAGGTGGTGGCCAGAAAGGAGAGGGCGTTTGGTGCCCCTTCTGGAGAGGAGCTGGGCGTCCGGTCCTGTGTGGGAATATAAAAACACACATCAGGTTTCCTGACGACTCAAGTTTTAATTCATCATACAATTAAGAATGCAATTTGTATGTGATTTCACTCACGCAATTCAGAAATTGGACCTATGTAGTTCGAAAAAGTTTAAATTTAAATAAATAATCATCATATTTGAGTTTTTTCCTCTTTTCCTGCTAGTTTCAGTTGCCCTAATATTATTTTACTACCACAAAAAAAAACGTAATAGACACGCAGGACATATTCGTTCAGTCATCTATAAGTTGTAGAGACACGTGCTCTCACTACCGAAAAAAGATATATCTAACCAACCTGTAAAAAGGTGTGCAAAAAGTTGTCAGTCCTTTGTATCGTCAGCGCAGCCATCTGTCCTCACACTCCTTCTCCACGCACCTGCAACACAAACTGCGCCGAGAGGCACCGACGCACCAAGTCTGAACTACAGCTGGTCGCACAGAAGAAAAAACGTGTTCACAGCCTGGGAATGACTCCGACGCTTTGGCAGCATATAAAGGGAAGTTCATTCACATTCACTCCACTAGGTAAATATTTTCAGTCTGCTAGCAGTCCAGATGCTTTTGGCGTTAAAACAGCCGAAGGTGCGTGCCCGTCAGAAGTTAGGGGCAGAGAGGCGCGGAGTAAATCCTTGCGATCATCTCAAAGGCGCCGGTGCTGCATCTTCTCTTTATAGTGAGAAAAGATCCTCTCAACGGGGTCTTCAGTATGATGCAGGCGAACCCGTCAATAGAGAGGAGATGTGAGGGAGGAAGGAGGGGGGCTTGTTAGGTGAAGGGGTGGGCTACTCATAATTTCACTCAATTTCAACCAAATGCTGACCCCAACAACTGACTCCTCCCTCAATTGTTCTGAAAAAAAAAAAAAAAAAGACTTGAGGAATGATTTAAAAAGGCTCCTGTGAAAACTACTTCTTAGAGAAGTACACAGCATCTATTTGAGCTGAGGTCGTGTGTTAGGATGTACTTCTATAATTCAAAATAAGCTTATTACTCTATGCAATTAAAAAAAATGCAATAAAAAAAAATCTAAGTTAACCTTATGCGTTTCAGCAACTTTCACTGTGTGCATTTAGGACTAAATTTTGCACAGGAACAAAATGCTTAGTCTGTTAAAAGATCTAAGATAAATAGAGCCAGCTAAGTCAAAAATCTTTCTCACTCTGGGAGTATTTGCATGCTGATTTAACCCCATTGTGGGAATTCAAGTAAAGATAGAAAGTGGGTGGATTTTTATTTTTGGCAGCCATTAATGATGTGGTGTTAAATGAAAAGGTGAGCAAACCATGATCCCCAGTCAACAAATAGAAATAAAAATCATTCATACTTATAGGACAGCATTATAAAGTAACAAAGTGCACCACTTAATCAAACAAGGGACGATGAACATAAACGTTTTTCTTACTTGTAAAGATTAAATGGACATTTTAGAGGATTATTAATTTTCTCCTGTTTCTTAACAGAAGATCAGGTGCAATCTTGGCCGACATGAGGCCCCCACACTTTGAAGAAAGTCCCAGTATTTTCTGTAAATGATAAAAACTTAATCAAAGACTCTGAGTTCTCACCAGTAGGTGACATGTCAAATAGGCTGCCCTGTGTGACATCTCACATTTCAGAGTTCAAGTAGAGGCCACCTCAGATCTGTTCCATTAAATGCAGATTGGAGCTTAATCTTATTCTGTAAGTCTGTTCACCATTACAATGTTAAGAGTTTAAATCCAGGCTGGGAACCTGTTTCTCATGTAAATTCCTTGTTCCTCGCTTATCTGCTCCTCACTGTTTCACAAGCTGTGATCCTTAAATAAACACACCCCACAGTGAAGCCATCTGAAATGAGAAACAAGGAACAGAAATATATATATATATATATATATATTTCTGTTCCATATATATATATATATATATATATATATATATATATATATATATATATATATATATATATATATATATATATATATATGCTTTATAAATACATTTAAACATAAGCGTAAGGTTTGTTTCGTTTCTCTCAGCCAGTAACTCAATTAAAAATACATGGAAGGCAGTAATGTTAATCAGTTAACTGTACCATTTGGTTAAGGCCTTTTTTAGGTTACTGGTGTGAAAACTAAACATAGAGTGCAGCTTATTTTGTCTCCTTAACAGAACATCTGATCTTGAAACACAAGATGTTTCCAGGCCACACACATATGTGCAGACTTTGAGCTGAAGCCTGTAATAAATCACACCTATATTTTTGACTTTAGACTTGATTTTATCTGACAAAACATCTCATTATTGTATCAGTATTGTTGTCTAAATCTTTTACTCAATGTTGCAGCACATTTGGAAAAACAGCAGATCGAAAGATGTGTTTTATGAATTCTATTTAACCGAATGTTTCTCGGTGCTTTTCAGCATGCAGATCAGTGCTGCAGTTAGATTAAAGCAATACCGATTTTCTTATGATAATTAATTACCTGTGCATGAGGTAATAAATACAATGTAGTCACAACAGCCTTGAGAGAAAAAAAAAAAAACAACTAAAAAACAAAACATTAAAACTCAAAATAAAAAGCTGAAAAGAAAAGGGTAGGAAAGCAAAAGAGTGAGAAGGACATGAAAATAGGAATGTATCTTGGAGGCAGAGGTATACTATGTCTCTGGTTTATTACAGAGCAGAAGTTGTTAATTACCCTGATTCTTATTTCCTGTCCCCTCTCCCCCACGCCACCCCACCCCCACTGTACTGCCTCCCAGATGAGTGTCTTTGAAGTGCAAAGTACTCTCTCCTCACTTTGAACTGTGAAAACAATGCTCATGTGGTGGTGCTTACCTTCCCCATGTTACCTCATTTAAATAGACCTGGATACGGCTTCCACAGTATTCAAGGGAAAACTAATTTCCAGAGAAAGAGGTCCCTGTGTTCATTAAACAGCTGGTGAGATTGCTGGTAATCAGGCCTGCTCCGTCATAGATTGCACGCTGTTCTGACTGGGTGGCTACCAGCAACTTCAAAACTGACACAGACTTTGAATCCCAACAAGATGATGCAGATGTTCTCATGCACCTATTTCTAGTCAGGAAACGCATCCAAGAAAATAGAATAACAGATTTTAAACTCTGCAGGGACGTTTGTGATAGTTTAATCTCCCAATGTTGGAGGAGTTTTCAGTTCTTCTGCCCATTGCAGAACGCAAATGGTGCTGTTTTTGTTTTCAGACATAATCTTACCCCGCGTAGAATATGCAAGTGGGTATTCAAGCTGTTTATCATGCCTGGGGGGCATTTTAAAAGCCTCAGATCACTAAATTGTCCCAGCTGTCTTGACCATCTGCACTGTAAAAGGGCAGCCACAGAGGAAGGCAGCCTTTGTACTGGTGGCCATGTCAAAAAGCCAGTTTTACAACACAGAGCTGCCTCAATGGCCCTCGTGTGACAAATGTGGCCTAATGGATGAGACAGACAGCACGAAGAAGCCTGCAGCTAACTGTAGTGCCTCGCTCTTTAACCATTCAGGGGGACAAGACGGGACACGATGGGCCATAATTACCATGACAGTCAGTTTCTTTAGGATGAAGAGCAACGCTTACAGCTGGAGTTTACAGTGCAATCAGTTGAGACTTCATTGAGGAGTCTGTTCTTCTTCATACCGAGTTAGAAACGTGTGTGGTTGTTGGAGAAGGAGGCACAGATACTGAACAAAGACTGATGTTTACTCTGCATGGTATTCAAAAGGTTATTTTCTGTAGATTCAGGCTTTTCAACACCATATCTCAGATTACTATTACAGCCAGATCATCTCTACACTTATAAATCTTGAATATTCTGGAGCCTGAAAACTTTAGCTTCTTTCCAATTGGCACAGTGAAAGGTTGGAACTGATCTTAAACCTTAAAGCTTTTAATATCTTTCTGTATATCAGAATTCCTTTTTTTTGTTTTTAGAACATGATGAAAAAAACTGATGAAAGTGTTTTTTTTTTCTTATCATGTTTAGTTATTTAATAAATATGATGTTTTGGTGTGGAAGAATATTTAAATCCCCCCAAAACACATCCAAATGATTTATTTATTCATTTTTTCCCCTGTAAGCACAGTAGGTTTCATTGCATGAGGAGACTTCTTTAATGTGCTATACTCACAAGTGACTTAATTTAGCCTTTTTAGTTTGCTAATGGAGTAAAACGATAAACTCTAACATGCTTAATCAGAATTGGATTAAAACATAATTCACAGACTTAGAATAGTTTTGCGTTGCTACTCGAGAGCCTTGATATCACAGCGGGATTCTGAGGTGATTCCCACCCCTGCACCACGGTTTGCATTGCTTGGTGTGTGAACAGCAGAAAACTATAATAATTCCCTCATCTCATGTCCATTAGCATGTACGAAAACCCCAAAATCTCCAGTCTTGGGCAGACGCAGGCAGACAGCACGCATCTCCACTTGTCAAAGAAAACTTTTATCAATACCAAGAGCACTTGAAGTTTGTTTGCATTTTGTTTTCCAGCACTCTTAACAACTTCAGAAGTCAGATCACAGGAGTATCTGATCAAAGCGCTTCGTGGTTAGTTCTGGAAACACAGGAGTGCTACGCCACGCTTTGATACTCCACATCAATATTTCAATTCAACAATCACTTGACATGCACCCATACTCCCAGAGACGAAAGACGAAAGGGGAGAGAGAGAAAGAGAGAGATCCAGGGAAGACGGAGGGGGTTTGTGAAATACAGATACAGTAAAAGAAATGGATTCATGAAATCACTGCTTTCTTCACCTTCATGGCCAAATTATATAAATTGGACTATGATGTCTTGATTGTAGAAGTCAGTAAGTTTAATTGTGGAACAGATTGACTGAAGAAAAACATTCATACATACATACATATATATATATATATATATATATATATATATATATATATATATATATATATATATATATAAATATATATATATATAAACACACACACACACACACACACACCTGAGTACTAAGTACTGAAACTAAAACACTTGTCACAGGCTGAAAATCTGAGCAGAGAAGGTGTTTCATGTTTTATCAAAGGAAAGTAGTACAGGAACTCTGCAGTGATAAAGATGAATGCAGTCCATCTGCCAAATGTCACTTTCATGGTGCTTCATGATCATTTCATCATCTCGACAGGATATGATATGCTTTGAAGGTTTTGGCCTATAAAATATTGCGTTTGATCTGAAAAGCAGACTTGTGACAAAGTTGCATGACGAGACATGTAGTCAGTCAAAAGATAAGTGACGCTGCTACTTACTGTTAAAACTTTTTTTTTACCTCAAAAAGAGAAACAAACTGACAAATGTACACAGGTTGTTTTCTTTGTGAGGAGAATGAGATGAAAAGATCTATAGCCACCGCTTTCAGATCTCTGTGGTAAATATGGCTCTAAAGCCAGTGTCCGGTTAGGTTGTATACAGGCTGGAACAGGAAGCTCTGTTGATGACAAAATACACTTACCAGTAACTCTAAAGTTAAATTATTTATTATTCATTATTCAATTATTATGTGAAATATGTATATTATTATTGCCATAGTTGCACCTCAGTGTAGAAGTTACATATGTATGTACTTATTTGTTATCATAGGTTTTACCTGTAAAAGCTTTGATAAAACAAAGTGTCTTATGAAAGTGCTGGGAGCAGCACGGTGGCATTGATTTTCTGTCTTTGGAAATCTATTGGAAGTTCTTCCTAAAGATATTTTCTCATATAGTATTTTTATTTATTAATTTATATTATTATGTATCTATTTATTAAATTAATTGATTTATTTTGTTGTCATAGAGGGCATATTTAACACACAGTTCCAAAATATCTCAAAGGTGTGCACAATGGGTTGAGAGCCCATACTGTAACAGAGCCGCTGGGTCCCCCGAACATAAGGGTGAAGGGTTCAGGTTTTTATGCTAATTTGCCACCAATCTGTTTCTGACAGTCTGCCTGTTTTTGTCTTTATTCAGCTGCATGCCTTCATTTGTATTTCATGAGATACTGACAGCTTAAGTCAAATATATACTGTATATTCATCTGTGACCAGTGAAATTGTTTGCAATTATGATTGAGAGATTTTTTTTTATAGAAGGTGCTGTACATGTGTCAGTTGTGTGGCATCCTCTGTGAGTTTCCTCTTGGTGTTTAAAGTATCCATTGTTGCACCTTTGAGTCTGATAACTTTATGTTAATTTATTTCCCCAGCTCAGCATTTAAAATTAATGATTACTAATTTACTGGGAAAAAATGAATTGTTTATTCATAGGGTCTGCTTTGTAAATTCCCTAAAAAGATGAATTCCCTACAATTGCCTGTCTGTGCAATGTGACACAAAATGAATAATAAAAAAGCAAACACAAAGACAAAAGAAGAAAGAAACAATGGGATTATCAATCACAAAGCCTATACAAACCCATTTAGACAAAGATGACACAGGTAAACAATTACCTTTAACGCTTGACAATACAGTTTACAGCCATCAAGTTAATGTGGGTATTGTAGCATGCAGGGACCTCTGCCAATTGATCTTATAGCTTTGTTCAGTGGCTGTGGGAGACACAAGCACCTGTCATGGTAATATTAGCTGATTTGATCTAAGCTAGTGTGGCTGACTCCTAAAGAAAATAGTTGTAGTATAAGAGTTAGCAAAAGCCTGGGTTCGCATTAATATTGTCTGTCATGACCATATGCTGGAGAAAATGGCCACTTGGAACACTGATATTACAGAAGGCCGTAGTAGCAGCGGTAAGAAACAAAACCTAGAATCATATGGATCCTGCCTCTTAAAAATGATCCAGGAGGCCCAAAAATGCCATCTGGGAAGAAGGACTGAGATCAGTATGGTAACTGGATCTTATGGCAAAGCTCCAGCTGAAATCAGAAATGCAAAGTAGGAGCAGAGATACAAGGGCTACATGTGCTGAAGAGTGCTGCACAGCCCGAGCAGTAGATTTATTTGTAAATGTACGCCTGTGATGCCACTTTCTGTTAAGCCCCTCCGTCAGCTCAGCCTGCGTAATGTGAGGGGAAGTGTCACCCTGTCACCACCATGCCAGGGATCAGCCTGCTGTTTGTGTGTACTGCTAATCAAGCCAAGCTTTGAGGAGGAGGGGAGAAAATGACACAGAGGCTCTTTCATCTAATCCTTGTGGTGTAATTTGCACCTCAGTAAGTTTAATTGATGACTACTGATCAAATGCTTGCCTTTGAAAATAAAATCTTTGGGATTGTTATTTTCCCCTTCAACCTGCAAAAGGAATTCTTAATGCACCTGATGAGAGGTTTCCAACTGATGGATCCGTTTTAACTTTAGTACAGTGCACTGAAGAGCTACAACTCCTGCCAATATTAGGTGTATTTTCTTTTATTTGCTATAATAACTTTAGATAAACTTGATTTTGCAAACTTGGAAGGAGCTGCCTTTTGCAGCAGTTGCAGCATGTGCACCTGGTTTCTGCGTCTGCACAACTTCCTCCAGAGATCCAAACTGAGTATCAGTGTCATTCAGATGAATGGAAAGTGACAAGCCAAGCTTATCAATGTCAACGTCAGGGTGCTCTCCGGGTGTTTGATTCCGCTCTTTTCCCACAGCTGAACAGAAGGCTGTGCTTTGCAAAACAAACCAACAAACAGGGATCCTGAAGAGTGTGATGAAAGAGTAAACAACATGGCCCGGTAACATGCCCCACAACCATGACACTTCCTAAGTAGGTTACCATGGAGGGTAACCCAATTTAACAGGTGTGTCTGATTGCAGTCAGAACACGCTGAGAACTTTGGGAAGTTAACGGCGTCCCAGCACAGTGAGGCTGATGAGGACTGATCCATCTCAGGACCATGGCCGTGAAAAAAAAAAAAAAAATCAAATGGGCCCACCACTAATCCCCTTGCACGTTCATTCATGAGTTCATTATCAAGAAAAATTATAGGGAGTCAATCTATTGATGTTGCTTAACTAATTGTAAAGCTGGGGATTCAAAAGCAGATGTTGCATTTCAAAGCAGTTGTTAGCAAGGAGACAGGTTATGATTTATGCTAAAATGTGTGGCTTCAAAGCGTCGAACGCGGCTTCTAAACAAATTGAACAAGTCAAGCGCTATTCACCCAGGACCAGGAGAGAGCCCAGCGCATGTAGATCAGAGGCGCACGGCTGCCGCTTGTAATATCACTCAGTGGAGGAGGGGTCCCACTGGGGGGAAGCAGCACATAGAGGCTAACACCGAGCAGTGCTCACGCAGAAAGGAATTATGTACGAATGCAGCTGCAGCACCTGTGCAGAAACTACACCCGCCTCCCTCCTGGAGCATCATCCACACAGGGGGAGTGGAGAGGGGTGGGCAGCATCTTGAGACTTGACATCCTTTCTGTGGATGGCACTATTATTTGGGAGGGGATGGAAGAGTTGGTAGAAGATACCAGGCCTGTGTCAACACACTGATGCAATTTTAGAAAACACGGAAAGCTGGGTTAGTTGTCGGGGAGACTGGTGGCTGGGGGAGGCTTAAAAATGTGTTCATCACTGTTGTCTTCTAAACGAGTTAAAGATGAAGATGAGCAACCTGGACTGATTTCAGGTCTTTCGGCAACAGCAGGCCAGAATGAGAGCAAGAAACGAAGAGTTAGGAGACAGAATGAAGAGTTATATATTCAGAGTTTTTGGATTTATTTGCTAAAATAGAAATAGATGTACTACACACAGGATGTAACATATTTCCTGATAATGCATGCTGCATGAAGGGAAACGGTGGATAGGATCGGTGTATCATCCTGAATTTTACATTACAGAAATATTCCTCCTTGTTGATGTTGCTATACATGTAAAAAGACAGACTGCACGGACTCCTCTCATAAGTCATTTTTCCTTCTGTTTTCTTCCATTTGATGCAGCCTAAATTGGGACGGGAGAAACGAATTGCTAAATTTTTAATTAACTTCATAACATCTGCACTTGCGCTTTGAGAGAGCAGCGAGATTTCCTTTTAACCTATTCCAGCACATTTGCACACCAAGGTAAATCTTGATGCTGGCACTCTTACAGAAAGGAAGGGGGGAAAAAAAAAATCAAAAATGGAAATGAACTCTCACTTGTGTGTGCAGATCAAAGAGGCAGAATTATTCAACTTTTTGCCATTGCTTGATCTTCAAAAAACAAGAGTGGAAAAAGTAGGGGAAAATCTAGACGGATGAATGAGTTTTAGTTCTTTAGAGTGTTCAATTGTTTTAGGAGTGTTCGTTTTCTCATTTTGGTGTATTTAGTTGTACAATATGACTTTAATGCTTCATGTCTGGGCTGCTTCATTTTGCAGGTAAAACAGCCACACTATAAGTGAGATTACCACAGGTTAAAAAAATGTCTTCACTGCTCTGCCTCAATTAATGTAATACTTTATAATACTTAATCTTTCATTTCTCCAGCCACTAATATTTCCTTGTTGACTAATGACTCATTAGGACTGAATGCATCAAATAAAATGTTAGTGTTTTTGTTTTTTTATATAACATACAGAGCTAATGCATACTATATAAGAGTATGTAATAAAAATGATCACCAGGAAGACCTTAAATAACTGGCTACTTCAGTATTTCCCTCCAGTAGACCAGGTAATCAGGCAGAGACGATCACTTTAATCATCACACTAATTGTTAAAGTGCAACAGCAGCTGTTTTATATTGTAAGGGAAATTTCTGCTTAGCAGTTACCCACTTCCCGTACACACAGGCAGGCCCGTGTTCCTACACTATCACTCTTAATGATACAGTAATAGAATTAGTTCAATTCTACATTATAAGGAGTAATCGCACCACACATGCTAAGGTGGCATACAGTTCATCTTCACCCCACTAGAGAGAGCTGTTGAGGAGCAAGCAGAAGTAACAGGACAAGAATCACATCACTAAAGGGAAATACTTTATTTACATTTCCATGTATATTTCCGAGGAAAAGGGGGATTCATGAATTTGTTGCTTTAACTTGGTTTAAATATGACTCCTCTCCATTCCTGATTCTTTTCCTTCTGCTATTTCAGGCTTTCTTGTCACGTCAGAAGTCTGTGAAATTGGAGCCGACAGTGAGCACCCCCCCCCCCCCCCCCCACCCACACACACACACACACACACCAGCCCCCATCCCTGCTCACCAACTCCAGGTTGTAAGCACCTGCACAGGTAGACCTGACTGATGTGGGTGATATCACAGCACACCAAAGCTCCTTTAACAAATCTTCCTTTGATGCAGCACAAACAATGGTGTCTCTATAGGAAACCCCCTTACCTCTGTGTGTGTGTGTGTGTGCGTGTGTGTGTGTGTGTGTGGGGGGGGGGGGGGGGGGTCGAAGAGTCTCAAACACAAAAAGAAAATGGCACAGAAAAGAGACAAACTTCCAAATGAGAGGAGAAAGGTTCTGGATAAAGAGGAAAAAGCCTAATTTGTTTTACCACATCTCTCCACAAGAGGACGCTGCCAACTTGCATCTGCTTTACTGCAGCGCTGTGAAAACATTTCACAAACAAATACACAAGAACAAAACCAAATCAAACAAAAAAAAGGTGTGTATATAAAGAATAGATTAATGTAGTTATATATATTTTTAGGCAAACAATTACTAACAATCTCTGTGAGAAAGAAGAAATTTTATTTTTTAAAGCTTAAAAAGTGAATCTTAAATTTTCCAGAAGGACTTTGCACATATAGTAAACATACTGTAAATTATTTTAAGACATTGTGTCATTTGTGATTGGGGGAACGAAGAAATAACAAAATGAAATTTTGAGCATTTTCAGTGCAGGACTGCTCAGCAGAAAATTAATTATCAAAGCACTTCTTTTCAGTGTTCACATTTGCCTCCCCGAAGCCTGTTTACAAGGCTTTTTGAAGTGAATTTAATCAATGAGCTTTTGAACTTACACCATGCTTGTGATTGTAGATTTTTTTTATTGCTGCTTGAATAGAAACTGCATATTAATGTGACTGAAAAGATTTTTTTGGGAGGGCAGGTTAGGTAAAATGGACCCTTTCTGAGATGCTCTGTTATACCAGGTTATGATATTGACTTGTTGCAAAGAAAACCCAAATTATTTGTGAGCTGTTCCATGTGGATTGCATAACATTTTCAATTTTTTGTTGCCAGCCTTTATAAAATGTGTTAGTAGTGCCTAAATTAGCAGTTATAGTAAAAAATGATACAATGTATCTGTTCCAGTTTTGAGCTACTGTTTTCTTTTTTTACTATGTTTATATATTGTATGTTTTTATCGTATGTTATATATCATATGTATGATATGTTTATATATTGTATTTATGGTGCATTCTGTTTTTATCTACATTTTATACAAATTTGGGAAACAGGTATGATAATCAATCTCTGAACACCACCACTGTGTGGCTCGTGTGGTGCTTTTATGCATCTAACAGTGCTGAACTCCTTTCTTGAGCTATTGATATGTTTTTAAAAAAACTGAGCACAGCCTGCGAGGTGGAGGGGGGCAAGTCCTTGGCTTTGTCTCTCTGTTGAGTGGAGCCATCAGATAACAGCCAGGACAATAGTGCTCCATTCTGAGGGCTCACTTAAATGAGCAGGAAGTGTCGGTGAGCGCCTAGTAGAGGCTTCTGGTGGACTCCCTGGGGTCTGCTCAGCCCTGATGGAGCGCGCCACTGCTGAATGGTTGGAGAGCATGAGAGGAAATGAGAAGCTAGTAGCCACCCAGCTGGAGCCATGGGTGTCCTTTGATGCTGAAAGTAAAGTTGGGAGCAAGGTAAAGGTGATGGAGGGGAGTAAGAAGGGGTAGAAGAAAGAGAGGAGGAAAAATAAGGAGAAGTGAGAATAGAAATGGAAGAGAAAGGTGGTGGCATGCAGGAAAAGGAAGAAACAAGGAGAGGACTGAGGCAGATCTCATTTGCCTACAATCAGGATGAAAATGGACCAGAACACAGTTGATTGCTGCGTAGGTGTACACCTCAGAGGAATGTGCAAAACAAAAACCACCTAACAGTGATGTATTTTCAGAGATGAGCTATTGTTACAGATATTTTCACTGACATGTACTTCAGTGGTGGTATGCCCTGGGGTCACTGTATCATGCATATGATTGTTCCAGGGTTCAAAACAGGCCCTACATTTATCTTTTAAAATTCTCTCTCTCCCCCCTTTTTTTTTTATGGTTTTGATTTTTGACAATAAGCAGACTAATTAAACAAACAAAGCAAAACTTTTCAGGTTTTACTATTGTTGTCTAGCTTCATGTGTGATTTCATGAGTGATGTCCCTGCAGGAAGGTGGTTTGGCAGTGGCAGCCAGTACACTTCAGCGCCTGCATCTCCCTGCCCTCTCCACCCTGCTTATTTCAGCCTGGTACGTGCAGGAAAGAGTGTCTGGTGCTAGAGCCGTCGTGCCTCAAGCTGACAGCATCAAATCAGGAAATCTAGTGTTAATGAATATTATTAAAGCAGACTGGAATCTGTAAATGAATGTGAACACAAGCGATGCAGTGGAGAAAACAATGTTTTGTTTCACATGCATGAAACCTGCACGTTCATCTTATTATTGTAGTGTAGCGAGCTCACAGTCACACTCAGCCTTGGACACTGTGTGACACTATGTGACTACATGACACTGTGCTAGTGTAAGTGTTGTAGCAACCTACTTAAGCAAACAGCCTGAGACTCATATCTTATGTGTAACAATTTTAATATTCTGTTCAGTTACTTTCTGACACTTTTACTGTTATTGGTTTAAAAAAAATATGTGACAAAAACATCACACTCCAAAGCTTTTCATGAAATGAATCTCTTTGATCTACATTCTTGAGTACACCACCTCATGATGTAGATAAAATCCAAAGCTTGAGAGTCAGGGAGTACTAGGGGAAACCAGGATACAGTTTTAGAAACAGAAATTTTGTTGAAAGATTTAGCAGAAATCTGAGATATAGCTCAACACTAACACGTCTAGGTACCACCAAAGGTAAAATAATATGTTTCAATGTCTTTAATATAGAGATGCCAGTCTATAAAGATCACTGTGTTGGGGCACACAACTGAAGCTGATGAGTCAACATTTTGGGTAATGAGTACAACGTAACTACCATGAACTGTGTGAGGTAAGCCTGGCTGCACTGGTGATTCTCAAGGACCCACTCAGAGTCTCACACACAAGATGAAGTACAGGAGTCACTACTGTGGATGCACGTAAAACACCTTTAACCACATCACTGTGGCTCAGGTTGCAGTCACAATATTTGCCACTTTGGGGAAAAGAAATTCCCCATTCCCTGCACACATACTTCTTATTTGGGTTGAGAAAATGCAGAAAGAGAAACTTTGATGGGTAGAGGAATCTTTTATAATGCATAGAAAACATAAACACTGACTCTTTTCCATATCATATGCAGAATAATTCCCCATGTCTCAGATCTTTTTTTCTGTTTTCTAGCCTACCATTTTTTGTGTAATGCCTGTGGGAGTGATTATTACTCTCGAGTGTGCGTACGACAGAACTGACAATACAGAGAATTGTTGTTTCCCTGTTGTGTGGAATGCTCTAAGTGCTCCAAAGCTGAAAGTGAATCCAGTGTTGACAGAAGTGTTGAGGTGAAACAGACAATGCAGTCATGGCTCTTACAATGTGGTTCAAGGCTGTGTCGCCACTGTGTACTTGAGCCGCACAATGCTTTGGCATAGGCTAGGAAGTGACACATCCCAAAACCCAGGCTCTCCAGTCAACCCAGAGCCTCGGTATCTCAAAACAGCTCTCCGTCACGGATTAATAAATCAAATTGTCATTTTGAGTGATCAAATGATAAATGGTTACAACTATTGTTGTGTGGTGACTATTCTGTGATGGCAGAGCACATGTGAACAGTAATAACAGTACACTTTGTGTGTGTGTGTGTGTGTGTGTGTGTGTGTGTGTGTGTGTGTGTGTGTGTGTGTGTGTGTGTGAGACACACTACATCCTGAACAGGGACACAACTAAAGGAAGGTCAGATGGGAATCCAGGTCTCACCTTTTCTTCTTTTTTGATGACAGGCAGGGTGCTCAGGCAAAGGGTTTCTAAACTGTAAGAGCAGTAAAAGTTTGCATTTCCTGCACCAGCACTGGACCAAACATTTACTGTACTCAACTGATCAATCTTTGCCTTAATCATATGGGAATATGGGAACATAAAATTTAACTATAGAGGATGCTTCTTGAGTGCACACTCCGTAGGGGGACTTTTGATATAGGCGGGTACTCCCTTGCCTGCCCAGGAGATGCATGGCCCAGATGCTTGATGAATGGACATGACTTGTGTAGGTGTGGTGGAGGTCAAGTGACGTTCATCACAAATGAACAGGAAAAGCAGTCCACTGCAAAATCTGCCCAACTCACGCAAAGGTAAGAAACTGCTTTAAAAGAGAAGTATTGAAATCATAAGTGAAAACCTTTAAGCTTGCCATGTATGCCTCAAGTGAGACAAACAGATCGGGGACATGGGAGTAGAACTCACTACACAGCTCTGATAAAAGCAATGAAATTATAGTGTGTTGGCTAGAAATTGAGACATGGGTGATTACAGGTGTATTTGAGAATGGAAGAATTATTAAAAGGAAAAAACTAAATCATGCATTTTAAAAAATATATATATTTCCTAAATACAAGCTGCTATAAAATATATACTTTTCAAAACAAATCAAATGGTTGTCTGACAAAATCCCAGTTTCTGTTTGGCATTTAACCCTTGCAGGAGCTTTGTATGGTCTGAGTGACAAATAACAATAAATTAATGACTTTGGCAATCTTATTCCTCAGAAGGGAGATGATTTCTGAAGTCAAACAATACTTGGACAGGACAAGGAGAGGAACTAATGGATGGAGACGAGCAGCAAACGGAAAGGGTTGGGAGAGGTACGGAGACACAAGGAGAGGCTTGGCTTCCAGCAGTCAACCTCATAGACAAGGTCACTTCCAAATGAACACGCCATGGGGGGTCGGGACAAGCATCCCATAAAGTAGATAAAGAACAATAGCAGGAACTATAGGCCACAAAGTAACTGGAGACTCTCCCTGGAAGAGAATAATTGAAAGACCCTGTAAGATCAGGACACACACTCAGCATGAAGGAGACAGGCTGGATGAAATATTTTTATAATGTGATTAATGCTAATGCAAGAAGGAAAGTGGGATCATGCTGCCAAACATAACTTCAGCTGCTATCAGATTGGATGTTTTTTCAAGCCTCACTGAACTCTGGACAAGATAACTAATTGTTTTTCTTCCAGGACAATTCTGTGTGTCAAAAACATCAACAGCCGTGAAAACTGATCCCATAGGTTGCTTGTGCAAGAAGCTTATTACAACCCACAGGTCATTATTTATTTATTTATTTTTACTACATATACAGTATTACATACGGATACGAATACCTTTATTAGTCCCACAATGGGGAAATTACAGTTAACAGTTAATATACAGTGTTATGTCTCCTACAGCAAGTTTGCTCCAGTGTCAGTGCTAGTGCATTACACATTACTCATTACATTTCTTAAAAGTAATGCAGTACAATACTTGCTGGAGAAAGTAATTATTTACACTGCTTGCTACATTACTTTTGTATTACGCCCTAACATAAAATTGAAACTGAAATGCATTTTCACACAATTACCAGTTAACAATATAAACCTGAGGCTACAGTCCCACACACCATCCCTCCTATCCTAATGAGGACACACATATGAGCTTTCTTTGAGTGCTCACATATGAACACAAAACCAACGTCACAAAGCAAAGATGAAAACCAGCCCATAGAGAATTCATGTGATTCTACTGTAGAAGCATGTACAGGTAGAAATGGAGGCTACAGCGCTGCAAGTCTGACTGCTCAAAATTGCTCTGTTACCTGTTGAAGATCAGGCTCTTGGTGCAGGGCTTGGTTCCAGATACACTCGACTGTAACATCACTCGTCAGCTTTGTGTTAACATGCTGGCTGTCCAGCTGCCTAGTTATGTTGTTTCTGTGTGCACTTTATCACTGCACTCTTGTCCGTTCTTGCAATAAAAATAAAAGTAATGTCCATATCTCCACCCCTCAAAAGCCGTAGACTGCTCCATCGTTCTCCTCCTCCTTGTACATGAACAGCTGATTGCAGAGATGCAGGAAGAATAAAGCATATTTGATGTTTCTATCCACCCGACATGCAGATAACTGCAGAACCTTTGTAACGGAAGTAATGACATAATTGTAACTGTAATGTGATTAGTGATGCTAGTATAGTAATGCGTTACATTACTAAAAAATGTAATATGATTACAGCAATGTATTACTTTGGAATGCATTGCACCCAGCAGTGGCTGGAGCCTGTTGGACTGGTAGGAATGAAAAACCTACATCTGAACGACTAACTGAACAAAACACACCATTTACTACTGTAAGAAGTATGTTGCACATTTAAAAACACCCTTCGAATGTTTTGCTTCTGTACACCACCACAGTGGATTTTAAATCAAGCAATCAAAGTGAAGACTCAGCTTTAATTCAAGAGGTTTAACAAAAGTATTGCATTAATTGTTTAGGAATTACAGCCACTGGACAATTGACTGGCAAGCAGTTTCATGGCCAGGTGAGGCCTTCTCCCTTGTTATTTCACGACAAGTGAAGAAGGCATAATATCTGAAGTTGTTTCAAAGTGCTGAACTTGTACATTATAGCTTTTCACTGTAATTGGAAATATGAGACCCAAAGAGATGTTAGTGCAAGCAAGGAAGGCCACCACTGGGGTGAAAGTCCGTAAGAAACTTATCAAAGAGATAGCAAAAACTTTAACAGTGGCAAAATCAACAATCTGGTACCTTCTTAAAAAGAATGAATGCACAGACCAGCTCAGCAATACTGAAAAAGTCTGAAAGACCACAGAAAACAACTAAAAATGCACGATGACAGATGCACAGTTCTGAAAAAACACATCTGGACAAATGAAACTACCTTGTTCCAGAGTCTTGAGAACTTTGGAGAAGGAGATACAATTACTCTTCTGAAAATGTAATTCATTGAACTACTTGTTTTATTACTTTTGTGTTACTCCATAACATGGCCTTAAAATGGTTAATAATATACAATTTAGGCTACAGTCCCACACAAATCCCTATCCTAACGAGGACACACATGCAATTTTTCTTTTAGCGTTTAAGTTTAAGCACAAAGTCGACAATGCAAAGCGAGTTGAAAACCAGCTCAGAAAGACTTCAAAACGATTGCCACAGTGATTCTAATGGAGAAACATGTCCAGGTAGAAATGGAGGCTTCAGTGCTGCAAGCCTGACTGATCATCACTGCCTTTGTTACCTGTTGAAACTCAGACTCTTGCTGTTGGGCTGGGGATACACTACAGTTTAACATACACACCTTAGTGTGTGTGCAGAAGCTTGCAACGTTCAATTCAAGCCAAATCACAACAAACAGTGGCCTCAAGGGGCTTTATATTGTGGGGTAAAGACCCTACAACAGTCAAAATGACCTCCTATGAGTAAGCACTTTGGAACCCCTTACTCCCAACACTATCTGTTAAACATGGTGGGGGCAACGTTATGGCATGGGTATGTATGGCTGCCAGTGGAACTGAAACCAAGAGTTTCTCCAGGCAAAGAAACAATCAAGTTGGTCACCTGATCTCAACCCTTTTCAGTTATTAAATACAAAGCTGAATGCAGAAAGACCACAAAAAAAAAAGAAAAAGAAAAAAAGAAAAGCAGCAACTAAAGGCGGTTGCAGTAATGACCTAGCAGAGGATCTCAACTCAAGAGGATCTCAGACTTCAGAATTTTCACCCAAGTATTAAAAGCAATCCTTATATTTGAAATTATGTTAGTTTGTCCAATTACGTTTTGGCCTCTGAAAATAGTTGCAATTCCTAGTTAGTGGAATTGTTTTTGTTAAACTCATTGAATTAAAGCTGAAAGCCTGCACTTCAATCATATCTTGATTGTTTGATTAAAATCCACTATGTTGGTGTAGAGAGGCAAAACTACGAAAATTGTGTCTTTGTTCAAAAACTTATGGACCAAGCTGTATGTAAAGCACACAAGTGGTAGCTTAGTTTGCCTCTCAGGTATTCACATTTTCATTGTTCTGAAGAACTGTGGTTGTCTAGTTTGGGGTTTGCATTATCCTTTTCTATTCAAGGCATTTTTTCATTTAACAACTGATTAATATCTTGTTTAAACAGTCTGCAGACACATCACTCTGTTGGCATGTTTATAAATCCTCTGGAGCTAATCAACACAATGGCCCACATTCCTGGCATTTAAAGGAAGTCCCTAATATCACTGGATCGCCTCTCCACCAGAGACAGAAATTCTAGGAATATGACACAGGAACAAAACAACTCTCCACATGCATGTCTGTTTATTTCATTGAGTTACAAAGGCAAGAATACATCACACTGCCCATGCAGCGCTTTGCATCTGTAGCACATCCTTGGACCTTTCACCTACACCCTGTGCGACTCCCCTTGCATTCTTAGCAGTGGTTTCTCTTTCACAGAATGACAACAACATGGGAAGTTTCAGCTCAAATTAGCAAATGTTTTCCTTATAAAAAAAATTAAATAAAATGAGCAATAGTAATTAGAAAGAAAGATTCCTTGGGATTAAATATTTGACCTGGATCCAGCTTTGTCGCTGTATGTGGGATTGCCTAACACCCCCTGGGCTGAGGGGACATGGCATATGAAAATGATTTCATGTACTTGACATGAAAACTCCAAAAGTGATTATTTTTATATTAAGAATAAATCAGATGACTACATACAATGCAGTGATGAACTTTACAGAGATCATCAAAGTGTGCAGCTGTATAGCTTGGTTGCACTGATCCTTTTTTGTGTGTGCAGAAACAAACAAAACACAAATAAAAATGAGATAAAGTAATTAACTGTCAGTATAGCAAAGCTCACCTAACCCCAAAGTACTTATTTAACCCATACCCTGACTGTTTTCCAAACCTGACCAAGTTGTTGTTGTGATGTTGCCCTGCTGATGGGAGTGCCAGATTAATTACTTTAGAGAACACAGTGGTTACCAAGTGGATGTGTCAGCCTGTGTCTGATAGCAAATTGAATACTTTATAGTACTACAACTCCTCAGGGTGATATAATGTCTGAGAGTGAGTATCCAAAAGTAAGTGAACATTTATTGCTGTCTCAGTATTAATTATTCAAATATTTTGATCACCTTTCACAGGTATTACACTGGAATTATGGTACTTATACATTACATTGTTATTATACCTGTATGGCGCTCTGTATACTGTTATTACACCTGAGTCTGCCCTAACTAGGTTCATGGTTAGACATTTATAGCTCATGCTTTGTTACCTTTGATGAATGTTTGATGTTTGGGGCATGCATGAATTTATTTAAAGTACATTTTGAATTTTCAAATTTAAACTCGATGCCCTTCTAGCCAAGGTCTAGGCCCATTCAAGCCGAAACCCCTGGGTGTTGCCCTGTACAACAATAGAAAGCAGTGGCATTGCCTGCCCTACCTCACGTAGCTTCCCATGGAATGGGAGACTTTATTCATGAGACGAAAGAGATTCATTCACAGCACCCAAAACTGGCGTTTACTTCTAAGATAAATTCTCCATTTCCTTTGTTTTATAACCGCCATTCAGACTGATCCTTTCTTGAGACAGCGATTTCCTTCTGCTTCACCCTTACTCATACATTTGGTAAAACTATTTCTGTTTTGATTATACGGTTAGATTTCTACGCTGCCTCTTGCAGATAATATGGCCAGTGGGCAAACACAAACAGATCCAGTTTTATCTTGTATTTATCCCAAGCTCCCCTGTATCCCCTTATGTCTGACAAAGAACATCTCACTCGTCACATACAATCTCTGATCAGAGTCAAGGTGTGGTTTGATCCATGAACCAGGATGCCATGTATGATTGAGTTTCACAGAGGTCTCATGTACCATGCAGACTCTTTTCCTTATGGCTACACAGTTTAAACAACCCCCACCATTACAGACATTCATCCTTCTCGGAAATGAACTCCTTGTTAACTGACATGGTTTGAGGTTACACCTCAGCTCCACCAGCAATACTACTTTGATCTCTTTAGGAGTTTCACAGTGCTATATATTGTATGACTTTATCGATTGTGCCTCCTTTGACCTCCCACATAGCAGTGCAGTGTGAAGGAGTGTATATGTGTGTGTTTAGAAGTAGGTATTGTGAGTGGAGGACAGGCAGATTGTATGTCTGTCTTTCTATCTTTTGCTGAAAAAAAAACAACAAAAAAACCCTTTAGCAGTAGGACCCAGAGGATTTCTGTAAAGGGGGGAAAATCGACCAGCACACACCTTTATAATTTTTGAGGCTGGACAAAGATGTGAAGAAAAAAAAAAAAACACTTGTTGATTACTGTAACAAAAAAAAAAAAAAAGAAAAAAAAAGTTGAGCTATGAGCCATGTCATTGGCTAGGAAGAGTCTGACAGGAAAATGCAATGGCTCTTGAGGTCAGGGTAGAGTCAGCTATATATGTAATACAGCTGACAATACCTTGACTGAGTCAACTGCCGCGGCTGCTCGGTGTCATTAGTTATCTCTACAGAGACAATATGAGCGCTTCTGTTGCCGTGTACAGGAGCGTTTACACGGAGGACCGATTCAAACAGGCTTACGGCTCTGATGATAACGCCAGTGGAAGCTTGCGGCTCCGGGAAAGAATCGCAGGGAGGTGCAGGTGCTCAAAGCGAGCCTGCCTTCACCTGTTGAGGGAGAGAGTGCCCATTTTCAGCTGGCTGCCAAGATACAGGCTAAAGAAATGGATTCTAGGAGATACTATAGCAGGACTGACAGTTGGTATTCTTCACATTCCGCAAGGTGAGTAAGCACTGCGTTCAAAAAAAGAGAAGAAGTTAGAGTTAGAAAAATATTTAATGCACATCACGACAAAACGTAGTTAATTGTTAATATGTTAATACTGATGCTTTAATTAAGAGCAATTTATTTTTAAAAACCATTGCAAAGTGTGCAAAAGTAGTTTAAGTTGTAAACTTCGATCAAAGTGCACTGCATCTCCTGGCCTCAGCGTGAGGAACGGGATAAACAAAATAAAATTCCTAAAGGAAGGCTGAGTAACACATTATTAACTGTCCTTTTCTTTCTTTCTTTCTTTCTTTTTTTCTTAACAGGCATGGCCTTTGCTTTACTCACATCCGTGGCTCCAATATTTGGCCTTTACACCTCTTTCTTCCCTGTTGTCCTATATATGTTTTTTGGCACAGGTCGCCATGTATCCACAGGTAAGACATTAACCCACATGGTGTCTATTTACAGATTCTATAGAAGTGTACACAATAAAATTCAGGGATGACAGTGTTGAAGATTTAACCCTTACATACTTTTCATGCCTTCACGGTATGGTCTGGGTCACTTTAGACCAATATAAGACAAAGTCTGTGACAAAGTCTTTCGAGAACTGCCACAACTGTCCCATAAAAAATACACACAGACATGACGTGTACGGTTTCACTGTTTTAGACTGGTGGATCTAAAATCTGCCTCAGCGTGGGTCAAATTTGACCCAAAACAGCCTCAAATGCACAGAACTTTATAGTAATTATTTTAAAATATTGTAATTTTTATTTTTTACTTTTTTGTAACGTGGGTCACTTTAGGAAAAGGCATCAAATTTCAGGTTAAAAGAACAACATTTAGGGTACCCAGCCAGTATGTAAGTGGTAAAGGACTTCAAGTATCCATCTTGAAACTCAGGCTACTTTTATGCTGTTTTTACACTGATAAGGAGATAGTTGGCCTTTTTTTTAGGGACCTTTGCTGTAGTGAGTTTGATGACTGGCTCTGTGGTGGAGCAGCTGGTTCCCAGTCCTCTGGAGATGAACTCAAGTTCTTCTGAAGCGACTGACTTTGAGGCCCAGAGAATTGGTGTGGCCTCAGCCATAGCACTTCTCTCAGGAATTATTATGGTAAAACAGATGCATAAAGTCACGATGTCCAAAAATCATAAAGTGAAGTAATAACTATGCTGCAGAGGTGGCAGATTCATCTGTGTGTGTATCAAACTTACAGTGTTAAACTCTCTTCGTCCAGCTCTGCATGTTTGCTCTTCAGCTGGGATTTCTCTCCACCTACCTATCTGAGCCAATTGTTAAGGCTTTCACCAGCGCTGCTGCCTTCCATGTCACCATCTCCCAGCTGCAAAGCATGCTGGGCCTGCGGCTACCTCGTCACACCGGTGCCTTCTCCCTCTTCAAGGTAAGCAGTGCTTCTTGATGAGGCCTTGATTCCACAAAAGGTGTTCCTATTTGAGTTTTTTTTTTGTCTTCACACTGTCTCATGTGCTCAGACTTTAGCATCCGTGATGGAGAACCTGCCTCAGACTAACATGGCGGAGCTGCTGATCTCTTTGATGTGTTTGGCCGTCCTGGTCCCAGTTAAGGAGCTCAACATTCGTTTCAGGCACCGCCTGCGAACACCTATCCCTGTGGAGATCCTCACGGTTAGTTAACTGGCTTTATGAATGCTAAAAGTATATTTAATTATTTACAATGTATAAAACAGGCTTAGACTTGTGATTTTATGCTTCAGGTGATTACTGCTACAGGTGTGGCTTATGCCTCCTCACTGGATTCTACTTACAACATTGAGATAGTTGGCCATATCCCTGCTGGGTAAACATTTAGATTTAGATTTTAAAAAATAAAACACAGATTTGCTCAGTAGTTAAAAGTGCTTTGACCAATTCTCACAAATCTCTCGGTCTTCAGATTCCCGAGGCCACAGCTGCCTGCTTTTCACACTTTTCCTGCCATTGCTGGGGACACGATAGCCATAACATTTGTTGGTTATGCTGTGTCTGTCTCACTGGCAATGATTTATGCTGATAAACATGGATATTCGATACACCCCAACCAGGTAAAATCCAGGAATGTCACTGCTGCTTGTTGAAATGTTTGATTAGATTCTTGCCAACCTGTCAACTTGTTTTGCATTGAACCCGTGTTTCATTTCAGGAGCTGCTGGCTCATGGGATCTCCAACACAGTGTCCTCCTTTTTTACCTGCTTCCCCAGCTCAGCCACGTTAGCCACCACTAATATACTCGAGAGTGCTGGAGGATACACACAGGTAGCGTATATGGTATTCAAATGCCTCTATGTGTCTTCTCTTGTTATTAAACTTACCTGCCACTGGGAGCTTCTTTTGGTTAAAGACATTTCAGTAATTTGAAATGTCACGGAGGAACAAGCAGCAAAATGACTGAAATGCACCTTTACTGATGTTTTAAATGCTGCAGAAAAACACGCCTGAATCTAAAAAAAAAAAAAAAAAAAAAATCTACAGAGAAATGCAAAGTGATGGTTTTACATTTAATGTATAAATCCTTTCATTGTATATCTTTTGTGTATTCCTGCAGCTCTCTGGGTTGTTCACTAGTCTTGTTGTCCTGATTGTCCTTCTGCTGATTGGACCACTGTTCTACTTCCTACCCAAGGTGAGCTCAAATGTGTGTGTCTGAACAACCATCAGAGAAGGAGAGAGGGCAAATTCACTTATCCTGTCCTTTGTGTCTTCAGGCAGTCCTGGCATGCATCAATGTTACCAGCCTCAGGCAGATGTTCCTGCAGTTCCAAGACTTACCTGAACTGTGGAGAATCAGCAAAATTGACTTCGTAAGGCCATTTAAAAGCAATATAACATCAAAAGAGTTTCTCTCTTCTAAAGAAAATTAAACATAAGAAAATGGAAGAAGGATTTGTTTAATTTGTCTCCCTCCCCTCACCCCCAACTGGCTGCAGTAGATGACTGCCCCTCCCTGAGCCTGGTTCTGCCAGAGGTTTCTTCTTTTAAAAAGGGAATTTTTCCTTCCCACTATTGCTAAGCGCTTGCTCACAGGGGGTCGTCTAATTGTTGGGGTTTTCTCTCTTTTACTGTAGGGTCTTTAATATACAATACACAGTCAGAGGGCAAAGGTTGCCTGTTAAAACTACTGGAAATCAAAGGAAAGGACAGGAACTCAAATAATCAAATGCAAAGTTTGCAACTATCAGCTGTGTAAAAATTGGTGACACAAACTTCCTCAGTGTTTTGAACATTTTACAAAGATGGGGTGAAGTATATGTGAATATTTAACCAAGCGGGAGACAAGTACAATCTATGTCCAACTTTAAACTGTATCAAAGTATGTAGCATTTATAGAAATGCTGTGATTATTTTCCAAACAGGTCTTCCATACTTTGTCTGTAATATTAATGCCCAATTATTCCAACTTAATTTGACAAATTGATGGCACTTGTACTATCTTTAAACAGTAACTGCTGTATCACTTGCCAGGCTTTGTGAAATAAACACTGCTCGAGCCAAGAATTATTAATCAGTGTCCTGGAATCCTGAGCTACTGGAACATAGGGAACACATCAGATAAATTGCTTGATCCTTGCACTTTCACATTAATTGCTTGGCTAGAATTAACCGTAAGTTACGCTGACAGGCGTCCATTGTTAATTGTTATATCCTGACAAGACAATGCATAATTGTGTCTGTGTTTGTGTGTAGATGGTTTGGCTTGTAACTTGGCTGTCTGTGGTGATACTCAATGTGGACCTTGGCCTGGCTATTGGGGTGGTCTTCTCTATGATGACTGTCATCTGTCGCACACAAAGGTACATTTTCCATTCCCTCTGCATAGATACTATAGTGCAAACCAGCAAAAGCAGCTTTATCAGTTTCAGTCATAAAGGAAAGTGTGCACACCCGAAAGGCTAAAAATAAAAATCACATAAACAGAAACGTCACGCTCGCCTCATGTCTGTACCTCATGTAGGGTATCATAATGTGTTAGTTTAATTGAAAGTTTATGATTTAATAGGGCTGGTTGTTCAGTACTTGGCCGGGCCAGCAACACAGAAATTTACAGACCTCTGGAGAACCACAGCAAGGTGAGCAAAGTTTATAATTTTTCTTCTTTCAAATGTGAAAATGAGCAATCAACTCTATGCTCATTTACCTAAACATTGACACACATACTCCATTTTTTCCTAACCTTTTAATAACTGATGGTCAAATTTGCATTTGCATTTGGAGCAGGAATATCCCAGAATGAAGGTGAAGCAATCCCATTTTTCTTGCAGTGCTATGAAGTGCCTGGAGTGAAAATCCTGACTTACAATGGGCCTATTTACTATGGCAACCGCAGCTTCTTCAGGGAGGAAATGAGCAGGCTGTTGGGCCTGACACCAGAGAAGATCAGCAGCTGGGAGAAGGCCAGAAAAGCCCTGGAGAAGCGGGAGAGGGATACCACTGTCAACACCGTGGTATGACTGCTGTTATCGCTCATTTAGCTGAGTCACGAAATATAAAAAATCTACAGTACACATTTCAGTAACTTTCCGTTTCCCCTACATTGTTCTTTAGGAAAGAGGTATTGCAAACACATCATTTTCCTCAGAAAACGAATTCTTCAAATCAGGTACGCAGTGACTTCTACAGTGGTGTGTGTGAAGTAAAAAATTATAAATATCCCTACTATTTAATCTATTTTAATAAAACATTTAAGTGTACTTTTATCGCCATATTTACATTTTCCGTGGAGACTCTTTTGCAGCAAATAAACAACAACTGTTTTTGTTGTTCTCTGCAGAAACAGAGAGCGATGTGCAGGAAGTGCTAATCGATTGCAGCAGTGTGATATTTGTTGATGTTGCTGGAGCAAGACTACTCACGCAGGTTAGTCAGTCAAAGTAAGACTTAATGTACTTGCCACTGTAATGATGCATTGTAATCAATGCAGTCTATTGCTTTTGTTTTTTTGCAGATGTGTACCGAGTGCCAGAAAATTGGAGTTCATGTATATTTGGCAAACTGCAATGGTAAGGCCTATGTACCCAAAATATTTTGTTCCTAATTGTTTTTCTTTTTTTCTGTTATTTTCTTTGTTTACTTGGGAATGATTCATACTGACTGCTGGTTCTCTGTGCTTAGAGAGTGTCTTAAAGATCCTAACATCGAGTGGCCTGATGAACTACGTGAACCCTCAGCATATCTTCGTCACTGTCCACGATGCTGTGGTGTATATTCAACAGCAGAAGGTAAAGATCTGAATATTTTACAAATAGATGAGACTTTTAATTCTGATAATTAAAATAATGATGATACTTCTGTTGTCTGTTGCAGGAAAAACCTTCAGAGAACACGACTGTGTGGGTATGAGCCAGGAGGATATTGATGATGATGATGGGATCATGTACCCCTCAACCAAGTGTGTAGTGCTAAAATGGCAGAAAGCACCAGGGCTTCTGTTGAATTAGCAAAGACTGTACTGTATGCCTGTGTTTTGAAGGCGCAGTAGCCTGCTGTAGCATGATGTCTTGAATTGTGTTAACTTTTTACATATTTTTAACATGTTTACTCAAATGTCAGACTCACTCTTGCTAAACTTAAATCGGAGCCAAATCATGCAGACGGAATTACGCCACAACACAAAACAATACAACTTAGTTATGTGAATAATACTGTTCATGAAGACATGAATTGTTTTCTTCTGGGTTTTTTTTATTGTAAATTTGTGATTTTTTTTTTTTTTTTTTTGGTTGTATATGTTGTATTTTGGCATGATATTAGCATTGTATTATTTATTTTTTGTTTGTTCTAAATACAAATGCATTTCATGCACACTATATATATTTTTTACTATGTATATTTATATATTTTTTAAATCTGTGCTTCAGTATGCAGTCATGTACAGTAAATAACGTTGCAACTCCAGAAAGACGACCTGCTGCAACTGTGCCATCCAGTGGCTGTTCTGACAATAAATACACAATACAAACAAAACTTTGCACCAGGTTTTTTTTTTCTTCCTAGAATATAAAAACATTTAATAAATATTTGTAAAATTTCATTTGTAAGTCTCTAAATCTGTGTATATGGGACCCATAGTTATTAAGTGTGAATAACTATGGGTCCCATATACACATAGTTATTAAGTGTGAATAATTATTTGGGGGAAAATGGTGTGGAATGTGAAGCATGCCGCTCTCTGAGATTTGGAAGAAAGAAGAAGAGCAGTCTTTGTTATTTGGTCAGGTACTGTAGATCAGAAGGTCCGGAGTGAGAAAGATTTTTTAAAAAGAATTACAAGAATTACATAATAGCAGTGACAAAGGACATTTTATTATTCCAAAAAAACCCCCCCAAAAAAATCAACAGAGAAAGAAAGGTTCTCAGCTCTGCAGATTAATTCATCGTGCAAAATGTAGTTTTAACTGGAAATAAAGAAACCTTCTACTTTTTTTCTGGCACATGTACCTCTCTTTACTTTCAAAACGCGGACACATTATAAAACAAGTCATAAGAGATGAAATCATCTGTTATGGTCATTACATTTACTGAAAGTATCTTTACTGCCATGCTGCCCTCTGCTGTCCAACAGGTAAGAGCCTTCCTGTTCTCACAATCCTGTTACCTTGACCCGATAAAAACTACAGTATATGTAGTGAGAGATTAAAACCAGGACAAAAAGGAAAAACCCTAATTATTTCCTTGCTTGATGTTGGATAGCCAAGTTATTAATTTTTTCCTGTGCATATTTCAAAGAGCCCTCTTGATACCGTGCCCGTTGGGTTTTCCCTTTAAAGCTCAAGGAGTGTTTCACTAATTGGCAGGAAGTAGTCCACTTCAATTAGAACGCCATACACAAGGCTGCAGCCAAATGTTTACTTAAGCCAGATTCTACACTCAGGCCTACCAATACACACACACACACACACACACACACACACTTTTCATTTTCTCCATAAAAAAAGTCGCAGGGGAAACTCCCCCAGGAAGGTCAGCGATTTAGTCAAAAAGCTCTTATTTACATGAAGATCTGCTTTAAGGTAAGGTAGTCTGAAAACATGGAAACATTCTGAAGGTGTAAAGCATGTAATTTATATTAGCTGACTTGGTTACTGAGAAAAAATTCAAGTCATTTACTCTACACATTCAATATCAACACCAAAAGCTTTTGTGGCAGCAAAGAAAGAAAACCAGGAACAAAAAAATTCGATTATAACTGAAGCATAATTAGTAATAATAGTAACTGATATCATTTGTAGATAAAGGGCATGGATTACAACTAAAATAAATACGCTCTAATTTACTTCATGACAGTTCAGTGGAATTTTCAACTTGTGTGGCATTTTTGTCTGATCTTGTGTTTCCACCTTGCGGTCAAACATGAGAACAGCAGTCTGTCTGCAGGCGTCTAGCCTGATAAAATGGTCACATGTCGCTCCAGCGTCATCAGAGAGGATTCTTCAGTATGTTTGGACCCTAGAGGGAGCCCTCCAACCAGCGTGACATTTTCCATTATATCATAATCTGACACACACGCGTATTTTTCCAGTATATCCATTGGATAATCCAGCCTCTATCATGTCATATATATATATATGGGTATACTGGATATATATATATATATATATATATATATATATATATAGTGCTGAGGGTGCTAAACATATATATAGGTTGTGACATGATCAAGGCTGGATTTTCCAGTGGGTATTATACTGGAAAAAAATGCCCAGGGGTCCATGCAAAATTGGGTGGCCCATCAAAGAACCAGCAGTGTCTCAGTAGTTGCTCCAGCAGTTGAGGCAGATGTCCTTCCATGCATGAGAACTTTCCAAGGGACCAGTTTGGCTCACAGCCACATTATGGACCAAATTGAACTGTCCAAACTGAACTTCAAGGGCCCACAATACATTTGTGCCCAGGGGTCTGTAGATTGATGATCGAGGCATGGACATGATTAACAGCAGTGTAAAGAAGAAAACTGAGTTCTGCTACTAATCATTTTCATTAACTGGCACTTTATCCCCTCCCAAATATTTCTTTGGGAAATGTTGGATAATTCTGACCTCATTGCTAAATGGTTGGAAGCCCTAGTTAAAGGCTGACGTCATGCTTTTAAATGCAAATTCATAATTCATCCTTGAGACAAAATACTGTAGATCTCTTTGAAGAGCTGTGATACAATAGAGATACCCGGTCCAGTAGAGGTCACTAATGAAACATTTGTAACCAGGTGAAAGCCTTGACCAAGGACTGCTACCTTATTTCACAAACTGTATGTGTGTGTGTGTGTGTGTGTGTGTGTAACTCACACACAAACGTTTTGTTACAATAATAGCCCCATAAATAGGCCACTTTTTTTTTTTTAAACATATCTTTATTAGTTTTATGCATGTACAAATACCATGAACGACACTTCCCAAGCCTTCCCATATTGAACAGCTGGCAGTATTTAAATAATAATAATAATAATAATAAACAAATATAAATATATAAATAAACAAACAACAAAGAAGTCACTAATAATCAAAAGAAATTAAACAACATGCATTCCTCACACAAAGTAGATATTATAATTATCTCACTCTTCCAATTGGGATATTGAAATATCACAATTTTTGACAAACTCCAAAAACATCTTCCATATATCATAAAACTCAGAAGCTTTTTTCCTTACTATATAGGTCAGCTTTTCAAGCGCCAAACTTCAAGTTAAGTTCTTTAACCAGCGGCTAAGAGAGGGGCACTTTACATTTTTCCAGAATAGTGCAATAGAGCGCCTGGCCTGTAGTAAACACAGGTCAATCATTTTTCTTTCCCTGCTGGTTCCAGACCAATTTTCTGATAAATAGGCCACTTGATAGAATGGAACAAAGTCCCACATTGTTTTTTATCCAGAACCAATGATTATAATGACGAACGCCTTCTTTGGGTCTCTCCACCTTTTGGTTTGAAAACTGAAGCAGCCTGTCGGATGAGAGGTGAAACATCTTCAAAAAACTTAAAGAAGTCCAGTCACCTCAACTACTATCACCTGGATGACCGAGAACCTACACAGACATATGTTAATCATAGTTATTATATAGGTTTCTAATATCCACATTTACTGTAATCCAGTGGAAATTCAGTCATAACTGAAGTGTATTTTATTTCAGTAAAGCATAATAAAAGAGAACTAAAAATAAATTGAAAGGTCAAATGTCATAATGATATTTAATGTATGCTGACTGAAGTCACCTCATGTGCCAAATAACACGCAGTAACACATTTCACCTTAAAAACTGTTAGTAGCTGCTGGTGTTTCATATACGGGGTACTGCGGGGATGGCACTGTGAGTTGGATAAAACCCCAGCGCTAAAATTAAATAAGAGCTGTATAAATTATATATGCTGCATATAGGTTATGCATGTTTTCTAATATGACGATGATTTTTAAAGGCAGTACAGCATGTGCAACTCACTCTATACCAGTGAATCATCATACACTGTTTTATTACACAGACACTCTGGCTTTCATAATGGCTCTGCACTGGCTGTCATCAAAGCCACATTTGCAAAACATCTTGATGATCAGAGGTTGGTTACGTTCACAGGCAAAGTATCACGAAGGGCAACCATATGCTGCAAGCGGTTTAGGGTTAGGTGAGAGAAATGGGACAAAAGACAAACTGTGGAAGAGAACCCGAGATTAATAAAAAATACTACTGATTAAATACAAAGTTGTATATGAAAATAGAGTGAGTGAAAAGAGATGCGTGAAGAAGAAACACATGGGAAGTCCTCAGCAGCCTAGGCCGATTCACCCTGAACCTTTTCCTCATGCCATTAATATCTAATTGTCAGCTAATTGCCAAAAATGAAAGAGTCAACATACGTTGGTGGTCATCATGAGTGCAGTTGGAGCAGTGTTTTGATTCAGATAATCTGCTGTGCCAAATTGTAATAAGATTTTCATCATATATGGATTTACAAATTACGCAAAAACTTTTTGTGATAAATGTCTTATCTGCCAAAAACATAACTCTCAGGGACAATGTCGACCGAAGAGGGGAAGAATCCCCCTACCAAGTGAACCTTTTGAACAGGTACACATGGACTTCATTGAATTAAATACATGCCAAGGAAAGAAATACTGTTTAGTCATCATAGATGCCTATTCCAAGTGGGTGGAAGCATTTCCATGTTCTCACCCTGATGCCTCATCAGTAGCGAAAATACTAGTAGGGAGTTATATCCCTACATTTGGGATTCTACAATACATTTATTCTGACAATGGTACACATTTTGTGAATGAAATAATAAAGCACATGGCAACACAAGGAGGTATAAGGTACCACCTTCTGTCAAATGCATGTCAAGATCTTATCAGTAATAGATAAAGATCTATAGCATAGATAAGATAAGCAATTTTCATATAGATGACGTCATATTTTTAATTGAATGTAGATTATAAAAATTGATAATATTATGTAAGGGGTATATGGAAATGAATGTCAGGGTTGGTGCTTATGTGTCACTATAGGGGAGGTGGGTGAAAGTATACATAAATATATATATATATTTATATATTTATATATATATATATATATATATATATATTTATATATTTATTTTAATTGGGTATTTTCTTTTTATTTTGTAAAACATAAATAAATAAAAAGGCACAGGACTTGTCATTTCATTTGTGTGAGACATTACAGCATGTATAGTTTGTTTTTTTTTCTTTTCATTTTTCATTCAGCTATGACTGAAACATTTTGCTGTGGACCACATTGGAAATCTTTACTTAATTTTATTTGTATATGTTTAATTCCGTCTAAAAAAATTAATGAAATCAAGATTCGTTTTACCCGATTTTCGCAAAGACAGCACCAGGACACCGTTAGTGAGCCTACTGAGACCTCTGTGTGCCACCACGAAAGTGATCATAAAATAAGTCAGACAGAAAGGTCGGCAAGCCTGAACTTTCGCCCCTCCTCCCTTCCTCTCTGCCCCCGCCTCTCTCTCTCTCCTGCTCCTCCTCCTGTTCCTCCTCCTGCTCCTCCTCCTCCTCAGTGTTAGGGTTTTGTGTTTAATTCTTCTGAGGAAAAAGAAAAATTAAAAAATGAAATTGTAAATTAAAAAATATAATTGAAAATAAAAGCAAATAAAATAAATAAAAAGAAGAAAAGCAAATGAAAATATATAAGCAAGAAAAAATAAAAGTAAATGACAAAAACTAAAAAGTAAATGAAAACTAAAAAAATGAAAGCAAATAAAATTGAAAATTAAAAAATAAAATTGAAAATTAAAAAATAAAATTGAAAATTAAAAAATAAAATTGTAAATGTAAAAATAAAATTGTAAATTAAAATTTAAAAAGTAAACTAAAAATTAAATTTTTAAAAAGTAAAATAAAAGTAAATTAGTGAAATCATCTGTTTTTTAAAAAGTTTTCTGTTTTTCTAGTTCCACTAAAAACCTACCCCTCCCTCCTCCCTCCTCCCTCCTATGTTGAGCTGCTTTGAGATGTCGAGCCGCTTTGAGATGTTATCCACCTCTCTGTATTACAGTGTATTACGGTATTGAAAAAAGAAAACCAATAATTTAGACTTCAGTGGGGCCCCACCTATGCCCCTATTCAGGGCCTCTCTTTTGACGGTAACACCTCTGTTTGCTTTAGGTAAGATACAGAAAAATAACGGTCACCGAACCTCTTTAGCTTGCTGGACACATCTGTTTTTGTAAGATAAGAACCCCACACCCCTTTTCCAAAAAATTGAAAATTAAAAAATAAAATTGAAAATTAAAAAATAAAATTTGAAAATAAAAAAATAAAATTGAAAATTAAAAAATAAAATTGAAAATTAAAAAATGAAATTGTAAATTAAAAATAAAATGTAAAAACTAAAATGTAAAAAATACAATTGAAAAAATAAAAGTAAATGAAAAAAATGAAAGCAAATGAAATTGTAAATTAAAAAAAATAAAATTGTAAATTTAAAAATAAAACTGTAAATTAAATAATAAAATTTAAAAAGTAAACTAAAAATTAAATTTTTAAAAAGTAAAATAAAAGTAAATTAGTGAAATCATCTGTTTTTTTTTTTAAAAAGTTTCTGTTTTCTAGTTCCACTGACCTGTAACAGAAAATAGACACTAAAAACCTCCCCTCCCTCCTCCCTCCTCCCCCCTATGTTGAGCCTCTTTGAGATCTTATCCACCTCTCTGTATTACAGTGTATTACGGTATTGAAAAAAGAAAACCAATAATTTAGACTTCAGTGGGGGCCACACCTATGCCCCCTATTCAGGGCCTCTCTTTTCACGGTAACACCTTTGTTTTGCTTTAGGTAAGATACAGAAAAATAACGGTCACCGAACCTCTTTAGCTTGCTGGACACATCTGTTTTTGTAAGATAAGAACCCCACACCCCTTTTCCATAAAATTGAAAATTAAAAAATAAAATTGAAAATTAAAAAATTAAATAGAAAATTAAAAAATAAAATTTTAAATTTAAAAATAAAATTACAAAGTAAATAAAACTAAACTAAAAATTAAATTTTTAAAAAGTAAAATAAAAGTAAATTAGTGAAATCATCTGTTTTTTAAAAAAGTTTTCTGTTTTTCTAGTTCCACTAAAAAACCTCCCCCTCCCTCCTCCTTCCTCCCTCCTATGTTGAGCCGCTTTGAGATGTTATCCACCTCTCTGTATTACAGTGTATTACAGTATTTAAAAAAGAAAACCAATAATTTAGACTTCAGTGGGGCCCCACCTATGCCCCCCTATTCAGGGCCTCTCTTTTGACAGTAACACCTCTGTTTGCTTTAGGTAAGATACAGAAAAATAACGGTCACCGAACCTCTTTAGCTTGTTGTACGCATCTGTTTTTGTAAGATAAGTACCCCACCCCCACCCCACCCCTCTTCCGATCAATCAGTTTCGTAAATGGTCCAGACTTTTACCGTGAGCACATCAGAGCCTGTCTCGTTTATGAAAAAAACAACTGAACCTACTAAATAGAATAGAATAGAATAGAATAGAATGCCTTTATTGTCATTATACAGGATGTACAATGAGATGGGAGGGCCACTCCTGTTCAGTGCCATACAACAGAAAATCAAACTCTCTAAAATAAAAATAAAAATATTATAACCTATTATAATCAAGAAATATACAGAAAAGAAACAATGTATAAAATATACAAAAAATAGAATGTATAAAAAATATATACATACATTGGTGCATCTGTACATTGTAAGAAAAGTAAATAAGTGTATACATATAATAATAATGAAGATGATGAATATTGCACTTGGCGAATGAATATTGCACTAGTGAATGAATACTGGATATTACACAATATAGGAATGTTAGATATTGTTCAGTATGAATAATCTAATATTGCACAGAGATGTGGGTGTTGCACAGTTACGGTGGGTGAGTGTGAGAGTTCAGGGTGGTGATTGCTCTGACGAAGAACCTGTTCTTGAGTCTGTTTGTTCTGGCAACCGTGTAAAACAAGTGATTGGCAACTTTAGTTAAGGTAAGTTATGTTTATTTCCCCTTTGGATGTATAGTTCCAGCCTCATAACTCAAAAAAAAAAAAAAAAAAAAAAATATATATATATATATATATATATATATATAGGTTATTATAGATCACAGACCTGCCTTAGAAAGAAGAATGATAAAATCTGCCATTTGGGTGTAAAAGCTAACTGTCAAACACACAAACCTATAAAGAGCCTCAGTGTAAATATGTTGTTAGTTTGTTCCTCTAAATGTGACTCTTGGACGGTCGCTAGGATTTTTTGTAAAGACATGGTTTATACAGGTATATCAAACTCTGTTTTTAGGTTGTAGGTCATTTAAAAAATACTTTCTAAATTTTTTATTTTTTTTTTAACTTTTGTGTTAGATCACACGCTCATGGGCTCCATTTCAGATACAGATGTCAGTAAGTTTTTTTTTTTGTTTTTTTTTCACGGCATGTCTTGATGAATAAGAGGGTCATAGAACTTTTTTTTTTCTTCAGATGCTGGATTGATTGGGGAGGCGGATATTGGTATGTTTTGGGGTTTTTTGAGGGTTTTTTTTTTGTGGTATTTTTGTTTTTCAGACAAAAAAAACAAAATGCTTTAAAAATAAGAAACTTTTTAAACCATTTCAGACATATTTGAGTTAGACCTCTATCTTCACATTCAGAGACCTTTGTCCCCTCAGTAACAGGACTGGGCTCAGCTTCTAAGGGCAGCAAGCTAGTGGAAAGCCAAAGATAGAATCTCCGTGGTGCAACCTCAATAGGAAAACATCTCACAGTTGACAGAAGTGACAACCCTGCCCCAAATTTTGTCACATAAGTTATTAAAAATAGGTGAGTATGTTTACTATGTTTGTTTTATTAATTTAAAAAAATCTGTCTTTCAGGAGGTAAAGGTGTTATTGGAGCTCGCATACCAATACGCAGAAGGACGTGGAGAAATGAGAGGAGGTGCAGGGGCCTATACACTAGGGTTCTTTTGTAAAACATTTACACCTGTGTTAGAATTATTAACCTTAATAAAACATTTACAGTCATGTCAGAGTTATTGACCTTAATAAAATAAGTTTTTTGTTTTTTTTAAACTGGATTTTATTGAACAATAAAATGTCTAGTAATGATTATTTTAGAGATTTAAATGCAGCTTTAGCCTTGTTAGAGGGTGAAAATAGAGAGAACGCTAGTCAATCCAATCCTGAAATCATCTCTTTGACTCCTGTTATTGATGCTGTGAAGTCTTTCAACTGGCTACAACTATTGGACCCCCAACTCTCCCCGTGTTGATAATACATGAGATAACCCTATTGAACCCCCTCAAAATCAGACACCCAGTCATGATACATTTGATGTTTTTGATGCTATCGATAATGTTCTAGCTCAATTACAGTCTAACCAACAACCTATACCGTCTGAATTAATAGCCTGTTAAAGCAGAGACCCCGTGAAAATCCCTGTCCTTACTGTAAGGACGGCAATTGCAGTGAGATCAGCAAATGCACTGGGCTTGACATGCATGGAGTTCTGCTCCTGATTTATACTGTGTGTAGTTAAGTTATAGTTTTATTAAAAAGGCCCATCAAGGCCAAACTGTTATAATCTCTTGTGGTTTTCTGTCCTACTCTCTTATCTCTGCTGATTTTACTAGTACAGTCTACTATATTGCAATGAAATGCAGTATATTCTTTCATTTGGGACAGATCACATATTTTTAAATGACTATGCATAGTATATTTACATATTTGGTATTGCTGGATTTAGAAAATAAGCACATTAATTCAACAAGCCTACTGTGTTATATGACAATACATGCGACATAATAAAACTTGGGACTGAAGACTCAATTTTGTCAATACTTTTCAGTTGGGGCACTTCATACATTAAGTGACTTAACACCCTGATTATGCAGGCCATATTTACATATGTATTGATGGATTCAGCACAACCTCATCTTTCCAACAAGCCATCATATATGTTTCTATGACAAACCCTGGCAAAGCAATTACAAAGTAAATAAAAACATTTTGCATAGATATATTTTTTCCATGTTTGCCTATTTTAGGTATGTGTTCCAAGGTCTCTATCTACCATACTTTAAGATATTTCCATCCAGTTTTTTCTAGTGGGTAAAGCGAAGTCCTGACTACATACATGTCTATTCTGAAAGCTCTCAGGCCTTATGTTATTAATCTACATCGGTTTTGGGGGTTAACCCCATATGGACAGGCTGTACTTGAGTTCTTTTTTAGTTTTGGGTATATAACAATATCTATCAATTTAACCATCTTGGCAGTAAAATATTTTTGGCCAAGAATCCATTTCGTATAGGGAAGACATCAGAGATGAGGAAAAACATGGTTGGGTTTAGTTCTACCTCCAGTAGGTGTATGTCAAAATTTGGGGGGGGGGGGGGGGGGGCATTGTCACTAGCCTAGTGGATACGACGCCACATTGAGTGGGTGGGCCCCGTTTCTGTGATACGTCAGTGTATATGTCTATGGATTTACTGAGCTAGCGGAAATCCTGCTGACTGAAGGATGGAAGTTTGTTCATTCAGTCTGTTTACATGTTTTGTTATCTTACACAGGAGGAAGCACTTTTGGTGAAGTCTACTTCACTGCAGACTGTCTTTTTAAAGAATAAGTCAGCCTTTAGCTGTTTTTGCTCTGTATCTTTTCTGTTTACATTTTAATAGCACAGCTGTTAGTCTTTTCTTATGAAGGAAAAAAGCATTAATTTATTTGAGGAGCATTATTATTTAAATATGCCAGTGGTTTATTTTTCAGCAATCCCTCATGCACATCTACAGCTGAATGTTAATAAAAGTGTCTGTGTGACATTTGGGACATGTAGCTTTGACTCAGAAGTACCTTTTTGTTTATACCTTTGGGAAGAAAAAAATATCAAGATATATTTCTTATATCGCCATTCAGATAAAAAAATTTTGAGATATTATTTTGGTCCATATTCCCCAGCCCTAGTAGTTCTAAACATATTTAGGGTGTTTTTTCTTTACTTTTTGTCTCTTTTTCTTTACTTTTTGTCAGCTGGTTTACCAAAAGAAGCCATCTCATGCCATGATATGAGCTGTAAGAATCCTCAACATAGCGCTGAGTTATGCACTATGTATGAGAATGCTGTGACGCCCCTTCTTACCTCAAGTAAGCCTCTGTATAAAACCAGCTCACATGGTATCAAGCCAGGCTGGAATGACTATGTAGGAAAGCTTCATGGAGGGTCCAGAAGGGCTCTTAAAGCATGGGTTGATTTGGGTAAACATAGACATGCCCCTTTGTTTGAGTATTAAAAAACAGGCAAATGCAAATTTTAAATATGCTTTAAGATTTATAAAGAGAAACAAAAACACTATGAGGTCTGACTCTTGCAAGAAAGTTAAAAAATAATGTCTAGGACTAGAAATTAAGAAAATAAATAATTGCAAAACATCACTTCCAACTACTATTGATGGTGTCAGAGATGTAAAAGAAATTACTCAGTTACGGCAGGAACACTACACTGAGCTGTTTAATTGTGTCAAAAGTAACGCTTATGTGGCGGGTGACATACATAGTAATGAGAATGTGATTGTCTCCCCTCAAGAAATACATAATGCAATCATGACACTGAAAGACAATAAGGCATGTGGTATGGATAACATTTGTACTGAGCATCTGAAAAATGCAAGTAGAAAACTCTGTCCACTACTTTCTATGTGTTTCACTGGCCTTTTAGTCTCCAAAGATGATATTCCTTTCCCCCGACAGCCTTGATTGCAACTACATGCAAATAATCAATTATGCACATTAGGTGATGGCGTCATATAGCAACTTCTAGGGGATGCTGCTTGGGCTGCTGCACCTACAGCAGCATCCCCGACATCACCGACATCCCCGACATCACCGTTTACATCATTAAAAGATTGAACTTCCACGGTGTTACATATCGATGTTGAATGGGAAATTTGATATCTAATGTGAGAGGAGCATGGTCAGAGATGACAATAGGATGATAATTAACAGTCAGCACATCTGGAATTAGTTTAGTATCAACAACGACATCGGTGATGTCGGTGATGTCGGGGATGTCGGTGATGTCGGGGATGTCGGTGATGTCGGGGATGCTGCTGTAGGTGCAGCAGCCCAAGCAGCATCCCCTAGAAGTTGCTATATGACGCCATCACCTAATGTGCATAATTGATTATTTGCATGTAGTTGCAATCAAGGCTGTCGGGGGAAAGGAATATCATCTTTGGAGACTAAAAGGCCAGTGAAACACATAGAAAGTAGTGGACAGAGTTTTCTACTTGCATTTTTCAGATGCTCAGTACAAATGTTATCCATACCACATGCCTTATTGTCTTTCAGTGTCATGATTGCATTATGCATTTCTTGAGGGGAGACAATCACATTCTCATTACTATGTATGTCACCCACCACATAAGCGTTACTTTTGACACAATTAAACAGCTCAGTGTAGTGTTCCTGCCGTAACTGAGTAATTTCTTTTACATCTCTGACACCATCAATAGTAGTTGGAAGTGATGTTTTGCAATTATTTATTTTCTTAATTTCTAGTCCTAGACATTATTTTTTAACTTTCTTGCAAGAGTCAGACCTCATAGTGTTTTTGTTTCTCTTTATAAATCTTAAAGCATATTTAAAATTTGCATTTGCCTGTTTTTTTATACTCAAACAAAGGGGCATGTCTATGTTTACCCAAATCAACCCATGCTTTAAGAGCCCTTCTGGACCCTCCATGAAGCTTTCCTACATAGTCATTCCAGCCTGGCTTGATACCATGTGAGCTGGTTTTATACAGAGGCTTACTTGAGGTAAGAAGGGGCGTCACAGCATTCTCATACATAGTGCATAACTCAGCGCTATGTTGAGGATTCTTACAGCTCATATCATGGCATGAGATGGCTTCTTTTGGTAAACCAGCTGACAAAAAGTAAAGAAAAAGAGACAAAAAGTAAAGAAAAAACACCCTAAATATGTTTAGAACTACTAGGGCTGGGGAATATGGACCAAAATAATATCTCAAAATTTTTTTATCTGAATGGCGATATAAGAAATATATCTTGATATTTTTTTCTTCCCAAAGGTATAAACAAAAAGGTACTTCTGAGTCAAAGCTACATGTCCCAAATGTCACACAGACACTTTTATTAACATTCAGCTGTAGATGTGCATGAGGGATTGCTGAAAAATAAACCACTGGCATATTTAAATAATAATGCTCCTCAAATAAATTAATGCTTTTTTCCTTCATAAGAAAAGACTAACAGCTGTGCTATTAAAATGTAAACAGAAAAGATACAGAGCAAAAACAGCTAAAGGCTGACTTATTCTTTAAAAAGACAGTCTGCAGTGAAGTAGACTTCACCAAAAGTGCTTCCTCCTGTGTAAGATAACAAAACATGTAAACAGACTGAATGAACAAACTTCCATCCTTCAGTCAGCAGGATTTCCGCTAGCTCAGTAAATCCATAGACATATACACTGACGTATCACAGAAACGGGGCCCACCCACTCAATGTGGCGTCGTATCCACTAGGCTAGTGACAATGCCCCCCCCCCCAAATTTTGACATACACCTACTGGAGGTAGAACTAAACCCAACCATGTTTTTCCTCATCTCTGATGTCTTCCCTATACGAAATGGATTCTTGGCCAAAAATATTTTACTGCCAAGATGGTTAAATTGATAGATATTGTTATATACCCAAAACTAAAAAAGAACTCAAGTACAGCCTGTCCATATGGGGTTAACCCCCAAAACCGATGTAGATTAATAACATAAGGCCTGAGAGCTTTCAGAATAGACATGTATGTAGTCAGGACTTCGCTTTACCCACTAGAAAAAACTGGATGGAAATATCTTAAAGTATGGTAGATAGAGACCTTGGAACACATACCTAAAATAGGCAAACATGGAAAAAATATATCTATGCAAAATGTTTTTATTTACTTTGTAATTGCTTTGCCAGGGTTTGTCATAGAAACATATATGATGGCTTGTTGGAAAGATGAGGTTGTGCTGAATCCATCAATACATATGTAAATATGGCCTGCATAATCAGGGTGTTAAGTCACTTAATGTATGAAGTGCCCCAACTGAAAAGTATTGACAAAATTGAGTCTTCAGTCCCAAGTTTTATTATGTCGCATGTATTGTCATATAACACAGTAGGCTTGTTGAATTAATGTGCTTATTTTCTAAATCCAGCAATACCAAATATGTAAATATACTATGCATAGTCATTTAAAAATATGTGATCTGTCCCAAATGAAAGAATATACTGCATTTCATTGCAATATAGTAGACTGTACTAGTAAAATCAGCAGAGATAAGAGAGTAGGACAGAAAACCACAAGAGATTATAACAGTTTGGCCTTGATGGGCCTTTTTAATAAAACTATAACTTAACTACACACAGTATAAATCAGGAGCAGAACTCCATGCATGTCAAGCCCAGTGCATTTGCTGATCTCACTGCAATTGCCGTCCTTACAGTAAGGACAGGGATTTTCACGGGGTCTCTGCTTTAACAGGCTATTAATTCAGACGGTATAGGTTGTTGGTTAGACTGTAATTGAGCTAGAACATTATCGATAGCATCAAAAACATCAAATGTATCATGACTGGGTGTCTGATTTTGAGGGGGTTCAATAGGGTTATCTCATGTATTATCAACACGGGGAGAGTTGGGGGTCCAATAGTTGTAGCCAGTTGAAAGAGTTCACAGCATCAATAACAGGAGTCAAAGAGATGATTTCAGGATTGGATTGACTAGCGTTCTCTCTATTTTCACCCTCTAACAAGGCTAAAGCTGCATTTAAATCTCTAAAATAATCATTACTAGACATTTTATTGTTCAATAAAATCCAGTTTAAAAAAAACAAAAAACTTATTTTATTAAGGTCAATAACTCTGACATGACTGTAAATGTTTTATTAAGGTTAATAATTCTAACACAGGTGTAAATGTTTTACAAAAGAACCCTAGTGTATAGGCCCCTGCACCTCCTCTCATTTCTCCACGTCCTTCTGCGTATTGGTATGCGAGCTCCAATAACACCTTTACCTCCTGAAAGACAGATTTTTTTAAATTAATAAAACAAACATAGTAAACATACTCACCTATTTTTAATAACTTATGTGGCAAAATTTGGGGCAGGGTTGTCACTTCTGTCAACTGTGAGATGTTTTCCTATTGAGGTTGCACCACGGAGATTCTATCTTTGGCTTTCCACTAGCTTGCTGCCCTTAGGAGCTGAGCCCAGTCCTGTTACTGAGGGGACAAAGGTCTCTGAATGTGAAGATAGAGGTCTAACTCAAATATGTCTGAAATGGTTTAAAAAGTTTCTTATTTTTAAAGCATTTTGTTTTTTTTGTCTGAAAAACAAAAATACCACAAAAAAAAAAACCCTCAAAAAACCCCAAAACATACCAATATCCGCCTCCCCAATCAATCCAGCATCTGAAGAAAAAAAAAAGTTCTATGACCCTCTTATTCATCAAGACATGCCGTGAAAAAAAAACAAAAAAAAAAAACTTACTGACATCTGTATCTGAAATGGAGCCCATGAGCGTGTGATCTAACACAAAAGTTAAAAAAAAAATAAAAAATTTAGAAAGTATTTTTTAAATGACCTACAACCTAAAAACAGAGTTTGATATACCTGTATAAACCATGTCTTTACAAAAAATCCTAGCGACCGTCCAAGAGTCACATTTAGAGGAACAAACTAACAACATATTTACACTGAGGCTCTTTATAGGTTTGTGTGTTTGACAGTTAGCTTTTACACCCAAATGGCAGATTTTATCATTCTTCTTTCTAAGGCAGGTCTGTGATCTATAATAACCTATATATATATATATATATATATATATATATATATTTTTTTTTTTTTTTTTTTTTGAGTTATGAGGCTGGAACTATACATACAAAGGGGAAATAAACATAACTTACCTTAACTAAAGTTGCCAATCACTTGTTTTACACGGTTGCCAGAACAAACAGACTCAAGAACAGGTTCTTCGTCAGAGCAATCACCACCCTGAACTCTCACACTCACCCACCGTAACTGTGCAACACCCACATCTCTGTGCAATATTAGATTATTCATACTGAACAATATCTAACATTCCTATATTGTGTAATATCCAGTATTCATTCACTAGTGCAATATTCATTCGCCAAGTGCAATATTCATCATCTTCATTATTATTATATGTATACACTTATTTACTTTTCTTACAATGTACAGATGCACCAATGTATGTATATATTTTTTATACATTCTATTTTTTGTATATTTTATACATTGTTTCTTTTCTGTATATTTCTTGATTATAATAGGTTATAATATTTTTATTTTTATTTTAGAGAGTTTGATTTTCTGTTGTATGGCACTGAACAGGAGTGGCCCTCCCATCTCATTGTACATCCTGTATAATGACAATAAAGGCATTCTATTCTATTCTATTCTATTCTATTTAGGTGCCGTTTACACGAGACCGTTTTCATTTTGAAACGGTGTCGTTTTGATGCGTTTCGGCCTTGCGTTTACACGACAACGGTGTCGTTTTGATGCGTTTCGCCCTTCTGTTTACACGACAACAGAGTGAAAACGATGTGTTTCAGAAACGGGGTCCAGAGTGGAGCGTTTCAGAAACGCACCGGCTTGCGTTTTCGTGTAAACACTTGAAACCGGGGTGATTTGAAAACGCTCGACTCGCACATGCGCACTATGGTTGCGACGGCCAGTTTTTCGCGCACGCGCAAACTGATAAACAGTACTCGCGGATTCACGAGTGCTTCTTATGCTTTTCCTGTGTTTTTACCGTTTTGTAATTCAGCGTTGTGTGCAGCAGCGATCCAACCTCATCATCTGTCCACACAAAACCTCTCACATTGGCCGTTTTGTAAGTAATGAACAATTTGCCGCACTACCTACTGTGTCACTCCACGCATGCGCGTCTTGCGTAAACAAACTGCAAAGAGAAAACCAACGCCAACTTGTGGCCTGGCATGGGAACTACATCGTTTTCATCGTTTCACATGTCCTCGTGTAAACGCGGATCGTTTCTGAAATGCCATCGTGTAAACGAAAGGCTGAAACGCATCAAAACGACACCGTTTCCAGTGAAAACGGCTTCGTGTAAACGGCACCTTAGTAGGTTCAGTTGTTTTTTTCATAAACGAGACAGGCTCTGATGTGCTCACGGTAAAAGTCTGGACCATTTACGAAACTGATTGATCGGAAGAGGGGTGGGGTGGGGGTGGGGTACTTATCTTACAAAAACAGATGCGTACAACAAGCTAAAGAGGTTCGGTGACCGTTATTTTTCTGTATCTTACCTAAAGCAAACAGAGGTGTTACTGTCAAAAGAGAGGCCCTGAATAGGGGGGCATAGGTGGGGCCCCACTGAAGTCTAAATTATTGGTTTTCTTTTTTCAATACTGTAATACACTGTAATACAGAGAGGTGGATAACATCTCAAAGCGGCTCAACATAGGAGGGAGGAGGGAGGAGGGAGGGGGAGGTTTTTTAGTGGAACTAGAAAAACAGAAAACTTTTTTAAAAAACAGATGATTTCACTAATTTACTTTTATTTTACTTTTTAAAAATTTAATTTTTAGTTTAGTTTTATTTACTTTGTAATTTTATTTTTAAATTTAAAATTTTATTTTTTAATTTTCTATTTAATTTTTTAATTTTCAATTTTATTTTTTAATTTTCAATTTTATGGAAAAGGGGTGTGGGGTTCTTATCTTACAAAAACAGATGTGTCCAGCAAGCTAAAGAGGTTCGGTGACCGTTATTTTTCTGTATCTTACCTAAAGCAAAACAAAGGTGTTACCGTGAAAAGAGAGGCCCTGAATAGGGGGCATAGGTGTGGCCCCCACTGAAGTCTAAATTATTGGTTTTCTTTTTTCAATACCGTAATACACTGTAATACAGAGAGGTGGATAAGATCTCAAAGAGGCTCAACATAGGGGGGAGGAGGGAGGAGGGAGGGGAGGTTTTTAGTGTCTATTTTCTGTTACAGGTCAGTGGAACTAGAAAACAGAAACTTTAAAAAAAAAAAAACAGATGATTTCACTAATTTACTTTTATTTTACTTTTTAAAAATTTAATTTTTAGTTTACTTTTTAAATTTTATTATTTAATTTACAGTTTTATTTTTAAATTTACAATTTTATTTTTTTAATTTACAATTTCATTTGCTTTCATTTTTTCATTTACTTTTATTTTTTCAATTGTATTTTTTACATTTTAGTTTTTACATTTTATTTTTAATTTACAATTTCATTTTTTAATTTTCAATTTTATTTTTTAATTTTCAATTTTATTTTTTTATTTTCAAATTTTATTTTTTAATTTTCAATTTTATTTTTTAATTTTCAATTTTTTGGAAAAGGGGTGTGGGGTTCTTATCTTACAAAAACAGATGCGTCCAGCAAGCTAAAGAGGTTCGGTGACCGTTATTTTTCTGTATCTTACCTAAAGCAAACAGAGGTGTTACCGTCAAAAGAGAGGCCCTGAATAGGGGCATAGGTGGGGCCCCACTGAAGTCTAAATTATTGGTTTTCTTTTTTCAATACCGTAATACACTGTAATACAGAGAGGTGGATAACATCTCAAAGCGGCTCGACATCTCAAAGCAGCTCAACATAGGAGGGAGGAGGGAGGAGGGAGGGGTAGGTTTTTAGTGGAACTAGAAAAACAGAAAACTTTTTTAAAAAACAGATGATTTCACTAATTTACTTTTATTTTACTTTTTAAAAATTTAATTTTTAGTTTACTTTTTAAATTTTAATTTACAATTTTATTTTTACATTTACAATTTTATTTTTTAATTTTCAATTTTATTTTTTAATTTTCAATTTTATTTTTTAATTTTCAATTTTAATTGCTTTCATTTTTTTAGTTTTCATTTACTTTTTAGTTTTTGTCATTTACTTTTATTTTTTCTTGCTTATATATTTTCATTTGCTTTTCTTCTTTTTATTTATTTTATTTGCTTTTATTTTCAATTATATTTTTTAATTTACAATTTCATTTTTTAATTTTTCTTTTTCCTCAGAAGAATTAAACACAAACCCTAACACTGAGGAGGAGGAGGAGCAGGAGGAGGAACAGGAGGAGGAGCAGGAGAGAGAGAGAGGCGGGGGCAGAGAGGAAGGGAGGAGGGGCGAAAGTTCAGGCTTGCCGACCTTTCTGTCTGACTTATTTTATGATCACTTTCGTGGTGGCACACAGAGGTCTCAGTAGGCTCACTAACGGTGTCCTGGTGCTGTCTTTGCGAAAATCGGGTAAAACGAATCTTGATTTCATTAATTTTTTTAGACGGAATTAAACATATACAAATAAAATTAAGTAAAGATTTCCAATGTGGTCCACAGCAAAATGTTTCAGTCATAGCTGAATGAAAAATGAAAAGAAAAAAAAACAAACTATACATGCTGTAATGTCTCACACAAATGAAATGACAAGTCCTGTGCCTTTTTATTTATTTATGTTTTACAAAATAAAAATAAAATACCCAATTAAAATAAATATATATATATATATATATATATATATATATATATATATATATATATATATATATATATATATATATATATATAAATATATATATATATTTATGTATACTTTCACCCACCTCCCCTATAGTGACACATAAGCACCAACCCTGACATTCATTTCCATATACCCCTTACATAATATTATCAATTTTTATAATCTACATTCAATTAAAAATATGACGTCATCTATATGAAAATTGCTTATCTTATCTATGCTATAGATCTTTATCTATTACTGATAAGATCTTGACATGCATTTGACAGAAGGTGGTACCTTATACCTCCTAACACACTTGAAAGATAAACTTAAAGGATCACTGTGCATGTCATACACAAGCAGCAGGGCTCGTGGAATGACATTAAAAGCAAGATTGAGAAAAACTATGGCTGAAACAGGGAAATCCTGGATTGTCTTCCACTAGTAATGTTGCACATGAGAATTTCTCTAACTCATAAAGGCCTGACTCCTTTTGAAATAGTGTTTGGAAGACCATATAGGATTCCAGAGTTAGAAAACCCAAAACCTGATATTTCAGAAACTCAAGGTGAACTTGTAGAATACATGAAAAAAGTGTTGACGAATAAAGAAGTAACTGCATGTAACATTCATTCACAGCAGGACTTGACAGCAGAAATGCCAACGATGAAACCAGGAGACTGGGTCTTCATCAACGTCCTAAAGAAGAAAGTTTGGTCTCAAGCCACCTGGCAGGGACCATTCCAAGTGCTCCTTTCAACCCCAACTGCAGTAAAGATAGCATAATTAAACACCTGGATACACTTGTCACACTGTAAAATCGCACACATCGAGAGGGACAGCTAAAGGTTCCACCTGGACAGAGGTAAAAGTCTGGCTACAAAGGAGGACTTGATCTCCAGGACCTGACCGTCTCAAACCAGTGAAAAACCTAACGTACCAAAGCCCTTTAATGGAACCTACTCAGGGAAAGTAATAATGGTGTGTTGTATTTTGCTGTGTGCTCTGTTCCTTATCTATCTTCTGACAGAAATGGAGTCTGGTTGTAGATGAGAGATCAGAGTCCTGGGAAAAGGCCAAGATCCTAAAAAGGAGGAACTGCTTCAAGGAAAATGAGTCCAGATAACAGTAACTGAAGGAATAATGACCATGAGAGGGTTATAAGTGAAATGCAGCTTTATAAGAACCTTCAAGTCCGGAGCAGTCACTATACACACTACAAAGAGGATGTGAGGAGTGCCCCAGAATGCTTCTGTTCATCAGCTTTTGTATTTTACATATCATATGTTTGTAGTTTACATATCATATTGATTACAGGGCAGAAGAGGACGTGTTCCTTTTTCACGGTACTTTCCACACGTACTGACTGTTAACACATTTCTCAGTAAGGTGTATCAAAACAATTCATAAATAGTATCATTATTCTTAGCAAACTGACCTTAAGCCTTGGTGTATGTGCGGTCAAATAAGTTACTTGTAACACTGTCAACTTCCTCTTTTCTGTGTATCACTTACAAAAATACTTTCTAGCAACCGCTGACTTGTCACTATACTAGTCAGAAGCAAACTACATAAGTTGTTTATGAGTGTTAAAGGATTACTGTAACAATGATTATACTGCAATACGATTAACTGTAAAAGGTTAAACATGTAGTTAACTATAAAAGAATACTTTTACCTGAATTTTCCTATCATCTGCAATGTCTTACTATTTGTCAAGGATTCATTAAGAAATCTAAAAATGAACCCCAGTAACCTAAGATGCACTATTAAAAGCTGCCTTGGATGGTTGCATCACCACCTCTAAACAGCCCACGGCACATCAACGCATCACCCCCAAATGGAGGCAGCTGCTTTGGCAGGTAGCAGCTGAGGGTGCCACCAATGAGGTGCCAGTGCAGTCATTTTCACCATTCCTGTAATGTGGATTCAACGTTTGTTTAGCAATAAGATTAGATATAAAGAACCAGTTTAATGCCATCTCTGTACCTGGGATAGCTTGTAACTTATTCTGTATTTTTATGAATGCTGATATTAATATTCTGTTACCTGTTTTTTCCCCCCATTTTTATGCCTTAGGGAATCAAGAAGGTGGTATATAACATGACTGTAAATGAAGCTTTTAATTTTGGTGCCAGGGTTGTGAAGGACTAAGCTGTGTAGACTTGCTGAGAGGGATTACAGGCAATAAGACATGAAGCCTTAGCAGGAAGAATGGAAATCAAAAGGGATTCTAACACTGTGGACAAAACACAACGGTCTATATTGTGGCTCCTCATCTCATCTCTTCTCTACTCCATCCTTATCCCCCAGTGCCACATTGAAGAATAATGGGATTTCTACCCAATTCCTAAAATTCATCAGGAAAGAGGAATGATGAGAGATTGGAAGATTGCTAACAAAACAGTAGCCCATAATATACGTACAGCCTACTGAGATTTGTGCCACATTGTGAATTTAATTAAAATTACCGTTTAAGTTGTCCAGAACACTTTTAAGCTCATTTGACAGATTATAAAATACAGACTGATACTTAGCACCTTTCTACTTTAACTGAGCACTCAAAGCACCCAGTCACACACACAGTCATACAACTCTTTTATTCTGTCTATTGTCTACAATTCATGCACACACTCACACTATAATGAATGCAATGGGGCAACTCAAGGTTCGGTTTCCTGCCCAAGAATACTTCAACACGCAGACTGGAAGAGCTGGATGTCGAACCATCAACCTTCTGACTGTTAAGATGAACCAATCTTCTTCCTGATTCCCTGCAGGCTTTAAGAGAACAATGCCCAGAAAATGCACCTGTGCCTTATATTTAAATAATGATGCTGAATCAAGGATGTATAATTTTCTGGAATATTTAATTGCAATAGTATACAAAACACACAGTATGGCACATTATTTGGAGTAAATATTTCATTTTTCTTTTATTTGAAGTAAAAAAAAATGGTTTTCACAGAACAAACAAATGAACAAATAGAAAATGGAGCTACCTTTATTCTCATATAGGTACTTGACTGATGGTAGAATAGAAACAGATCAACTACCAGTGCCATTAGGACGCCTTTTGTCACAAAGCTTTCTGTTTGCTCCGTGCATGCTTTTTTCCCCTTCCATTATATAATATTTACTTTGCTTTCCAGTGTATCTGCTGTTTGGGAGTGAGGGTCAGTGAAAAAGGGAAGTTCCTATCAGAGTGTCGTTGAGAATAGTCAGTCCAGTACACAAGTGATGGCAGTCAAAGGATTGTGGAGTAAGAGAAGTAGTGCAGGAAAACATTTGTTCTACAAGAAACAGTACATGGTGAATGATGACTGCTAATGACTAAAAAGAGTCCACCTGTGTGTAATCTAATCTCAGTACAAATACAGCTGCTCCGTGACGGCCTCAGAGGTTGGTTAAGAGAATATTGGGGAGTAAACAGCATCATGATGTCCAAAGAACACAGCAGACAGGTCAGGAATAAGGCTGTGGAGAAGTTTAACGCAGGCTTAGGCTATAAAAAGATTTCCCAAGCATTGAACATCTCACGAAGCACTGTTCAATCCATTGTCCGGAAATGGAAAGAGTATGGCACAACTGTAAACCTACCAAGACAAGGCCGTCCACCTAAACTTACAGGCCGAACAAGGAGAGCACTGATCAGAGATGCAGCCAAAGAGGCCCATGGTGACTCTGGACGAAATGCAGAGATCCACAGTTGAGGTGGGGGAATCTTTCCACAGGACGACTATTAGTCGTGCACTGCACAAATGTGGTCTTCATGGAAGAGTGGCAAGAAGAAAGCCACTGATAAAAGAAAACCATAAAAAGTTCTGTTTGCAGTTCGCCAGAAGCCAGAAGGGACACAGCAAACGTGTGGAACAAGGTGCTTTGGTCAGATGAGACCAAAATTGAACTTTTTGGCCAAAATGCAAAAGGCTATGTGTGGCGGAGAGTTAACACTGCACATCACTCTGAACACACCATCCCCACTGTCAAATATGGTGGTGGCAGCATCATGCTCTGGGGCTGCTTCTCTTCAGCAGGGACAGGGAAGTTGGTCAGAGTTGATGGGAAGATGGATGGAGCCAAATACAGGGCAATCTTGGAAGAAAACCTGTTGGATTCTGCAAAAGACTTGAGACTGGGGCAGAGGTTCACCTTCCAGCAGGACAACGACCCTAAACATAAAGCCAGGGCTACAATGGAATGGTTTAAAACAAAACATATTCATGTGTTAGAATGGCCCGTCAAAGTCCAGACCTAAACCCAATCGAGAATTTGTGGCAAGCTCTGAAAACTGCTGTTCACAAACGCTCTCCATCTAATCTGACTGAGCTTGAGCTGTTTTGCAAAGAAGAACGGGCAAAAACTTCAGTCACTAGATGTGCAAAGCTGGTGGAGACATACCCTAAAAGACTGCAGCAAAAGGTGGTTCCATAAAGTATTGACTCGGGGGCTGGATACTTTTGCACACCGCACGTTTCAGTTTTTTATTTGTAAAAAATGTTTTGAATCATGTATAATTTTCTTTCCACTTCACAATTGTATACCACTTTGTGTTGGTCTTTCACATTGAATTCCAGTGAAATATATTTATGTTTGTGGTTGTAATGTGACAAAATTTGGAAAAGTTCAAGGGGTATGAATACTTTTGCAAGCCACTGTATGAGGCTCGAGTCATTGTGAACAAGTCAGAGAACTACGTCTTCACAGCAAATTGTACCTGCACGGCAGCGTGAGTACTTCGTCAAATTGCTATTCTAGCTTGCTAAGAGTTTTCTGGCTGCAGATATTGATTTACAATGGAAAAACAAAATATTGTTCCAGTCAAAAGTCTGGTCAAAAGTCTGGACACACTCAACCATGAGTCTGCTCATAGTTTTGACTGGCACTGCATATTGGAATCTATAGTACCATTAAATAATATTTTAAAAATCAGGACTCTCTGAGTCCAGCAATGCCTCACCTGTAAATAGCCAGCTACACTACAGTTTAAAAGCCAAATAGCCTACCAGCTAATGCTGTTTACTTTTAGGTATCAGTATTTATCTAAACCTGACATTCCAGTAAAACCAGAGTAGATAAATAACTTTACCTGATATAAAATGGGCACTACAAACGTGAGCATTTCTGATCATGTCCTTAGTCCAGTTTTTATCAATACATTTATTTGATGGCTTGCAACCACAGATGCCTCTGGTTTCTCTCAAACGGCTGTGATCCTGTGGGCATTTGGTACAACTTCAGTACTCTATTGGTAGAGTAGCAATTCTGACAGCCAAACACGCAACAGCCAGACATTTTGATGCTGATATTGCTTTTAAATCCCGTTTTACCGCTGTGCAATCTCGTTGTCCTTACTGGATTGAATGGAGTTCCAGTTTACTTCTGTTGCCAGTGTGTGCGCATACTCTGATCATACTTTTGATGACATAGGCCGTAAAAGGGTCTATACCTTCATCCATTAAAAAGACAGGATTCCCTAGAGCAGGGGTCATCAACTACATTTGTCAAAGAGCCAGAATATTTCTTGGCAGATGCTGTGAGGGCCAGATGCTCTTGTAAAGTAAAATAAAATTAATATTGTATCTTAAGTAATATATTATCATTTCACATATCAAATATCCTTTCAAATTTATACTATTTTTAATAACGTGATGTGCAAGTCTTGCACTTACATGTTCTCTGTTGACCCCACAGTTGTGTGCAGTTGTGCTCATTGTAGATATAATGAGCAAGGGAAACAATAAAACGTTACATGAGAGCAACGAGTTCATCTATGTACAATCTACTTTTCAGAAGGTGATTTTGTTGATTTTTTTTCTTAAGGCACAAACAGACTATGATAAAAAGATTTTGACATAGATTCACACAGTACAACTCACACAATAACAGAATAGTAGATACTTGGCCGCGGGGTTGGTGACGACGGAGGGACGGAGGCATTGGGGGGGGCTGTGACCATGCGGGTACAAGCTCAGCCGCCGAGCCACCTACCCGTCCGGTCCCCTGTGACCCTCACAGGAGAGATAGGAGCCCCGAGCAGGCTGGGGAGGAAGCTCGGCAGTCAGTAACAATCCTTCTGCAGGTTCACTGACGGAAACCTCGTTATGACTTTTACTTCCTTTAGTTAGACAAGTTTGATCACCGAACATTTTTTCTACATAAAACAAAGTTAGACTCACCTTCAGCTGTGTTTACAGTCTGATCACCACCAACAAAGGCCGGCTGCTCAGTGCAGCCAGAAAATGCATGAAGTCACATGGTCCGATCTTGCATTCTGATTGGTTCTAGGGACATGGAGGTATTTACGGGCAATAGGAAATCGCGTTTGAAAGCTCTTCAGACTAGTCAGAGACGCTTATTTGACAGGTTATAAGGTGACATGATTGATTGGCGTATAGTACCTCTGGCAGTACTAATCAGGGGCTGGATGTAAAGCTCTGGCAGGCTGCGGGCCGCCAGTTGACATTCCCTGCCCTAAAGTATAAGGAGGGTTTAGCTGTAGTAGATATTAATATTTAATTACTATATTTAATGTTCTACAAGATTTGGGAATATGAATGGAAAACAAGTGTCAAAAGATCATTAATCTGCTGGGACTGTCTTCATTTACCTGAGAACAATTATTCCTTGTGTTTCATTGACTGGTCATACACTTAAACCTGTTCTTGAAGTACAAGGCTTCATTAAAAATGTTATTCTCATTGGAGTTTAAGTACCGGAATTTTTCATAGGCCTTTTCTGTTTTTGTTTTAGTCCAGGGTAGTTTGATCTTTGATGCGTGACTCACAATGATGTCACTACAGGAGCCAATGTGGAGGAAGCCCAGGGCATTGATGAAGAACTCTGCAGAATCAAAAGAAAAGAAAATGTTTATTTTTCTAAGCCTTGTTTGATTATGGCCCCAGTTTGCCACTTTACTTTTTTCCATTCTGAAGAAACTGAACGATGTCATTGCAGTTCTATACAGAAAATAAATAATAACTCACCTAGATGGCCTTGTCGTGAAAAGCGCGGGTCAAAGCCAACCTGCTGCACTTTGTCTGTCCGCGCCATGAAGAAGTTGATGACACCATCAGCTACCACGCAGTTGGGAAATCCCTTGATGACATGATGGTAGCCAAGTCTGACATGTAAACAGTCACCTTCATCTCCCCCTTCATCCACCGAAATGGTGTGACGATAAGTTGCAGTGTAACCTGTCACCTCTCTAACTGCTCCGCCTACCTGAAATCAGTAAGGCAATAACAACGTTAAGAAATTTCCAAAAACGAACATAGCTGCAAGCAGCAGGTTTAACAAACTTTGAGTCTAACCCTAAATTCTGGATTGATTAACTCTGAGATGAGTAACTCCAAGTTTTTAGCTCCACCACACCTGAAACAAGTTGGTTTAACTCTGTGAACATTGGTCTCCAGGTAACCGTGTGCATGGGTAGTGGAAAAAAGCCATCATTAATGGAACAGTTAGCATAAAAGGCCTATTTTATTCATAGTTCATGTTTGAGGTATATTTTTTCAGTTGCAACAAAATAATTAATTTACATGCTTTAATGGCCGGAATACATTATTTAAATGTCTGAATATAGTCTATAGTTAAGTAACAACTACAGATACAGTCACTTATAACTGCTGCTCCCAGCTGGCTGCCAGCCACTTCTCAGCCACTGAGAGCTGAAAGCAGATGTGTTTGATATGATGGAACTTAATTTTTCATTTATTGTTTGCTGGGATGTTACTTGTTCAGACCTACATTTTTCTTCTGTCAGGTTACAAATTAATATTTTGTTTTAGCCTACAAATTTTGTTAAACTTTGATATTGTGCAAACTTTTGAGCCACCCATCATTTCTTCATATTTTGCATAGAAGAAGCCAGACTTTCACCTACTGTAGTTTTTTTTTTTTTTTTTTTTTTTTTAAAGGACTCTCCAGGTTTTATTAAGGTCTTTCAAAGTTGTTCTTTGAATTAAAAAGCAGCCAAAGTCCATTTTCAGTCTAGTCCTTGTAACTGAAGAGGAATGTTTTTTGTTTTTTTAAGACACCTAACAATGAACAATTAATCATTCAAAAATGCACCAAATAATTGGCTTTATGGATTCTTTAAAAATAATTGTCATCAGTTTGTATGGAGGAGTCAGGAGACAGGTACAACAGTGTCTGTAAAACATAGTGGAAGCTCTGTCATGGTTTGGGGCTGTATTTCAGCCAGTCATGTTAGAGATCTTGTCAAAATTCTCAGAATTATGAATGCAAAAAAGTCCCAAACACACTGCCACTGTACTAAAAGCATGCCTAGATAAGCAGTGCAAGCTCATCCTGACAGAGAACGGAACAAAAGGCAGTCAACAGCCAAAGAAGAGCTTTGAATGTCACCCCCTCCCTCCGCTCCTTGCTGTGACACAACTGTGACCCAACCCCATTCCCGGACCTTGCTTCAGTCTTTATCAACTCTTACACAAGTTGGCAACAGTGGCCCAGATAAAGGAAGACGGTTGAATGTTGCTAGCAGTCGCACCTCACATAAGTGTTTTTGTTAAATTTGATATTCTAACATTAAATGATATGGGACAAAATTGATTTATGTAATGTGGGTATAGGCAAAGCATTAAAAATATTAAGTTATTTCATAAAGATAATCTGTAGTTCTAAACATATTTAGGGTGTTTTTGTCTCTCCAAAGATGTTATTCCTCTCTCCTACAGCCTCGATTCCAACTACATGCAAATGCAAATACATGCAAATTAGGTGATGACATCATATAGCACCTTCTATTTTTGGCGGCGGAAAATTTCCCTTACTTTTAAATACAAAACTTGACAGGTATGGTCTAAACTACTATGTGAATTCTGTAAATTCAAGGTTTTCCAACTTGCCATTCACTTTTTGTTGGTTTGATTTTTACTGTTGAAACTGGCAATTTCTTCTAAGTCCGTTCCTCTCACATTTGCTCCACGATAACAAGAGTGATCTGCTGATGTCGGAGTTTTCATGAATGCAGCTCTGCACTGCAAAACAGTGTCAACCTGGAAACTGTTCTCTGGTTGAGCAGACCTAAAACTAAACAGGCATATTCTAACTCGGCAGATCATTCCATCAAGTGGAAATGACGTCTGTATATTTTTAAGTTGCACTTTATTATGAATTCAACACAATATCACAAAGTTTGGGGATGTCTTGGCACCAGTTTTTCTAATATACTCTGGGTTGCATACTTTTAAAAACTTAATTTTAATAGTAACCTAAGAATCAAACGAATCTTCTTTGATTAATAATTTTGGGGTCAATATCAGTATAAAGTACCTTTTGGTGTCCTCATCAGAATCAATAAATTATTGTTAACATGTTTCAAAATAATGAAAATTTTAGGTATTATTATAAATGTGGATACACTGACACACACATCAGTACAAGAACAAGTTTCTTAAAATGAATTTCACTAATTTTATACCATTTTCTCTGGTCGGATGTATCTGTTTTTGCTATGTCCCACACGCTGGTCTGCTCCTTTCAAGCAGTGTATTAAGGTATTAAATGGCACAAAATGAAAATACTTTTTAAATGTTCTTATTACTCTTACCAAATTCTTGGGTAAAACAAACCATTTTGATTTTTTGTCTCCATTTTTATGTGCACGTCCCTAAAACTACTGTCCACCCTGTCATCATAGAGTAACTGCCCCTTTAAGAGACCAACTAATGAAATCAGTAACATCAACACCCTGAATCTGTCTTTCTTCAGTGGAGGGTGAAACAGCTGCGGCAGCTACAGTGAGGAGTTACACTTATATTTCCTAATTTTTATGTAATTATGTTGGTAGTTAGGTGTGGTCAACCTTAACATGTTCACCCTGTCAGAGGAAAAGCTGATTAATAGAAAGTTTTCAGAAAGTTTAAATATATTTTGAAAACATGTGGTCTCCTTCAATAACCAGTAACTTTGGTAGCTGATGGTCCACTGTGTGCTTCTTAGATACTAAATTAATCCAAAAATGTCCACCCTGTCGCCAAACCCCACACGACAGGGTGGACTTTTTTTTTTTTTTTTTTTAAAGGACTCTCCAGGTTTTATTAAGGTCTTTCAAAGTTGTTCTTTGAATTAAAAAGCAGCCAAAGTCCATTTTCAGTCTAGTCCTTGTAACTGAAGAGGAATGTTTTTTGTTTTTTTAAGACACCTAACAATGAACAATTAATCATTCAAAAATGCACCAAATAATTGGCTTTATGGATTCTTTAAAAATAATTGTCATCAGTTTGTATGGAGGAGTCAGGAGACAGGTACAACAGTGTCTGTAAAACATAGTGGAAGCTCTGTCATGGTTTGGGGCTGTATTTCAGCCAGTCATGTTAGAGATCTTGTCAAAATTCTCAGAATTATGAATGCAAAAAAGTCCCAAACACACTGCCACTGTACTAAAAGCATGCCTAGATAAGCAGTGCAAGCTCATCCTGACAGAGAACGGAACAAAAGGCAGTCAACAGCCAAAGAAGAGCTTTGAATGTCACCCCCTCCCTCCGCTCCTTGCTGTGACACAACTGTGACCCAACCCCATTCCCGGACCTTGCTTCAGTCTTTATCAACTCTTACACAAGTTGGCAACAGTGGCCCAGATAAAGGAAGACGGTTGAATGTTGCTAGCAGTCGCACCTCACATAAGTGTTTTTGTTAAATTTGATATTCTAACATTAAATGATATGGGACAAAATTGATTTATGTAATGTGGGTATAGGCAAAGCATTAAAAATATTAAGTTATTTCATAAAGATAATCTGTAGTTCTAAACATATTTAGGGTGTTTTTGTCTCTCCAAAGATGTTATTCCTCTCTCCTACAGCCTCGATTCCAACTACATGCAAATGCAAATACATGCAAATTAGGTGATGACATCATATAGCACCTTCTATTTTTGGCGGCGGAAAATTTCCCTTACTTTTAAATACAAAACTTGACAGGTATGGTCTAAACTACTATGTGAATTCTGTAAATTCAAGGTTTTCCAACTTGCCATTCACTTTTTGTTGGTTTGATTTTTACTGTTGAAACTGGCAATTTCTTCTAAGTCCGTTCCTCTCACATTTGCTCCACGATAACAAGAGTGATCTGCTGATGTCGGAGTTTTCATGAATGCAGCTCTGCACTGCAAAACAGTGTCAACCTGGAAACTGTTCTCTGGTTGAGCAGACCTAAAACTAAACAGGCATATTCTAACTCGGCAGATCATTCCATCAAGTGGAAATGACGTCTGTATATTTTTAAGTTGCACTTTATTATGAATTCAACACAATATCACAAAGTTTGGGGATGTCTTGGCACCAGTTTTTCTAATATACTCTGGGTTGCATACTTTTAAAAACTTAATTTTAATAGTAACCTAAGAATCAAACGAATCTTCTTTGATTAATAATTTTGGGGTCAATATCAGTATAAAGTACCTTTTGGTGTCCTCATCAGAATCAATAAATTATTGTTAACATGTTTCAAAATAATGAAAATTTTAGGTATTATTATAAATGTGGATACACTGACACACACATCAGTACAAGAACAAGTTTCTTAAAATGAATTTCACTAATTTTATACCATTTTCTCTGGTCGGATGTATCTGTTTTTGCTATGTCCCACACGCTGGTCTGCTCCTTTCAAGCAGTGTATTAAGGTATTAAATGGCACAAAATGAAAATACTTTTTAAATGTTCTTATTACTCTTACCAAATTCTTGGGTAAAACAAACCATTTTGATTTTTTTGTCTCCATTTTTATGTGCACGTCCCTAAAACTACTGTCCACCCTGTCATCATAGAGTAACTGCCCCTTTAAGAGACCAACTAATGAAATCAGTAACATCAACACCCTGAATCTGTCTTTCTTCAGTGGAGGGTGAAACAGCTGCGGCAGCTACAGTGAGGAGTTACACTTATATTTCCTAATTTTTATGTAATTATGTTGGTAGTTAGGTGTGGTCAACCTTAACATGTTCACCCTGTCAGAGGAAAAGCTGATTAATAGAAAGTTTTCAGAAAGTTTAAATATATTTTGAAAACATGTGGTCTCCTTCAATAACCAGTAACTTTGGTAGCTGATGGTCCACTGTGTGCTTCTTAGATACTAAATTAATCCAAAAATGTCCACCCTGTCGCCAAACCCCACACGACAGGGTGGACTTTTTTTTTTTTTTTTACATATTTTGATGAGATGGTGATAATTTAAGAGTTCTTTGAACTTTTTTTTTCTCAAATTAGGCTCATACTGCTAAAAAGGGTCAATCATTGGTGAGTTTTGTATTGTTTTTTTTTTTTAAAGCAATGAGTCCAGGTAGAGCAGAGACAGCAAGGCAATATTGGGAACACCATGATGCTGCCCCAGACAGAGGAAGAGATGGCATAAAGACAGAAACACTGGAAAGAAGAAGGGTATCCCTGAGCTCAGAGAGACAGAGAATGGGGGGGGGGGGGGGGGGGGGGGTGGTTAAATAAATAAATAAATAAAGAGAGAGAGAGAGAGAGAGAGAGAGAGAGAGAGAGAGAGAGAATGTCAGTGGCATGGGAGCATTCCTACAGTTGTAAGCACAAGGACAAAGCTTTGGGTCTTTGAGTGTTTTACAGAATGATTCAACATTATGATTCTGTGAAAATTGTACAACCCCTAAGCAAATTTAAAATGCAGGAATATACAATGCAGCAAGCTGTCAATGAATGAGCTTCCATTAACACTGCTCAGTCATTGCTTTATACACACATGTAACATGTCTCACTCCTTACAAATCATAACACCAAAAACACTCTTCAACTTGGCATAGAAACCTCTGGAATATCAGAACATTGCCACTCTGCTCCTCCTCTCAGTTCATATTTTTTACATAACTGCATTATCTCACCATATCCAGAGTGGTCTTCTCTAGGATGTCCACCATGTTCTCCAACTTGGTGTTTTCAGTAAAGATGAAATCATCATCCACCCAAAGCACATATTTGGTTGTCACTTGAGACACTGCCAGGTTTCTACCTGCAAACCAACCCTGAAGAAGAACAGAGAGCAATTAACACACAATGACTGCACTGCCAATTGCAAAGCAGGGCACTATTCGAGGATGCAAGTTCAAAAAACTGAGTCTGAACATAAACTCTGAGTTGATGAATCAATCTGCAACTCTGAGTTTTCGGTACCAGAACAGCTGATCAGAGTAAGCTCAGCCAGCTTTGAGTATATTCACCCTGAGTTAAGAATGTGTGTGAATAGAAACAGAAAGCCTTCATCATCAGTGGAGCTCCAATACGGTCTTCCTCATTTCAAGGTTAACAAACTCAGAGTTGTTAGCTAACCCTGCTTCCTGGAATAAGGACCAGACTGTTACATTGAGAAATAGTAACTTGCTTACCTTTGCAAATGGCATAATGTAGTGTTCAATATGAGGACCAGTCACAGGCTGTGGATGTTCATTATCATCTGCTATCACTATTGTAACGGTGGGATAATACTGTCGTATGCTGTCAATGAGATCTTTCAGCTTGTCATAGCGTAGAAAGGTCTTGGTGGCGATGGTAACAAGAGCTGTGATATTGTACTCTAAGTGAAAACAGAACAACAAATTAAATACTGATGTGACTTTTAAACAAAAAAGAAAAACTTTACATGTGTTTACAGTAAATGCTCACAAACCTCCTTGGTATCCAGAGTTATAAAGATTCGGATTGGTTCGGTGTCCAACTTTGATGGTGAAAAATGACTGGTGATCTTTGGTTGCAAACTGAACTGCAGAATGAAACAAAACAGTGATTGAGTTCCAGCTGCAGACTTTATGGGAAAGATTAAGCAGTCATTGTTGTGAAGATAATCTTTGCATGTGAAGCTGTCAGCACAGTCCCTAACTCACTGGCCTACTGTGTGTAACCAAGTGGTTACACTGCTAATGGAACCATTTGCACATTTCCCCAAACATTACATTTAAGTAGTTTCTACTACATGTAAAATTAAATAACTTTGATTCCTTTATTAGTGTTACTAGTGAGATTTGCTGGTATTAACAACTAGGAGTTGAAATTAACAGAATAGTACTGTAACTTTTTTTTTCATTAAGTACATAATGAGTATAACTGACTGTAAAACAATAGTAGCACATGTAGTAGGCACACATAATCAGATTGCAATCTATGACTAAGTGCTTCCAGAAGTTTGCCAATATGCACTTCTTATTTACTCTACAACTTGTTTGACATTTACTGTAGATCTCTAACAGAGCAAAGTACAGGAAGGACCGGTAGGACATACCCGGAACACCTCACCCAAGAGGTGCCCAGGAGGCATCCTAATCAGATACCTGAGCCACCTCAACTGGCTCCTCTCAATGTGAAGTAGCAGCAGCTCTACTCTGAGCCCCTCCCGAATGGCCGCACTCCTCACCCTATCTCTAAGGAAGAGGCCAGCCACCCTTCAGAGGAAGCTCATTTCTGCTGCTTGTATTCGCAATCTTATTCTTTGGACAACCCGCTATGAGCAAGGGAAGGAAAATCTCCCTTTTAACAAGAAGAAACTTCCAGGCTCAGGGAGGAGCACCCATCTGCCATGACTGGTTCATAGTGAAGGGAGGGAAACAGGACAAAAGACATGCTGTAGATTAAAAATAATTAATGATTAACTGCAGAGTGGTGTATAAACACACAGAGTGAAAACAGGTGAGTGAGGAAGAAACAGTCATTATGGGAAGCCTACAGCAGCGTAGGCCTAACGCAGCTAAGGAGGGTACAAGGCCACCTGATCCAGCCCTAATTATAAGCTTTAAGAAAAAGGAAAGTTTTAAGCCTAATCTTCACAGTAGAGAGAGTGTCCGTCTCCCGAATCCAAACTGGGAGCTGGTTCCATAGAAGAGGGGCCTGAAAGCTGAAGGCTCTGCCTCCCATTCTAACCCTATATTAATGAATGCTTCCTTAACCCTTCCACAAGATTGTCTATTATTTCCTTGATCCATGATGTGAATTACCACGTTTACTCCATATGCTCAAACAGGTACACTCTACATTGTACTTTTAGCATCAAATTAATATAAACATGATAACTTTACTTGTATCCGCTGTCTTCGGGTGAAACACGGTGTTTGTATAGGTGACAAACTGCAGTTGCCTGTTCAGAGCAGAGAGAAGAGAACTCGACAGTACCATGTGCTTCTCTCCCACTCCTTGGATGGAGACCATGTCCACCGTAGCAGCAACATCAAAAGTGCCAATTGTTGCAGTCAAAGATACCTGTTATGGAATCAGCATGGTTTGTGAAAAAAATAACATTTGAAATTAAGATAAAACAAAACCAAAAAACCAAGAAGTGCAAATCAAATAATTAAGACATTACCATATGGTCTGATCTTGTTTCTTCTTTGAGGCCTAAACCTAAGGAAACAGCAGTTATTTGTGGAGACAAAGTGGAATTATATTTAAATAGCAGGTATAAAGAACCAACCTCTCTGGCCTGTGTGTAGTGTTGGTGCCTTTTGAAGCAATTTTAGTGTAATTACCTGACTACATGTACAATGTTGGCCTTAAAGAGGTAAAGGTTAAACTCAGTTTCTTCGTTATTTGCATGCTAAATATGCCTTTACCTGGAATGATGATTGTCTTGAGGGGTTGCACCTCCACACCCTGGATAGGATACTGAAGAGGAGTGTTGGCCTCAGCTACAATAAGTGCATCTGCAGGACTGTAGGACCTTTGCATACATAACACATTATATACACACTACAACATAAATCCTTAGGGTGCAATAAGTCACATATTCCAAGTATTTACTAAATGACTGGAGTTTGGAGTTACTGTTAAATATTCAGTTTCTATGCCATATGTCAGAACAAGATACAGATTATGATTAAAGTGGTAGGTGGGCTCATTTACATTTGGAGAGAAGCCAGTTGAGTCAAATTATAGCTTACGTGCAGTGTTGAGGCTGTCATTTTCAGCATGGCTCTTAAAATCACCCACTATAGATATTTTATCTGATCTGAGCACTACATCAGATAAAAGGTTTGAGAAATCAGTTAGAAACTCTGAGTAAGGGCCAGGTGGATGATAGATAATAACAAGTAAAACTGGCTTTTGAGTTTTCCAGTTCCAGGGTAGATAAGGCTAAGAGTCAGGCTTTCAAATGAATTAAAACTCTGCCTAGTTCTTTTGTATTCTAATGGGCATTTCTTTCTTTAATAGATAAAAATTGATTAACTTTCCATAAACTTTGGCTTTATGGTGAATTTATTTTAAATAAATAAATAAAAAAGCTAAATTCACCAAAGAATCCTTCTGTATAACTGAAATATCAAACTTTCATGATAAAGAACACCAGAGCTGTGGAAATTTTGGATTCAAAATTGATACAAGAAAAAAAATGAACTTGCAAATTGTATCAGGAACGTATAAAAAAAGAATCAAGGCTGAAAGGTTTAAAACACTGTTGCCAAGTCCACTTATTATAAGCGACTTTGGGCTTGTTTTTTCTAAAGTTGCTTGCAAATCTCGTGAGTCGCAGGTTGCGTTTTTTTTGGGCTTGTTTTTGAATGTCAAGTTACTTATTTGGACTTGACTTTCTTTCCGAGTGAAACTCCTTGATATATAGTTTTTTGCCCTATAATAAAGCAAAAGACGAGTGGTAGGTAGTTTGTCCCTTCCAAGTTCCCATTTACTGTTTATTGCTCCCGCCCAAGTTGACCGGGCGCACACCCAAACAAACACTCATAACAGCCCAGAGTGAGGAAGAATAAGCTCCAGTAAGTGGCGAAAATATAGAAAAAAAAATATAATAAAGAGTGGGAGAAAGAGAGTGCACTTAAAGAATGTATCCGAGCTCAGATGAGAGACAGTGGCGCAAAAAGTGGGTATGGACTTTATGCAGTGCATAGGGGTGCCTCACAAGAGGGGGGCGCCAAAACGATGTGCCGAAATTATTTCTCTAGTCGGCATTTTCTGTATTTAACAGTTGTGCGTATGATATGATCAATAACAGAGGCACGGCGCTGATTAGGCACCCCTGTTCTCTTTCACCTCCCCTCCTGCTATCTCCCCCGTGTAAGAGGGGGGGGGGGGGGGGGTTCACTGCTCCAAAACACAATGAGACAAAACAAAGAAGTACTAATATAGAGCTATACTGTTTAAAAGCGGCCTCAGTTTTACATAATGTTGTGATTTGCGAGTTGGGCTTGTTTTCATAGAGCTGGTTCCTTGTTTCTGTCGTGAGATCTGGCAACACTGGTTTAAAATCATTCTTCTGCTTTCTGTGCAGAGGATTGCTTTGCTCAGTGTGGGAAAGGTCCAGACCTTGTCTCACACAGAATGCTATGTAGCAGTTATCATTTCATCACAGCTGTCACTTGGTGTTTGCTCTCATTATGGTATTGTATCACGTCCTGTTCCTGTTTCGGAGCACAGGTGTGTTTTGCTCTCTGTTAACTGTTTAATCTGTATAGCTCGATTTATCTGGATAACAACATCCATCCATCCATCCATTTGCTGTTCAGGGTTGTGGGGTGGGGGTGGGGGTGGGGGGGTGGAGCCTATCCCAGCTGTCATAGGGCGAGAGGCAGGGTACACCCTGAACAGGTTGCCAGCCTGTCGCAGGGCCAACAGAGAGAGACAAACAACCTTTCACACTCACATTCACGCTCTCATTCACACCTATGGGCAGAGTAGCCAATTAAATTAACCCCAGTAAGTGCATGTCTTTGGAATGTGGGAGGAAACCGGAGTACCCGGAGGAAACCCACGCAAGCACGATGAGAACATGCAAACTCCACACAGAGAGAGGGAGAGGCCTGGGCCAAGGTGGAATCGAACCCAGACCTTTCAGATGTTATTCTAGCTGTGCCTTGGATAACAACATATTTCAGTATAATCTTCACCTACTTTATCTAGAGCACACTCTATGCTGAATCACCATCCATCCATCCATTCTCTTCCGCTTATCTGGGGCCGGGTCGCGGGGGCAGGAGCCTAAGCAGAGAAGCCCAGGCTTCCCTCTCCCCAGCCACCTCCTCCAGCTCATCCGGAGGGACCCCAAGGCGTTCCCAGGCCAGCCGAGAGATATAATCTCTCCAGCGTGTCCTGGGTCTACCACGGGGCCTCCTCCCGGTGGGACATGCCCGGAACACCTCACCCAAGAGGCAGCCAGGAGGCATCCTAATCAGATGCCCGAGCCACCTCAACTGGCTCCTTTCAATGTGGAGGAGCAGTGGCTCTACTCTGAGCCCCTCCCGGATGGCCGCACTCCTCACCTTATCTCTAAGGGAGAGGCCAGCCACCCTTTGAAGGAAACTCATTTCTGCCACTTGTATTCGTGGTCTTATTCTTTCGGTCACTACCCAAAGCTCGTGACCATAGGTGAGGGTAGGAACGTGGATCGACCGGTAAATCGAGAGCTTCGATTTTACACTAAGCTCCCTCTTCACCACGACAGACCGGTGCAGCGTCAGCATCACTGCAGAAGCAGCCCTGATCCGTCTGTCGATCTCCCGCTCCCTTCTCCCATCACTTGTGAAAAAGACCCCGAGATACTTGAACTCCTCCACTTGGGGCAAGAACTCGTTCCTGAGCCAGAGAGGGCACTCCACCCTTTTCCGGCTGAGGACCATGGCCTCAGACTTAGAGGTGCTGATTCTCATGCCGGCCGCTTCACACTTGGCTGTGAACCGTTCCACTGCGAGCTGGAGGCCACCCCCTGATGAAGCCAACAGGACCGCATCATCTGCAAAGAGCAGAGATGAGACTCTGAGGCCACCGAGGAAGAAGCCTTCTGCCACCTGGCTACGCCTAGAAATTCTGTCCATAAAAATTCATCAATCACCTGTATTCACATTATTCACTTTGTTTTTAGAAATTCCCTAGCTTAGCGCAGCTAGTAGCATAGCTCTTAGCCGACTCACTAGCAGCATGGCTTCTTCTCCTGTCCCTCGTACATTTTCCTGCTCTGAGTGTCACATATTTAGTTACTCCTCGGCCTCCTTTAGCAGTAATGGTACTTGTAATAAATGTAGTCTGTTTGCACCTCTGGAGGCCAGGCTTTCTGAATTGGAGACTCGGCTCCGGACCCTGGAAAATCCTATAGCTAGCCAGGCCCCTGTAGTGGGTGCGGACCATGGCAGCTTAGCCGCCGTTAGCTCCCCCCAGCAGATCCCGAGCAGCAGGGAAAACAGGCCGGCTGGGAGACTGTGAGGAGGAAGCTTAGATCTAAGCAGAATCCCTGGGTACACTACCAACCTGTTCACGTCTTTAACCGTTTTTCTCCGCTCGGCGACACACCCACCGAGGAACAAACTCTGGTTATTGGCGTCTCTGTTTTGAGAAATGTGAAGCTAGAGACACCAGCGACCATAGTCCAATGTCTTCCAGGGGCCAGAGCAGGCAACATTCGTGGAAATTTTAAACTGCTGGCTAAGGCTAATCGTAGATTTGGTAAGATCGTTATTCACGTCGGCAGTCCCTGTTAGTAAATGATTTAATAATTGATCAACATATTGATTTATTCTGCCTTACAGAAACCTGGTTACAGCAGGATGAATATTTAGTTTAAATGAATCAACACCCCCGAGTCACATTAACTGTCAGAATGCTCGAAGCACAGGTCGAGGAGGAGGAGTAGCTGCAATCTTCAATTCCAGCTTATTAATTAATCAAAGACCCAGACAAAGTTTTAATTCTTTTGAAGGCCTGACTCTTAGTCTTGTCCATCCTAATTGGGAAACTCAAAAACCTGTTTTATTTGTTACTGTCTATCATCCACCTTGTCCTTACTCAGAGTTTTTGTCTGATTTCTCAGACTTTTTATCTGATTTAGTGCTCAGTTCAGATAAAATAATTATAGTGGGTGATTTTAACGTCCATGTAGATGCTGAAAATGACAGCCTCAAGACTGCATTTAATCTATTATTAGATTCAACTGGCTTCTCTCAAAATGTAAAGGTGCCCACCCACCACTTTATTCATACTCTAGATCAGTGTTAATTTTGTTTATGAAATATTTTCGTCATAGATTTCGTCAACGGCCCTTTTTTTCACGACAAAAACGAGGCGATTACTAAATTAAAACCACCTAAAAGGATAAAAACGATGACGATTCGTCAAGACGAAACCATTTCCAAAAGTGTAAATTAATCTTCTTGCGAAATTAACTGACACTTTTGTCTTGACGAAAGTGTCAGTTAATTTCGTCATCGTTTTTATCCTTTCAGGTAGTTTTAATTTAGTTATTGTCTCGTTTTCGTCATGGAAGAAAGGACCGTTGGCAAAACCTATGACAAAAATATTTCGTCAACGAAATTAACACTGCTCTGGATCTTGTCCTGACATATGGCATAGAAACTGAAGACTTAACAGTATTCCCTGAAAGCACCCTTCTGTCTGATCATTTCTTAGTAACATTTACATTTACATTAATGGATTACACAGCTGTGGGGAATAAGTTTTATTACAGTAGAAGTCTTTCTGAAAGTGCTGTAATTAAGTTTAAGGATCTAATTCCTTCATTATTATGCTCTTCAGTGCCATGTACCAACAGTGCAGAGCAGCTACCTAAACTCTGCTCCAGTGAGATCGATTATCTCCTCAGTAGTTTTACATCCTCACTGTGTACGACTTTGGATACTGTGGCTCCTCTGAAAATGAAAGCTTCAAATCAGAAGTGCCTGACTCCGTGGTATAATTAACAAGTGCACAGCTTAAAGCAGATAACACGTAAGCTGGAGAGGGAATGGCGTCTCACTGAATTAGAAGATGCTCATTTAGCCTGGAAAAATTGTTTGTTGCTCTATAAAAAAGCGCTCCGTATTGCTAGGACATCTTACTACTCATCATTAATTGAAGAAAATAAGAACAACCCCAGGTTCTTTTCAGCACTGTAGCCAGGCTGAAAGAGTCAGAGCTCTGTAGAGCCGAGTATTCCTTTCACTTTAACTAGTAGTGACTTCATGGATTTCTTTACAAATAAAATTTTAGACATTAGAGAAAAAATTATTCATAACCATCTCAAAGATTTATCTTCATGTTCGGCTGCTTTCAGCACTGCTGGTATTTGTTTAGACTCTTTTGCTCCAGTTGATCTTTCGGAGTTAACTTCGATAGTTACTTCCTCCAAACCAGCAACATGTTTATTAGGTCCCATTCTTACTAGACTGTTCAAATCTTAAAAATGATCAATCTGTCTTTATTAGTTGGCTATGTACCACAGGCCTTCAAGGTGGCTGTAATTAAACCGCTACTTAAAAAGCCATCACTTGACCCAGCTGTCTTAGCTAATTATAGGCCAATCTCCAACCTTCCTTTTCTCTCAAACATTCTTGAAAGAGTAGTTGTAAAACAGCTAACTGATCATCTGCAGGGGAACGGTTAATTTGAAGAGTTTCAGTCAGGTTTCAGAATTCATCACAATACAGAAACAGCATTAGTGAAGGTTGCAAATGATCTTCTTAGAGCCTCTGACAGTGGACTCATCTCTGTTCTTGTCCTGTTGAACCTCAATGCAGCTTTTGATACTGTTGACCATAACATTTTATTACGGAGATTAGAGAATGCCATAGCTATTAAAGGTACTACACTGCAATGGTTTGAGTTTTTTCATGTAAATGGGGAGTCTTCTTCAGACACTAAGGTTAATTATGGAGTTCCACAGGGTTCTGTGCTAGGACCAATTTTATTTACATTATACATGCTTCCCTTAGGCAGTATTATTAGAAAGCATTGCATAAATTTTCATTGTTATGCAGATGATACTCAGCTTTACCTATCAATGAAGCCAGATGATGCACATCAATTAGTTAAACTGCAGGAATGTCTTAAAGACATTAAGGCCTGGATGACCTAATTTCCTGCGTCTAAATTCAGATAAAACTGAAATTCTTGTACTCGGCCCCACAAATCTTAGAAACATGGTGTCAAACCAGATACTTACTCTGGATGGCATCACTTTGGCCTCCAGTAACACTGTGAGAAATCTTGGAGTCATTTTTGACCAGGATATGTCCTTCAATGCACATATTAAACAAATATGTAGGACCGCTTTTTTGCATTTGTGCAATATTTCTAAAATTAGAAACATCCTTTCTCAGAGTGATGCTGAAAAGCTCATTCATGCATTTATTACTTCTAGGCTGGATTATTGTAATTCATTATTATCAGGCTGTCCTAAAAGCTCCCTGAAAAGCCTTCAGCTGATCCAAAATGCTGCAGCTAGAGTACTGACAGGGACTAGAAAGAGAGAGCATATTTTTCCCATATTGGCTTCTCTTCATTGGCTCCCTGTTAAATCTAAAATAGAATTTAAAATCCTTCTCCTCACCTACAAGGTCTTGAATAATCAGGCCCCATCTTATCTCAAAGACCTTATACTACCATATCACCCTAATAGAGCACTTCACTCTCAGACTCATGGCTTACTTGTGGTTCCTAAGATACTTAAAAGGAGAATGGGAGGCAGAGCCTTCAGCTTTCAGGCCCCTCTTCTGTGGAACCAGCTCCCAGCTTGGATTCGGGAGACAGACACCCTATCTATTTTTAAGATTAGGCTTAAAACTTTCCTTTTTGATCAAGCTTATAGTTAGGGCTGGATTAGTTGACCCTGAACCATCCCTTAGTTATGCTGCTATAGGCCTAGGCTGCTGGGGGGTTCCCATAATTCACGGTTTCAGTTCATTCACCTTATTTACTTTGTTTATACTCTACTCTGCATTTAATCATTAATTGTTATTATTCTCTGGCTCTCTTCCACAGCACGTCTTTTCTCTCAGCCCAACTGGTCGCGGCAGATGACTGCTCCTCCCTGAGCCTGGTTCTGCTGGAGGTTTCTTCCTGTTAAAAGGGAGTTTTTCCTTCTCACTGTCGCAAAGTACTTGCTCATAGGGGGTCGTTTTGACTGTTGGGTTTTCTCTGTATTATTGTAGGGTCTTTACACCCTGTTGTGATTTGGCACTATATAAATAAAATTGAATTGAATCAAAGTGCGCACAGTAAAACTGATTTTACCTTCTTTTAAAGTTGCTGTACTCCTGAGCTCTGTGGTGCTTTATGCTCTCAGGATCGGGGTGGTGCTCCAAGAATGCTTGAGCAAAATTGTGTGCTGACACACGTGGGAAGAGCAGATTGGACAATGGGATGTGAAAAGATCCCTCGTCGGGCTTGCATACGCAAGCATTGTGAGCCAAATGACTGCCGAAAATAGCACAGAGTGAGCTGATGAGGAGAAAAACTTGAATTTAAACAAAACAGTCACACTTAAGGGAAACATACCTTCTCACTTCCTCTTTTACATGGTAGGGAATGTCATAACCATTTGTGGCATCTCCAGTTTTAATAGTGAGGAGGTTTATTATTGGAGTATCCTGTCTTGGGCCTATGTCAACTTCCTTGCTGCTTCCAGGGCTCCAAAAATAAAAGAGGGCTGCCAGCAAAACTGCAGCAACCAAAGTAAGTTGAAGACACTTCTCAGACTTCTTGCGCATCTAGAAAGAAAATACATATAAATGTTATCAGGTATGAAACACATTGTATGTGAAACACATTGTATGTGAAACACAATGTGAAACACACATACCCCGATGAGCATGTGTTGTCACATTGGAATTACTGAGGCCCTGTTTACACGACACCGTTTCAAAATGAAAACGGTGTCGTTTTGATCACTAGCGGAACAAATCAGAGCCGGGCCGGGGGCGGGGCAAATGACCGGGCCCTTTATACCTAAATAATAAAGCTTATCATAACATCATTTTACAACATTCACATGCCCAGAACATAACATACACATTCCCACTGAAGTGCCACTCATGTTAGCTTAGTCCGTAAAAATGCTCCACTTAAGGCCTTTAAGGCCGTTTCACACCGGACGCGCTGTGTAAAAACGACATGAAATTCCGAATCTTTTGGATGCGAACTTGTCGTGTAACCTTTATACACACCGGACGCGCTGTGTTTTTGCGAATAAATCGCCCTCATAAAACGCACTGTGAAAGAAAGGAAGTCGACATCAAACGATCATATAATGAGGTTGTGATGTTTCTAAACAAGAGAAGGAAGAAACAGAGATTCTGGGTTCATCCAGCTCATAAGAAAGCGGCAGCAGGGAGAGTTTAATGGTTTGATCCAGGAGTTGAAGCTGCATCGGAATCGATTTTGTGCAGCGACATTTATGGATGAAATACTTGGCAAACAATATGACATTATTTATCAAGTATTCAGCTTTTTTGTTTTTTATTGATATACAATATTTGACCCCCTTCCAGGTAAAAGTATCTATATGAAGAGATTTAGACAGCAACCAGTTATGTATTTCCTTCCAAAAGTTGCATACAACCTCGCACTCAAAAAAACAGATGTTCTGTTGATTCCAACAATGATTTACAAAAATAACAATTCTCCATTTCAAATTTGAATATTCTTTTAATAAATTCCTGCGAAGGATAAATTTCATTTAAAATTTTAAAATGGATTTCTTTGACTTTAGGAAGGATTGGAAATTTCAGGAATTTAGTTCTGATGGATCGCATTTCTTGTTAAAGTTTTTTAAATGATGTGTTCTTTTAGAAGATCCAGGATAGATCTCATCAATTAAAAGTTTTCTCAAAAATAGGTTATTACATTTTTTCTCTACAAAGTTTATGCCATTGATGAACACTTTATTTAATCTGGGGGTTGGGGTCTGATCTAAGTTGTTTCTAATGAGATTAATCATTGCAGCTGGAATATTGTCAACTATGTTTCTATAGTCATCAGGGCTACAGACTATTTTATATTTGTCACTAAATTCGTCATACTTTAATAGATCCCCCTTATCATTTAACAGATGAACAATTGACCAAATTTGTTTTTCCATCCATCCTTCCATGAATATTGATTTTCTTCTCCTTAGAATCACCCTATTGTTCCACAGTGGAACATTGTGTGGACTAAAGTTATGTTTGTAAATCATTTTCCAGTAGAACAGAACTTGTTGATGGAAGGCAGAAAGTTTCACTGGTAATTTAGAAATCTCAAAGTCACATTTCAAAAGAAAATCTATGCCACCTAATTTTTTAAAGACAAAGTTGGGTAAAGAGAACCAAATATCCTCGCTGCATTTTAAAAAGGACTGAAGGACGGATCCTTCTAAGGATGCGGCCCCTGAATTTGGACACAGCCACTGTGTCCCTCCACGCATGCGTGTCTTCCGTAAACAAGCTTTGCAAAGAGAAAACCAAGGCCAACTTGTGGCCTGCCATAGGAACTACATCGTTTCACATGTCATTGTGTAAACGCAGATCATTTCTGAAACGCTATCGTGTAAACGGAAGGCTCAAACGCATCAAAACAACACCGTTTCCAGTGGAAACGGCATCGTGTAAACGGGGCCTGAGCTTTAATGGTTTGTTGAAAACTTAAGTATCATTTTGTAGTGCTGCTGTACTGCTTTTTTCTTTCTTGTACTATGACTCATTTATTACAGGATGTGGCTGAAATCTAACTTTCTTAAAAAGTACTTTCAATTTAAATTTCTTCAATTTTTACTTCAAAAAATGTTTTTTCCTACTTTTTTTTTGTTTTGTTTAAAAGTCAGTTTAGGGCGCCTGGGTGGCTTAGAGGTGAAGCTGGCGACCACATACATATGCCGTGTTGCGGTGCGGGCGGCGCAGGTTCGTGTCCTGGCCCATCGCTAATTTGCCCGCATGTCTTCCCCTGTATCCTCCCACATTTCCTGTCTCTCTCGACTGTCGATAAAAGCCGCTGTGGCCAAAAATGCAAAAAAAAAAAAAAAAGTCAGTTTAAGTGGCTATACTTTAGTAATAACTTCAATAAAAGAATGTCTCTTGCCTAACAAAGTTAAAAGTTTTAATATTAAAGCCCCCCAGGACCCTGAACAGGATAAGCAGAAGAAAATGGATGGATGGAATATTAAAGCCAGCTTCTCATTTCTTGGTGGGTTGTAAGCCAGCCTGCCACTCACTAAGTAGACTTCACAGCAGCTGCATGCTATGCACACTGCCACACTGATACACACTATATGACCCTGTTACCTATTCTCCAACCAGAGACTTGCCACCCTCTTGCTTTTGGTGTTAGTGATTCTCATATATTCTTCATGTACTCATATAGCTAAGGTACCCACCCAACAGTAAATCATTCACTGGAGGAGCAGCAGATGTGTGCAGACTATGACAGACAAACTTGGAAATAGTGAGAGCAGCCATCCAGCCCTTGCTTTATTTCAGGCTGACCACAATTAGGTCTGGTGCAAAGGTGAAAATCAAACAGTCCTGAATGAGAGCATGGACACACATTGTGTGGTTCACTGATGGAGCATTTGAGATCATTTCCTATCAGTGAACCACATTCTAGTAAAATAAATACACATCAATACTGGCAATCATTTAAATTCAGTTACTAATTCCATTATTACTTCTCATTGTTAAATTGTTTATCCTCGTTTGGGAAGTTTGAATTCACAAGATAAATCTGCTTGATTTTCTCCTCTCTTCTGTGATTCCAAAATTTCCAGCTGGTTTGTAAACACAGTCATGGCCGAAAATGTTGACACCCCTTAAAATTTCTCCCAGAAAATTATTGCAATCACATATGTTTTGTTATGCACATGTTCATTTCCTTTGTGTGTATTGGAAAAACACAAAAAAAAAGGAGGGGAAAAAAAAAGCCAAAATTCATATAATTCTACGCAAAACTCCAAAAATGGGCCGGACAAAATTACTGGCACCCTTAACTTAATATTTGGTTGCACACCCTTTGGAAAAAAATAACTGAAGTCAGCCGCTTCCTATAACCATCAACAAGCTTCTTACACCACTCAACTGGAATTTTGGACCACTCTTCTTTTGCAAACTGCTCCAGGTCTCTTATATTTGAAGGGTGCCTTCTCTCAACAGCAATTTTAAGATCTCTCCACAGGTGTTCACTGGGATTTAGATCCGGACTCATTGCTGGCCACTTCAGAACTCTCCAGCACTTTGTTTCCATCCATTTCTTTGTGCTTTTTGAAGTATGTTTGGGGGTCATTGTCCTGCTGGAAGACCCATGACCTTGGACGCAAACCCAGCTTTCTGACACTGGGCCTTACATTGCGACCCAAAATCCTTTGGTAGATTCAAGATTCAATGCTTTGTTGTCATATGCACAGTAAAGAAACATTGTTTCCCTAATGTACCCAGTCACATACTCAGCATAGTCATCTACACTCACAGAAGAATCCTCCAGAGTGGCTGCAGCTCTAAACACTGTTGTGACAAAACAGTCCTGTAGAGTGCTCTCAGCCTCCGGTGTCTACAGCTGAACTTGTCTGCTGACAGGGTTTGACTGTTTGAGTCTTTGTAGGCCGGATACATATGGCAGGCTGTTTTAACATAAAATCCGCTTGTCTGACTATCCGTAATTACATTTCAGATATCTAAAACTGCATTTTGACTAGACAAAACTACATTTTGACTATCCAGAATGGTAATTTAAGATATCCGCAATTACATTCTGACTAGTAAGAATAATTCAAGATATCTTCAATTACATTTAGACGAGTCAAAATTCCTTTCAAGATATCTCAAATGACGTCACCGGATTCGTCATTTGACGGGTCACACATCCGTAATTACAATTTAAGATATCTCAAACGTAATTATGACTAGTCAAAATTATTTTTTAGATATCTAAATTTAACGATTGCGTGAAGGCCCTCTTGTGCTGTACTGAGCTGTCCAAACAATTGCCTGTGTAGAATTTCAGGTGGCTGCAATGGTGCTGGCCGTTATGGACAAAATTGTAATAAAATGCAACAATATAGAAAAGGCTATTCAGTATGGGATATGTGGAGAGCGCGAAAATCGTTTACTTAAAGACTGCTTAAGACATCTGCAAAGAATCTCTGATTTTATGGCAGACTGTTTTAACAAACTGCCTTATAAACATTCTGCCAAAATGCTCCGTAATTCAAGATATCTCAAACGTCATTCTGACTAGTCAGAATGTTAATTTAAGATATCTTAAATAGAAAAGCTGTCTAATTCAAGATATCTGTAATTCATTTTGAGATATCTTAAAAACGTATTTTGACTAGTCAAAATTACAGTTCTAGATATCTCTAATTTAGTTTTGCCTAGTTGTTATTTGCTTTCAAGATATCTAGAATTTAATTTACACTAGTCAAAGCTATTTATCGCCTATCTAAAAATACATTTAAGATATCTTAAAATATGGTGTCATTTAAGATATCTTTAATTAGAATTGACTAGTCAGAATAAAAAACAAGATATCTTGAATTAACTTCATGACTAGTTATAATTTAATTGTAGATATCTGAAATGTGAGTTTCAGATAGTCAGAAATTCATTGAAGATATATTGAATTGAAGCTGCCATACAAATCAATGGTAAATCTGACGTCATTTCGACTAGTCAGAATGTAATTAGAGATATCTCAATTAGGTATTTTGTCTAGTCAAAACATAATTAGAGATATCTTGATTCAATAATATGTCTAGTCATAAATCAATTTCAGATATCTGGAATGTAGGTGTGGTGAATCGGATTTTATGTTAAAACGGCCTGCCATAGGATACAGGAACAAAGAGATATGATCCGAGTCTTCAAATCGGGGGGGGGCTAAGTCCACCACGTATGTTGCTGTAAACGTGGTCTAAGATGTTCTTGCCACGGGTGGGGATATCCATATGCTGGTGGTATTTAGGTAGTACTGTCCGTAGGTTGCACTGGTTGAAATCACCTGCGACAATGAAAACGGCATCGGGATGAGCAGTCTCCAATGCACTGATGACGTCATAGAACTTGCTGAGCGCTGCTGTGTAGTTAGCCCGCGGATGGATTTAAACAGCAGCTAAAAACACACACGTGAATTCCCTTGGTAGGTTAAAATGGACGGCATCTCAGCAGTAGAAACTCCAGATCTAGGGAACAGTGCTTGTACGCAGTCCGTATATCTTTACACCACGAGTTGTTGACACACACACACACACACACACACACACACACACACACACACACACACACACACACCCCGTTGTTTTACTGGAGGCTGCAGACCAGTCTCCTCGATGCAATGAATGAGTCTAGCTGGACGGCGGAGTCCGGGATGTCCTCTGAAAGCCATGTCTCGGAGAAGATCAGAGCGCAGCACTCTCTTACTTCCCTCTGTGATGTAATACTGGCTCGAAGTTCGTCCAACTTGTTCTCCAGAGACCGTACATTGGCTAGCAAGAGGCTGGGTAGTGGTGGTCGGCTGGTGCGAGCTTTTAGTCTAACATGTAGCCCCCGTCTCTTGCCTCGCTTGTGTCGCCGTCTCTGAAGCACTCTCCTGGGGTCCTCGTACTCACTTGAGGTCATTTCTTTGAGGCCTTCCTGGTGGTGGCGGTGGTGGCTATAGGGGTGCACAGTGAGTTGCAGCTCCGGTGGGATGTGTCCAGCAAACTCCAAATTGCGGCAATGTCCAATAATGCCTGCCTGCTGTATGTTCGTAGTGCAAGTCTTTTATGTATCGCATCCAAAACAAAAAAACAAGACATACAAAAAAGAAGAGAAAGGTGAAAAAGGTTACATCCAGGAGCGGAGGGAGCAAATATGTCTGCCTCGGAGCGCGCCATGTTTTGACTTGCACACATTCAAAGAATCCAGTGCCAGAGGCAGCAAAACAACCCCAAAACATCTTTGAACCTCCACCGTATTTGTCTGTAGGTACTGTGTTCTTTTCTTTGTAGGCCTCGTTTTGTTTTTGGTAAACAGTAGAATGATGTGCTTTACGAAAAAGCTCTATCTTGGTCTCATCTGTCCACAAGACATTGACCCAGAAGGATTTTGGCTTACTTACATACATTTTAGCAAACTGCAGTCTAGCTTGTTTAGGTCTCTGTGTCAGCAGTGGGGTCCTCCTGGGTCTCCTGCCATAGCGTTTCCTTTCATTCAAATGTCAACAGACAGTTTGCACTGACACTGATGCACCCTGAGCCTGCAGGACAGCTTGAATTTCTTTAGAATTTGATTGGGGCTACTTATCCACCATCCGGACTATCCTGCATTGCAACCTTTCATCAATTTTTCTCTTCCGTCCATGTCCAGGGAGATTAACTACAGTGGCATGGGCGGTAAACTTCTTGATTACATTGCACACCGTGGACAAAGGAACATCAAGATCTCTGGAGATGGACTTGTAATCTTGAGATTGTTGATATTTTTCCACAATTTTGGTTTTCAAGTCCTCAGACAGTTCTTTTCTCCTCTTTCTGTTATCCATGTTTAATGCAAAGATTGAGTCAACTTCTCTCCCTTTTATCTGGTTTCAGGTGTGATTTTTATATTGCCCACACCTGTTACAGGTGAGTTTAAACAAGCATCAAATGATTAAAACTTGATCAAAGTGTTTTTTACCCACAATTTTGAAAAGGTTCCAACAATTTTGTCCGGCCCATTTTTGGAGTTTAGCATGAAATTATATCGATTTTGGATTTTTTTTTTCTCTCTTTTTTTGTGTTTTTCCAATACACACAAAGGAAATGAACATGTGCATAACAAAACATGTGTGACTGTAATAATTTTCTGGGAGAAATACTTTTGCCAACATTTTTGGCCATGACTGTATGTACTGATAGCTCTGTAGATCTACCTGCAGAATGATGAATTTGAGATTCCCGCCAATCACTGAAGACATACCCGGTATCAACAAATGGTATGACATCTAACCCAGTCATCAAACTTTGACAAACATGGCAAAACAAAGTACAAGTTGACAATTTCTGTCAATCAGTTGTTGCGATCTTAACTAGGCCGTTTAACTTCTGTGGTATCTGGTGCACAACATGTATGTAATTTGTGTGTTTTTGCTGTTTTGCTGACAAAAGGACATTGAGGCATAAGGAGCCTCTCCTGGGTCACAAGGCCTAGGATCAGAAGTTTCCTGATTGCATATGTTCAGTTCCAAAAGCTAAGGATAATATATACAGATAAAATTTTCTGTGTGATGGGGCTGGCGTCAGCAGTCCTATTGGGGAAGTCAGGTGCATCAGAAAACAGGATTTTTGACGGTATATTAACTGAAACTTTCTGATGCTCTGAGAGTCGGGGCGATTGGGCTTTCCTCTCCCGTTCGTCAATGACGAATGTAAAGATATTGTTCCTTTTGTAATTAACTATATTACTTATAAAGGCTCTGTTTACGAGAATTTCTCCAACACACTCACAGCAGGACAGAAGCAACATTATTTCTCGACATGTTACTTCTCCACACAATTCATAGCTTCTTATCTTTTCCATCATTTTGAAGGAATTTGATGAGGCTAGCTGTCTAGACTGGCCTGTCTATCTCACATGAGCAGCTATGTTTACCACATTCCAGCTAGTCTGGAAAAACTACCTCAATCCTAGTGGCGTTGGGCTCAATGCGTCTTGCACTATGTTTGTGCACACCAGCATTGGTGACCAAGGAACTGCTGAGAAAGAGGAACTGAAATTTTGTGGGAATGGAGTTGACTTTGTTTTCCAGATCATGCCAGTTCCCCTTTTTTAAACCTCTACCCACTTGCATTGCTGCAAATAGGAAACAAACTAGCAAAACTTAAAAACACATGCACCTATTGTCATATTCAGATCCTTTACAAGTCAAAACCAGCCTAATTTGGATAACTATATTATTTTGGGTCTGGTGCAATTTCTGTTACAGCCTGCAGTACTCTATTTCTGTTAATGCAGTTCATTAATCTACAAATTAAGTAGCAATTAATGGAGCTGAACTAAAGGATCCTGTTTCCTCCGTTAATGTATCCCTGATGATGTTTGAGCCTGGATGAAATAAATAATAGATTTATTTAGAGGCTGCTTCTACATGCATGCACAGCCCTGAAAAAACAAAGTGCCAATGTAGATCTGATGGCCTATTTGTAAATCTGGTTCTGGAGTTATACACCCAGAGTTAAAGGGTAAATGTTTCCTTTTCTCAAGATACCAGATTACATATGTAGACTGATAAACTTGAGAAGGTCAAGTTGTGCTTCTAAAAGACAATAAAGGCAGTGTTAACATAATATATTGGCAGGAAACGTATTTCTTAACAAGCAAAACATGCAACACACCAGTTTGAATGTTGCAGTGTAGTTTCAATAATGTATTTAATTAATGTTGCTTGTATTCTGTCTGTTGGTTCTTGCTTTTACAGAACACGGGATCCATCAGTACAATTTTGCTGTCCTGACATCAATATCATTTTAAAAACTAGAGCTAAGCCTAATGTGTGACCATGTGCTCTCTGTTACTCAGAAATAACATGACGCCACCTTCATTATTTATAGACCATCCTTTGAATAATGCTGCTTGCATAGTTGCATAGTTTTGCAGTGCTACTCTTATATTTTGAACAGAGTTCACATCACAGTTGTTCTGATAAAAAAATTTCCAACATCTTGCTGACTGAAGGCAAAAGGGGCCCAACATGGCACCAGAATGGTGCAATTAATCATGTGGCCAGTGAGTGTATACACTCTGGAGCCCATTTTGTAAAAGCTCAGTGTCCCTACAGTTAGATAACAGTTCTACCAACAAAGGCACTGCTGCAACAAAAAGCATTACTGCTTCCTTTGTAGTAGTGAACAAAGTTCAACTGCATATTGCTGGCAAAAGACAGAAAAAATAAAGATTTGTTCATCGGGGATTCATCCAGCAAAATGACACCCCAAAGCAGATATAAGAAGAACTAGAAATTAATCTGGAACACATCCTCCAGACATAAACTTCATCCTCCTATTCTGGGTTAAACTAGACAGATGAATGAAAGCAAAACATTTAAAGTGCAACATAGTTATAAGAGCTTCTCCAACAGTGTTTCATCTCGACCGGGACTGGATATCACTAGTGTGTTCAACTCTGAATCAGTCAAACATGTAGATTACATTTAGATTAGTAATAAATATTCCCTTTTTAAATAAAATGTTTTAATATATTTTTTCAAATTATGCTTTAATTTTAGAGTATACATACAAAACTCTAAATTTCAGCAGCAAGTACTAAAAATAGGTGTTTTAAAGCTTTTGAATAGCAGTGTATCTAAATTTGTTTCCACATTTGCATGTGGGTCAGGGAGTATAGGCTCACAAACTTTGTGAGCCTATACGATAGCGAATCATTTTGTATAAATAAACTTGGAGGCTACACATGATCCAAAATAATAGTTTTGACTGTATGACTAATTAACTGCCAACCTAAGCTTGTAATCTTTCATTAATAGCAATTTAAGCAACCATATTTATTAACTTTTAAATTAAATTCATTAATTGGTATTGTTAAGGCGTGTTTTTTTGCTTGTGAAGGAATGAGTCAGAAACACCTTAGTCCTCATGCAAAAGAATTTATATATATATATATTGAAGAATCAAAAAAAAAAAAAAAAAAAAAAATCACATGTACATGGATCCTCTCAGCTCGGAAAATCGCAGTCTGCAAGCAGTTAGGTGCAACCAACCTTACTGAGAAGCTCTTTATTAAGTGAGAGGGGTGAAAACCGGGAGTAAAAAACAAGCCCCAACAGTATATTTCAGTTTGAGTTTTTAAAACTATTTCAGATAAAAAGGTGAAAAGTAGACTTCACCCAACAGGATGGCGTCCTTCACCCCGCCCCCCCAAAATAAAACCTATTTAGCACAAGGTGTTCACGCATTTTTTTGGCTCCAGTTTCAGGGAAACTGCTCAATGCCAGATTTCAAACACACCCGAGAGCCTTCACCTTTTCAGAAAATATTTGACAAAAAGAGAAGAAAGGAGAAAATTATTTCTTACTGTTAATGTTTCCCTGGAATAAATATTTCCTTTCTGACGAGCAACCCCTCACATTGAAAGACCTGCTGGATTTGCACAGGGTGTGTTGGTGATTACGGTCAGCGGCAGCGCGCAGCTCCTTAAAGCTGCAGCGCCGAGCTTAAAGCGCGTAGCGTGCATACTTAGAGCTTTTAGGGATTTTTAGTGTCTTGTAACCGAATGATGACACTTGGCATCATGCAAGTTTGTTTGCAGTTTATAGCACAACACGAATGACTGCAGACAGCACAATATAATTTATCATGTCTATAGATTTAGTATGTTTTCCATCTTTGTTTACCTTGGTTAAAAGACTGTAGCTGTTGTAGGTAAAGACCTATTGCTCCACTGTCCTTATGACTTGTTTTTGAGAACAGCAATTGAGCAAGGAGCTTAACAGCTGCCAAAAAGTGATTGCCTCATGTAAGACAGGTAATACCTCAAACACTCCCTTAAAACAGTTAAAATTACTTTAAAGCAGTGATTCTCAAATCCAGGCCTCGTGGCCCAGTGTTCTGCAGGTTTTAGATGTGTCCCTGATCCAACACACCTGAGTCAAATATAGAAGTCATTAGCAGGACTCTGGAGAACTTGACTGCATACTGAGGAGGTAATTCAGCCATTTGATTCAGGTGTGTTGAATCAGGGACACATCTAAAACCTGCAGAACACTGGGCCACGAGGCCTGGATTTGAGAATCACTGCTTTAAAGGGACATTAAAACTGAAAATAACACCTTCAGAATCAGAATCAGAAGGTTTTTATTGCCATATGTGTGAACAGGTTCACAGCATTAGGAAATTGCTGCGGTACTTCGTGCTTACAGAAAAAAAACAAATAAGTATAAAAACTATAAGACAATATACAAGTATACAAATTGCAAATATACAGAGATATTAGAGCTATAACTATAGCACAATATTACAAAATTACAAAATATACAGTGCAGAGACTAATTAAAAGATAGAAGAATGTAGACTATATTCCACTAATATGTACATCAGTGCAGTCAGACAGGTGCATAGACATAGGGTCATCAGCGTTTGTGGAGGGTGGTGGTAACAGTCTTAGGGTAATTGTTCATGAGTCCAACAGCAGAGGGGAAGAAACTGTTCTTATGGCGGGAGGTTCTGGTCCGTATGGACCGTAGCCTCCTGCCTGAGGGGAGAGGGTCAAAAAGTCTGTGCCCAGGGTGAGAGTGGTCGGCTGTGATCCGACCTGCACGCCCCAGTGTCCTGGAGGTGTACAGGTCCTGGAGAGATGGGAGGTTACAGCCAATCACCTTCTCAGCAGAGTGCACAACGCGCTGTAGTCTCTGTTTGTCCCTAGTGGTGGCTCCAGCATACCACACAGTGATGGAGGAGGTGAGGATGGACTCAATGATGGCAGTATAGAACTGCACCATGGTCCTTGCTGGCAAGTTGAACTTCCTGGGCCAAAAGGTGATTGCAACTCATAACAAAAATGTTGTTTCTTTCTTAAATTTGCTCGATATCATTCAGAAGCCTCATATGAGACAGGTTACACTTCAAACGCTAAAGGGACATTACAACTGAACTGAACACAGCGTAGGGAAGCACGACAAAGAACAGAAGACAACACTGACAATATATATATACAAGTGGTAACGAGAGGAGAGTGGAACCTAAGAATTAAACAGAGACAGTAGAATCTCAAATACCAAAACAACACTGGGTCACAGACCCAGGACTATGACATAAACATCCACAGGTACATATCAGGACCAAATTAAAGCTCTGCGGGAGGACGTTCTGCTGCTTGGTGGAAAAACTTGAATCTGATGAGACTTTTTAGTTTTTTGGAACCCCAGCCCAAGGAGTCTGACTGTAGTGGTCTCAATCAAATAATTAGCATAACTTTCTTTAAAAATGTTTTAGTCAGTTTGGTTACAGCATTGCTCTGTGGCTTCAAATTGTTTTAAAAATGCCAGACACAGGAGGAATGTCTTTGATGCATCAAGCTGATTTTTTCAGGCTTTTGCTATCTGTAAAGTTTCAGATTTCCTGAAAATGAAACCTGATTATACTTCAAATGGTCTATTAGCACATAAACCCTTTCTGGACTTTCTGAATTTGGCAAAGTGCCACCACCAGTGAATATATGGTTTAAACCCCCAAAATATTAATGATCAAATGGCAGCAGCATGTGGCATGTTTTTGTCAGATTCATAAAGCTGTGCACAATCCTTTCTTTTAAATAAACAATTTGTATAAATTGTTGTATACTTACAGTGCTGTTGGAGGTTTTGTATGTCAAAAAACAAATACATAAAAGCATAATAGCAGACATCCACATCTTGCAAAGCAAATAAAAGAAGTGATTCATGAGCAATAATAGAGTGTAGAGATGTTGTTATTTCTCTTTAATTTTTTCTAATATACTCTCAGCCTTAAGTAATTCTTTTCGATCCTTTTTAAGTTTGTTTGATTTATATTAGTAATCATTACATTTTAGAGGGAAAAAAGAGAAAAGTTTTGATATACTTGTATCTGTTTTTCTATGAAGTATCTATGTTCATAACCCATTGTTTTAAAGCATGCAGAGCTGTTTAGAAGCAGAATAGGGACAGAGATGAGGGGGAGATATAAGTACAAAGCTGCTCCTGCAACTTCTGTGTGTGTGTGAAGCCGACCGCAAGTGTACAGGAAGTCAGCGGTAGCAAGATGCAGAAAGTCGCTGAGCAGGAAAAAGAGAGGAGACTAATACTGTGCTGATGTATTGGTTCATTCTTTTGTTTTATTGTTTTTATTGCTGAAGGTTTGACCAAATTCCAAAAGCCAATTAAGTGGCTCAAGCCATGGGGCAACTTAGAGAACCTAGACCTGATGAAATCCTGAGTGCTGTGATAAAACTTGGTGCTGATGAGACCCTGAGGAGCTCGTGTGACCAAACCTGGGAACCTCTAAAGATCCAGTTAGTCTGCATGATGGGCTTTCTGGGTCATGCCATTGGATTTGTTTCATTGGAACAGGGTAAAATCAGGATTAGACATTATCAGGAAAAGACGAGCCCCATCAAATTATGGAGAATTTCTTGCTGATCTATTAGAAAATACTAAACTGGATTTAGGGACTTCTCCGTCTCCAAGCTTGCTGGGGAGCGATCTTGCTGAGGAGGAGTGCTTTTGGCGCTCTTAACTGATTGTGATGTGTGCAGTCATTACATGTACTAAATTGTTTAAAAATCTATTTGTTTCTTGCCGAGGAGGGTGTTGGAGGTTTTGTATGTCAAAAAACAAATACATAAAAGCATAATAGCAGACATCCACATCTTCTAATATACTCTCAGCCTTAAGTAATTCTTTTCGATTCTTTTTAAGTTTGTTTGATTTATAGTAGTAATCATTATATTATAGAGGGAAAAAAAAGAGAGAAGTTTTGATATACTTGTATCTGTTTTTCTATGAACTATCTATGTTCATAACCCATTGTTTTAAAGCATGCAGAGCTGTTTAGAAGCAGAATAGGGACAGAGATGAGGGGGAGATATAAGTACAAAGCCGTTACTGCGCCTTCTGTGTGTGTGTGAAGCCGACCACAAGTGCACAGGAAGTCAGCGGTAGCAAGAAGCAGAAAGTTGCTGATCAGGAAAAAGAGAGGAGACTAATACTGTGCTGATGTATTGGTTCATTCTTTTGTTTTATTGTTTTTATTGCTGAAGGTTTGACCAAATTCCAAAAATTCCTGGACCTACTTTCCCAACAAGACTGTTTGAACACATTTTGCCACTTTCCTCAGTTTTGTAAATCTACATAGATACATTGGTTATACTGATGGACCAGTGCTCTTAATAACTGTATATGCCCAGCTCCCCCTGTTTTTTGTGTGGATTGTTTTAGGTGTTTGTTTGTTTGTTTTCTTTTTGTTTTATTTGATGTTCATGTTCATTTGTTATTATTTTGGTTATGTTGTTATATGTGTATAAAATTGAAAACTTAAATAAATAATTAAAAAAAATTATTACTAATATAAAATAATCCATTAAAAAAAAAGGAGTAGATTAGTTAGAGCAGAAGTTTGTGTTTTTTATTTTTTCCCTTTTTGGAACATTGTACCAGCGACTGTCAAGTCTTCTTCATAGTAAGTGTGTTTTATTGTAAGCTTGTTATCTATTTCTATTAATAAATAGGAGAGGAATTAACTCTCTAAAAGGCTTTTTTTGTTGTGTTGAGTTATTCCTGCTGGTTTCTTGTGGCCAAAATACTTGTTGACAGATGTAGAAGTCTCACTGAGAGTTACAGAGATCACTCGACTGCAGCTATTTCCTCAAAAGGTTGTGCAATAAAATATTGAGAGTCTTTCTATAATGGAAGGGTACCAACAATTTTGTCCATGTCTGTATGCTTTCCAAAATACTTGGTGGTATGACTGCCCAGTGAATTTGAGGGGCTACTTCCACCTTGTCCCATGCATTAAAACTTTTGTAGGATGCTTCCCTTGATGTGGCCTAAGTTTGACTACATACTGCATCACCAGTTTTGCCTGCTTTATTGTTAGTGGTGTTTCCCCCATTTCTACTCATAAAGCAGGGACCGGAGTTGTATGGTGGGCCCCACAGTATATCCTCAGGGCTTTACATCCAGCCTCTTTAGATTAGATTGAGCTGCTGTTCCAAAACATAAACAGCCATAATCCAGTTTTGACATAATCATTGCCCTGTATGTCATCAGTTTTAGTTTCCTGACAGAAACCCCATGAGCTTTCTGAGCTTTCACAATATTATCAATCTGTGTTTTCCATGTTAATTTTTCATTGAAATAGACAGCCAAGAATTTAAATTCCTTCACCCTCTCTGCTTGCCCATACATATGTAGGCCCTGACATTCAGTCTTCTTGTTTCCAAAAATCATGTATTTAATTTTATCCACTGAAATCCTAAATCCCCACTTTTCACCCTATTCAGCTATTTTGTTTAAGGCTTCCTGAATTCCTCTTTTCCATATTGCTACATGATCTGCAAATGAGAACAGTCACAAACTGGTTCCAGTGTCTTGAAATACATAATTAATAACAATATTAAACATCACTAGGCTGATTACACTTCTCTGGGGAGGTAGTGCCATCAGAATAACAACTACCTACCCTAACCCGAATGATTTTGCGCTTTAAAAATCCCAAATCCAGTGAAACATGCACTTCAGCCTCAGTCAGCTTAATTGCCAACCCCCTTTCCATAGCATGTCATATGCCTTCTCAATATCTAACAAGGTTGCTATCAGTGCCTACTTATTCACTATAGCTTTCTTAAATCCACGGTGCTACTCCCCCTACGAATTCCACTCTGAACAGGAGGGAACTTGTACAACTTTTAGACTAATCTCTCAGTAACCATTCTTTCCATTACTTTGTATAGCACAGTTGTCAGTGCTATAGGTCTGTAAGACCCTGCAAGAGAATCATCTTTTCCTGGTTGTAATCCTTGGACAACAGCTTTGGCTTCCATATATTATTCATAACGTCAGCAAAACAAAGGAACTGATCGTGGACTTCAGCAGGAAGCAGCAGAGGGACTACCATCCACTTGTCATCAGTGGTGCTGAGGTGGAAAGAGTGGACACTTTCAAATACCTGGGAGTGACCATCTCACAGGACCTGTCCTGGACTCATCACATAAACATCACTGTGAAGAAGGCCAGACAGCGTCTCTACCTCCTCAGGCGGCTGAGAGACTTCAAGCTCCCACTCAAGGTGCTCAGGAACTTTTACACCTGCACCATCGAGAGCATCATGCGTGGGAGCATCACCACCTGGATGGGAAACTGCACCAAGCAGGACTTCATGGCCCTAAAAAGGGTGGTTCGTTCAGCTGAACGGACCATCAGAACCACCCTCCCCAACCTGCAGGACATTTACACCAAGCAGTGCAGGCTGAGGGCCATGAAGATCCTAAAACAGCCCAGCCACCCCGGACACTCTCTCTTCTCCCTGCTCCCATCAGGCCGGCGTTACCGCTGCCTGAGGGCTAAGACTGAAAGGTTGAAGAAGAGTTTTTACCCACAAGCCATCCATCTGCTCAACTCTGAGCCCTAACTGGACCATTATTGCACAATGTAAATATTATAATTTATAAAAGTGTGTATAGTGTATAGTATATAGAGTATAGTGTGAATTACTTTTTTATTTTTATTCTTCTTATTTATATGTGTGTGTATATATGGTTGCAGGTACAAAATACATTTCACTGTGCATTGTACTGTGTATAACTGTGCATGTGACAAATAAACACTAAAATCTTATCTTAAATCTTAAGAGCCCATATTTCCTCCTTCACTTAGAATGTTAAATATTTTCTTTGTTAATATCATCTTTTCCGAGCACTGTCTTCCTCCCTTTTTAAAGAATAGCTGCAATACAGGAGATTGGTGGTGCTGAGAATCTGTCATTCCCAGCTATGCTTGGATGAGATCTGTTTGTGTTTGATTCATTGGACTGTAGCAACACATGTAATGTTGCAGTCCTAATGGCTCAAGCTATAAAGCCTGAAAAGAAAGAAATCTTCTGCTGCCAGCAGGAGTCAGGGATGGCTGCTATCCAAGTGTGAAACTTGGAGAACGGTTTTATTTGCTGAAACGCTTGACACCTGACACTTGATACTTGACACTAGTGATGTTACATCTGATACTAACCTGTATCCTCACCTGTACAAATTAGCACTTCAGTTTCTGTGACCCCCCTGCTTCTTCAATCCTCTGTGAGAGAGTGTTTTCTAATGCTGGGGAAAGTTATATCAAAAAGAAGGAATCACCTGAGCACACTGTCATTTTTTTTTTTTTTGCTTGTGAATAAAAATCAGTAAAGTACCCCCCACTCCCCCCAAGCACTTCCTGTAACTGTTTATCCACAAACACACACTGTCTATATACAATCATTTATTGATATACCACAACTGATGTGATGATACTTAGCTACACCACGATCAGCATAGTTTTAATCAGGTTTGACAGTACCTCAAATGGAGATTTTGACATAACTGCATAATCATGCCAAAAGATCTGCCAGCCAACTTGTAACGTAACCATAGGAATGATGTACACTTTGGATTTGATACAGGATACCAGACACTTGATGCACAAAAAGGGAACTATGGACGAAAACGCAACAAGGAACAATGGAAACCACAGACAAAGGGATAAAGAGGGAAGTGGAAACATCTGGGGAGAACAGGTCCAAAGAGCAAATACCAAAAAAAAGGCATCAAGACTTTGACACGTGAACTGGACATGGAAGCAATTAAATGGGGAAGACTCAGACAGCTGAAACACAAACACAGAAGACTTAACACAGAAGGGAAAACATAGACACAGAACACAAGAACATGAGAAAGATGAGGACAAGGGGAAACAGGAACTAAATATAAATAACTATAATAACAGAATTCAGAAAACTATAACAAACTAAGAATCTAAACTGTAAGCAAACTTAGAAACACAACTAGAGAAATTAAATAGTAACAATAACAGACTAAAATGACAAAAACCTAAAACACTGGGCAAAAGGCCCAGGACCATGACAGTTTGCCTTGGAAACCATTGAACTTGCTTGCATTAAAAAACACCTCCAGTCCCCTGGTCTGCATGCAGATATAGTCCAGTTCTGCAACATTTGCCCTCAGTGACAGAATATCTCTCTGCCAGAGCTCCAGTGCAGCCCTTACAAATCATTAGTACCCCATTTTGAACAGTTAGTGATGGTCATTATTCAACCTGTTAGGAGTAGGGAGGCAGGCAGCCATTACATGCTGATAATAACAGGCTATGCAACAAAATATTCTGATGTCTTTCCTCTCCATTAAAGCAAAAATTTGCCTGATGCAGTTATTCTCAAGGGTTGAATTCTCTCTCTACTGAAATAGACACGGGCAGTTGAGTAGGGAGTGGTAGAGACTCCTAATGTGAATGATGCTCGGGAATGTCAGAAGGTCTGGTATGACTGGTCAGCCCAGCAGAGGTCAATTATCCTCAGACAAAAGGCATTTTTACTTCCCCCAGGTGACAACAGCATGCCGCTAGCAACATGGTGAGGACCATTTGAGATCCAGCCAAACACCTACATGGTCGCCACCCCAGGTCAGCCTCATTCAGTGGTGCTGCATGTAAACCTACTAAAGGAATGGTACGAGAGGCCTGAGCAAGCAGAGATTCTGCCAAATGCAGAACTAAAAATGACAGAACATCTCTCAAAAGCAAAGGGTGTATTTGAGTTGGTGTTTTCAGTTTTTCATTCATTGCTGGAGCCACTCTACCAGTTTAAGGGTCACAGATCTTACTGTTCCTATTACTGCTGGGAGCACTCTGGACTTTACTTTCCACATCTGCTCCATTTGTTCCTTCAGTCCCTGGTACTTCTCTGGCTTTCATGCTCTTTCTTCCTGATGTTGCTGCCCGCTGGGATAGCCACATTTATCACAACTGTGGCCTTCTACTCGGTATCAATCACTGCCATGTCTGGTTGATTGGTCAGCAGCTGCTTGTCTGTATGGAGCTCAAAGTCCCACAAGACCTTCGCCCTGTTGTTATCAACCACCTTTGGTGGGGTCTCCCATCAGAACTTGGAGACTTCTAGTCCATATATAGCATAGATGTTCCTGTACACTATTCCAGCCACTTGGTTGTGCCTCGCAGTTTACACAGTCCCAGCTTTTATCTTACATCCTTCGACAATGTGGTGGATAATCTCTGAGGCACATTTCCACAGTCTGCAACTTGGGTTCTGTTGGCTGTGCTAGACTCCTGCCTCCGTAGGTCTGGTGCTTAGGGCATGTTCTTGTGTTGCCATGATCAGAGCCCCTGTGTTGTCCTTTAGGCTGGCTTTTTCTAGCCACTGGTTGGATTTCCTCATATCAGCCACTTTTGCTATCTGAAAATGGTACATGATAATTCATCTTCTTGTTACTCATCACTGTGTCTTCAGCTGCCTGCAGCATTCTTGGAGCAGCTCTGACACTTAATCCTCACCTGCCCTGTTTCCATTGCTCATTGTGGCTCAGGATGCTAGACTTACGGTGGAGACCTATGTAGATTGCAAAAAAAAAAAAAAAAAAAACCCAGTTGTAGAACAGAGATCAAGACAGGATTACAGCCACACAGTTTTATTGGTTAGAGCTGTTGTAAGGTAATGTCTAAAAGTACTTAGTAACTGGGGAGCTGAGTCGGTATTTATTGCCAGGTAGGACAAAGGGGAAATGGGGAGTCAGATCATGGGGATCCAGAGCAACAGATGGTTCAGGGTGTACTCTAGAACATATCCACAAGTGCTTTGAAAGTGGAGTCCTTCAGGGTCTGGGTTAGGTGGCTAAAAGCGGCAACGTGAGGGAGGAGAGGCAGGATTAGACAAGATGGTCAAATATGCTGGTAAATTCAAACTGACTAAATTACCTGAGTCTACAAACTGGTATTGTGTTGGAGTTGAGGGTTGGTATATAAACTTGCAGATGTTGAAGGAGACTGGATGATTGCTGTGCCTGACCCACTGGCATACCTGAAACCACTCATGACATGAGACAAGGGGGTTGGGAAAGGAAGAGAGGAGAGCTCAGCTCCTACCTAGGAGGGAGATGCTGGAGCAGTGGGCCTGACAAAATTCTTCTTTTAAAATCTGCTTTCCCTATTTTTGTCTATGCCACAACACTGAATTGAATAAGCAGTTAAGAAGATGTATGCATTGATTTGTTTTGGCATTGTACTGGTGGATGCATGGACAGACATCTAGCCCTTGGGGGATAGTAACAGTACTAATGACAGTGCTTTGCAGTTCTGATCTTGAGTAGTCCAAACAATGAATTAAATTTCAACCACGAGTAATGTATATGTGTGAATATAGGCGAGTGCTTATTCTGCGTCGTTTGAAGCTCACAATGTCACAATCTTTTAGAATAAAACAGTATGATTCACTTTAACCGTGTCTACCTGCGCTTAATTATTTGTTGCTTGTCCGGTGGAGTTCTTCGGAGCGGATGCTTCACGGAAACTTTATATAATTTATAGAGGGCCTTAAATCTTGCGTGCATAAACGGATAGCGCTTGTGATTGCAGAATATGGCTTGAAGGTTTTTGGAGGCGTTGTTAGGGTGACATCTAGTGGCAATGATTTGTAGGAAAAAGCCTCACCATCCTTCACCTTGTGTATTCATCCCCACCCCCCCTCCGTCCCGCAGAATAATCCGTTTAACATGTGACAAACAAATCTTGATTGATCATCTGAAACAATCAGGCGAATATTTGTCGTTATTATTTCTCAAGACGTAGATGAGCGCTTCCTCACACGTCACCGGCGTGCGACCAATGACAGCGTGCATTTTCGCAGCTTACCATCAGTTAGGTGGAAGAATGTAAATCTGCACAGTAGTGTTTCTCTCTTGGTAATCATCTTATTTGGCGGCCCATTACAGGGAGGACTTCACTGAGAAATAGTGTTTCGGATGAATGTGGCCTGCATGTAACCGTGTGCTCGGCAGGTGTTGCGTTCTCGTGCTTAGCTGCTGTTTGGGGTGGCAGGCATATCGTGCTCACAAATGACTGATCCCCAGCGAAGGTAAATAACACACAGGAGGGAGGAAGTAGCTATTAAATGCTTTTATTTAATTTTATCTTTTTTTTCCCCTGAGTGGACATACACAGAACCGTGGGTATTTATAATATTTCAGTATAAATACAGAAAACGAACCGGATTCCTTTTGGCTTCGTTTTGCTGCCACAGCAGTTTCCATCATGTTTGTTTGTTTGTTTGTTTAAACGGATGAATCACTGACTATGGTAACCAGATTGTCACATAATGTTATTTATGGTCTGGATAAAGTAGGGGAGGAACGGCTTAGCCATAAACGTTTCTAGTCAGGTTAATCGTTAACATCTGTCTCTGATTTGGGGTCTTTAACCTCGTCAGACACAAGGAAAAACACTGCCAGCGGCCCACCGACAGTGACTTGTGAAATCCGTGTCAAAGCACTTCTCTAAAGTCCTTTCGCTCTAATAACAAACGGAGTTAAAGTGTTAAAATGCATCTTAGATCGGTTTAAGTCACCCTGCCTTTAAACTAAACAAAAGGAGGAAGTACTATTGTGACGCCAGCTTTATAAATCAGGCGGCTTTTCCAAGCACCAGCAGAATTAATCATTATGTCAACATTAGCGCACATCCTGCATCATATACGTCTTCTGCAGTGTCAGTGCAGTTTCAGCGTGATTCACTGTGTGGTTTTCTTGTCGTTTTATTGCGCCAGCGGCCTAAAGTAAATTTAAGAGACATGCAAGTCTCTTAAATTTACTGTAGTTTGGCCTGAAAAGTGTGACAATCATCACAGTATACTATGTCATTCATTACTTAGACTTGCAATTGAAAAAACAATGATAGCAAAATTAATTGTACAACTACATACAGTGGGGACACAGTTTCTACTATAATGCACCGTACAGATGTAGCAAAAAGAAAGTTAGTGGCTGACTTTGTTGACAGTTGTGGTTTGGCTGTACATCAAATTGATCAAGTGTGCTGTAGTTTCATGCAGACATGCTCTAACTCGGACCTCGCAGTTGTGGAGACATTATCACCATGAAGGGCTCCAGCTCCAGATGGGGCTTTTCGCTGGGCTTCGTTTTAGGGGCCTGCAGCATGTACTTCTTCCTTCGCCAGGTGTGGTTTGAGAGAAGCTACCCTGTGCTGTCAGGAGCTCAGGAAAAAGCCACTGCTGTGAGGGAGAGGCCAACTGCCTGGAGGAGGGAAGGAACTGCTCTCATCAATCTGCTCCTTCCTCACCGTACAGGTGCTTTACAGTCATTCAGCCCTATGGGGGGGGGGGGTTCTTATTGACTTTCATATATTTACATTACAAAAAATGTTCTAAACTCACTGTGTTTTCCTTTAAGTTAAAACCTTGTATTCCTGTAAACCAATGTCCAGATTGGTTTACAGATCCAATAAACTTGGACACAGCGTCAAGTTTGATGTTAGTAGACTGTATGATGATGATAATACCTACCTCTATTGTGGGCTATGATGCACAGCTGCAATTTCTCCACTGTTGTTTTTCATGCTACTTCTAAATGAGCATGGACATAATAATTAGAATGTGGAAGTGAATCAACTGGATATGTAAACAGTTGCTTAAATGTATCAAAATAAGTGTGATGTGACTAGTAGAACATCAAATACACTAGACCCGCTGCACATCAGTTATCACTGCTATGTATTGTGCTGTGTCCCTCTAGATGAAGACAGCCAGCTGGCAGACGTGTTGTACCAGAAAGTACGTGTTCTGTGTTGGGTGATGACAGGGCCGTATAACCTGAAGAGCAGGGCCCGACATGTCAGGGCTACCTGGAGTCAGCACTGCAACATCGTGGTGTTCATGAGCTCTGTGGAGGATCCTGACTTCCCCACTGTGGGCCTGGGAACTAAGGAGGGCCGTGACCAGCTTTACTGGAAAACCATTCGAGCTTTCCATTATGTCTACGAACACCATGGGAATGAAGCAGACTGGTTCTTAAAAGCGGACGATGACACCTATGTGGTGGTGGACAACCTGCGCTGGATTCTATCCAACCACTCCCCTGAAGAACCCATTTATTTTGGTAAACGCTTCAAGCCTTACACCAAACAAGGCTACATGAGCGGGGGAGCAGGTTATGTGCTCAGTAAAGAAGCCCTCAAAAGATTTGTCGAAGGCTTTCGTACCAAGGTTTGCATACACACAACCCCTGTAGAAGACCTAGCGCTGGGGCAGTGTTTGGAGAAGATGGGTGTACTGGCAGGAGATTCCAGGGACACTTTGCAGCGAGAAACTTTTCACCCATTTGTTCCAGAGCACCATCTAACTGGCAAGTTCTCCAAGAGCTTCTGGTACTGGAGCTATTGCTACTACCCAATTGTTGAGGCAAGTCCCCTCATATCTGTTTTATTTGTGAGCGAGCAACGTTGAAATGGAATTACACAATGAGGTGGTAAAAATCAAACAAATCGACATTTTCGTGCACAGATCATCCATGAAAGCTTTTTCATAGTGCTTAACTAAGGCAGACACACTGAGTGGATTAACCTTATTAGAAAGGGACAAGTCAGACTACGACATCATGCGGGTAACAGACTGGACCTCAAGTTAGAAATCCTTTAATGTCATTAGTGTATATCTGCCCTTCAAGGGGGAGAATTCTTTCATTTTAAATTGTATGTCAGTGACTTTTTTTTTCCTTATTGAAAGAGACTACTGTGACATAGGCAATACTGGTTAAAATTCTTTAACTGAAAGTAGTTCAAAGACTAAATGCTAAATCTATTTGAAAAAAAAAATCTATTCAGAATCTAATTTTGAATTTGGTGCCAGCTACATATTTCAGAAAAGTTAAAACAGGAACATGCTTACCACTGTGTGGCATCATGTTATTGAACAAAACTCTGTTGGGAACTAAGGAGACCAGTTACTTGACCCTTGAAAGTGAAATGTTTTGCCATTTTGTTTGATATAGCATAAATTATCAGCAGTTCAGGCCTTTTTTTTTTTATTTTTAGTGTCATGCTATGTCAAATGATTTCAATGGATGACATATCTAGACTGCAAGCCAGCCAGTTCATTTTCTGAAACCTTTCCCACACAGCCACCTCTAGGGTTTACAGAGGATGGTCCAAAAAAGAGCAAAATGCCCAGTGGGCGACAGCTCTCTTGGCAAAAATACCTTGTTGATGCCAGACATTGGAGGAGAATGGCCAGATTGCTTTGAGATTTTAGGAAGGCAACAGTAACTCAAATAACCACTCATTACTAGTTATGCAGAAGAGCATCTCTGAATGCACAACACATTGAGCCTTGAAGCAGATGTGCTACAGCAGCAGAAGACCACACCGGGTCCCTGTCCTTTCAGCTAAGAACATGAAACTGAGGCTTACACAGGCTCCCTAAAATTGCACAATAGAAGATAGGGGAAAAAATGCTGGTAGGGTCAGAATTTGCTGTAAACAGCATTAACGTATATATCCATCCTGCCACTGTCCCAGTTCAGGCTGGTGGTGGTTTAATGAAGTGGGGAATATTTTTTTGGCAGACTACCAACTCAGCATTGTTTAAATGCCACAGCCTACCTGAGAATTATTGCTGGCCATGTTCATCCCTTGATGACCACAGTGTACCAATCTTCAGATGGCTGCTTCCAGCAGGATAACGCATCATGTCATGAAGGTCAAATTATCCCAAACTTGTTCCTTGAACATGACAGTGACTTCACTGTAGTCAAATGGCCTTCACAGTCACCAGGTCTCAATCCAACAGGGACACCTTTGGGATGTGATGGAATGGGAGATTCACATCATGGCTGTTCAGCCAACACATCTGCAGCAACTGTGTGATGCTATCATGTCAACATAGACCAAAATCTTTGAGAAATGTTTCCAGCACTTGGTTGAATCTGTGCCATGAAGAATTAAGGCACTTCTGAAGGCAAAAGGAGGTTCAACCAAGTACTAGCAGGGTGAAGTTGATGAAGTGGCTGATGGGTGCATATTGTTTAGTATTAATGCTGCCTTCACAGTACTGCAAGTTATCCATGTCCAGTGTTGGAGAAACTACTTTCAAAGCACAGTTTTTCAAATTTTGTGACTTCATACTTCAATAGGTTGAATGGAGGAAAAAAAAAAAAAAGACTACCCTTAGTGCAAATCTAATTTGATAAAATGAAGCTACTTAGAAAAAGTGGTTAAACTACTTTGATCAGAGATTATTGCAAATAGTGACCACTTGTTCACAGGTCGTTCATAAATAAATTGTATAAATACATTTATCCAGCTCTTTATTGGAAAGCTCATTTTTGCTTTCTATACAATGTGCATGACACAGACACTAGCCTTCCAGAACCTAGAGTTCAACTAGGGTTATCACCCCAAACAGAATTACCGAGTTAACCAAGTAACAGAAAAAATAGCATTGCAAGAACTTCTCTGAACATCTATAGGAATAATCAATAATTTTGACTAATTTATATCTCATAAATTTCATATATATTTTAGTTTTGTGAATTCAGAATCAATCTTAAAAACTGCTGCCTGTTTGCTATTAAATTAAAATAAATTTAAAAATATAGGTGTTGATTTAAATGACTCATCAGAAGAATAATGACTAAATAAATGAATATGTGAGTATCGAGCACATCCAGGTTGTGTGCCTGACCCTTGCACAGAATATTTGAGTTGGAACAAGAGAGTTAATTTTAAAGAAATGATTGCAGCACAGACAATGTCCTGTCAACAGAGGGGAAAATTGGTCAATTTGTTGCTGATGATGCAACTAATCTATTGTACTGTGCAATTAAAATGAGGCAGCTTCATTACTGATACTGTCACCCGGTGACTGCCTGTGTATGGAGCCGCTTTGTTCCCAGTCTTTGAAAGGAAAATGAGAATAGAAATTTACTTTTTTAATATTTTTAGCAATTATTCTTTTTTTCCCCTCAGACAATGAAAAGGAAAATTTGTGACAGCATGTGACCAATTTATGAAAAATATATTCTAATGAATAGTTCTTGTATTTTCTTTATAGGCTGTTGGGATACATGTATTTCTTCAATAAAACTCAAGTTAGCCATATTGTACCACTGTGTAGCAACACTTACAAAAATGAATATGCAAACTGTATAGTTCTTTATTAAATCATATATATGCTGCCCTGTGGCTGAATACTGTGCTCACTGGTGCTGCATACCCAGTGACAGTTTGAAATGGTACAAATTTCTTCTTGATTAAGTTTTCAGGCTTAGAATCCAGTCTCACAGGTAGAAGGAAACAAACATGTTCATCTAGTTTTGGTATTGCTGTAGTCTATAAAAAGTAAATGTAAAAATATAGACTATAATTATATTATGCATTTATTATTCATTTTGCTCCCATTTTTAACTTCTCTTATTAAAAAAAAAAAAAAAAGTTGAATGTGAGCAACATGGAAGAACACCAGTGTGGCTGTGCTGTTTGGTACCTGTGCAGAAGGTAATCTGTCTGCCTGCCTATCGATCTGTTGTTGTGTGAGATTTATACACTGAACTGGTAGCAGTAATCTCAACAAAATCCTGTTTGCAAGAAAAATGCTCCTATTTAGCACTGTCTCTTTTACTTGTACCGTATGTGGTTATTTATCTTTATTAAATACAAGATTTTGCAGAAAATTACATTTCAGTTCAGAGACCTAAAATAGAGAGCTTCGTACACTTTGTTCAAGGATAATTACTGATCAGGTTCTCTTTTGAGCAGTAAAGCAATGCTCACTGATTTACAGTAACACCAACTATATCAGTGTGATCAAAGATGGAGACTTTGATCACACTGTCTCAGAAGTAGTGATACTTCTGAGACATATATAATGTTAGCATTTCTTGCTGTGCAGTTATTTCGTTTTCTTATTCTGTTTGTGTTTTATGTGTGTAACCTGTGTGTTATTCTTCCTTAGGGTCCACAGTGTTGCTCAGACCTGGCGGTATCGTTTCATTATGTCGAAGCAGAGCTGATGTACGTGATGGAGTACTACACCTACCACCTGAGAGCATATGGTTATATTCCACGCTACCAGCCCTCTCTACGTCACGGTTTGAATGTCAGCCCGCACTCACAGGCAGCCGTAACGGCAGGACCAGAAGCAGTTCAGGGGGTGAAGGATGGAAAAACTCACACAACTGCTGCTTTTTCTGTCCGTGGAAACCAAACCAAAGAGGATACGGTGTCAGAGGAGAGGGAGCGAGGGAATTTAAACTCCCACCTCACTGTGAACAGGACTGCAGTCGAGTAAGACAGACATCAATGATGTTGTTCTGTATTTTAGGTGGGACTGAATGTGTTTTAACTGCAGTGTGTCTGATCATCATGAGAAACTGCACCAGGAACATATGTGGCTACTTTCCCTCTGTGATTGGTTAAAAGGAACTGTGCTAAAAAGCATGACTTTTCAGAGAACCCTTCTACTATGCACTAAGAAGTCTTACAGTATATTCCATCCAGTGTGACAACAGTGTTTAAAGATGATAAATAATTCAGTGGAACCTACATATGGCTTGGTTTTGTTTAACGAACGTGAACAGTTGGTTTAACCGCAATTTAACATCATCAGTGTTTGAATTTATTATAGCCAGAGTGTGCTTGGAGTGATGCGGTAAAAAGTATTATCCCAATTTGTAGTAATGACACAGCAATAAATTGAATTAATATGAAATTCATTATTGAAATTATTAAAGATGTTTGTTTTTTTGTTTTTTTTAAATAGGAAGAACAAAATACTTTGTAAAATACTTAAAATTAATGTCCATTTGAAATCATTTGCAACTCAAGCCAATTAACACAAATTTTAAAACCAGAAGCAGGAATGCTCCAATGTTTCAGAAATGAAAGCAACTGTGCTGTAAAAAAAATTATTTTTTTTTAACCTTTGACTGTATATTTGAACCCTCCTGTGCTTCTGTTTGAGAACCATAGCATCTGATTTTATTTAACCCAACATTGTGATCGAACATTATTGTCTCAACATGAGCCCAGCTTGAAGAATCACTTAAACAGCAACTGAAAATGCACCAACATTTAAATGAATGAATTATGTATAAAAAAAAAATTAAGTTTATTTTGACCTTTAAGAAAAAGAATGACATGATAAAGAAATAGAATTTATTACTTCTAATTATGCTTTGTCTCCAGATAAAACCGTACAGTATGCTTGGTACATTGTGACTTTCATAAGCCGGCTGACAGGTACAGTGGGAATCACGTCTGTTTTGTTGTTTCCATTAGACATTTGGTTCGCTGTTTATGTTCTTTGTGATATTCTGTCATTGTAGCCAGATGAAAGTAACTCTGTGTCTACAGTCCCTGAAGTAACCTGCAACAAAACACATCATACATGCAAATAAGTACTATAAATACCGTTAAATACACTGCTTAAATAACTACATGTAGACGTTTACTCAAAACAAAACAAAACAAAAAAAAAACCCATACAGATGACATAAGTGCTTTTTAAAACAGCATAAATCTTAAGCTCCTCTGTTTGAAAACGGGTTTATGCTCATTTATGCAGGATTATAATTTTTCTAACCAGCCGACACTTGGTGATGTCTGTTCAGTGAGAAGGAAGAGGCGCTCACCTCAGCCTACACTTGTTGAAAAAAATTCCTCTCCTCTCTGGATACACTCTCCTCCAGGGAACATTATCTGCGAGAGAAGATACATTACCCATGCGATGAATAGGAAACATGAATATGAATGGCTACAGAGCTAACAGGACATGGGTATTAGACTGCTGAGAATGGCCAACCTCACCAGACTCTGAGTTTCTCCGTCCCATAAGTCCAACAAAAATGTCATCCATCTCCCCTAATAATAATTAAAAAAAAAAAAGCCAGTACATTATTTTATGACAATTTTGAAGCGGCCGTTTTTATGTCAGTAAATTACAAAGATCTTACTTTTTTGAGGTGGTTGTTCAGCGTTGGCCTCTGATGTAGTAAATAAAACAAGACCACGGAAATTTTCAGAAATTTTACATCAAATATTCTTTATCACATCAGCATTACTGCTGTACTTTTACAGGAAATGTATGAACGTAATCGGCGGGGCATGTTCGTCTGTCGAAAAGACTCACCTGCACTTCTTCTGCCCATCAGTCCCACAAAGCTGTCATAATCCAAGTCGCTGTACCTCTTCAGAATGTTTCGCTTGAAGTTATCTAAGCCTGTGGTCTGCTGCAATAACGAGAAGAAAAAAAAAAAAACATGTTTATTGTAAAAGATTTTCTAACAGTCTGCGTGGGTATTACGCTCCCGGAACCTACATCTGAAGTTGGTCTGCGCGATCCGGGCTCGTCGCATCTGCACCGGCTGTACCGAAATTCCATAATGAGGAACAAAGTCACCAGTAGCAAACCTCTTCTCATTTTTCTCAGCTCCACCTGTGTAAAAATATTTGGTTTTATGAGGGGTTTTCATTATGGGAAAATGCATTGTCTTTTTGTTAAGGAACCTGATGCGCGCAAGGCACTATGCAACTGGTGCGTAAAAACGCACGATTTAAGGTTTGCAAAGTCAAGGAAAATTTTCATAACCAGTAAATAATTATTTCATATTCATCAATGAAAGAAAAACACGGAGAGTCGTTTTAGGCAGTGGTTTCGTGTGTTCGTTTACCAAAGTGTCAAAGGAAGCCTTAAATTTACTTCTTTATAAAATAAGATAACGGCTTTTTTAAAGATCATTTTTAAGCATTCAGACATGCGTTTTAGTTTTTACCTGTTTTCTGTCGAGCAGATAATTTGGTAGGCAAGTCAGCTGAGTGTGTCCAAGAGTGGAAACCGATAGATCCCGCTGTGAGATCCAGTCAGGATAAATGAGGCGCCCAGGCTTTGGGGTAATAAATAATAGCTGGATACCTGCGTAACGCCAATCAGCAGCGTAGGTGGAGTACTCTTTTATCACGTTGCACTGAAGGCTACATAGCCTACTCATTGATGGTCATGATGATGCTGAGAGCTTCTGCCCCCACCCCCCACCCCCCAACCCCCACACACAAAACACACGCACACCCTTTGAAAAAAGAAGAGAGAGAGAGAAAGTTTAGGCTTCGTGACAAGGATACTTGTTGGGTTTCGTGGACTGAAGTACACCACTGAACACATTTGCAATAGATTAGACTCTCCCTGCAGTTGGTTTTGGAAAAAAAAAATCTAGAAGTCGGTTAACATGACTTTTAATTTTATATGCACATGCTATATTTTTTTAGGAGGCAGAATAGGAAATAAAACACATACGATTTGTCTCTGCTGAAGTTCCAAAGCAAGACTTGAATATGTTTAAAATCACTGTGAAAATATTCTCAGCACAGCCAGTCTTAAAGCTGACACACTGAGCTGTTGCCTGGACAGACACATCCTCATACCAGTCCTGACACAATGAGTAACATGTTATTCAGACATCATTTGAGATTATTTTCACGGTTGCTAAATCCTCTGTTAAATGGCCTTTGACAGGTGGTGAGATGAAATGTCACCACCTGACTTCTACAAACAACTACGGTGAGGGACTTTTTAATATATATATATATATATATATATATATATATATATATATATATATATATATATATATATATATATATATATATATATATATATATATATATATATCCTGGTTAAAATGCTCAAGCATTGCAATGAAGTTAGTTTTTCAAGTTGAATCAGCATAGTCTGGAAATTTAATATATACTTTTAGTATTCACAGAAATCCTGAGACGTGTTTAAACATGTTAAAACATGTTTTCATCAGCAGCTGAAAACAGCTCAAATTTAGTGCAAATACCAAACCCATAATTTTTCTTGCAATTACACAAGCAATTACACTTGTGTTTGTTTATGCATTCAGAATGCAAACAAGCATGGATTTTTCAGTAAAACAAAGTTTGAAATTCAAACTGTAATGCAGGCAAAAGGAAGCAATGTAGATCAATTACTGTGGTCTGGAGATTTAAGGCCGATATGAGCGGGCGTGACACTAACAACAAAACATTAGGCTAGAATCCAAATTATGCCTTTCACATGTTAAGCAATGGCTTCCCATTCCCATATTTGTCTTGTTCCTGTCTCTATTTGTGTGGGGGTGGGTTGGGGTGGGGACTGCAACAGTGCAGGGGTTCGGGATGGGAGATCAGTCAGAAGTGGGGAAGTCATTAATTGCATTTTTACATTATTGATGAGTGTTTCTTTCTTATCTCCCCTGGTAATCAAAGCAACCCAGAGTAACACAGGGAAAGAGTGCCAGTGGCTGTTTTCCACAACATGCAATTGCGGGGAAAGCTTCTCATTTAATGATAAGGTGAGTAGCTATACTGTATTGACTGCATTAGTCACTGTGGACATCCTGCTATAGGTGACCTTACAGGCACATGCCCTGCATAATGCTCAACAATACATCTTGTACCTTGTGCTTTACAACATTTGGAAGTCATCCATTCCTGCCATCCCACTCGATACCAAATCTGTTGCAGTGTCATTATGCATGAGCTTCTCTCAGAGCTGCAGACAGCTGGACAATCTCTAGTCCTGACAGGTCAGCTGGACATTCACAGTTGGCTCAGTAACAGCAGATAGGCATTGGTGGTTACAGGTGATGCAGTATGTAAAAGGAAAAAAAACACACACACACACGGGCTAGCACCGTGTTGAAATCATTTACTGTGAATGTGTTAGGAAAAGTGTTTCCATGCATGCCAAATTTCTGTGTTCTTATTAGACTCTAATCACTTGGCTAGCTGAATGAATTTAAACTTTTGTTTGCAGTGGTTACGTATCGTTAAATATTAATAAATCTCCAGCTTAATTATGTTCTTCTGTGCTTCCCTGATATTTATCTGTGCATAAAGAGCAGGACATCCTTGTCCAACTTAAATATCCTCAGGTTTCAACCTGTCTGATAATAAAAACCATTTTGCCAGTTGATCCTGCTTTTTATGCAATGTTTATTGAATTAACAGGCTGAATAGACTGAGGTAACCTTGCTGTGGAACAGGTAGAAAAATGTGATAAGGAAAAACACAGAGAGAGACAGGATAATATTTTCCATGTGTGCATTTCTATGTGTGGGCTTCATTAGTTCAAATCTTCAACATGTTTAGCAGTTCATTTTCTTTGGAGGTCCACGTAAGGACACGAGGATAGAGATTCATACATCTGTGTAGCTGCGTACTTGGTGGATGAGAGCAGCACATAGAGCCTGGAGTACAGTCATACTCTCTTTGCTCGCCTTTCTCTTTAATGGACCTGCCAATCATCAGTTTGTGCAGGCTTTTGTGGCCCGAGAGGGAAGAGGTTCACAGTGACGCCAGAGCCCTTATATGGGAGTGATGTTATGAAAGAACAAGGGAACGGATGGATACAGAAAAGTCTATTGTGTGAGGCTGAGAAGAGAGAGTGAGACTGTAAAGATTGAGAAATTGCAAGGTGTAGATTTAGCTACAAATAACTGTGTATAGGCTAGGGTCGGACTTGCAGCTTGGCGTCTGTGTCCACTGAGTCCAAAGTGTGAATGCCATCACAGCTCTTCACGTGCTCAGTGGCCATCCCTGCTGATCACTGTTGCTTGTGGTGACGTGTCGACGAAAATAAGCAGATCTGGATTCTTCTCCATGGTAGATCATAAGACACACTTGCCAATAATTGACTTAATGTGCTTCTAATCCAATGGGTGATTTTAACTTAGAGTCCACTTTATACATCTCCTTGGGGCATGCAAAATGATTTTGATGGACCCGTTTTTTTCACACCCGCTCTGTCCTGATCTCTGACTCGTGAGGTCCTGGAGTGTCACTTCCATCTAAATGTTAATTTGAAGGCTGCTTCTTTACAACTGGCATGGATGCTGATATGCCTTGAAACGCTATTAGCATAAGACCACACTGGGTTTGTGAAATGGTGAGCTGTGGTCTCTCCAAACCAAAACTCTTTTTTTTTTTCTTTTCAGTGTTTACCAAAAGTGTTTTTCTGCTGTCTACTTGTCAACAGGTTTTTTTGTCCTCTTTAATCTTCTTTCAGTGACAGCTGTTGGCACTGGCCTTCGGGAGAAAATAAGATGCTCTGGTGCTGTTTAGCCTCTTGAATCACTCTTTTTTAGATTGGTGAACTTTTTTTGTCCTGACTCAAAACAGTATTTTCTATTGATCGCGGAGTGAGAATACTCTTGAAGACACATTCGCATCCTGTTCATCACAAACACAATCACTGTCTCTCATGTGTCATGCCCACACCCCTTTGGATTTAGTTAATAAAATGTGCGAAATCAAATGCTCTAGTTGTAGATGTGTTTCCTATTCTGACAAGGAACATGTTTTAAATCAAACACAGTGAGGACATTGAAAGTTTGATGATTAATGACGCGGTCTTTTGCTAAAGGAGTTTTGTTTTTTTAAGCTTATGGTGTATTATCAAGCACAGTCTTATCAAACCTTGGATTTGGATTTAATTTGCAGTGCTGTGATGAATGCCTCTTTTCCTCTGCTAGGGTTAGATGCTATTGCTTGATGATTTATTCGGCTCCCAAACCTTTCAAAACCTTTTAACTGCCCCTGTTACCACTCGCAGCCTTGTTTTTTTCTCTCTTTCTTTTTACATTTTAGTTTTGTGGTGTCAGACTGATTGCAGAGTTGCAAAAGTAACCAGTGAAGAAGTTAAGAGAACAGGCTTTTAATCCACTAGATGATGGTGATGTAAAATATAGTTCACGGATCCTTACCATGATGTCACTGAGAGCCCACAGTGCAACAGAGCTTCCATCACACCTGCGTATAAAAGTGAGTGAGTGTGCTTTGATGTGACCACTCTCTGCGACTTATTTTGTTTTTGTCCTGCCTGCTCATAAAATTGTGTCAAGAGCAATTATGGAACCACAAGATCAAGTGAGCAACATACTGACAGAGACAGAAATTGGAAACCATGAAACAGTTCATGCATTATTCACCCTCTGATTCAGTTTGAACATTTTATATCAGAAATTTTGTCATTACGTGTTCTGCTGATGCTGCATGTATGTTTATCTATCTGAGCAAACTTTTAGGTCCATATATGGAGGAATGGAAATATAAATGTTTAAAGACAGAGTGTATGAATGCACACTTAAGCAAACTACACATGCTTTTTTCATCTGGGATGTGACAGAGATCCACGAGACACTGTGGAAAATTTCCCAAGACAGAGCCGGAAATAATCTAGACACATTGATCTCTTTTCTGTAGCAATTACTCCACCAATCACCACAGTCATTTCCTGAATTAGTCCTTTGTTCTTAATTTGCTTATGGGGTCAGCTGCTCCCAAATAAGACGCATAAAAAGCTTGGAGGTGCGTGATCCTCTGCTGGCTGATGCCGGCTCCTGTGCCCACGCTTGCCAAAATTCTAAACAGTCAGGCAATGACAAGTCCAGACCAAACACGAGTCCTGCCAAGAAGTAATTTCAGATAATAAAATAACTTACCTATAAATGACCTCTAGCATTTGTTTGCTTCAGCTGGTCTTTTCACAGGAGACCAAGTCAATGAAACACATTATTCATGGAACACTCACTTAATATGTTGCTCCTGTTTTACCTGCAAGAAACAGCTGTTATTGCTTTTATGGTGTGAGGGTCAGCTATTGATCAACCTGACATACCAGCATATCTGTGTTTCTCTTGAAAATGAAGCTGCAGCAGCCATTGACAATTCTTCATGTTGGCTCATGTTGTCTTGATTTAAGGTGGTAGTAAATGTTATTCATTTTATAATGTAATAATAACCTGACAATAAAATATAGGCTAGATACATTTAAACTCAGACAAGAATGATTACTGACTTTGAGAATGTTGTTTTGTATTATCTGTGTGTCACGGCTGGGTGCTGCAGGGCAGAGAGGACCTCAAAGCAGGACGAGGTGAGAGCTGATCTTGACTTAACGTTTACTGAAAAATTAAACATGAAAGGTACAAGGCTGGACAGGCCAGCTACACAAAAACTAAGTACTTGAAAACTCAAAACACACAGCATGGACGTTAACCTAAACATACAAAGACTTAGGACCTGCTGAAGGACAAAGACATGAGCAGACAATAAATACACAAGGGCTAATGAGGGGAGTGACAACAGGTGGAAAAACAGCTGACCATAATTAGGCAGAGGAGACAAGGGGAAGCAAAACTGAATACAACACACAAGGAACACAACACTATCAAAATAAAACAGGAAATGGAACTACACACAAAAACACCCAAACCTAACACAAGAAACCCTGAATAACATACAAATAACTAACAGAAATCCAAACCATAACAAACTGAGGATCTAAACTAAAAGGAACACTCAGAAACAACCCGAAAAATACAACAAACAGAGCTAAAGAAAAAGGGAACTCAAAAACACTGGGCCACCGGCCCAGGACCATGACACTATGATGATCTGCAGGTCAGATGATTGATTGATGGACTGTAGTAAACTAAAGCATCAGACATCACTTTTATAGAAAGCATGCTTTTTATCTGCCATTTCAAGATATCACAATGTTCTCAGTCCTGCTGTACAGTACGTGCTCAACACAGAGCAACACAAAATAAGCTCGAAGTTAGATATTTGATGTTGACCTTAGGGCACTTTTGGACCAGAGAAACAGTTTCCATGTCTGCTCTGCAGGAACTAAGGACAATCTTAGTTTTTAGACATGTTTTAGTCTTCCTCTCTGCAGAAAAACAACCATCAGTGACGTTAGTATCAGATGTGTCAGATTGGTTTAGATGTAAGACTTCATGTTGATTGGTTGAACACAGGAATGGAGTGCAATGCACAGTCCATCTATCCATCCGTCCGTCCATCCCTCAATCTGTACTTATCTGATTCAGGGTGAAGGAGATGCTGGAGCCATCATAGGGCGAGAAGCAGGGTACAGTCTGGACAGGTCGCCAGTCTGTTGCAGGGTTAACATATAGACAAACAACTGCAAATTAAAAAACAAAATAAAACATGTGAAACTGGTTAGAATCCACCTTGGCAGGGCCTTTCTGTGTAGAGTTTGTATGTTCTTCCTGTGCTTGCGTGGGTTTTCTCCGGGTACTCTGGTTTCCTCCCACAGTCCAAAAACATGCAGTTAGTGGGGTTAGGTTCATTGGTGATTTTAAATTGCCCATAGGTGTGAATGTGAGTGTGAATGGCTGGCTGTTTCTCTGTGTTAGCCCTGCGACAGGCTGGTGACCTGTACAGGGTGTATCCTGCCTCTCACCCCATGACAGCTGGGATAGGCTCCAGCCCCCCTGCAACTCTGAAAAGGATAAGTGGAAGAGAAAGGATGGATAGCTGGTACATGTAAAACTGTTAAACAACTGTAAAACAAACAAACAAACTAACTAACTAAACTAAACAAAAAACTAATCTTAATGATACCCTTGAAAAATGGGTATTTATTAAACTGATATGCAGTGGAGTAAATACAATATGACTCATGCTTACATACACACAGAGGGCTAATGGAGACTGAGATACAGCTGGGGAATTAAACACACCTGAACTAAATGAATAAATAAAATGAATAAATAATAACAAACTGTATCAAACAGAAAATATTAAATAACAGATCTTGATAATCCAAACTCAAAATGCTGGGTCAACGACCCAAGACTGTGACATAAACCACTAAATTTGATTTCACTGTTACCTTCACCTTCCACATCCTCTCTAGCTCTTCTCTGAGCCCTTGGTATTTATTGAGCTTCTCGTGTTCTTTCTTGTTTATGTTGCTATCACTTGGTATTGCAACATCTATCACTATGGCTTTCTTCCTCTTTGTCCAACACTACTGTGTCCGGTTCGTTAGCCATCACAAGTTTGTCTGCTTGTATCTGGAAGTCCCACAGGATCTTAGCTCTGTTATTCTCAACGACCCTTGGGGGCATATCCCATTTTGACCTTGGGACTTCCAGGTCATTTTCTGCACAGATGTTCCTGTATACTATGCCAGCCACTTGGTTATGGTGTTCCATGTATGTCCTGCCTGCTAACATCTTGCACCCTGCTGTTGTGTGCTGGATTGTCTCAGGGCCATCTCTGCACAGCCTGCTCCTGGGGTCTTGCCTTGTGTGGTAAACCCCAGCCTCTATCGATCTTGTTCCTGTGCTGACATGATTAGTGCCCCTCTGCTGTCCCTAAGCCCAGCTTTGTCCAGCCATTGGTAGGATTTCTCTATATCAGCCACTTCTTGTATCTGCCAGTGGTACATGCTGCACAGAGGTCTGTTCTTCCATGATGGTTCCTGTTCTTGGTCCTCTTCTTTCTTGGATTTCTGCTGCCTGAGGTACTCACTAAGTACATGAGCCTTTGTAGCAATCTTTCTGATGTATTCATGGATCTTTGTTGTTTCATCTAGGATTGTGGTTATGACACTCACTAGTCCTCGGCCTCCTTCGTTCTGCTTAGCGTACAGTCTCAGGGTGCTAGATTTGGGTGAAACCCTCCATGCATGGTAAGGAGCCTTCTTGTTTTGATTTCAGTGGCTTCTATCTCCTCTGGCCAGCTTATTAGCCCAGCAGGCTATCTGACAACTGGTAAGGCATAGGTGTTGATTGGCTGGATCTTGTTTTTTCCATTCAGCTGACTCTTCAGGACTTGCCTTACTCTCTGCAGGTATTTAGTGGTTATATGTATATATATATATTTGTGTTTCTAGATGGATTAGCACTGAAAACACCAATTTCAAGTATACAGTGCTGTCGACTTCTGAATTGTATGCATCATGAATAGACAAAGGATGCTTTTTGCCTCTAAATTTAGTTCAGTCAGTTCAGATTTTCAGATTTTGTTTCTTCTTCTTTGAATGACTAAATTATGCATGCTGCCCCCCCAAACAATAAAGTAATTATGTTTTATTCATTTATCAGTTTATATTAATAATGTCCAAAGTTTGTGTTCTAATTTTTATTTAAAATCTCTTCAACAAAAGAAGAAGCGAATAGACTACTATTGCCACTGTAATGAAGTGTATCAAAAGCACTGCCAGGCAAAGTGGGGGTTCTACATAAATTCATGCCACAGTTCACAAAAATGGCATGGCAGTGACATGGTAATTAATATTTTGGCAGTAAGACTGAGTAAGTTATAAGTGCCCAGTTTCTGATCCCAATGTAATGGCTGAGTGGTTATGTGAGCTTGCAAGTGTAGTTTTGAATGCCCTCAGTACAGCATTTAAATGTTTCTGTTCCGTGACTGTACTTGAGGAAATTTGGTCGTGTTGTCTTCCATGGAGGCAAAGATCACACATAAAAGCCCCACCAGCCCCACCCTCTCAAAACACACAGACACACTTGTACAGGAACACACTCACACATAGAGATGACTGATGGCCCTGGGCTCTCCTCTATAAATGACAAGTGCCATCCATAACGGGCATGCAGGGGTTGGTAAAGTGATTATGTTCATAACACACAATGTCCTGGTAAACACAGCTGGCACCATGTCTGTCAGGCTAGACATGAAGGCAAATTGCTCAATCCATGTAGAATTACTGATTGTGTTTTAGGTTTGTCTTAAGAGAGGGTTGTCATCGACATGGCAGATGGACTACACCTTTATTCCACCTCACTTACTGGAGAAGCTGACTGTTTAAACGACAGGATGTCAGAGACGGCCAAGTATGATAAAACCTGATAAGATACGGAGAGGAGGAGACTTCAAGTCTATTGTGAGCATGGAGAGCACATTAAAAACTCATTTGACATCACTATCTGATACTCACATGCATTATAATTCATTAGAAATATGGCAGCACTATATAATGTGATTTTTATCTGTCAATGCCATCTTCTGATTATAATGATTGTACTGTGGTTTGTTTATGATAATACAATGTCTATAATTACATGGTCAAAGGCAAGTGGGCAAAGCAACACTTAAAAGCCGGTTAGCAATTTTGCAAGATATAAGGAAGAGAAATAAATATTATTGGTGTCATATAACCCTGCGCAAGTGAAACTGATCGACGCACCATTTTCAAGAGCCAGAATGATAAACCAAATCAAAAATGTTTTTACAAACCTTTACTGACTTAAATAAATAGACGTTACAGAATCTGACTGCTGATTGTTCCCACTCAAATATTAAATACTTAAAGGACAAATAAACAAACAAATAAACAAAAAAAGATAAACTGAGGTGTTATGAGCTGTTGGATAGCTGTGTCTATAATTTGTAATTTGTGTTATAGTTTTAATTTGATATTTAATATGCATATGAATATTCATTTGGAAATATTTAGTAAAAAGGACACTGAGGTGAATTTTAAATTGTACTTTGTTAAAATCTATTTATTGATTGGCTGTTGACTAACAAGAACCTAATTATGAAAGTTTGCATTTTCCTATTTTCATGTTCAGATCCCACCTTTCTATTTATGAAGTATATGATTAATTTGATTAAGTAAAAAAATATTCAGAAATTTAAATGATTATGCTGCACAGGACATTTATGTCTATTAGACATAAATGTCCTGTGCAGCATAATCATTTAAATTTTAAAGTTTTTAACAGTGCACCTGTGGGAATATTGCCATCAGTCAAAGAGTCTGCTGTGATAAATACACAGTGTTTTTAACTTTTAAAGTCCTAACACACCCACAGTCAGTATGTGGGAAACCTAATGGAATATGTATAATTGATAATGATAAATTACGGTGTAAAAGTATTTTCAAAAAGTATTTTTAGCAAAGCATCGGCCAACTTTCAGTCTGACAAGAGGCCCAGTCATCCAGAATAACTTTAAACACCCGTGTGTGAAGGATAGTGGAACAAACTGGAAAGAAGGGTTATTACATTTGTCATTAATGTGGAATTTATGAATCATTTAGCTCATCTGGTACAGTTTATTTTAAATGTTTGGTGTTGGGTTTTAGCACACAGACTGTGTATAAAAAATGGATGTCGCCCATTGGTTTGTGGACTTCCATTTTGAAGCCTCAAGTTGAGCATTTTGGCTGCACCATCAGCTTTTTCAAAGCAGACAGCAAGAGCCCGGAGCGGATCCAGCTGAGAAACCGAGGACACTGCACACTCATATGGTGGTGATTTTTCAATCGTAAGATAGCCATGTCTCATTATTTAACTATCAGCGATAGTTTTAATTACAGGCCATAATATACAGAACTGTTACATGGCTCATCTGCCTTCTGGCATGTTAGAGCTAAATGTGGTTTATCATCAGCAGGGCATAAAGGACCGCCTACCCAATTAGGGGCTACTGCTGGTAGAGGACAGAAGTGCTCCATAGAGTTGCCATGTCTGTAAATCAAACAAAAGCTGGTCTGCACCAAATCCTGCCTCTGCCTGCAATTATTGTAGCCTAGCTGCTCAATGGCCATTTGCCACGGATGGCGTTCCCGGAAACTTTAATGTAGTCAACAATTTTTTATTTTATTTTTTCCCAGCCAGAGGAGCCAGTCCCTTCTGGTAGCTGTCAAATTGAAATAATCTGTTTGAGGTACTTTTCAGACTCATGTCAGTCTTTAATATACAGTGGATAATGTAGGAGATAGCAATTCATATGTACAAGCAGGAAACTTTGAGACGTCTATGTTGCAGATGTTGTTGCTTTATATCAAAAAGATATAAATGTTTTCCTTTTACATTTTTTTTTTGGCAGGTTTTATTAATCCTCCTGTCATTTATCTGAACAGTAAACACATTTTCATGAATGCCGGTCGTCACCCAAACACATTTATGATATTTAGCTTTATTGCTGTAAAAGTAAAATATTGCTGTGGACGTAAGGAAAGAAAGAGATGTGTGAGAGGACAGAAAGATAATTAGTGAGTGGCTGTCACAACAGGATACTGCTGAATGACAGCATTATTTGTTTCCTCTTGTCAGTAACTCATCTTCTAATTAAAAGTGGCACCCTATCTTTCACATTGCATCCAGTGTCTGACCATCAAGCTTCAGTGTCACCATTTCTCTCATCTCCTGCTCACCCCACCATAGTTTTCATCACCATCATTTCCTGAAATGCTTCAGGGCGTACGCCCATGCATTATGGAAGCTGTAAATAGAAAATCCTTGGGAGAACATCTGTGTCTCACTGTGCCTTTTGGGTAATCACAGCAGCAAGGAGCTGTACAGTACTGACAGTAGTATATTTGCTGGGGTGGAGCTTGAATATCTGAGGGGTATTATGGAAAAATGATACTATTACAGTAATAATGTTTTCCTTAACTGTGGTTAAGAAGCAATGGCAAACATTTAAAAATAAAAATGAATCCTGTTGATCTTCTGGACTTATGGCCGTTTCCCACACAGTGCTGTAATTCATGCACTAGAGAAAAATGTTTGAGCCATGTTAAAAATGGGGAAATGCCTGAAAAGCTCTAACACTGGACAAGTTTGATATCTATATCAGATGACATCATTTAGCTTTGTCAACATTACGAATGTTGTAAATGCATGAATTAGGTGCAGAGTGTGATCAAGAACAACATAATTAGTGTTCCATTAGCTAAAACGAGTAAGGTTCTTTCACAGTCCTGCCTTTATTGGCTAGATTAAGATTTTTTTTACATAGGTGCACACATGACATGCATATAATCCTGAAAGGTCCATATATATAGGTCAGTTTGCCTGAAATGATTTGACTCTGTCAGGTCCTCTGGCTCTGGGTTTTGAGATCAGTATAATTTTTCTAAAATGACCAAACAGTAATAAAACAGAAATAAACAATACCTCATTGTTCAAGGCCTTGTTTCAACATATGAGTGCTCATCCTCTTGTGCTCATGCTTTGTTACAGTTCTCCATGTAGTAATGTAGTGCTTCAGCTCATGCACCCGCACATTCGGGCACAAATGTTTTGATTTTCCTGGTCTGGTTTTTTTTATGCTCATGTGACAAACCTTTGTATATTACAAACTTAATGTAATTTAATTCACTTTTCCAATTAAGGGTTTGCATTATTTTTGTTGCCTATTAAATAAATAAGAGGTTTCAAATTCTCAAGGATTTGACAGATATTTTAATTTTATTCAAAATTCACAGTACATTTTTTTCTGTCACATCTTTTGCAAGGACAAAAATCAGTGCAAGCAATTCATTTTATTCATAGGTTTCAATTCAGTTCTTGATAACAGTTAATTAGATTCACTCCTTCCATGACCCGTGCTGTAGGAGAGCAGAAAGACAATTTGACTGGACCGCCTGCTCCTGCACGAAGGACTGGAGATCATTCACATTTATGTTACAAGATCCCATCAGCAGTAGCTCAGCCTTGAAACTGCTGAGATGACATGTGAGAGCATATTGGGTAACTGTCTCTTAAGAGTTCTTAATGACCAGCACAGTCGACTCTAGGTTTGCTGCAATGCACTTAAATGATTGTTATATTACACGGTCCCTTTGTATCTGGACATTTCCTCTGGGATCATCTTTTGAGTGATCCCGAGCTGCAGTTGTTGTTAAGGATTGACTTAATTTCCCTGAAGAGAACATGACATTAGTCAGAGGATTGATCCCTTAATTTCATGTCTTCCTCAGATCCCTGCTGGGTGTCTAAAGGTTTCTTCATTTTTCTAACAATGTTCTTTGTAGTGTGGAACAAGACACAAAGAACATGAGTGAAACTGATGAGAGGCGTGTTTCAAATCAAGGAGGGAAGTCCAAAATGAAAGCTAATGAGAAGCTGTTGCTTTTCATCTGACACGAGGAGAATATAGTGTGCTGTAATTCTGGTAATCAAATGTCTAACTAGCCACATTGCACAAACACAGCACAGCGTGAAAAAAAAAAAGACAAGTTGAAATGAAAAGAAAAGAAAAAGCTAAGTTTGGTCTCAGCACAATTTTGCAACTAGTTAAAGAAATGATGTTATGGAATCATTTGTCTTCTCTCTCTCTCTCTCCTTCCAGACTATCTGCAGAGTCTGGACTAATTATCTGTTCTGATGCACCTGAACCTGCCATGTCATGTTGGTGGAGGCAGCATGCGGTTTAATTAACCCGAGCTGTACAACTGAGAGAGCGATGTCTTTTCGTGCTGATGATGTCTTGTTCCACTCACTCTGCATCTGATGTGCTATTAATTATCTGTGGGGTTTGAATTGTGATTACAATTTGAATTGCGACTGAGCTTGCTCAGACTGCAGATGAAATACAACACAGACTTTGTAGCACACTGAGCCATTGGTATCTATTTGCTCAGAAAATATCTGAGAGGCCTCCCTTGACTTTTTACATTTCAGAATTTTTTTTCAGTTTGTACCAATTTGGTGTTGAAGTGTGTAGCTAATTTTGTTGATCTGAACTTCTTTCATTTTTTGCATACAGAAAGTAGACTGAAGATGATTCAGTGATCAAGTTTTTCATGTGTGTTACCAGCGTCAGACTTTCCAATTTTTTTTCTCCAAGAGATTCAGTTGGAGATTTATTCAGTCTTTGTATTTTTTATACTTTTAATTACTACGGATTGTTCAAAATCCTTCCACAAAATATCTTTCTTATTTTCACTTCTTTTTATTCCACCTTAAAAACACTATTTATTATTTTACTATAGTGTAAATGTCCTCACAACATATAATAATTTATTTATCATGCACTAAACTGGTCCAGATGAGTGCATTTGAATCCTGTTTGTAGACAGTTGGTATCATACATAATATATGATATCAACAGGCAGATTTTGATACATGTATGCTGCCTATATGATATATTACCAAGCAAAACCTGCTACAGAGGAGATTATGTGTGTATATATGAATTTACCACTAAAGTCAGTTGTAAAAACCACCATCCTTTCTCTCATTTGTTTCCCTGTTAGCATTATAGCTTCCCAGCTGAGAGAATATACACTGCTCACAAAAAATGAAAGGAGCAATTTGAAAACACATCAGATCTCAATGGGGAAAAAAATCATGCTCAATATCTATACTGATATGGACCGGGTAATGTGTTAGTAATGAAAGGATGCCACATCGTTTGATGTAAATGAAAATGATCAACCAACAGAAGGCTGAATTCATGAATTCATGCCTCTAATGAGACAATGGATGGTGTCCTGGGGGATCTCCTCCCACATCTGGACCAGGGCATCACTGAGTTCCTGGACAGAAACATACTGTCCCAGAGATTTTCTGTTGGATTTCGGTCAGGTGAGCGTGGGGGCCAGTCAGTGGTATTCCTTCAGTTCCTTCATCCTCTAGGAACTGTCTGCATACTCTTGCCACATGTTGTGCACCAGGATGAACTCAGAACCCACTACAGATTTCATCCTGATACCTAATGGCAGTTAGAGTGCAGCTGACTAGCCTGTGAGTCCCACCATGGATATGCCTCCCCGGAGCATCAGTGACCCACCACCAAACCGGTCATTCTGAACAATGTAATGCTCTTCATGGCTTCTCCAGACCCTTTCACATCTGCCACATGTGCTCAGGGTGAACTGGCTCTCATCTGTGAAAAGGACAGGGTGCCAGTGGTGGACCTGCCAATTCTGGAATTCTATGGCAAATGCCAATCAGGCTCCACAGTGCCGGGCAGTGAGCACAGGGCCCACTAGAGGATGTTGGGCCCTCGGGCCACCCTCATGAAGTCTGTTTCTGATTGTTTGGTAAGAGACATTCACACCAGTGGCCTGCTGGAGGTCATTTTGTAGCTCTGGCAGTGCTCATCCTGTTCCTCACACAAAGGAGCAGACACCGGTCCTGCTCATGGGTTAAAGACCTTCTGCAACCCTGTCCAGGTCTTCTAGAGTAACTGCCTGTCTCCTGGAATCACCTTCATGAATGTAAGTAGAATGTCTCTCCTGAACTATACAGTAGTTGGTGCTATGTTCTCAGATTGTATATATTTTCTTTGCCTGTTTTCTGATGCCTATAGTTTCATTCCACTTATCCTGTTCAGGGTCACGGGGGTGCTGGAGCCTATCCCAGCTGACACAGGGCGAGAGGCAGGGTACACCCTGTACAGGTCGCCAGCCTGTCGCAGGGCTAACACAGAGAGACAGACAACATCCACACTCACATTCACGCTCTCATCCACACCTATCGGCAAATTAGAGTGGCCAATTAACCTAACCCCAGTAAGTGCATGTCTTTGGACTGTGGGAGGAAACCAGAGTACCTGGAGAAAACCCACGCAGACACGGGGAGAACATGCAAAGTCCACACAGAGAGAGAGAGAGGCCCAGGCCCTCCAGATGTTATTCTAATTGTGAGGCAGCAGTGCTAACCACTGTGCCACCGTACTGCCCGCATATAGTTTCACGAGTATCATTTTACTTTTCTGGATTTCAGCTATTTTGTAAAGTTTCAAATAAATCCTTCACATTTCAATTTTGTGTCTGAACATTTTTGACTCTACATTAGGACCCCATTTTTGCAGAACTCTTTCCAATGTCAGTAAGGTTTTGATAAAAGTAAAAAAAAAACATTTGGTGTTTAGGTATCAAAACGGTGGGGAAAGATTTTTATTCATTGATCACAGAGATGAAGCGATTGACCGACTTACATGTTCAGACACATGTGAAAAAGGTTTTGATTGTTTTAGTGTCTTTTGCACAGGTGAGTCTGTGTTATAAAAATGCTTTAACTACTTTGAGAACTGCATTAAGAGTGTGAGACTGAAGTTCTGGATGTGAGAACTGCACCAAATCGATCCAGAAAAACTGTTACACAACTTCATACCCACTGAAACAGCACCCTCTACAGGTTGCAGGGCCTCCTGATTTCATTGCACAGGCTATGATGTGAGTTAAACCAAAGCACTTAACTTGGTCTAATATATGATAAGGTGAAATGTTGGAATTGTCTGATAAGACTGATAATGAGTATTAGAGGCTATTATTAGAATTATTCAGAAAACTAAAATAAAATCAAACTAAATCAGCTTTATGAGCGATAATAGCCACGTGATCATAATTCAGTTATCACATTCTTATGTATTTTTAACTAACAGCCATGCACTAATAACTTGTGACTGCGAGTTATTGATCTTTAGTGTATCCCATAACATCTCATGGCATGCAACAATATCTTATGGCCATGCAATAATACTTTTTTTTTTTTTAGCCACGTCACTCTTGATGCTCCCGACATAACTTCTTTTTTCCTGCAACATGTGTGATACAAAACTATTTTTAAAAAAAACCCTCTTAGAAATAGGATGAGGGTCAGGAAGAAAGAAAAGGAGACCTGAAACACACCCTCTCCACTCAAAAGCAGACTTCCATTAAGGAAAAGTGCATCTCTACCTCTTCAGATTCCATTTGAAAACCCCTTTCTGACCACCTTACTATTTTATTGCCACATCTCAATGATTGGAGCTCTCAAAAAAGACCTTCCCGTGTCTGCTTCTTATAGGTATCAAAAAAGCAGTGGTTTTTTTAGTCAGTATACTTTCAAACAAATAGTTTTTCCCTAAAATGCAGTAATTAAATAAAAATGTTGAAAGGGTAAGAAGATGGATGGATGGATGAATGGATGGATGGATGGATGGTGTTTTGGGTTTTTTTTATTGGCATAATTGTATGTCTTACATTCGCAAGCACTAATGTGCGTTAATGTGTGCAAGACTTGCTTTGTGACTGCATATCTCAGCAAACTAAGAAAACACAGGAGGCTCCAGCACTTCAAATAATAACATGGGAAGATCCATCCTTGTAAAATTCTCTTGACCACTTCATTTTATAATGTCTTTGATGAGCAGGGCACTAAAGAAAGTATAGCATAGCAGCCATCTGTACAATTTGTCTATAGCATTTGGCAATGCAATGCATCTGTACAGAGCTGACAGGGCAGTGGGTATTCAAACAACAGGTGCCTTTACATGATGTATATCAATACTGAATGTATGTGATTATCAGTATTCATTATTTTATTTGAAGTACTGCAGTGTTACACAAGACTGACGTGCAAACAATTCTGAGTGCTTGTGTTATGTAGCTTGCATTGTTGACTTGCTTTTCAGTCATCGCAGCAGGACCATCTAGTGGCTAAATTGTGTATTGATGTGAGAATCAGAACTACTGCCAAGCAGTCACTCTGTTTGGGAATGTTCAAAAAAAAAACCTCAAGGGAACAACATGAGGGCTGTGTGTCACAAGAAATCAGCAACAGTCCCCAGAAAGAACAATGCTGCTTTTCATTTGACAGTACAATGCAGGACCAGCCAGCTACTTCTTCTCATAGCTGCATCTGCTGCCCATAAAGTGTATTCGGCAAAGTCTGACAGTTTTAGATTTATGCTCTTGTGGAACAAATTGTTGAGATTGTTCAAGCATTAGATTTTTCTTTTAAAAAGATTCCAAAGCTTTACAGGTTTTCTCGAACACTTTGTTGCACTTCTCACACCATTAACGTCATTCTCGCCACTCTTAATGCAGTTCTCAAAACAGTTAGGGCATTTTTCAAATCCAAACCTTCTTCACATGTGTCTGACCATGCAGAGTCAGTCAACTGCTTCATCTCTGTAATCAGTGATCACCACCTTTTTGAGACTTAGACACCAATATTTTACTTATATTTTTACTTTTATCAAAACCTTACTGACTTTGAAAGAGTTCTGCAAAAAACCATGGGCCTAATGTAGGTCAAACACAAAACTGACATGTCAGAGATTTATTTGAAATTTTACAGAATATCACACTTGAAACTATATGCATCAGAAAACAGAAAATTTATACAATCTGAGAATATAACACCAACTAATGTACAGTCCAGTAAAGTCATGCTACTTACATTTAGCAGCCACTTTATTAGATATACCTGTTCAACTGCTTGTCAGTGCAAATATCTAATCAGCCAGTCACGTGGCAGCAAGTCAAAGCGTTTAGGCATGTAGACATGGTTAAGACTGACTGCCAAAGTTCAAACCAAGGATCAGAATGGGGGGAAGAAAAGTGACTGAATGTGAAACTGTTGTTGATGCCAGACAGGCTGTTCTGAGTATTTCATAAACTGCTGATGTACTGGGATTTTGTGTTGGTGGATTTTGTGGATGTGGCTGAAGGGGGGAATTTGGATGAGCAGCTGACAAATCTTTAACTGTTTAACTGTGTGATGATGTGGAGCAAAATTTCTGAGGAATGTTTCCTGCACCTTGTTGAATCTATGTCACGAAGAATTAAGACAGCTCTAACAGCAAAAGGGGGTCCAACTCGCTGTGAGCAAGGTGTACCCAATAAAGTGGTCAATGAGTGCATATCTATAGTATATGCTTGTGTGTAATTAGAATGATATGACAGGCACCTGTGACACAAGAGTATGTATTTCTATTTGTTTCAACTAAACCTCTTCTGAGAGCATGTTTGTATTTGCTTTCAGTTAAAGGGCGATTTCACTACTACCACTGACAGTGTGTGACTGGCCTCGCTCTTTGATACATATTTGAAAAAAAGTAATTTGATTGAAAACATTAATGCAATGCTGGACAGTATAAAGGAAAGTGAGGGCTCTAGAGTTCTGACTGACAAAAGTACAAACTGTTGATGAGTCACGACATTCAGATGAGAAGCACAACACAATAGCAAATATCTTTAGCAGTGAAGCACGCATCGAAATAATAGTACAAAACAATGAGAAAAGCTAATGGAGATGCATTACTGATCTGAGAACTGCATCAAGAGTAGTGAGAGTGACTTTTCTGATGTGAAAATTGTGTGTCTGCGTCTCAGAGCACCCTTTGTTTGAAACAACTGTCCTGCCACAGTCTACCTAAATTGCACCTTCAAGCAGTGATTTGCAGCCATTGTTATTAGTTACCTCTTTAAAATAAATAAATTCATGATTGCAACCCTTTCTTGCAGATTCAACCTATCCATGGGAAGAGAGCTTTATCTTATAATCATGTTTCTAATAGACGAGATGGAAAAGAAAGTGAAAAATAATTTGGGTAGCAGAACCTGTTTTTTTTTCTCCTTACTGTTCATTCTGTGAGCTTGTGACTGTTCAGATTTATTTTCTATGTGTTAGAAAGGTCAGAAATCAAAGGGTGGGAATGGCAACTTCAAGGGAAATTTAAGAAATACATCAGATTAAATTTTAATAGCTATTTAATATCTTTTGATCAAATACAAACAAGTGCAGAAACTTGGTTTCAGTGATTATGTCATCTTAGCACATGATGAAGCACAGATAGCTGGACAATTCATTAAGTACACCTTACTCGCACTGGGTTGGACCTCCCTTTTGCCTTCAGAGCTGCCTTAATTCTTTGTGGCATAGATTCAACAAGGTGCGGGAAACATTCCTCAGAGATTTTGGTCCATATTGACATGACATCATCACACAGTTTCTAAAGCAACAATACTCAGGTAGGCTCAGTTGGTATCAACATGTGCCAGGAAAAAAAGAAACGTGCTAATGTAGCCATGCTGTCATGATTATTGTCACCAAATTCTGATTCTACCATCTGAATGTTGTGACAGAAAACAAGCTTTATCACATTAGGTGACATTTTTTTCTTCTGTTGTTCAATATAGGTGACTGCATGTAACCTGTTTCCTGAGCTTAGCTGACAGGAATGGTGCCTGATGTGGTCTTCTGCTGCTGTAGCCCTTCTGCTTTGAGGTTTGATCTGTTGTGCCTTCAGATGCTCTTCTGCATATCTTGGTTGTAAGGAGAGGTTGTTTGAATTACTGTTGCCTTCCTATCGGCCATTCTCCTCTGACATCAACAAGGCATTTTCACCCAGAGAACTGTCACTCGCTGAATATTTTCTCTTTTTCAGACCGTTCTCTGTAAACCCCACAGATGGTTGTGTAGGAAAATCCCAGTAGATCAGCAGTTTCTGAAATACTCAGACCAGCCCGTCCGGCACCAGCAACTGATCCTTGGTTTGAACTTCAGCAGGTTGTCTTGACCATGTCTACATGCCTAAATGCATTGAATTGCTGCTACTGTATGTGATTGGCTGATTAGATATTTGCATTAACGAGTAGTTGAACAGGTGTACCTAATAAAGTGGCCAGTGAGTGAAGTAGAAAAGTAGATATGATAGAACTCTTAAGTTAATGTGTTGTGATGGTGATCGGTATTGGGAGGCATAATTTTATAATTTCTATCTGATGGACCTGATTTTAATTCTATCCCTGTGATGGACTGGACACCTGTCAGGCTGTAGTCCACCACCTGCTCAGTCTAGTTGGATAAGCAGATAGATGGATGCGTGGATATGTTTAGTATTTTTCTTCATGAATTAGAAGGCACCACACTATTTGATTCATAAAAACTCTACAGACAGTATCATTTAATGATTTATTGACATTTACTTTTTTCCACCATGGTTTCTCTTGATACCAGTAGTATTTACCATAAAGTTTCTTTTTCATTTAAATTACATTTATAATGTTTTACTCACATACACATTTATTGTTTAATTTTCTTATTGCAATAAACAAGAGTAGCCAGAATGAGTCAGGTATTGCTACAATTTGCCATACAAACTCTTTGTCCCTCTAATAATGAAATTCAAAAATAAATTTATTGGCAAGACAAAATTACACCATAGCCTCTACATCTCTCTCTCTCTGCTCTGAGAAAGACTGAGGGCAGAATAAGGCTAAGGCTAGTAGCCTAAACACAGCTAACATGAAATACCTGTCCAGAAAATAGGAATACCATTTATTTCCCACATGTGAATGATGAAAATGACTCTCTGGTATTTACCACTTTATGAACATATCAAGGACAATATGAACACGTGGTGCTACTTGACTGACCTACCAGGGACACTTTTGCAGTACTTTGATAAGGCTCGGTTATTGGTCAACTCTGTGGCTGAATCCAGAACGACAGATGAATCTCGCCATACCAAACACATGCAGGTTTTTGTCCCCACTGTTGTATTAGGCCACTTTGTAGATCCAGGTTGCCTCTGTCTCTGATTGGTGGGGAGTGGGGAGAGAGCAGGTCCCAACACACACTAGAATACTTATAGTACACACACCAACAGGAAGAAAAGCAAGGATCCTGGAATAGTATTACACTCACAAAATGAATTTGAAGATTACGTTCAGCAACGAAAAGAGCACAATGGTGGAAGCTGACGCTGAGCCAGCTTCTCTTCTTAAGTAATGGCATTGATAATGTTCCTCCAGATTTTCACTTAGACACATTTCTCACACACAGAAAAAAATAATAATGCAATTTGTTAAGTCCAAATAAAACAAAAACCTGTTGAACAGATCTAGCTTTAATCCCTTGATACCTGGTGTTGTACCCTGTTCCCCAAGCAGAGATTACCATAGTAAAAAGGCCCTTTAATATGAAGGGTCAGTCCCTATGTCTAGCTACACTTCTGTCTCTCAGTCCCCGGTTCAATCCCCTCAAGAAGTTGTACTTCTCATGGAAGAACAGAAAAGTCAGTCAGTCAGCCGGTGTGCTCCCACTTTACACATGACTCCAGACAATATGTCACAACATGTCACAATGATAACAAGTCACTCTGATAAAAATTGCTCATTGCATTGCAATATTCAGACAAAGGTAAGACATTAGAGCTCATTGCTTCTCAATGAAAGGGCACAGTGTACATCTCGTTCAGAAAAGGGTGTTAGTTTCAAGCTGTCAGGCAAGATGGGTCTGCTGCTGCTGCTGCTAAGCTAGCAATTGTGGCTCCCCACTGAGTCAGTTGATCTGCCTGTTTATATAATTCTGTCTGAGTCACTTATATAATATGCCATCTGATGATTCCACCCTTTTCTTTGTTTCCCTTGATGAAGTTAATAACATTTCCTAACTACAAAAATATTTTTTAGCGTGTTTTCTATTTTGCTCTTTTTTAATGTGTGATATAAATGTAAACCAATAGTCCAAACCAAACAAGAAAAACAAAGTGCTCACCAGTCTTTGTAAAAGAAAACAAATCATGGTGCGTTTCATGGCTTTCAGTTGTAAGACAGGAAGTATCAATAGATGCCTTGGGCTGGACGTCTCCACTCCCGCTCCGGGCGGCTTCTCTAGGCTTCTGGCTTGGTTGTCACTCCAGCTCAAGATCATTTTTCAAAGAATGTATTTGGCTTTCAACTTCCTCTATTTAATTTGTTGCCTTTAAGCATCATGGTTGCCAGTGTTGATGTGCCTCCCACAATAGACTCATATGAACCTTTGGATAATAGGGAGGTGAGGAGAAGGATAGGGCAGAAATGGGAGAGGTCAACCCAGTGATGCAGAAAACTGTCCGTGTAGCATCCTACTGTGAGGTGGCATGCAGAAACAATATCAAAACATTAGGACAAAGGGTCATACACAAGTCATACTTGCCCACCTACGCAGTGAGCCTGTGAATGAAGACCAGGAAGATGTGAGGATGATGATAAGCTTTGAGATAGTCCAAACTGAAGTCATGCCAAACAGCACCTATGCTTTCTTTCTCAAGTACTGTATTTCAGACTACTGTTTGTAAAAGCGCAAAACTCTTTCCAAAAAATGCAATCAAAGCTAAAGATGGTGATCAAATATTAAACCCCAGCAGTACAGTATGTATCAATGTGTGATCTCTGCTGCTCCTTCCATCTCCTCTCCCCTTTGGTGAGCCCATTCTCTGACTGTTATGGAGGTTGGCAGATGTGCCCTGTAGCAATTTTTGTTGGTACAATCTATTTTAAAACACATATTTGTCCAGGCCTGTGTATGTCTGAAAGCTGCCCGTGGTGAATCCGTCCAGTGACCCGTGCCAGCCTTCCTCTCACCTCACCCTCTCAGGAAATGACAGCGGAGAACAATCCCCCACAGTCACTTTTCTGCTCTACTCATCCCCCCAACCATCGGACATGTTCAGATGCGGCTACCACCTGCCTGTCAGCCAAAGTCATGTTGTATCTAGCAAAGACCTAATGTCACAAATTGAAGAGCTGCTGACCTCCGGCACAGAGCAGGACATGTACAGTGCCGCTGAGGCCTGCATAGCTACATGGGGCGCACACAGCAAAGACTGATGGAAGCAGCTACCCTACTGACATAACATTATTGTCTTGGTTTTTGAGGTGCATAGGATGGGAAGAACACATTGAGCCATGATGACAGGTGAAAAACAAGCTGTCCCCGAATAATTATGTAACACTACATGTGGTTGAATGTTTCTAGAAAGGTCTGCATGTGTTTCTTCTGTAGCTATTGAGGTGGCCACAAGAGGGCCACAGTGCAAGGGAGGGACAAGGGGAGGTGAGAAATGTACAAGGGAGTTCGATGCATAATGAGTTTCCCTCCTCTGATAATCCCATCTGCAGATCACTCAGAAGTCTTTTGAAATGGAGGGAGAGTGAATGGAGAGTTTCAGGTAAAGGAAAAAAATAGAGACATATGCTTGTACTCCTTTCCACTGTTCCCTTGCTATTCTCAGTCAGATATTTAAATTATCAGATTCCCACCCCCCAACATTTGCTGTTTGTTGATCATGTTTGTATCTTCACAGTGTGCTTTTGGAGTGGCTGTTCCTGACTGGCTGAAGTCAGAAGGTGATGTGTCAGTAAGGAGAGAAGAGGATTGGCCCGTGGGTGGTGCGGATGGGCCCCGGGGCAGGTCTCAGGATTGCGTGGCTGAGAGGCGGGCCTTGCAAGATGTGATGAGGTGGATGATGCGCGGGAGCAGCTGCACGGAGAGCCAGTGGGTTTGAGGATGCTGCAGCGGCCATTGCTGCTGCAACCGCCAAGGGGTTGGGCAACAGCCCGGCACCCAAAGCTTTGGTGAGATCCTTGGAGAAGGTCAAAGAAGACTAAAAACAGAATCAAAAAGGGTACGAGACAAGAGAGAGAGGAGAGAGGGTTATAATGATTAGTTCCAGAAGGTCAGCACATAAACCGTTACAGAACATCCCCTTCAGACTCTTTGGATCTGTCGTAATTCAGAGGTTTCAGTGAGGCTGGGCTAAGTGGACGAGGCTGAAAAACAGAACTATTGATGGGCTTTTGTGGGGATCAAACCAACATGCTCTAACAACTCCAAAGCCTCACAACATTAATATTCTCAAGTGCCACTTTCTATCTGATCTCTGGGGTTCACGTTTGTTTTGTCAAAAATCGGTGGTAAAATGTTACCGTCAGATCAGCTCCCCTGTGCTTCTTGTGTCGGCTGAGGAGGGGGTTAGGCTTGCCTGCCATGCCGTCCCGGTGCCTTCGACTTGATATGTGCTAAAAATAAAGATCATAGCAACACAAATTACTTTTCCTATTATGTTAGACTGGACAGTAACTGGATTAAAACATAATAGCATGGAGAGAAAAAAATACAGCTATGTCAAATTGCAGAATTGTTTGGACTGAATATATGTCAATAACAGGACATAAATTGTGCTAATAAATCTAAATGCCAGTCTAATTTTTATATTTTTAGATATAGAAATGCTTACATCATCACCGCCATCTTACCTGTTTTAGTTGCAGTTCAGAGTTGACCCGCACATTGCAGATCTCACAGTGGAAGGTACGTTCCTGAGTGTTGGGGTCCACTGGCCCCCCTCCCTGCTCTCCACTTGGCTTGGGGCCCAGGCGAGGATATGCCTTTATAGGGCCCAGCCCGCTCCGTGCCTCTAGGATAGTTTTGTGTTTAGTACCTGCAGAGCCAGAAACAAACACACACATATGAGTAAAAACACAGTTCAGCATTGCCATTAGCCAAGATGAAATTACACATTTAAAAGCTAATATAAAAAAATGTAATAATATGGTGACAGTGAAACACTATTTGTAACATATGAGTCATACTGCATCCACCTGTCTGAAGTAAAACAGGATTGGACAGAATTTTTCTGTAGCGAAAATTACTGCTGGAAAACAATGACAGTGAAAAATGTCAGAGCATGGCACAAAAGATTATAAACCACCGGCTTGAATACCCACACAGAATGAATTCTGCACAAAGTTGCAGAGCAAAGCTTTCACCACAAGAGGGCAGCAGTCACACAGCTGTGCAGTTTGTGATCTGGAAGATCAACCCAAACCCTCTTTAATCTCAATAATATAAGTGATTGATGATATATGGCTCACTGGAGTAGGTAGGATAAGGCCAAATAGTGTGTACTGTACTTTATTATATCCATTATCCATAATCTTCATCTAGCATTATCAATGAAAATGTGAATTATTGAGCCTTTATTATCACATTAAAAAATACTGACTATAAATGTCAGTGTTTGGAAATTTAGGGGCATATTATTATGAGATGCAGGACTGGTCTAGTCTTTATATGGATCTGCAATCATGCATTTCCTATGTTGTAAAAGCATGGCACCATGCTCTTTACTGTTTGAACAGATCACTATTATCCCAAACAGTAATACTGCTGAGTAAACAAAAGGCAGGTTACATCACAGATTGTAGCACCAGACATATTAATGAAATTCATAGAGCTGTTTCTTGGAAATGAAGCCGTTTGACATAAAAACATATTAGCATGTAAAACCAGCCCTGTTAAATGTCTGAGCAACAGACTCCATCTGGCATTATATTATTTACCCATCATGAGTCCAACAATAATTAAAAAAAAAAAAAATCAAATTTTAATTTCAATATTTTCTTTATTTGGATAAGTCCTAGTCTATGCAGCTGCAAAGAGGACAGCATAGGGAAGTATGATCTTGCATACTGCATATTATTAAGAGAGTGCTAAAATAGTCTCTCATTAAATAATCGCACATTTTGTACTTGGATGAAATCTCCCACTTCACTTTACTGCAATGCTGCAAGAATAGCATTCCCCTGTCTTTGGCTCTGACTTTGATTTGAATCACTCCCTAAAATCCCTTTGAACAGTGTTAAGGTTACAGAAGTTGGAGAAATCATCAGGGTGGGGTGGACGTGGGGGGCATGGAGGCTGTGGGCTTCAGTGGGGAGAAAGGCTTGCTTGTGGCCAAAAAATGTGCTCTTGGGTGCCTGTTTTCACTTTTGTTCTATTTTGGTCTGACAGCCCAGTGGATTTTTTTTTTTTTTTTTTTGTAAAGTTCGGGGTGTAGACCAAGCAAAAGGAGGCAGCATTTGAAAAACACAAAAACATGTGACGGTACTGAAATTAAACTGTTGCATAAATGCTGAACTATCATGACTTACAAATCTTTATTCCCGTTTTATTTATTTATTTATTTTTAGTCTTGGGCAGTTCATCGTGTGCCACGCATACTGTTCATGTCTGGGTGTCTGCATGACATATGCTTTCATTTTTGAACCCTGCTAATGCACACAGTTTTGATTTTTAGAATGAGTGAAGTTGATTGTTTCCAGATGGTTTTCCTCATGGAGTTTCAGCTATTTCAACTTTTAGTCATCCAAGGCTTGAACTTCGGAGCCCACCGGCTGCCAGCAGGCAATGACCCAGGATCATGTTTAAGCTGTGCTTGATCTTTTTTTATACTATAAACATAGGAAACATGCCAATGCTTGGAGACAGATACAACACAAAAGTACTGATGTGTGGTAAGAATGATAAACCATTAATCAGAGGGTGAAAAAACCTGCAAAGGGTAGTCCATCCATATCAGTGCATCCTATGGCAAAATTATAAGTGCAGTATTTATCAGATGCTTTCATGTCTGATTGAGTTGGCTCGGGCTAAGATTACTCAAAGCAGGGAGGACACAGTTACACTGATGTTGGAGTCAGTCCTTTATTATGTGTAATGTCTCTGTCTGTGGTGTAGTTTATGCGTACTTTATGTGTGCTTCATGTATATGCATGCGCATATACTTCGAACTCCCAAAAGCCAGAGAGGAAGCCCAGCAGTACAGTCCTGTGAAACATGAAGAAGCTATCTAAGTTGGCAGTTCAGAAAGGATTAAAGGGTACAGCCAGCACCTCGGGGTGCGTGTAACCATGAAAAAATGTTGTCGTGTATGAGAGTCGTCTGACAGAGTATTTAAACCCAAACTGTGGCGAGTTCACCCACATAATAAGCAATATTTTTGCATTCACGCTGTGGTTTTAACACCTTAAACATCCTCCTCTGCTTTTCCGTTTCCATTTGGAAGACTCCAGAGAACATTTGTTATGCTCTGTGCTACAAATGACAAAAAAAAAAAGAAATTTTTCTGTGGGGAAGATGTATTTTGACTACTTATGCCTAATGGAAAAGAAGAAAGTAGGCTTGGCCGAAGGAGGGTTTGCAGTATTAAAGAATGGACTCACACAGGTGAGGCACAGACAGTTCTTAGAAAACAAGACATCAATGCTGAGTTACAACGACCAAACATGTCAGCACCTTCTGTTATAATAACTGTGTTATAACAACTCATAAAGGTATTATTAATCATCATCCTTCAAATTTTGAATTTTGATCGAATCTATTTCAAGGATACTGCAAAAAATCCAAAATGCAGTAGTTGTTTTGGGAGGAGAGCATAATTAAAAAAAAAAAAAAAAGATAGTGATATGTGCTGTAAAATTATTGCTGCAAGAGAGAATTTAACAGCAAGTGTCATTACATAACTAATTCATTACAGAGTGTAAAATTTGAACTGTGGTTTCAATAAATTCCAGTTTTTGCTGAGTTGATTATCCAGAAATTCAAAAACAAGAGTACAATGTTTGGACTTCAAACTTTCAGTTATTTTTGAATTCTAGTTTAGGAATGTATAACCACATCTTTGCAAGTGTTTGCATGTGTCTTTCTTCACGAAAATCCACGCAGGATGTGATACATTTTGTTTCCATCAAAAACACTGTGGCTTGTGTAAACAGTGAGGAATCCAACCCAAGCTGTAAAGATGCAGGAAAACTTTCATCAGCACAAAACAAAACAAAAAAAAAAAGACTACAGTTAATTCCAGATGGCTGTATTTCCTGTTAAATCTAGGGAAGCTCAATGATTTCAATATATGATTGCTCACAGATTACCTACCTTTGTTGTGGGCCTCCAGTTGTGACAGGGAATTCACAGCCACCTTGCACAGTGAGCAGTACAGCAGCTTCTTGGCCTTGTCCTCCTCTGTCTCTGGGTTGGACGGGCTGCTTGAGGTCGAAATGCCAACAGCTCCTAAAACTGGGGTTCCTGATCCAGACTGGTCTGAGTTGGTGCTTCCACTGCTGCAGCCTGGGGAGGAGGAAGTCGGGGGGACCAGGGGAGGAGTAGGTGTGGGAATGAGAGGGCACACTGATGGCACAGGGGAGTCCATGGGTGGGGTCGGTGGGGTTGGAAGAGGGGGAAGGGGCCCCGGTGCCAGTAGGGGCCCATTTAACTGTGACATAGGCCGTGCTTCATCTAAAAAAACAAAAAACAAAAACAACAACAAAAAACAAAACAAAGGAATGAACAATGAAAGTAACATATTAAATGTAAATACATAAAATAAAGTAAAAAATATTTAAATAGTACAAAAAGTTCACAATTCAAACAGTAATAAAAAAAGAAAAGCTAAATGCTGTGTAACAACATCCCCACCGCTCCCAGCTGAATATGGAAGGCAACGTCTGCTCCATAGATCAGAAAAACCAACATAAAGTGTTTACACTTAAAAGTGCTTTTTATTCCCTACACTGCAGCCTGTAATTGGTTACAAGAGCTCCTTTTAATTTAAGTTACACATAAAATAGATCAGAGGAAGAAACCATATGACCCATATGTATGGATGTATGGGCACACATTTAATGTTTCCAAGCTTTTTGAAGTTTTCAAGTCAATTTTTCAGTGATGTGGGGTCATCTTACTGAAATGTTTCCAAAGGGAGAAACAGGAAACAGTTACCGCGGCCTGTGCATGTTTAGTCTTTTCCCCTACACACCTGATATTTTTGGCTGGGGTGGAGGCAATAATGGCACTTGCTTTGTAAGTGAGCATCTTTAAGTAAGCACTCCTCTCACTTTTTCTGTTGCATACCCTCTAGATTCTTCTTGTGTTCATGGTTACATTTTCTGTTTTTAATCACACAGTATGTTTATATATACATTTCAGGCTCACCACCCACATACTTTCAGGCATTTGGTATTCACTGAGCACCGAGTCCTGGCTGAAAAAAAGACACCTAAATTGGGGTGGACTATTCATGGCGCCCCTCATTAGCAGGGCCTAGGAGGCCTTTCTCCAAATGCCGCTCCGCAGGATATAGCGCCAAAAACAGGCAGCAGAAAAGCCTCACTGGATTATGGTAGTAAAGGGATAATGCACGGTATTTTTTGAGAAAAAAACAAAATTTCAGTCTAATTGCTTAATTTCCTTTTATAGATTCATTCATACATTGTTATTTTGTCGCATGACAGAGGCCATGATATGTTTATCATTGTTCCACTTTGACTCTTATGACTTTATAATAATTTGTATATTCTGGCCTGGTTTCTCCATTGCATCATCTCTGTCGAAGATGCCATTGTGAGTGCTTTCCATTCCAATGCTTTCCAAGATCAAAACTCCCTCTCTTTCCATACTGGAAGTTTCCAGCTGCAGAACTGCTGGCTACATAGAGCATTTCTCAAACAGATGTTCTGCTAAAAGGGGGGAAAAAAAAAAGAATATTTTTTACTCTATGTGGCACCGAGGACTTCATAAAGCAGTCCTGGATCAAAGTGCTGTTTGAGGTTTATAATATGCCCACTTTTTCACAGCACTGACTGAACTTATTAAGCTAAGTGCAGAGCTTGTACCTGCAAGTGCAAGAAGGCAGCATAATGGAAAATCCCAAGTAGTTCTCTCCACTATTACGTTCAGACTGCGGCTTCTTAACAGTGCTAAGAAATGCTAAGAAACAAACCCCGAATCCACATCCATAACATTTGGTTTGAATTAAAATCAAGTGGGCCAAGTGTTGGCTGGCCAAACAGTAATGAGGGGCTTCATGATCCATGATGGCCTGGAGTTCTGCTATAACAAACCAACATTTAGTCACTATTGCACCTCATACAGCACTACAGCGAATGTTTCATATACTTTTCCCCTTTAGAACAAGTTCAGCTCAACCCTCATGGGCTAAGCTAACAATCACAGCAACCCAAAATCCAATTTTTACAATAAAACACATACATACAATGTTTCTTTTTTCATTTTTACAGACTTAAATTAAAATAATGAAACATCCTCTCAGGGCAGAAAGGCAAATCACTAGAATTTCTTACTTTTACTCAGTTACTCAATTCTCCCAAAACACAGGATGTTATCAAATGAAACACGGATATATATCAGTTAACTGGCCATTCCCTCTGTTAACTGACCTCACATTACAATGGAAGATGATATTATTCATGGAGAGAGGTCAACAGAAGGATAACTCAATCCAGATGCTTCACACTATAGCCTGGAATGCCTGCATTGCCTAAATCCACCTCAGGAAATTAAAGCTAGTATAGTATGTGCTCCGTGGGAACAGTTTTGTTGTTTAAGCCACAGGATTCAACACAGTGCTTTCCGCAACAGTTAATCCATATCCCTGAAGTGTGAAAATTTCCATAGTGTGACATAATATTATCTGATATAGCATAATGTTTATAACACACATATACACCAAATAAAGCACAACAAGAGCATTATTATTGCAGTGAATCTGGTGTGTGTAGGTGGAACATTATGCAGGGATGCTTTTGCTTTGTTTATTTTAAATGTCAAAAGGAATTGGTGTAATATAATCCCCACCCTCCTGCCCCCTTTGTCCCTCCCACCCCCACAAAAAAGTTGCTTGCAGTACTTAGTTATATGTCATCATCCTACTTGTCAAGCAAAAACTACCAGGAGGTTTACCGCAGGATCAGGGTACTGACTTCAGGTGTCAGACTGGCGGTTTGTTTCTTTGTGTGTGTGTGTTTGTGAGCATGATATGTGTATGTCAGGATTAGGCAGGATGACTCTGGTTGCCACCACTGCCCCTGCCATGCTCATTCTCAATGATTAACGAGCTACGAAACTCAATGCTGGCCTTACAAGAGCGGAGTCACATTCATAATGCATTTGAGTGCCTTTTCCCCGTCTGGCCTGTATCCGAACTCTGAGTCTCACACACACACACACACACACACACACACACACACACACACACACACACACACACACACACACACACACACTGTACACACAGACACACACACACAAACACACCCGGACATCCACAGTTGTGCCATATCAGGTGCTGTTATTTCAGGCAGTTTCATCAAATAGTCCACTAAGGAGGCAAAAAGCTGATGAATTCCCCGACTTCCTCATTTAAACTCAAATGCTAACAATAAACAGACAAAGCATGAAGCAAACATTAGCTCAGTGTAACTTAATACTACGGTCACCTCACAGCCATGCAATTCAAGCCATCACATGAAAGTCATCTGTTTAATTGACCTTGGGTGTGTGCGCCTGTGAATGTTTGTGTGGAGTAAAGAGTGCTATAATATCAGGGTGGTTTTAACAGAGCCCCTCATTAGAATGGGAGTGTCAGAGAGCAGAGGGAGAAGGAGGAAAGGAAGGACAGAGGGAAGACCAGAGTTTCTCTCCAATATAACAGCTGCCTCTCCATCACTTGCAGGCTTAGCCAAACCCTCAGCTTGCCAGTCCAAATTTCCCAAAGCCAAAGGCCTCCCTGATGGGGGACAATGCTAACCACATATCCTTTGATTGGTTTAAAACTCATGACCTGCTCTGGGAATCCGTCAGATTGAAGAAGCAGTTTTTAAACAACATTGGATAACCTTTCACTGTCTCAGCCCTCAGCAAGTTCTTAATATATTCTGTTTTTGATATGTTAATAGCAAATTGTGCTGAATTCATTTCACCAAAGATAGACTGGGCTACTGTTGCATATATCTGAATGTCTAAAATGATGGTGATGTTGCAGAAAGCTGAGAGCAACAAAGAGACTGCCAACAAGAAATGTTGCTCAGCATCAAAGACAAATGCTGCTCTATGTTGTGTGGGATTTGCACCAAAATCACCTCTTTATTCTTCCATCTTTATGCCTGGGTCTACTACATTGATTATGCATGTGTGTATTTGTGTGTACATGATTACCATTATGCATATATCCTAACATATCTCTATTTTTTAAGTAAGTGGCCCCAGGTTGACCCACATTAAACTCCACAGCCCAAATCACTGTCTGTCCCTCAGACACTGGTTTCCCAGTTGTTGAAACGCACAGCTGGCTGCTCCCAGAGCTCTGTCCCCCTACCATTGAGCAACAGCTGACACTAAAGGCACACATACACACAAGCATGAACAACAAACACACATAAGCAAGCGTGCAACAAAATCAGGAAGAGGCAAGGTTCCAAGGTCACGAGAAAGACCCTTGGTTGGAAAAAGGCATTCTTTCACATGTTGCTACTTTCAGAGCTCGATCATGGCAGGCTTGTTTTGGCTTCTCATGCTCTTGGAGTTCACAGCAGGAAGTGTCACTAATGAGGATTTATGTGAAGCTGACCTCAGATCTCCCATGAGGAAAGACAGTACAAAGGACTGAACTTCTTACTTGCCTGGGACTAACTACAAGAAAATCTTAAGTGTTATTTTTATGGACAGAAAAACACTGAAATGCTAAAACCTTTGCTCCGGCATGCTGCATTGAGGCTTTTGCTGGACCCGAGTTTCATCTTTTAACCCCTTAACTGGCAGCAAAAAAATCACCTGACAAAAACTACATAACGCCTTCTGGTCATTATTGGCTCTGAACAACCCATTTCATAGCCTATTAATCGGCTGCGTCTGGTCCGCGGGCCGAATGAAGTGCATTTATATGGCAGGCTAGACCCGCCCATTTTGACTGACACCTCATTCGGCCAATCATGTTAAGAAATGGGTTTCCCAGAGCCAATAATACTCAGAGGGCGTCACGTAGCTTTGTCAGGTGATTTGGTGCAGCCAGTTACATGATTGGCCGAATGACGTGTCAATAAAAATGGGAGGGTCTAGCCTGCCATATAAAAGGGACTACAAACGGCCCGTCACCGGGCCCTTGCCAGTTAAGGGGTTAATTCACTGTGTTTGTTCTGTGCCCTCCCATCAATAAGGTGGAAATGTCTGATAAACAGTCAGCTACAGAAACCTTTGTAAATGTCACCAAAACACGACTGGTCTATTCATTGCCCAGTGTTTGATCCTAGAACAGAGTGGTGACACTAAGGGAATGGAAAATGTTTGATGGACAGAGGAGAAGGGCAGAGGCACACCAGTACCCAGCCTCTAAATTACAGTTTGAATTATGAAGGTGAGCCAGAGGGAGAGGGATAAAGCAAGACTAAGACAACAGGAACAAAGTTAAAGATGTTTTGCTAAAGAAAGATCTTGCAGTGCCTCAAACATGCCTTTCATCATGCTAACTAACTAATAAATTAATCTGCTTACAGTGAATTGCTTTTCATTAAAGTTAGATCAGCTGCTGTTTCTGTCCTTCTAAAAGCTGGATTAAATTCTGGTCTGTTTATTATCAGTCTGACTACTCTTTACCAACAAGTGGATGGTCAGGCATTGTAGTAGCATATTCAGGAGTGTACAAAGACACAGCATAGTGGGGGTTTCTAGAAATGATGCCAAGAAGCTGCCATGTTGTCATACCATGTTCTCCCTCTCATAGACTAAATGGATTGACACACACCAGATTTAGATTGGTCAACTAAATAAAGTCTTTCAGTTTATCTGAACCAATCCAGAAGATTATCTCTGGCTCAGTAATGATGCTTCAACCTTTCGTGCCACTTTTGATTTCCACGTAAGTGTAATAATTGACAATGTTTTAAATGAATGAGGAGGTAGTGTTTTAATTTCAAAAAAATTTGGGATTATTCAAATTTCTTAACCACGAATAATGGGGTTAGATCTTCCATAAATTTACTCCCCTACAGTCATGTGATCACTGGCACTTTCTAACTGTAGCTGCATTCAGACTGACCAAAAGTTTTTCAAGTATAGCTGGGAAAGCCAAAATGGTCTGGAGGTCAGTGGAAAACAGAAAATCTATAATAACCGTTTGGCATATTGTAATTGTTTTGAAAGCAAAATAGACTCCTGCACACTCCTCCTCTGTTTTCAGAATTTAGAAAATCTAATTCATTATGGAAGACTCTGACCAATCAAAGGTCATTTCAGACCAGATCAAGTGAGGAAAAACAGGGTTTGAATCCCACGCGAAGCCAAAAGTCTGTCTTTTATCAGACTTGACATGCATGCATAAAGAGGGTTATTGGAAAAGAGAGTGGAGTGCTGCAGGAGGAGGGCAGTCTATTTTCAAATTTTGGTGGGGTTGTTTTTCTTTTTGTATATTTCTGCCTACTTGTGCTTAAATGCTCTATTAAGTTTAATAATATATGTTTCTGTGTCTAGGCAGTAAAGGCAACTTGAACTTATGGCTTGAACTGTTTCCCACTCTTATAAATCAAAGCAGCTTTCTGCGTATTTTGTATTTCAACATTTACATTTGAACTCTCATTACAATTATACTTACTCGATAAAAAGACTCCCACGGCGCTAGCAACTAAAATAAATGTGCTCAGCTATATATCTTCTAAATGAAATGTTTATTTTTTTTACATTTTAGGCAGTACTGTCATTACCAACCTCTGCAGAACCGTGCCGTCTGCTTTAAGATGTGCTGCGGCCAAATCCAACCACAAATAGAGCTGAGATGCTCACAAAGACAGCAATACGCTGCGAAGCCGCTGTGATTAGATGCCTTTGTTATTCTTGCATATTTTCCAATTCATTTTCTGACAAAGACCATAAGCCTCTGAACATCCTGCGTGGACTGAAATGATTATTTCGACAACGTTCTCCCAAGCACTTTTCCAGTTTTTGCTCATGGTAGTATTTTTCTATTCTCTCACCTGCTTTGATGGGCTCACTGTCTGGGGCTGTGCCAGGAGCTCCAGGTGGAGATGGGGAGGAGGTGGGGGGCAGGGTATGAGGTTTGTCTCCTTCTTGAGGACGACTCTTAGAGGTCTCAATGCCTTTGACCCTCCTGGCGTGTCGGTTCCCCTTGTAGTGGGCTTCGGCCTGGCTCTGAAGAAGAGCATGGATAGGAAAAGAAGTTTATTTAATTAGTATGCACCAATGCCAAGATGCCCAGGTAGACAACAGGGTGGAATTAGACTCAACATGACACCTGGCATGCATGCATGCCATTATGACAGCATGTTATTTAATATACTCTGGGGACTAAAGTCATGATGAGCAGCAGGCAGTGAACAGAGAGATAGATTACATGCAAGATAACAAAACAGATGATATGATGTGATGACAGACATCTTCAGAACTGCCTGCTCCTTTGTCCCTTAGTCATCTTTTTGTCAGATTTTTTGAATTAAGAATAAATTATGATGGACTATATTGAAACAGTAACTATACAGGTGTTGTAGATCATCATCATCAGCACATATCAGCACTTGGCCACAGCTTTCATGTCTGTTGAACTCAGGGTCAGTAGACTGCCACATCTGCTGGGAGGGCTCATTAGTCCATTTCTATCCCTACCTTAACCGCTAGAATATACATATTGCAGAATACTCATCATCCATTTGGGGTGAAATTTCTGACTTCAATCCTTGCCAGTGGAGTGGACGCAATCCAAATATACATACTGCCCAGCATGAAAGTCGTTGTCTGTAATAACTGGCAGGAAAGACAAAATGGGGATCCGCATGCTGAGCCTGCATTCCAGCAAAGACAAAAAATGCTGCAGAGATTTATTATGGAAGCTACTGTGTCTAATCTCCTGATGACATGCTATCTACTCACTAATGTATTTCCTCACAGAGTAAACAAGTGAGTTATTTGTGAAGAGAATATGGGACATTATGGGAGTCTGTTTCTAGCTTCTGTGTTACTGCACAGATGTTTGTAAGTCAGGAACAATGTGGCAGATGTTATGCAGGGTTGCTATACATAGCTGTCTGACTTCACAGTATGGTGACTATAAAATCAAAACACGTCATTTCACAGGCTCACTGGCTCACCCCCCCCCCCCCCCCCCCCCCCCCCCCCACCCACACACACACACACACACACACAAATATAAGTTTATGGCCTTTGTTTCCCCATCACCCCTTTATTACAGTATGTGTCCAACTATGAAAAAATGAGCAGCTCCTTGCTGATACAGACACATTCACTCAGTTGAGTGAACTGATGTGGCGTGGCACGTGTGGTGTCGGCCAAATGATTGTATCAAGGGACCAATGATGAAGATATTTATTAAGTAGCAGGATTACAGTTAGTTGCCAGGGATGAGTCGCTGACAGCTGCCATGAAGGGCTCTGGGAATTTGACTGACGCTTAGGACATCACACTGACCACAGGCTCAAGTGTGGCGATAGACTGGCTCGGCAAAGCAGGCAGGGGGTGATGAGTAATGTTACAGAGCCTCGTCGTCTATATTTGCTTTCTGTGTGTGTGTGTGTCTGGCAGCATCAAGCACACAAGCTGGCATGGCAAACCTTGGGCACTGGCTGCTGTAAGTAAGAAGATCACATGTTTCTCTTAAACCACGATGACACACCAGGCTGTAACTGTACCCTGTCAGAGGGGTCTTAAGGACCTGCACTTGCAAAGCCTGCAGATCAAGGTGGAGAGAGGGGGCAGAAGGGGGTGGAGGTAGAGACTGCTGAAAGAGAAGTGATCTCTCATGATGAAGAGGGGAATGTGGGGGGGATTAAAAGGTATATGGCAGTACATCACAAAGCGGGCACAAAGGTTTTCTTGACTTCTCCCAGCAAGTCAAAGGGATCAGCTACCAGGCAGCTGAGTGTCACCGTGAGGTCCTGATGGAGAGGGAGGGAGCACAGGGAACTACAAGACAAGGAAGGTAAATTAAAAAAGATGCACTGAGAATGGGAAGCTTTATAAAGAGAGACGAATCTCTGAAAATAGAAAAACTGCACCACAACAGTTTGTGATGCATGTGTTTCATTATGCAGCGAGTTTAAAGTGAACAATTGCTTTCCCAAATGATTATCATTCTGAGGGGGGGGATATAAAAGCATAGCTATTGCAGAGCTGGAGTTCCAAAAGGAGAAAGAGGAAGGAAGAAAAAAAAAAGGGAGACAAAACACAAGCAAGAAGTGGAGTGAATATGGTTGAACAAAACACGACGTGAGCAGCGAGGAAGAAAAGTAGGGGATGAAAATAAGAGATGCATATCAGCACACTGCAGCAGTTGTGACGCTGGTCAATGCAGCTCCATAGAGCCTGTGATGTCACTAATGCAGCATGCCATCAAGGTTATTCTGCATAAACCACCATTTAGTACCTTACATAGTCACACACAATGCAGAGACAATGTCTTCCCCCCCCCCCAAAAAAAAATCCTTTCCTCCTGTCCCTCCCCTTCAAGTCTCCTCTCTACCACTTTCCCAAGATGCACTGGGGCTGTCAGAGCCAGACACTAATCCATGCCCTTGACGAATGCATCTTATAATAAGTAGTGGCAGGCAATTTTAGGCATTTCCACACTGTAAATAATGCAGCACGAGAGAGGGAGACATCTAGAAAGATGGGGAAAAGGTTGCTTAGAGAGAGACAGGCAAAAGAAGAGCGAGGCACATTAGAGAGCGATCACATGGGATGAAAAAAATGATGGTTAGAATGATGCACAAAATGAGGGGAACATGGGTGGAAGAAAATTGGTAAACTGTGATTTAAAAAAAAAAGAAAAGACAAATACAACGATTGTGACACAATAAGCTCCTAAAAATGTACTCCTCACATATGGCAGATAAAGGATGAGAATGTCAACACCAAGGTCAGTGCCCGAACTGGAAAACAAGGCTGGGAACGCAACCTCAGATTCAGAGAGTGTTTCTCTCTGAATTATCTTCATCCATTAAATATTCATTTGAATTTGATGTAAAAACAAAAAAGTGTGGGTGGGGAGTCACAAGTGGGACTTTTTTTTTTTTCCCAGCCAAACTTTGGAAGAAAACACAACACACAGTTGCATAGTTTAACATGTTTTGCAGTATGTTAATAAATATCTATGCTTTGAAATGTATTCTATTTCAGTTTACATGGATCTGGAAAATATATGTTTTTCATTTGGCTTTCATTTAGCCAGGAAGAGTGTTCAGGGCCAACATATGCAGCACTGTTGTAATATTCCTTTACATTGCCCTCCTGGCCAGGTCTGGATTAACAATGACTTACTAACAAAACTTTTACCCAATTAAAGGGCCAGTTCGTACCCAACTTAAGTTTACGTGTTATATTCCTTTGTTGCCCCAACTCTCTTTGCAGTGGCACTGCAAGAGTCTTCACTGGGCTTAATTGCTGATTGTCTACACTTGATGAGGTGTGGATAAAGGCATTCCCGAGGTCAGCTGGGATTGGAGACTTCCCTTCTTGATAAACCTCATTATGCTCTCTGGGCTGTATTTTTTAGCTGAGAGTTTTCAGTACAATAATTTAAAATAAAACCAATGTTTCTACAAATTCTGGTGTCAGTTTTTACTTTATGTTGCGGCTTTTGAGTCGGGTCACAACACATATTTTACTTGGCTTGTAGTGTTGTTTATCCGTTTAAGTTGTTTTGGTGTAAGCTGCCCGGTTTTTATTATATTAGTTGTAGAAACACTCGTGACATGTGTTTTATGGTGCTCTAAACAAGATTTAAATACATCTGAAAAACACAGCAGCAATGTATTTTTCCAATAATCACTCCAATAAAAATCTGAAAATGTTGTGGTTATGCAGGAGCTCTTTTCTCTTTTTCCAAACTACACCCACCATGCAGGTTCTGTATCCACCTACCCAGGACGAGAGGTATATTGATGCTGTATTTTTTTTTTTAAGTGTATTTTTCTGGTGCTCTGGCCAGCAAAATACTCATCTGGTTCTATTATATTCCAGAGAAAGCAGACATCTCTACAGCCTGATACCTCCCAAACTTGGCAGCACACACCACTGCACTAAACACTATGATACAGTACTAGGGGAAAGAGAGTCACCTTTCCCTGAGCCGAGAAGATCATGGCCAGATATCACTCTCAAGTTGACGTCAGTGAACGGCAAAGAGCAGAATTGAATCTCTGACAGGTAAAGTATAGGACACTGATGTAAAGAGTATACCTCATTCATGCACTGCACATGGTCTTCAGACAGAAGTGCACTTCCTTGTATACTGCTAAAGAATTGAGCCTGTTTTGGTTAAATTTCAAGCTTCATATGATTGCAAAAATACAGCAGGTTAAATTCGGTGTCTTCTTTTTCTTTAAGAAATATTTAATAAATATTTCTTTATCAAATATTTAAAGTCTTCAGATTCTTCATTGATTCACTGCCCTAACTTCATACAAAAGGACACGTCTTAAGTAAAGAAGCCAGTATTGGCTCTCCATTCTTGGGTCTTAAAAGTATTTTCATTATATAAACATCTCTAGCTAACTGTTTCCTGTTGCTTGTGAAGACATACAGGATAGAACTCAGCTAAGAGAAGGTTCGTGATTACAGCTTTGCAGCTCCCTGACCACACGGAAACCATGATTGTAGATCTGATGAGTATATATAGCACCGACCCACTCCTTAATGTTGTGTATTGTGGATGGATGAACGCCCTGGCCCTGAAGTCTGCAACACTGAATAGGGTGTATCACAGCCAAATTATACGCTATACACATGACATTTGGTACTGATTTTGTCATGAGTCTATCCTATTTGTTTACACAGAAAAAGAAAAGACTGGAAAATGTTTGGCATCACGACTCATAAAATGCTTCCATATGATTTTTGCTTTCATTAATTTGTCATCAGTCAGGTATGCGAGTTGCCCAGGGCTATAATGTGCAAATAAATTCCAATTAGGAGCTTAGATAAACATCTCCATAGAGACAAATTGAAAAGCACTGATAGCACTATACAAATTCAAAAGAGACTCTTCTTTCATAACAATTCATGTGTTCATAGTCATTTAAGATCTTAATCAAACTTATCAGTGCTGATGAACAAAAGAAAATCAGGATTTTTATTACTCGCTCAGAGATTCATCATCATCATCATCATCATCATCATCATCATCATCATCATCACTTAAGCCTCTGTGCCGCAGTGCACTACTTTACTCTACACTGCCTTAAAACAAATTCAATTCCAGTGGGGTCACAACTGCCAAAACATAATCCAAACATATGCAACACATCCTCTTTGTCAGTTTCCTCTTTCAGGGGAGCAAACCAGGACAAACAGTCCTCTAAAACACAGCATATTCAATGCCATAAAGAAAATGAAGACAAGATGAGAGACAATGATGCCGTATGTGTGTGTTGTCATTCAAATATTTACCTCTGAGTTGAAGCGGATCTGGCAGACGTTACAGGAGATGACTGGCCGCTTGGTCTTGACCAGAGGAACCCCAAAGGTGTGGTTAATCACAGCCTTCTGCACCGGATCCATCTGCCAGAGTGGAAGACAGAGAGCAGAAATCTGTTAGGCATATAATTCGTACTCTGCCGGTCTGCGCTAGAAGTCCTGGTGCCACAGGTGGATAGGCCAGGCTCCCACAATTGCAAGAGACAGAGTCTAAATGGCCACATGCAGGGTGCATAAAGTTCAAAGATAAAGAGTGTTTACAGAGTCTGTTCAGTCATGTCTGTATTTCTTTTTAGCAAACGGTGGTCAGCAGTGTTGACAGTTTGTTGCTACAACCGAGGCACCTGTTGCATCCCCAAGATTAGGCATCTGATGGTTCTAGATCCTCACTAGACTGTAGCATCATGCTGTCCCTGTGCTAATTGTTTCAGCTGGGATGTCCATCATCTATGTGGTGCTAAGCACCTTGTATAAATTTAACCAACTTGCTTAGCAGCCCTCCAGTGTGTGAGCGGTTAAGCTGTCCATATAAATTCTGTCCCAGACACAAAAGACCCTCCCAGTACTAACGGGCTGAAAGAGCTACAATCCAAATATTTGTTTGTGTTTGAAGCTGAATTTATCAAGCAATCACTGTTAGTTGACCTTAGCATTACTCTGGATTCAGTGGCCGGCTTATATTTCAACCTCAGACAATTGTCTAGAGCTAAAGTAAGCAACATTTATAAACAAAGACTGATGTAGCAATGTGCGGGTATGCTAAAAGAATGAAGCAAAACAAGCTGTGGCCTGAAGAACAAAAGGCTACAAGGCCTCGTGTTTTGAAGTCATAAAGCAGTCTAATGCAAGCATATTGCAGTGCTGGGTAGATGCAACATAACTCAGTTTTGATCCATTACTGCATTTTGGGCTATTTACCAAACTCTTCTTGAAGCTATCTTACACTCAGAGGCACAGTCTCATCTACTATAGAAGCAGCTTAATGTCCTCAGGAGTGATAGAGAGAAAAGAGGGGCTAAAATGAATATTGTCATAACTTAGGCTCAAATAACTTTTTTTTTTTTCCTTTCTTCTTTTTTTTTTTTGCATAGTGCTTGTTACTTAGCAACTCCCAACGAAAAGGAACCCGGAATAAAAAAGAATGAAAGATAAGGGGAGGAGCCCCATGACATTTATCTGTGTGGCTGGAAGGCACAGAAACGTACCATCTGGAGGAGAGAGTGAGAGAAAGAAGAGCAAGAAAATACTGAAGAAGTTACTGAGGGAAAAATTAAAAGGGCCCAGTGAGTGAGAGTCAGAGGGAGAGAGAAAGAGAAAGAGGCCCGGGCCGGACATCCTCACATTACATATTCTTATCTCTTTTCTACGTTCCAAGACTCTCTCTGTTTCTCTCCCCAGAAACGCTACAAAGAAAGCTCTGCTGCTGCTGTTGCTGTGAACTCTGATTAATAGGGAGGGCTGGGGTGTGGGTGTGGGTGGAAGATATATTGAACAATTACAAATGTTTACTGTCTGAACATCTAAACAACAAGAACTACACATTAGCCAGCTGAAACCAGCACAAGTTTCCACACCAGGACTGCATTAAGCTCTCCATTCACATCAACAAGCAACCCAATGTTTTATCAAATCCCTCCAAAGTGTGAAAGAAACAAATGGGTCCTCAACTCCCTTCTCTGGGTGTCCACAGTGTGACCCCATCTACATTAAGTTTAACAAGAGTTTGAATCTGCATGGTGGAGTAACTGTATGACTCACTGGCTTCTCCCCCAGTCAGTCCAGCATTCTGGGTGTGGGTCACTTATGACCCATCCAGTTAATTCAGCTGTTGAAAACACAGTCCAGCTGCCAGCAAACCTTTCTGGAATGTTGCTCGGATGGTGTCTTATCCAAACGCTCTCCAAAAACATGTTCTCATGAAATAGGAGGAGAGCGCTATGATGTAACTGCAGAGGGATTTTCCAAAACTCACTCACATGATTTTGACAACATCCATAACTGTATTTCTTCATTAACAACTTTAAAAATCTAGAAGTAAATTAAAAAGTCTGCAGTTATCCGGGGAAATGATGGAAAATTTCATGTTGCTGTGGAGCCGTGTGTGAATGTGGTGAGCACTCTGGCAGAGGTAAGCAAACCACACGGCCCACTGACTTTAGCACAACTCATCATGTCAACAGCTCCAAGAAGCCTTGAAACACAAAACACCCAAAGACCATTTGAGCATCACCGGACACTGCACAGTGACACACATCCTAACTCCCCAACATCTTCTTTTCTGGAGTTTATATTCATCTTTTTCCTACATCTCTCACTTTCTCCCCGTTCTTTAATCTTTTTTGTTCTTTCTTAGTTACTCTTTCTTCAGTTTGTTTGATCATCTCTCTGAATTTAAGTGTTTGGAACGGTTAAAACCCACCAGGGGAGAATGCACCACACCATGACTCTCAGTAGAGCCATTGTGACAGTCACAGGAAGGTCCACACTGTGCCAGATGAAAACAGCCTTTGAAGCACAAAGTCTGCATTACTTTTGAGCCGTGCTTAGTTTAAGACACAGTTGGGTAGAAAAAAATGTGAAAAGCTCTAAGAATTTTAGATGCTTACCTTCAGCTCCTCTTTGTCTGTAGAAGATTGAAGCTGCATTGGTCCTCCTGTGTGTGCACTGCTGGCCGAGGTATGTGTTTGGGTCTCAGCATGTGCAAGACTCAGAGTGTGTGGTGCACTTCCCTCACTCATTCAGCCTGCTGGTGGGTAGTCAATGCTGAATACAGACTAGCTCAGAAAACCAGAGCTTATGCCCAGTGAAGCATTGCAAGCTAAAATATCTTTGTTTTCTTCTCCTTTTAGCACACAGTCTGCTTCTTTTTTGAGATGCTTTAAGAGAAATCTCTCCCTTCTTTTCTTTTTTTTTCAACAGATGACCTAACAAGTGCCTGTCCCTTTTTTCAGTCTCCTCCTCCTCTCCTCTCAACTACTTTCTCTCGCTGCCTCACGCTCCACTGTAATGCATTTCCCTCTCTGCTTTCCAGTTTTCTCCTCCCTCTCCCTCTTCCCCATGGCCTGTGAGTCTGCCCATGTGCACCCAGGATTTTGTGTCCTACTGCCCTCCTGCCAAACTCTCCCAGAAGTTTGCATTAGCCTTGGTATGGATATTGGTAACAATTTACTGATACCAGTGCTGTTATCATACTGTAGGTCAAGTTTTTTGATGATTTACTTCTTGAAATTAGGCTTTCTTTAGGTTTTCAGTGTAAACTCACCGTTGTTTTTTCTACCTCTGAGTCTGAGCACAGGTTTCAAATGACTCAGGTGTGCAAAAGCTCCAATGCCATGTCTTTTTTTTTTTTTGCAGCTAGGCAAAAAAAACCTGCCAGCATTAATAAAAGGAAAAGATAAGCTGGGAGACCTACACTTCTCATGGATTGGACAAAGTGGAGCAGGATCACAATTCACAATGTGTACCATTTAGATAATGAGCTATTAGTTATGTCTTGCTGCACTTGCTGCACTGCTGTGAAAGATGACCTGTGATGTCTGAAATTACTTTTAGGAGCGAGAAAAGATATAGATGGTAGTTAAGCTTCAACAAGTGCACATGATTATATTGCATAAAAATCCCTGATTATGTAGCCCCAGCAAGCAGTGCAGGTGGCACAACTCAGAGTTTTATGAGCATGTGTCTGTATCAGCTAATGCAGATAAATAATTCAGCCTCGTGACTGTCTGCAGGCACATTGCACAAGACGGGCAGGTGGAGGACAAATCACATTAAAGGGCTATTAAAGCTGTATATGGCTTTAGGAGAGGCCATTCCTCTGCTATGGGGCTAATAACCCTCAATGTGAAGTAGAGCCTCATTAAGACTGTACAAACTCAGCACAGATCACTTATTAAGGCAGAATGATGGAACAACTAGCTGCCAGCTCACTGCAGGGTCATTTCTCAAAGTTTTTGCTGCTACAGTTCTGTGTCTTCATTGAGATATTTTGTGGATCCAAACGTGACGCTGTGCATTGGCGCAGAAAAGCACCAGGAAACATCTAAAACACTTGAAATATTATGTGAAATAACCCCAGTTCAGCCTAACAAGCTATTAAAAAAAAACAGTAGCAGTAAGCAATGTAAATGGAGCTGCAGACAGTTACTCTCTTCCTCTAGATCTTCCTGTATAAATGTACTCAAATTCACAACACTAAATTGAACATAACACAACTCTGGGAAAGCTAAGGGCTACGATATCCCAGCAAAACATCACGGCAGAGCCTTAATTTGTGGCAACCAAAGCAGTTTCCTTATTTTCAGCATTTTCACACCATATGTGTCCCAATTTAATAAAATCTGAGACTGTGTCACACACTTCAGGCAACAGAAGCTCTTCTTCTAAACCTGTAAGTGAAATAGGAACTTTGCTTTTATGAGTATGCCAGCCATTTCTCCGTGGTTTTGAATGTATTGTGTATACTATGAGTATGGAGTAATGCTGTAAGGTCAGAATGCCCTTACAGCTTCTCTTATGGCCCCATCTCCTGGCCACAGAGCTGTAAAACAGCACTCAGGGTTTCCTCGCAGTCATCAGCAGGAACACCTATTAACATCCACAGCGTCCCTGTGGGCCTCCATACGTAGTTAACGTTCTGAAGAGGAGGATGGGGGGGCAGATGGATGTTACAGAATGAGCAAGAGGAAATCCAGAAGGAGTGTTGCAAAGACGGTAAGACAAAAAAACAAACAAACAAAAAAAAAAACAAGGACAAATGATTTTTGGGCTGTGCTAACAGAGGCAAGAATGGAAACTGAGTGCCTGCATAATATCAGTATCTCTGTTAATCCATGTCTGCTGGGTGTAGTGCAGTTTGGTAGTGAAAATGCTTCCACTTATGCCATGGTCCATTGAGGCCTATTAAAATGACTATATTGTTAAAATGTGTTTAAGAGTGTCTGGACTCCTGTTACTATCCCAGAAGGGCCATGCACAGTCAAAGCTCATGCTGGATATTTCCAATTAGTGAAACATTATTATGTTGTCTTGTTGCAGACTGCAGCTAAATATACCAGGGTGACACACAACCCCGTTGGTCCAGAAATAGCATTGCCCCAGTAGAGTACATATACAGCTCAGTGAATTTACATACTGCTGATGAGAAATGTGTTGACATTGTTCAGCAGAGTCTGAAGGAGCAGGTGCCACATTATGCTGAGTTGGTAAAATGGTAAATGTCTCTATGGTGTAAGCTAAAACGCCTGGGGAAGAAGGAACAGGAAGACTCCTCTCCTCCAAAAAAAAGAAAAAAAAATACTACATCAAACAAACTGTGGTGTTTGATGTTGTTAGTTATAGGGATGGCCTTAAAACTGTTCTTTAATTATACGGCTTTGATTTTAAGAATGAGGCCCATAAAATAGCCCCGATTCCTTAATATATGGCTTAGCAGACATTTTTAATCTAGATATGGCAGCAAGACTCAAGATTTTAAACATATCTTAAATCTAACTAATGCATTTAAAACTGTATGCTACACAAAGAATACTGCATGTTAGAGCATAAAGGAGATAACCTCCTGCACCCAGTGCACTGTGTGCCATGCGTTTTTTTTCTCACTGCAGTCAATGGCTTAAAAGACTGCAGTGTTTGTGTTTGTTGTGTGCATCAACTCTTACCGTATTGAAGTTGTGGAAGAGGCTCATGCTGTGTGGAGGAGGTGGGGTCTCCACTGGGAACTGCAGGAAGGGCTTCATGTCCAAGTGGGGTTGGATCACTGTGGGGGTCCGTAAGAATGCCGGCACTGCTGCCCCAGCCCGATTGATGCCTCCTAAACACAGAAAGAGCCCGAGATACATAAGTATGCATGGTATTTACTAGCATTTGTGATACCAGGCTTGGGGCTGTGTTTACTCAAATGTGTGACAGAGAATTTAGACAGTGTCTTTAACTGGTATATTATGCCTAAAGAATACAAATTAAAGCAAGGCATACAGGGGAAAAAACCCAACATGTGTATCTTTAGCAGATTGTGTACGGTTGTTCTCTGGAATGTGCAGCTGAATTCCAAAAAGCACAATAAGACATAATTATACAGCAAAAGCAATTATCTCTCTGTGGACAGAACAAAGCTATGTGAGGCCCCAGAGAAGCATACAGTTTCTGCACTGTGAGGAAAAAGATGCACTTTTCATTGATTGCTGTGGACAGACACTCTGGTTTTCCAGACATATTGGCAAGACTGAATCTCCTAATCTCCGTTGCTATAATAAATATGGAGTGATATTGCAGGTTTTGTGGACTTTGCATAATTCAGATTACTGAAACAGGAATGCCATAAAGAAGAAAAGGATGCCGCAGAGGGAGAGGGGATTCCTCTTATCCACCTGTTTGCCAGTGTACTCTCTTCTTCTCGCCTCTCCTGGGACACATCTGCAGCTTGAGGATAATGAGTTCCATCTCAGGCTGTGTTGCTTTATGTCATCCTGTGTTGTGCACTACAGTTGGATCACTTAGTTGTGTCTAATTATAGTATGAACGAAAGAAGTACCACATACTTTCTTTGACTGGGATTTTACAGGAATTGAAAGGCACAGTCACTTAAGAACACCACTGCAAGGGTACCCTTGCACACAAAAAGAGACACGTGCGCGCGCGCACACACACACACACACCAATGTGCACTAAGCCAATATTTAATTCTCTGATAAAAAACATGTGAGGCTGTCTTAATGATACGCAGCTTCCTATTCTCACCATTGCTCCCATCTGCCTTCTCTTCCTTTTCCTCCTTATTCCCTCTCGTCTCCTCTCTAACCTCCGTCAAGGATGATAGTGATGGGGCCCAAACAGCAAAACTCAGCCTCAGCAAGCTCTTAGATTAAGCCTCTTAATATCCTCAACTGGATTTCTATGGCTTTCAAATTCCTCAGAGACTTAAAGCTCTGCCGCTCTCCTTTTTGGGATTGCTCTAAGCTACTTTTTTGCTCTGTTACTTGCTATCCCTAACTGTGCTTCCTACAGCAGTGCATTTCTACCTTCCTCCACACTTTCACATGCTAATTTGGGCATTATTTGACACCTCTGCGTTTTCATCAAGCTTTATGTCAACTGAATGTAATCAGAGAAAATAATACGACTGCTGCATGGAAGAATATGTTACCAGATGGAGTCACCGAAGTTTGGATTAGAGAGAGTGGGACAGAAAAGGATAAGAAAGAGAAAAAGGGATTGACTTTGCCGGGCTGGAGTGAAAGTGCTGTCTCAGCTGCCTTCTGCTACGCATCTGTAGGCCTCGAGGTGCAGAGGACTGCATCATTACCTCTGTTTAGGCATTTAAGTTTTCTACACTAAACAAACCAAAAATATACGGATGAAAACTCATGTATATTATTTTTACAACATGTGAAACAAGTTTGAGGCTTCTTGCTTGCTCGTTTTCCAGCTGGTGTAGTCTGACTCAGCAATCCTGAACTCCACTTTCATAAAACAAAAGCTACGTTTTAACATAGCTTTAAAAAAGTGAAGGGTTTTGAGTGTTGCTCCTAATTAAATATGCACACTTGCAAATTTATCAGAAGAACAAATATGCAGATTTTAGTCTTTTAATCTAAACTCCTAAATGCAGTTTGTTCTGATGACAGAAAATTGGAGGTGACTGATGAATGCAGTTTGTCCTTTATCGGGACTGCGGCACTAAAAACTACGCCTAATACAGTGCTTCTACACCACGTGTATCATGGCACTATACCATGTGTTAAAATGTGGTCTGCTTTAGCATCTTTGCAAAAGCACCCGTGTGAATGTGTGTTTTGCTTGTATGGAGTGACACTCTGCTAGCTAAAACTGCACAGTAGTAATGTTTGCAGCTCCCCATTGAGTCTGTCCTTGAACACTGAGACCGTTACTGGCAGCGGGTCAGGCAGCATCTGGCAGGCTTACAGAGAGATTGGCTGAGTGGAGAGCAAAACGTGTTTCTGCAGCAGCACCAGGAGCTGAAATTTGAGGAAGTGAATGGAGCTGAAGACCAGACAGGAGTGAGGAGAGCAGTTGTCCCTTGAGCCCAGAACATGTGTGCGTTTGTTATAATGCATAAATCAGTGTGCGGCTGCAGCATATATTTACCCCATTAATTTAATCTCTCTTTGGGGATCTCCTATAATGTTAATTGAACACATTGCAGTGAAGGAATACGACAAATGCACAAATGCAAATTCCCACTGTGACCTGCACAAATGTTTGTGCATTGCATGTGCAGTCTGTAGATAACTGAGTGGTCCCACTTGGCTCATAATGAACAAATCTCAGTGAAGTCAGAGCTAATAAAACAATAAATTGTAACTATTTCTAATGCCAAGAACTCTTCTCTAACAGCTTCTGTGCAAATACTACACATAAATTTGATTTCCTGCTTTTCTGTTTTTGACAAAAATAACTGCTGTTTAGTTGTAGACCATGGACTAACAGAGGAGGCAGTTTGGCTGTCTGTGACTGGCATTTTACAGTATTTTCTATTATGCTAATGACTAAAAGAAAAATAAATCAATTCACTTTAAAGCACAGAAGTCCTTGACAGTTCATGAAATAACTTATGTGCAGCCCTGAGTAAAACGAATTACAGAATGCACAAAGAAACTGTTTTGTGATAACAAAACAGTTTACTTTGCTCAACGTATTCTGATATTCCCTAACTCAGTACTCCCTAGTGGCTGTTGGAGCCTGATCTGTGTGGGTTTATGTGTGGCAGAAACTGACAGACAGGGCAGTCTGGAAGAGCTGAGAGAACTCAGACAGTGATTTGGATGTTGTTAAACCCTCTGACACGCCAGGAATCCTACCAGGCTCACAGGGGCCATAATCAGAGCTCATAAACAGCCTGTGGGACACTGCCAGAAGGCTTGGTGTTACAGGCTTGTTTGAAGTGTGTTTTTGCATGAGGGTTTATTATTCACTTGTTGTGAGGACCACTGTGAGTTCTGGACTTTGATTAGAATATTGAATTAGGTTTAGGTTATGACCAGTACTGAGGCCAAGAGGAAGCGTGAAAATAAGGGTCACCTCCAGTAGTTTTATGTGCCTCTAAGTACAATACAAAAAATGCTCAGATAGCCATGCTTACACTGTATCTGCATGTCAAAGTGTCAAGATACTGAGCCCCTAAACTGTCCCCCATTCATCCATCAGATGGGAGTTTATGCATGCTACTTAGAGAAGCACTGAAATGCATAGAAATAAAGGATTATATCAATGGGTGAATGTAGCTTGTAGCAAAAAGTGTTGTAATAAGTGCTGTGAGTGCTCAGTTAGCGCAGAAATGTGCTATGTAAATACCTGTCCATTTACCATTCCATTTATGCATGCACACTAATAAATGATCCTCCGTCCTATTTCTCCACGTGACACACTTAATCCCTGTGCCTGTCTCTAGGTTTGAACAAGTGGAGGCAAAACAGAAAATAAAAGTAAAGCACACATAATGGATGGGTCACCAGAGCATTTATTTATGTAGTTACTGTCTCTCTTTTGTGTTCCCCGTGCCTGCATCTCCTACTTCATGCAAGAATTATGATACAGTGCACTAATGTAAAGATTGTGAAGCAAAAACATCAGAAGCTAAGAGTCAATCAATCGAAAAGGAAAACACAATCCTTAAGGATGAGGATTTTGATGTGAGAAGCATTGTTGTACGTATTATAAAATGTAAAATGCAAATGTAAAATGTGTCTGAGTATATTAAGCTCATCCAAGGCTTTGTTTACTCCAACGAATGAAGAAAAAAAAAAAGCTGGTTTGGTAAGAATCTTTTGAGAAAACATCATCGTGTGTTTTTCTTGCCTGTTCTGCTAGACAAAGAGCTGTTTCTAGAATCTAGGCTAAGAGAATCTTTTCATGTCTTGAGATTATCTAACAGGCTATGTAGATTGTGCCACAGTGTGTTCAGCCTTCTTTCCCATGGGCGTTGGATGCATTCAGGAGAGAACAATGGGAGCAGGGTAGTTGGCACCAGCCATGCTGGATGGCCACAGATGTGCCAGGGTTATTGGCAGCGGGGGCAGGGAGAAGGAGGTAGTAACATTGAGGATGCCAACTTGCCCTTCTGCTGGGCTGTGAGGCTGGCACCTGTCCTCCTCATTGCCCAAAGGGAATGGAGACATCAGAACTTGTTTGATGCGGGAACATAACCATCAAATGCGTAAGTCTGGATGCATAGCACCTGATGACTGAGAGCAATCAAATGTAACGACAAGTAAGAAAACTCTTTTGGGATCTCAACATTTTATGTGAAGAAGTAAATTCAGTGGTGAACTGTGAGGCATTTTATTGACCTACTGTGTGTATGTGGTGCATTGAGATTTCAGATTAACCACTGGTTGTAAATTCTGAAATAAATAAATAAAAACTAACAAACAAAAAAAAAAAAAGCCTCTGCCTTTACTGAAAGAACTCTGATTCAGCAACATGATTTAAAGAGAGTGGGGCTCCATGAGGTGTTCACCACAGACTTCTACTGTAGAAACACCATTTGTGGCTCATCAGTCCCAGTCAGTTCAGAAGATGGTTTATGCCTGAAAATTGACTAAATTATGACAGATTTGCATACTGGAGATGCCCTGCTATTTTCACAACCAGTGAAAAGGAGAATTGTAGTGACCTTAATTACTGTCTTATTCAGTGACGTGCGGTGAGGGTCGTGACTGGTGAGGCACTGACGTCATCACATCAGATTTACAAACATATAGCTTATTCACCATTTGATTGGCAACAGTTGTTTTGTTTAACATTAACATAGTCTGAAGCAAACCTTTTAGCTCCGGTGTTGGTCTTCCTTTAATTATTATCTTCTGCTTCGATTGAAAGTCCAGTTTAGAAAATTCTTTCAGTTGAGTTATGTAATCTTCCATGTTGAACATAAGGCCAAGCAACAGGAAAAACTAACTGGCCTTGCTAACTGTTTATGGTAGCTTGCCACCGAGGAGTCGTAGAGTCCCTGGGATCACCAGCGCCCCCTACCATGAGGCACGAGAACTGCGTGCCTCACCTAGTGTCTCTTCGCAGCAGTTTCATGATCGCTCAACACAAGAATGCATTACACACACATACAGTTGTTAATGAAAAAAAAAAAAACTGTGCATTATATACACCAGCTAAAATATAGAAATTTAGTTCATATAGTAAAAGTGTTAGAACATTTTAATAGCCACATGCAAAGGGAAAGTAATCCGGTCTCACTGCATAGCATGCCAGCACAGTTAGTAGTCATTGGCAATGACTATACTGAGCCGCACCACGGATTGCGCAATCCGTGGTGCGGCTCGCCGGGCTGGTGCCTCACCGTTCGTCTCTTAGTATTTGACCGGCAAATGCGAAAATTCAACGATTTTGAAAAAAACTAATCTAAAAATGGTGTAGTTAAATGGAAAAGAACTTTAAAATACAAATCACTGAATGAATATAACCATTTAATTTATTTTTTAATTTTATATTTCCACGATGACAGGTGAGGCCGTGCCTCACCTGCCTCCCCTGACTGCACGTCACTGGTCTTATTATTGTTTATTGTTTTTGATCAAGTGAAGCTGATGTGGGAACAAAGCTGGTCTACTATGCAATAAGGGTTAAAGCGTGAAACCAGCAGCTGGCCATCTGTCTCCAGTTCTTTTTAATTTCTTACTCTTATTCCTTCCTTGTTTGCCTTATGATCACCTCGGTGTGAATTTTGTGCTGTACACAGCTGTGCCCAGGTCTGGAAAAATAGCCAATTCATTACAGGCTATGGAGGCCACATGATAGAGAGTGAGCACAAGATATAAGAGGGGGAGAAAGAATGAAATTTTGACCCTTATCCATTCCTGTACCCGTCTCAGGCCCAACAGGACACTGTAGCTGGCTTTCACTTGACTACAAGTGCAATCAGCAGGATCACAGGCCTGGCCAAACGCTCTGAACAAATGCACAAAGAAAAAAATCTCTCACGCACTATGGTTGGCTGGTTCATACACACACACAGGAGACAAACCCACGCACATCAAACACACAAACACACACAAGACTGAATGCAGTTTTTCTCTAACACCCACTTTCACTTCAGTGCACCTACGTTTACACAAGTAGAGGACTGTCCAGTCAGCTTCATGAAGGGCAACATTCTCCTGAGTCTTATGTGTCTGTGGGTCTAACGCTGTGTTTATCATAGAAAAGGTAACCTTTAAGCTTATGTCCACATACGCACACAGACAATATTTCACAGTCATTTTAAGCACAGTTTTGCCCTGATGTCTCAACTGTCACCTCGAAATCTTTGCAGTACAGGTCATTAGCCCCAAGTAATTGTCCACACACTGTATCCTGAGCTGTCTACCTGTCTGGATGCTCCCTTCACAGACAGCTGCGGCAGCAGAATCCTTCCTTCAGATAGCTGCCACCAGCTGGTGCTAAGAATGAATTGTGGACTCGTACTGTTTGACTGACAGGCAGTGATGTGGTTCATCGGACACAGCACCGAATGCAACAAGGCTCGTAAAGAACCCCGTGTGTTACAGTGCAAAATATGAACAGTTTTGTTAGTGAGCGACCACAAGAGTGCGCTGCTGAGTGCATCTGTGTATTTCAAAGCAGTTACTTCATCCTCTTAGTTTAGCCCCTAAAATGATTATGAAGTATAAAACCTGCAAGTTTGTATCAAACCTTATCTCTGCCATCATTTATAATCATGGAATGCTAATTTCTAACGTCCTGTAAAGGTTAATACATGCACACAAGATAGGTGGATGGAGATTAAGATCTGTTTGAGTTGCTGCCTGGAACGGCTGGTGTTATGCTACGCTTTAATAGGAGGATTATGCAGGGGAAAGCTGGGGAAGCTGAAACTTGTTTCTCTGCCACAAATGAGAGTTAGCTTCTCTGTTTGCATTCGTGTTGCATGTAAGGTATGTGTGTCCGTGTTTGTCTTTCAGGGAGCTTGTGTGCTTCTCTATGTTAGGCCATATAAAAATGTTTGGAGGCATTAGTTGCTGTAAAAGAGATACAGTGATTGCTCTCCAAGACTTTACTGTTAAGTATTAGTCAGAACATGCCTCAGTCTTGAATCCAAAACGCTGGAAAGAGATTTATGAACACACACACACTCACACATATTTGTGTATATTTTTCTGCACTTTTGGCGGGAGCTTAAACCTTCACTGCTAATTGCAGGTCTGTTAAATTTTTACCAAACCTGCCAATTTTGTGAACAGTTATTTCACAATTGTACTGTACTGTAAAGTACAAGAAAAGTATATGCTACGGCATGTATGGTTTTATTCTGAGTGGCTCAAATACAAAAATACAAAAAAAAATTTAAAAAACAAATGCCAGCAACGTGAAGGTCAAACAAAGTTAATGTAGCTTTCAGTGAGTGAGCAAAGCTTCTGAAACTCTCACATGCATTTTTAGGTGACTATAAAAACAAATGTGAATTGTTCATCCACATCCTGAGCACACAAATGCACACTAGAAGCTCAGTTTGGGGATAGTTCAAATCTGATCAGAGAACCTAATTCCAAAAAAATAAAAAAATCTATTGCAAGAGCAGATATTCCTCCAAATTATTACAAATAAAACTACGCGCATATTTGCTCCTCCTCAGAAAAAAAAAAAAAAATCCCACATGTGCTAGATGTACTTCATACACAGCTAGGTAAATCTTCTGTCTCTCCCCGAGGGGAATATTGTGCTTAATGATAGACTGGATGGGATGGTAATGACACCCTATTGCAATAATATGACAGTGGCAGGCCTTAAAAAGCCCCCCAAAAGATCCTACGTTGATCTCTTCTAAGTACCTGAATCAAGGCTGGGAGGATTTAATTGCCAGTCTGTCTTTTTGTTAGACACAGAGGAGCTGACTGGGGATTCCAAGAGTCATGGAGAGAAGAAAGATGGGCACTAGGGGAGGAGGTGTAATGCAAAAATAATGGCATGGAATGAGGTGAAGACAGCCTGCCTTTGATATCCCTGCCTACCTACCCCCAGCTGTCAGTCTACAACTCCATAATACACAGTGTCCAGAATTGTCCAGAATACATACAAGGGCCAGTACATGTGCTTGATCCACAGAAGCAGATGCACACCCTTTTAATCCTTCAGATAAATCTCCTGCTGGCTTTTAATCAACCAGCAACTGATCTTTTTGGAGGCTAGTGGCTTTTGTTTTTTTGTGGGGTACACTGTATATGCAGACGGAGGCACTCACACACTGATATGGACATACATGAACACAGATCTAATGTGATGAGCTATCTACATGGACTTGAAGCTTATATGTTTTAGTGTTTTCACTAAAACTCTCCAGTAATTTCCCAGTATAGGTGGTCCAGTAAAATGATATGTCTCTACTACTTTTAACATTATTAACATACAGCTTGTGTGCGACAGCACTTAATATGATAACACTTTGGTGGAGTAGCCACATGCTGAGTTTCATGTTACAACCTGCACCCACCCATTCAGGACAGGATGAGCAGACTTAATGAAAAATTGGCCTCAAACCCATTACATTCCAATGTGATATTTATCTACATAACACCCACAGTCATAAAAAAGTACTATGTAATTTAGTTTGAACTATAGCACAGGCCTAAAATGATTTTGCAGAGCAAGGCACAGCAAGTGTGTAGCCTGTGCATGTGTGTGTGTGTCTGTGTTTGTGGTGACAGTGAGTGTTTGTGCTGTTTTGAGGTCAATAATGACAGACGAATAGCTGTCAGGGTTAATGGGAGGGGACAGCCAGGGATGATGAGAACACAGCACGAACACTGCTGTGCAGTTCAACAAAGGCAGAAGCTAGAGACAAGGCACACAGGGTCAAAACGAGAGCATAAAGCAAACACACACACTCTCTGTGTGGCTACCCTTGCCAGGCGATCAGCTTGAATTTATTCCAGCCACAGACCTGGTTGTTCTACATGGATGCAAACACATAGATTGTATGCTTGGTTTAGTACTTTTAAGCCTCACTTGTGAGTTGGGATAGATTGATTGGGAATTTTCTTTATATAAACATAAAAGATGCAAAATACCCTAGGGACCCCTCTCTGCCTGACACTCTCAACAGGTTCTACATCCGCTTTGAGGACCCCACCACCCCCTCCACCATCAGACTCACACCACCAGGACAAGAGCCCCTCAGTGTGGCCCCAGCAGAGGTGAGGAGGATTCTACAGAGGATTAATCCTCGCAAAGCTGCTGGCCCAGACCATATCTCTGGGTGGGTGCTAAGGGACTGTGCAGACCAATTCTGGGGTGTTTGTTGACATTTTCAACTCCTCCCTCATACAGGCAGCTGTCCCCACCTGCCTGAAGCCTGCCACCATCATCCCAGTCCCCAAAAGCTACGCAGTGACAGGCCTGAATGACCATCAGCCAGAAGCTGTCACCCTGATAGTCATAAAGTGCTTTGAGAGACTGGTTATGGCCCACACTAAGGACACCATCAATGTCACCGTGGGCCCACACCAATATGCATGCCAGAAGAACTGGTCCACAGAGGATGCCATCTCGTCTGTGGTTCACACTGCCCTCACCCACCTGGAGTGTAAGGACTCCTATGTCCGTATGCTCTTTGTGGACTTCACATCAGCCTTCAACACCATCCTTCCACGGAATGGTGCAAAAACTGTTCACACTTGGACCGAGCTCTTCCCTCTGCAACTGGGTCCTGGACTTCCTGATAAACAGGCCGGAATCTGTGAGGATCCACGACGTCTTCTCCTCCCCCATCATCCTCAGCACAGGCTTCCCCCCAGAGCTGTGTGCTGAGCCCTCTTCTGTTCACCCTGCTCACATATGAGTGCTCAGCAAAACAACCAGGCTGTCATATTGTGAAGTTTGTTTGGGGGATGACACAGCAGAGGTTGGATGCATTGCTAACAACGATGAGTCTGGCTACAGACAGCAGGTGGAAGACCTGGAGGGTTGGTGCAGAGAGAACAATCTCTGCATCAAAGTGACAAAAACAAAGGAAATGATTGTGGACTTCAGTAGGGTCTGACATCAGAGGATCTGCAGTGGAAGTGGTATCCAGCTACAGATACTTGGGCATACACCGAACTAAGTAACGACCCCACCTGGGGCAACAATACCTCCAGCGTGGTCATTAAGGCACACCAGCGCCTCTACTTTCTCAGGAGGATGAGGCATGCTGGATTCAGAAGCTCAGTCCTCACCTCATTCTACAGATGTGTGGTGGAGAGTGCCCTTTGCTCCTATATCACTGTGTGGCACAGAAGCTGCTCTGCAGCAGAGAGGAAAACTCTGCAGAAGGTGGCGAAGACTGCACAAAGGACTGTTGAAGTCAGCTTCTCCACCAAACATTTACACCTCCAGATGCAAGAAAAGGGCCACCTGCATCATGAAGGACCCCACACACCCAGCACACACACTTTTTGTTCCCCTTTCATCAGGCAGGAGGATGAGGATCATCAAGAGCGGGACCTTCAGACTGAGGAACAGCTTCTTCTCTGAAGCTACAAGACTCTGGTGGGACTGTGTAGCTGTACCGCTCTTCATCTATCAGTCCTTGCACACACTCATGCTGCTGTTTCTGCTGCCATTCACACAAGCCACTGCTGTGGCACCAGGTGTCACTACCTTTATTCCACATCTAAAGTGTTTATTTTATTTTATATTTTATATTTGTTTATTTTTATATTTATTCCGTTTATTTTTTTCTCTTTTTATATTTATATTTATTCTTCTTTAACATGCAAACAAACTGTCATAACTATTACAAGGGCAACACTGGGATCTGAGGACAGAATTCTGTTCCACTGCATGTAAATGTGATGCGAATGACAATAAAGAATCCTTGAAAAAGCAAACATAAGTATGGAATCACCTATATTCCTCTAAATATCATGCCTGGTTAGACTAAACTCCAAATGCTTCTGCAGCTTTGATGGCAGATGAAGAACAGTAGTTTGCCTCCTCTAATTTCAGATTCAGTCATTTTTCTGTGGAACTGAGGCTACTAAAAATAGGCCAAACATATTTTATGTTGCTATAATTCTCATAAAAAAACAGAGGCTGTCTTTTGAGCATTAAATATGCTCTGCCTGTACACTTGAATGCTAGCTTTAAAAAGAGTGTTTAAATCTTCTTTGCAGAGAATGGGGGCTGTAGAAAGCAGAAAAGTGAGTTTTTCTGTTTTATATGTATTATATGAAGCTCCTAAGTACTTTTGATACTTTGTGATGTAACCATTCATTATAATACACTGCATCTGTTGTGAATTTAAGCTGTCAATATAAGCTGCCATTGTTTGTGAAGAAGCAGGTGACAATCTTTTCAGAGTTGCATTTCAAGCAAAAAAGCATCAAATATTGATAATCAAAAGGGTTTTTTTTATGGAACTAAAACAAAACAAATAAAAAATGTGCAGTAAAAATAAATAAACAAAAACGCTGTGCGGTTGCAATATTTACAATTTGTGTTTGATCAGTTGTAGCCATGATTGTAAATCCACCAATGTGAGTGATTATAGGGATTAAAACTTAACTGAGTTTTTTAGCACCTAAAAAGACCTTCACAGCAGATTCCATATCCCTCCACTCTTCCTTTTAAGTTGGCTGCTGTCTCTCCTTCTTTCTCAGGTTTCTATCATTTTTTTTATGTATTTTTCTTTTGTAATGAATGCTCCTTCCCTTGCCAAGAGCCAGTCAGACTAGTAAGCTGATCACAGTTGCTGTCCAGGGGAGATACGTCTGAGTATCACTAGCTGCAGGCAAAGTCTGAGTCAGTGATGGATGGACTGTTGGAATGCTGGATGATGAAGGGGGTATTGCTTTGTTGTGTCTTTTGGAAAAGAACGATCTATCGTATTAACAGGAGCTTAGACCTGTGCAGAAAGGGGAGCGAATACATATGTATATATCCGTTTACTGCAACAGGAACAGGAAAATCTAGAAGGAGAAAGCCAGAAAATGAGGGAGGGACAGAAGGCAGGAGGACAAGGTGACGTCCTTCTTCTGGGAAGGCAGCACATTGGCGCATGTACCTTCTCTATCTCCCTTCTCTCCACCTGTCCTCTGCTGTCTGTTGTTTTCCTCCCTGCTCCCATTTATTCCATGCCACACAGACCCCACCCAAACCCACATTTCTCCCCCATCTCCTCCCTTTCTTCCCTTGTTCAAGGCTCAAGTCACACACCCAGGTGAAACAATAGCCAGTGACTGTATTCCCATGCACCGCTCAGAGACTAGTGCCCTCAGGTATGGAATTCTATCACTCAACAATAAACAGGTGGATCAACCCAAATACACTTCGGAGGAGATTGACAAAGGCATGAGATTCTCTCTGAGATTAGAGCCCCCCAGCCCCAAGGGCAGAGAAAAGAAGGCAGCATGATGGGTTGGGGAAGGAGGAGACTGGGACTTAAAAAATATATAGCTGCAGTGTTTGAAGAGCACCAACCATAATGTGCCCCGGCTAGTGTTTGCCACTCTATTTCACTGACGTCCACTCCCCCAAGGAGGATGGAGGGCAATATGCTATCAGCCTAATAGAGTGGGGGAGGATACTTCATGAGGCTGACAAGCACTGCTTTTATTTCAGCCCTGCAGTTCAATTTCTATGAATATGATAACGGGCATGTCCCAAGCATGAACACACTCCTTTCTGTCCAGTTCTGGGCAGTCCTACCACAGATCAATCTCTTTAAGTGCTCTGGGGTCTCCTCTGGAATGTCATTTGTCATTGGGGAGCAGAAATGACACCTGTTTAAAACAGAACCCATCACCTCCCATTTAAAAAACTAGATATGGAGGTTTAGGGCAAGCCACCATTTATTTTTAAGGATTAAAACAAAATCTGAAATTCAAAATGCTGAGCTGAAGTTCCTGAACATATTATAATATATAAATTTGGACACACACAAAAATTCTCGTATGGATGATAGTTCCCATGGCGTGGTTCATTGTATGATAGCTGGAAACCTCCTTGAACCAGGCCCGAGCTCATTTGTCAAAGTTGAGAGCAATGCGCTCCTTTCATTGTCTCACACATAGAAGCTAAGTCGAGAGCCAGCTTTACACTTTTCATACTCTCTTCCACACCTTTAAGCTCAGCTGAGGCATATTCCGCATCTTTTTCCACGATAGCAGGTGATGCATTATTCAGTGAGCTCTGGTTGATCTTGGCTGTAATAAATCTTTGGTCTATAGAAATGTGAAACACAAAAGGCACACACACAAATTTGCCATTTTTTTTTTAGTGTTGATGCCTGATGAATAAAGAGGAACTGAGTATCCATGAATCACACCTCCATGGAGAGATCTTAAACAAAGCGCATTATGGATAAAAGGAGCACTTGGCTTTTGAGAGGCTATCCAAAGCAGTATGGTAATGAGAGTAATGAGGATATCAGACGCTGAATGTGGTGCAATATGCTTGTTAAATGTGACAGCTGAATTACATCAGAGCTTCACCCCTGTGAAGCAAAACACTTGTGAACCAAACATTCACACTGACATTTGATGACACTTTACTGTAGCTGTGTTCAATCATAATCTACAACAAGGTACCAGGGACACCTGGAAATGGGCAAAACTGGCTTGCAATCAGAGAGTCATAAGATACTAAAGGGTAATCTGACAAGGCTTATATATCTAAATCAGTCATACAGTTGTACACTGTCCTCTGTGGCGCTTTAAAGACTTTAAGAAGGTCTCATTTGCAGTTTGGAATATCTATGTCTGCATGAAAAATAAAAAGAAATAAAAAATAATTTCTCATGCCATCCAATAGTAAATGCTCATGTTTCACATAAGGCTTATGAGTCTTACAGGATTTATACATGTGTGGTATTCTGTTCAACTGCTCATTAATGCAAATATTTAATCAGCCAGTCATTTGGCAGAAGAGCATCTCTGACCACAGAACACATCAAAGCAGATGGGCTACAGCAGCAGAAGACCACAACAAGTGCTGCTTCTGTCAGCTAAGAACAAGAGACTGAGGCTACAGTTTGCACAGGCTCACTAAAATTGAAACAGAAGACTGGAAAAGTGCTGCCTGGTCTGCTCTAACATTATGAAAACAATATGAAGCACGGATCGATCCTGCCTTGTATCAGTGGTTCAGGCTGCTAGTAGTGGTGTAATGGTGTGGGGGATATTTTCTTGACACATTTTGGGCCCCTTAGCCAACTGAGCAACTTTTAAATGCCACAGCCTACGTGATTATTGTTACTGATCATGTCCATCCCTTTATGATCACAGTGTACCCATCTTTTGACGGCTGCTTCCAGCAGGATAACACACCATATCACAAAGCTTAAATCATCTCAAAATGGTTTCTAGATCATGTATATATATATATATATATATATATATATATATATATATATATATATATATATATATATATATATATATATATATATATATATATATATATATATATATATAAAATGCAGAGTAAACTGAATTCATAGTCACCAGATCTCAATCCAGTAAAGGACTTCTGGGATGTGGTGGAATCATGGTGTTCAGCCTACAAATCTACAGCAAATGTGTGACACTATCATGTCAACATGAATCAAAATCCCTGAGGAATTAAACTGTAGTATAAATCCAAACAATATTGAGAAATAAAATACATGTAAATACATTTACTAGTTTTTTTTCTATTTCTTTTCCACACAAACAAGCTCCAGTCTTGCTTATCTTAGCATGAAGACTGGAAACGGTAAGAAGAGATTAGCTTTGCTCTATGCAGTTGCCCAAAATCCACATATACACCATGTCCAATACAGTGAGAAGAGAGGGAGAAAGGCTGAGAAAGCTTGATAGGACAGGGTGCTGACTTGACATAATCTCTTTTTGTTAGTCAGATAATGCAGGGAGTCTGAAGCCTCATGCAACCTGCCTTCCTTGTCCTCCACCTCCTATTTGCTCACATCCATCCTCACACCATCAATGCTGCCATTCGATGACTGAGTCTTATGACAGGAAGGGAAGAAGAAGGGTTTAAAAGGGAGACAGTGGTCTGGGAGAGTGTTCTGGGAGAGCAGAGAAGAAAAGCAAGTTTAATGCTGCGGCGTAGGTGCTGCTTGCCTTTGCAGCCTGTGCCTCTTTGTTATTATGATTTATTTTTTAATGAGCAGCTCTGCCCTCCCCTCTGCCACACAAAGCCCTGATTGAATCTGGCGTTCCATTAGCATGTTAAAGAGGCCCAGCTTCATCTGTGAGCCACTGACTGACAGTGGATATCATCTCTGTAATTGCTCCATATACTGGACCCAGAGAAAGCCAGAGAGAGAGGGAGCAGGAGGGAGAGAAAGAGAGGGAGAAAATAGTTGTGGGGGGAGGGTTGAAGAAAGATAAGGAGGGAGGGATTAGGATTTAAAAGTGGGGATGCTGGAAAGAACGGGAAGCTGAGAGGGGCTGGTGGATCGAGCTACATCTCAGAATATCTCAATTTGGTACAGTTGGTACCCCATGCAGAGCACTGGGAGTAGTCTGTTTGAATAAGTAATTTTTTTTTTAAGCTACACTCAGAGCTTTCGACATTTACGAAAGCAGAAAAAGTGGCAGTGTTTCATAACAGAAGCCCTGCTTTTACGAAACTGTTACACAATCAAAGCAGGATGCACAAATTTTATGTTTATTGCTGATAAAGTCATGTAAGGTAAGGACATGACACTCTCCCTGGCGCGTTTATGCACACCACAAATCTCTCACTGTGTCCTCTGCTCTCTTCTTACCTCTTTACAGAATATTTTTTGTTTTTTTCCTTGTCTTCCTCTATTTTTGCACTCACTCCCTTCTCTCCAACTCTTTCACATCTACTTCCTCATCCCCTGCATCACTGAGCGCCTCCCCTCCACCTCCTCCATGGCTCCTGCTATTCCCTTTCACTGCTCCTGTCTCTCTTGTGCCCTTCTCTTTCTCTGCAGTAAATGGTAATTGAACAAACCATGTGGCAGAGAAGAGCTGCAGAAAAAGATGGTTATCTTAACTCCACATGCCATGCATCCAAAATTAATCCCCCTCCTTCTATTTCTCCCTCACTCTCTATTCCTTTGCTATGCTATGACAGTGTGACGCGTATACAGTCCCATATTATCGTCAGTCTTGTGCACTAATATTGGAAGACAGCCCAACAGTAACATGGTGAGTGAGTGTGCATGAGTATGTGTGTGTGAGATTATAATGTGCAGTGCCAGCATATTTCTAATCCTAAGGAACCTAGGTGACAATGAAAGCTGTCAAGCAAGCACAGCATACCCAAAAGTGCACAACATCACTGCAACATTGCTTTCTCTCTCAAATCCCATTGCCAGTTTAGTATACACAAAATGGCATTGATTTCTAGACAATATCAGTATCTAACCGACCCTCTTGCATCCCTTTTCAAGTTTCGTTTTCACACGCTGTTTGGTTAGATTTAGGCACAGAAATTACTTGGGTAAGTTTAGGAAAAGATTCTGGCTCAAATTAAAATGGAGCTTCTTATAAAGCGAGTCACATTTGAAGCTTCTTCTCCATTTTCTGAGTTACAAGTGTGACAAAAACGCTGCTCCATCTGATGTATGATTAGTTACCTAAAAAGGAGCAGCAGGAAAAGCAAGAGCATAAATGGAAAAGGCATGTTGATTACAAATGTAATACAAATGCATTTTTGAAACATTATAAAGAAAATTGATCCAGGTGAACATGGTGTTTCTTCCAAGTTAATTAAGTGTGCAGTTTACTCTGTTCACTCTGTTAGGCAACAGGGAATACACAATGCAGACAGGCACTGAAATGTTAAATAAAGAAAACATGTAAACATTTCATTTTATAAATTAAAATGAAATGTTAAACATTAAATAAATAAAATTAATTAATTAATAAATTAAATAATAATAAATTAAATAAATTTGCTCTTGATGTAACATGTTGTCTTATCAGGTTGGAAAGCCAAGTTGCAACATTATTCCATGGGCAGACTGTCGCTTTGCATTAAATATTATTTTGAACAGGTCAAATATCTTAGCGATAGCCACCTACCCTGCACTATGCATGCCTCCTTTTTCCTTGTTATAAATTCAACCAATATTTCAAACATCTATTATTCTAAAAATGTACATTTCCCAAATGATCTTGACTCGGCCAAAAAAAAAAAAAAACAGAACATGTGAAGACAATGCACCCTGCAGACACGCTCAATCATGCACACATATACGCACACCATAGTCCTGTTGTACCTTCCAGGCATACTCTGCTCCACTAATACAACATGAAATCTCTAACACTCACAACACATTTACATGACATTACCGCTGAAGTGCTATAAAATTGGTGCCTGAATATCAACTGTTGTGATGTGTCATTTGTTTCTGCGTATGTATGAATGTGCGCAATAACAAAGCACCACAGGAGTTTCAGCACTCATTTAAATTGAGCTCATTGTCATGAACACCACTTTACCTATGGCCTCTAAATTTAGAATATTAGAGAAAGTATGAGTGTAAAAATGAAATTTGAGTTGAAGCTATATTCAAGTGTGCTTGTCAGATTTTAATGATCTCCTTTGGGCCCCTGTGGGTTGCTCTGGGATTAGCATGGTAATCAAGGAACATGTTGACACACACTGTTACTCAGATTGATGTGTTTGTTTGGGTGGTGCAGGGGTATGCGGCTTTACACAGTGATGGACTACATTAGCCACTTGCTACTAATCTGAGAGTTAATGGCTTTCCCCAGTGATGTTGTTTCTATGCACAATGTTTTATTCAAATGCTTGCTGGGTCCGTTCGTAAAGTGTTCAGATCTGTCACTGTTACATTCCCTTGCACAAATACTCTATCCAAATCAATGTAGCCATGTCTGAAAGGCAGTTTATCACTAGCAATTATCCTCAAAGTAATACCTATTCTCAACTGTCTCAAACAAAGCAAATGGGACACGTCAGAGTTTCAGATTCAATGAATATTGATGCAACCCCTAAGGCCAATGCCGACATATGTATGTGGGTGCATCTGTTTAAAGAGATGGACAAAGAAAATCAGCTGATAGACTGATGTACATTACACCAACCAAATGACACAACTGTCTTTGGTTCCCTTTGACTCCCCATGCAAAGTTGCTGTGTTGAAAAGCTGCTATTCTAGTTTTCGGAGGTATTAAAGGTTTGACCACAGCTTTACACGGTTATTGAATCAAAGGTGTAATTGTCTCATGTCTGGTTATGTTCTTATTCTGGGTGTGCATGGCACAGTGATGATGCCAACAGTTTGCATTTGTGTTCTAGCTGCTGCTTAAAGAACAGACAGATGTGACGCTTCGGTGATGACGACAACAAACCATTATGTAGACTTTCCTGTTTGTGCCCTGCATGCTGCATACCTCCCACGCCCACCCCCTTTACTCTCGTCTCTTTCCATCCTGCTATTGGAGGCTCAGACTGCGGCAGAGCAGGGCAGTGAGATGAAAAACACAATGATTGTTTCTGATGAGCAAGAGGGGCTCAGTGAGAGGGAGACTCCAAAAGAGGGGGACTCTGAGGATAGCAGAGCAAGGGGAGGAGAACGTAGGAAATCAGAAATCATTAAAGCGGACTATTGTAAAGGTCACTGTTTGGTTACACCAAAGACCATAGAGAGTAACAGCTCCGCTTCTTGACTTTGTGTATATCTGCATGTGGTTGAGCAAGAGAAAGTGAAGAAAGGAAGGAAAGAGGGAAGAGACAGGAAGGGAGGGCTCTGGGCTGTACAGTAAAGAGTCTCACCTTGTTCTGCACCATGCACACACAGCACCCCAGCTGTCATCCAGCTTCACTCTCTTTCTCCATCAGGGCCAGTGAGGACATGCATCATTCATGAGCAGAGACTTATTTGGCTGCGTCATCTCCTCCCATAACTGTCAATAACTTTTTCTGGCTGTGGCTTCACCTTTACTTCAGAAGCAGGGCACACTGGATGCATGCAGCAATTTTTATATCATAAATAGCATTTTGTCCTAGGGACAGAGCAAACTCCAGAAAGTTTCTTTAACACAGAATAGATGGTGACAAATCCATTACATCACGACGTTCAGGATTAAACATTCCTCCATTAGAACCCACCTTTAACACAAAATTAATGATACAAAAGAGCAAGTGACACTTGCTGTAAATTTGAGACGTTAAAGGGAACGTATTTAAAAAATATATCAGAACATGTCCTCTTGGGAAAAAAATGTTTTAACATTTATATCTGCTGCTTTAGGAATAGAAAAACCACATGTAGAAAATGTAATATGAAAGGTTAATTATCCAAGAACTGCTGCGTCCTGCCCTCAGCACCCTTTTTGTCCAGTCTGTCCACTTTCCTGAGCCCATGCGACGCAGCCTACTGTGAGGCTGCCTGCTGTGAAGGTCACTCTCCCTGCAGCTATGGATTACACGGGCACGCACAGTCAGGCAGAATATGATACTGCCCTTGAGGGGAGGTCTGAGGTTGGTTTGGCAAAGACAAGCCCTCTGGAACTTATAGACCCACCAGGACCAGCCTGTGTGATAATGCAGCAACCTCTTGTCAAGAGTTGAATGGTAGAAGGTAGAAGGGTAGAAAGGAGCAAAAAAAAAAATAAGTAGACGCAACACAACACAAGCAATGCTAAAAAAGAGAGAAAACAGAGGAAGGTATGGAAGTCAAAGGAGCCCTGCCTGAGGAATTAAGGCTGCACACAGGATTATAAAGCTGCAGCCAAGTGCTTTAATAATGATCAGCAAAATCAAAATCAGCTTTAAAACTGACTGATAAGAAGTGAAGAGAGGGCAGAGCAGAAGTTATGTGATCTCGTCTCTTTGCAATAGTTAAAAGCTCAGCAGCAGCTTTTTGAACTATCTAATTTTTGGCTTGCAATCCAATATAATGAGTTGCAATGATCAAGATGTGACAAAAAATAAAAAGCAACTATGACCTTCTGAAGATCAGTATGAGAAAGGAGCAATATAACTGAGCAGTTCAGTTAGTGGCAAAAATCAAAGAGACAAGATGACAGCTGGCTTGGGTTGCTTTCTATTGTCATTTTTAATGGTAGATGTAGTACATAGAGATGCCAAAGAAAAATCAATACTGTGCTTGCTAATAATATGTTCCAGTGGTAGCATGTAAATAGAGGAAAAAGGATGGCTAAGGATAGAGGCTTTTGGAACATGACATGTAGGGGCCATAGGTGAAGAAAAACATTATCAGTCACAAACAAGAAAGTCCCATTTGACAAAAAAAAAGAGGTCACAACCTGTTTTTTAAGACAAATTTGCATGATTTGCAAATTTGCATGATGCAGACTGACAAAGGCTGAGCTAAAGTTGAGGAAAATTAGCAGTAAATAGCTGCCTGCATTAGCTGCTGGTAAGGTCATTACTTTGACCAGGGTTGTTTCAGTGCTGTGAAGAATACAAGGCTGGTCTAAAATGATTAAAATCAAGATTAATTTTTGGTTTCTGTAAAAGCAGGTCAAGGGTTGGGTGAAAAACTGGCAGTGGAAATGTTGTAACTTTTAAAGGATAAAACAGTGGATTCAACAGGGTTAAATCCTTTTTAGAGAGGATTTTAGTTGTTCAAATATCTATTTTAGACTTGAAAACCTTAAAACATTTGGGGGTGTAAAGCTTTATTTTTCTGTTTTCAGCAGGTGCTATTGAAGCTGGCACTGCTTTGAAAAGCTATTAAATTTAAACATTAAACATAATACTTTTTCTTAGTAGAGGTACAACGTAACTAATAGCTCAGGATGAGAAACAACACTCCCAGGCACAAGAAGAAATGTAATACCATAGTCTTCCCCAGGTGATGCAAAACAGTCATCTAGTCTGTTTTCTAGTCAAAAGTCAAATGTGGGGAATGACACCTTTTATCCTGCAAAATGGTGCAGTGAGGGTCAGTGTCCTTTGAGTGGGACAGGAGCCATTTGACAACACCACTCTCTGGAGTCATGCCACTGTTTAGAGGTCAGAAGAGACAAAAAAAACCCATATATACGCACACACAGACACACATGGCAAATCACATTGTCCTCTCCCTGCTGTGACCTTAATTTGTTCTGTCTTGAGTATGAGTACCCACCGGGCAGCTGATGCACCTCAAGGGAGCAAGCTGACTGCACACTTGAGCATTATATACATATGGTTTTGAGTATATGTAAGAGTCTCAGTCTCAGGTGAGCTCTGCTCATATTCACAATTTTAACTGGCAGCATTCTGAGATGAAGGCTGAAAGCAGTATATGCAGCACCACTAATAACAGCAAAACCAAAAAAAACGAAACTAAACAAAACACACACAAGCTGTCTCTCTGCAGGCTAATCTTCTAATGAAGATTTGTGGCAGTGGCTGCCTGGTGATTATTGGCCTAGAACAGACACAAAAGCCATCTTTTTGCTACTGTAAATAACATCTCACATTTACACATTTACACAAGCCATCGCAGGTGGAAATGAGAACATTTAGGCTGGAGGCAGAAACTTTGCTTTTATGCTGTATGGGCAGGCGAATGTTTTCCTCTGATGTGCTGTCAAACTTCTGGTGCTAAAATTAATAAGCAAAACCACTACAAGCCCGAACATTAACCAACATTATTCAGATTTGAAAGATGCGATGTGAAGCTGCTTGTGTTTATGCGGTAATTCCTGTCTCACTGGGACAAGTGTACCAATCCTGACTATGCTAATTTTATGGAAATGCTTGTTTCCATTCCATTTGTTACATTTCATTAGTGCTCTTTTAAACTACATTTAGAGCCACTGCATGTTCGTTGAAGGTTATATTAAACATATAAGCAGCCATTCCTCCATCTGTGTATCCCCAAACAGTGTCTGCTGCTGCATTAGGCAACACTGCCCAGTGGAAGATCTCCACGTGCATAAATGCAAAAAAAATCGCTCCACTTAAGGTGTTTTTTTTTTCTATAAGATGCAAGACTCTAATATACACCAACCATCAGCAGATCGAAACACACATGAATGACCTCACTACCCCTGTGTCCCTTACAGCCTTCTAATCCACACCTCTCAGTACGCTCTTTACCCTCCCTCTGCTCCCCCAAGGCAGGGGCAGGGAGCTGTGGTGCAGGTCCTGGCAGAGTCCCTTATCATCCCTCCCTCTCTCTTACTTAGGGGTAGGGCCGCATGTTCAGGGGAGAACTTGTTTGAAGACAGGTGTGCATACCAGACGCCTGTGTTAAGACCTAGGCCATGTGGTTTCCATAACTACCTGCTAGCGAGGCTTCCCCGGCACTCATCCAAGACTGAACTAAACCCTTCTGATCGCTGTAGCTGCAGTAGCTGTCAATGGGCAAGACTCCACAGAGGGCAGGTCGGAGCTCAACCTACTGACGCCTTTTTGCCACTAGGCCTTTCTGCATCTCATCATCAAGCATCATACATACATTTAAACATGCTGGAAGAGATTCAGTTGGCAGAGGGAAGGCGTTAGGGGTGGAGATTTAAGCTATTTTGAGCTGTTCATGTAACATTAAGGATTAAAAGCTAGCTTAAGGCTTCTTGGAACCAAAGGCTGGTAGCATTCATTCAGTCTGTGTACCTAGCAGTAAAGTAGTAGAGAAAAGTGAGAGTTGTTTGGGCGGCTGCGGTCACATAGTGAGGACATGCCCTTGTGGCTATAAGTAAAGTTCAGGCAGAGCTTTAGGATGACAGTATGTTAGATATACTGCTCATGTTTCCTCTTGGTGTGAGTCAGATGATACAGAAAGACTAGTGCTCCATGCGTGCTGTCAGAAGAAAGCATGGATTTCACCCTTTAGCCTAGCTGTAACTAAAGAATTGTCACTCCACCCCACATCCAGTCCTCCTCATCTCACTGTTTGCTCATTTTACCTCTCTCCCTTAAGTCCCAGTCCTCCTACACCATTCACTCAATCCCGTGTTCCCATTCTATGGCTGCTTCATGGACTTCCTCCTTCTACCCTTTTGCTTCCTCCTTGCTAGCCATGCTCCAATGAAATGACCTTGCTGCAACTCAGGGAGAATTGATTTCTCTTCCGGTCTTTGTGTGAAACCCTATCTCAACAGCACTCGGAGGAATCCCCCCCCATCCCAGAGCAGGGAAGAGCTAATTCTCTTTCATGAGGACACTTTTCACTCCATTTTATCTGTCTGCTTTCCTCTTTCTCTTCCCCCCTCCACTTCTATTCGCTTCTCTTTTGAGCACACAGAAATAGAACAGGCATGATTAATGCAACATCTATCGCAGCCAAACGTTAGCTTTGCTCAACCTTTTTGCGCTTGGCTGCCGTTTGGGAAATTGTTATTCATGAACCCGCCTATGCTGTAACTGAATTATCACATCAGTTTATCAATAGAGCAGCTTGACCCTTTCCATAGATGAGCATGATCAGTAAAGAGAAAACAAAAAGGGCTAAGACATCAAATGAACATTTATGAGTATTTAAATATTTTCACAATTCCAAATATGACACGTGCAGTACTGACTCTGATATTGACAGTATATACCATCTGTCTCTGGTCCATATTTAAATCTCCTTGATTTAATTTGCAGAATTAGAACCAGTAGTAATGTGTGTGCAACTAAATCAATAATGCAACATGTAATGGACATAAAATTGGTCTTATAACAGATTTATATCACTGCACTGACTTTAAAATAAACTTGCAAAACTGGGTGAAATGCAAGTTTTCAGCATTTCCCTGCCAGTGTTGCTTTGAACTTATAAGTTACTCATATTTCTCTAATCGTTCAAAATATATTCAATATTGTCAAAAGGAAGAGCTGACAATTTTTATACTATCGTGAAAACACTGATTGCTGAAATATTTAATCAGTGGATGGATAGTGCTGAGCAGGAAGCAAATCTTTTGATCTCCACTCTTTCATCAAGGCAGCTGTATGACATACAGTAATTCAATACTGGTCAGGGTAAAGCAGAGTACTTGAAATGTTAAGCAACTACACACAAGGAATGCAGATAAACTTATTCATAGTTTAGTATTGCACATGAACTGTGACATGCTTTTCTTCTCAAAGAAAAGCATGTCACAGTTCATGAACATAAACATAAATAAAGATCAATCAACAATCAAGTTATCAGTAAGCTATATCCAGGGTAGGAGGGGGGGTGTAGTATAATTAAGCAGACATCAGGAAAATAGATGACAAAAAATATTGTACTGATACATTATAAAGGCCACACTGCCTCTTTGAAAACACTGGAGAGCTGCAGTGTGAAGAATCATCTGTGCCTCTTTCCACTTTGTGATCAGACAGACTGTTGAAGCATACAGAACATTTTCCAGGCTTCAACTCCCAGGTGTCTTGTAGCCCCAGGATTCCCAGTAAGTAGTCAGCCGGCCTGCCTTGGTGAATGCACTAATGTGACACCATAATCATGCACAGGTGCATTTCTGTGCTTCACAGAGCAGCAACACAGCACCAGTTTTTTTGGATAGTGGTGGCAGGTGTCGGCCCTAGTGGGTGCTGCATAAACAGCACAAATATTTCAGTCTATTCTAAGGGGGGGGGACTTCATGACTATAATTTACTAAATGAAACCATGTTTACTCTAGCATCATTCTCATTTTTACTTTTAGTAAAAAAAAAAAAAAGTTTAATAGAGGGCACTGCAGTGAGACCAGTGTAACCATGGGAGTAGGACAATCACAAATCTTTACCTTGTGCTGCTCTGCAGTGCTACACACACTCTGGTGGGCTGCACACACACGCGCAAACGTACAGACACACACAAACACAGGCACTCACAGACACAATGGGTTTCCATCTCACCAGTCCAATAACAGGCCTATTCATTAGAGTCTCTTACAGACAGTATTGACAACCTGCTGACACACAGTCACTCCAGCATAAACAAATGGAGCAACACAGAAAAGTGAGGCAGGGAGGGGAAGAGACGTAGCAGCTTTTTGATGGAAGAGAAATCTTCACAAACCAGAGGTGAGCTGGACTTAAAGAAAGAAGAGACCTGCCACTTGCTCCTACTTACACATATATCCACCTAATGTCCCTCGCACACATAATATAGTCTCCCTACAAATGAGTGCCACATTTATCTTACATCCTAGGTCAGCCCTGACCTTTGTGGCATATTGTAATTACTGTCATGGGAATAAGTCTTTTTATTCTGTGCCTTGCTACCCAGAGCAGCTATCAAGGTGAAGTGGGTCAAGCGCATTGAGCTACTCATCACACAGATCACACAGCACAATGCCACAGTCTTACCTTTTCCCACTGAAAGGAGTCATGATAGTCTGCAAAACAAATTGGTGAAGCTAGTGGCCCATTTGCTAAAAGAATTGCAGAATGCTAGAAAATGACCTTGCAGAATTCCTGCAGTTTCAGCTGCACTCAAGTATTCCTGTTATATTCCTGCTATATCTCAGATATGCAACGAAGCCTAAAGAGAAACAACTGGGCCATGCATACCAAATATCTGGCTCATTAAGGAATTATAATTACCATGTCACTTTGACATAAACAAAGAGAGCAGAGCAGTCATGGAGAAAACGGGGAGGGGAGAATTGCTGATCTGCTCAAACACATTTTTTATTGTGTCTTTGACTTGACCTCTGGAACCAGGTGAGTGTGTGTAGACAATTAGAGGAGGAGGTTATAGAGCTTGGTGAATGGAATGAGCAATAGCTATGCAGACAGGTCAACAGAAAGATTAACTTTATGGAGACAGATGAGGTAGGAGTGGACACTCAAACACAAAAACAAAGAGACAGATCGGCTGCATGGCCCTGAGCTCGGTAGGTCAGCTCTGACTCAAACAGACAAGACAGATGCGACATGAAACAACATTTAAACATGAACTGTTCATGACGTGACAGATCCTCCCCCAAAATCTTTGAGACGATGCTAACAAAGTAGATTTTCCCAGGAATGCTTGTCGGACAGTCACCATGCAATCTTTGGTGACAGCAAGAAGACTATATGGACAGTTCCTGTCTAAATGTGAATTATATACCAGGAACTCTCTCCAGGCATTTGGGAGCTGAAAGCAAAGAAGTTTTGCGCTAGACAACATGGCGGCCAATCACAATGACGCCACGGTCAACCGAGAAGCTCTACATCAACAGGAGCTCAGTGATCGTGTTCTTTATTAGCTTGGTATTGTTCTCTTGCTGCTTCACTCTCTTCTTTATCCGCACACACACACACACATACAGACACACATGAACATACTGACTAGCAGCAGCCTCATACTATTAAGTTGGTGCAGAGCCCATGTCAGACAGCTATGGTGGCTGCCTGCAGCTTTGTATACAACCACACTACCATTGCGATGATTAACATCAAGATTGTCATTACTATTACAGCAGCCAAAAGCCTCTGTCAGGCCTCCAGAATGCCGACAAAGCTAATTACAATAGAATTGTGAATACAGCATCAGGGACAGAGCAGAACTAGTAAAGGTTATTTGCTCAAGGTCACTGAAAACAGTGGAAAGAAAAAAACACCAGTAGCCATGCAGACACAATTGCTGGTGCATGCGGTTCTCACAAGCATACTCAAAAGCACATTTCTTTAACTGCATTCCTACAGCGACACATATTTCCAATTGAGATATGTTATCACAACGTTGCAGATTTATATCAGCGAGTTGAATCAGGAAATTTGCTGATTGGAGGTCGACATCAACCAATGCCAGAACTGTAAAGGTCATTACAATGACATTACCCTTTTCAGAAGAAGAAAGCCAGAAATGTCAAATCACTCAGTAGCCACATCATCATGCAAATGGAGCAGAATGTTAGGTGCTGGAAAATCTCAGTGTTCAGAGAGAAATAATGAAAGATTCCTATCTGAGTGACAACTTAATAAGGAGAAGCCTTGGGTCAGCTTTTTCGGCAGGTGTGAAGTGGGAAGGTTTAACAAATCATCAGATGCAATGAGAAACACACAGATTTTGAATGCTAGAGCTGTAAAAAAAATCCGTCGTGTATGCAGTTAACACTGATACCAGCATTTCTGCAAAGGCCTGATTTGTGCTGCTGCACAACAGAAGTTAAGTTACATGTGATATTGCTTCCACCAAAATTAAAACACACACATTGTAATAACTACCCTAAAGTTTAACCAGTGGGTGAGACTGCCTACTGCTTGTTATGGTGGTAGAGTTGTGGTTGAGGAGGGAATGCTGGTGTCCTGGCCAAAAATAATTTATGGGAGACAACCTGCAACCCGATCAAGACAGTACTTGTCTGTTACATGAGGCTCAAGTCAAGCAATTGTTCATTTTTAACCAACTCCAGAAACAGAAAATATGGCTCATGGGAAAAAAAGAGATTCAAATTTCAAAAACAAAAAACCTGGACAAAGTGATAAAGTTCTCCCTTTGATGGCTGTTCTGATAGACATAAACTTTACTGACTGGTTCAAACCTTTAGCTCACAGATATATACACTCTTCAGTGCGCACACTTCTAGCTCCCACACCTCAGACTACATTGCTCCCTATAATCATTAAAGTTATCTGCTTGAAAAACATGCCTGCCGGGAGAGCAGAGGAGCAGAACTGCCCCTGAATCAGCCCAGGCATGCGTTAAAACAAAGTGGCCTCTCCGGGAGAGCGTGCGGCAACACACACACACACACACACACACACACACACACACACACACACACACACACACACACACACACACACACACACACACTTAGAAGAAATACACATGCAATAAACACACACAGTCTCACAGTCATGGCCATATACGAATAAGAAGACTCTAGAACATTTTCACAAGCTGACACATGCTGAATTTCCTAATAAAACCCTCACACATTTTTTGTATATCCACAGGGCAGCACACCCTGGATTGGTCATGTCACTGGACTTAGTGATAGTGGCAAGCCCCCCGTTCTCTGTATGAATGTACAAGCTGACTGTGAAGAGCGCACAGACCACACAGAATCCCCTCTCCTAGACATGGCCACTATGAGACCAGCATACTAAAGAAGAAAGCACTGGCTGACTCAGAACACAAAAACAATGTCTAGTAACTGAAATCTATCCTGTCCTGCATGCTGAGGACTGAATCTACTTTTTAAAATGCTATTTCTTTGATGACTTGGAAGCTTATCATTAATTAGGATGGCTATAATGCAAGGTTAAGGTGGAAACAGTGGTGGTGCATCATCAAAGACACTTGATTGAATTCTGTACTGACTATTTGTATAAAACTGCACGACATCAGTTATCACTAAGTTTAGGTGAAACCATCTTTGTCACTTAGTCCCTTCTGACAGAACATGAGAGTGGTGGAGTCTGGTCATGTGACCAAACAGCCCATAATGATACAGTCCAAATGCTTTGACCTTCCATGTCATCACTCACACCTGCCATATTAATGGCACACTATTATCATAATTACAAGCACTACCCATAATTTAAAGGCTGATCCAGGCTCTGGCTATTGACAGATGTCTGTGTGCAATGAAAACCAAGCAGAGCACACTATTAAAAAAGAGCTGCTGGTGGCCAAGTTTAAGTAGGGATTACAGCAACATGACTGATGTCTTCAAAAATCCCATGCACCAAAAAAAGCGACAACTCACCCAAAATCATTGCTGTGTGTTGCCTTTGGTGTCCCTGGGTTGACAAGTGTTCCCTCACTGCCCCCTCCCCCCCGTTTCTCCTGCTTTCTCCAAGGGTACAATGGCTCCAAAATGTCTTTTCAGAGTTCCTCTCCACTCTCCAGAAAGAGGCAACTCAGAGAGGCAGCGCTAGATGTGAGAAGAGACTGCTGCTGCTGCTGCACATGCCGTCCCTTGCGCCTGCCCTCTCCAGGTGAAAAACTGAGTGTGTGAGAGATACTGCGCGTGTGTGAGAGAGTGTGTGTGTGTGGGTGTGCATGGAGGAGGGGGTCCACTGTTTCTGCAGTGGTGGCTCAGGTAAGCCTCGGGACAGTATAGAGGAGACAGACAGAGACAGAGAGAGAGAGAGAGAGAGAGAGAGAGAGAGAGAGAGAGAGAGAGGAGAAAAGAGAGAAGGGGGAGCCTAAAGTGTGGCAGCCAATCACAGGGGGAGACTACGGAGCCAAGATCTTCTTCTCCACAGCAGCCAGGAGGAATTGTGGTGTGGTCTCCAACAAACAGCTGACAACCAGTTTCTTCTCTAGTGTATCATTTCACAGCTTCAAAGGGAAGGTCTTTCTATCTACTTTAAAGTCAACATCTGCTTTGGTCTCTCTCTCTGTGTAAAGCACACAACTCCCTCTCCCATTCTGGCTTTCTCTCCCTCTTTCTGCTTCTTGTTTTTAGGGATTGGATATAACCTAAAGGCACCTTACATGCCTCTGCTCTGATTGGTGGCAGGTTCGACCAATGGGAACAGCAGCAGACACTTGTCATCATGCAGAGTGGAAGTCATGAAGGGGAGACAGAGCTTGACTGAAAATGCTGTTTCCCAAAACCAATTTCTGCCTTTTATTTGGCACATTCTCCTCACCCATCTCCCCCTCGCAATGAGCCTGATTTTCGCGTCTGTCTGTTGCATTTGCTGTTTATTACCCCCGCCTCTCTACCCTCTGACTCCATGTGTGTGCAGACTTGTAAGGGGATTAACCTTTTATCTGTGTGCGTTGGCGCTTGTCTCTTTATCTCCCTCCATCTTTTAACCTGCCCAAACAAAGTTACACATTTTTATCCACATCTGTGTTTCAATCAGAGGGGATGGACTTAAGACTGGGAGTCTGGGGAGTGGGTGTGGGTGGGGGGGGGTGGCAAGCAAAAAAGGAGAGATGAAATAGAAAGCGACAGAGCGGAGGAAACAGAAGAAGGAGGGGCAGAGATTAAACTAAATACAAACTGACAGAGGAATGAAGAGACGTGGAGTGACGAGAAGAGACAACCAGAAGGATGGAATATAGAGACAAAGACAGACAGAGTCGGACACAGAAAATGGGCTGCGGAAAATCTAACTGTGGACCATAGCAATGCAGTCAGTGATTGAAGAGGAGCTTCACAGCCAGCTTCTTATGGTCCACTTCCTCCACACCGAGGAGCCACTCAAAGAATGCCTGCTGTCATGTTGAGCACTAGTCTTTGCCTCTCTCTCCAGTTTCCCTTGTGAAGAGGAATCACAGAGAGACGTTCTGAAAATCACACGACCACGATGTTATTGAGAAGCTCAGCGCTTAAGAGAAGGCTTAACAAAGCTGTCAAAAAATTAATCCCCTTGGGCAGGCATGCTTGCAAACACACAGACATAAACACGTGAGCCTGGGGCTACAGAAAATGCTGCCTGATGTTCATAGTGCCTCCTCTTGTCCTGCTCTCTCTTTCCCTTTTTCTCTTCTATCACTAGCCCCACCACTACCCTTCTCACACTCTCAGGCTGAGGCTGTGAGTCACAGGGTGTTGGAGTGAATACTAAGGAGGCTGGCTGACACGTCCAATACTTCTCCTCACAGCAGCTCCGCTGCATACGTTTAGGCTACTGTATGTAAACACTGGCAGTCTTAGGCGCAACAAACACCCACACAAATTCTTGCAGATCCTAAGTTTGGATAAAATCCAGTGACTAAAAAACTGCTGTTATTATTGAACATATGGTGGCTCTTAAAGGTGCATAGACATTTTCCCTCTTTCTCAACTGCAACCAAGATCATAAACATTTGTATACAGAGAATAATGAAATTACAGACGTGGAACAAACATTTTTTTTTTTAAATGGGCAAAGGACAGATGGGTTGGAAAAAGGATTTTAGCCTGTGGGTACTTGGCTCAACCACACACATACATTGTGTCTGCAGGAAATGGACTGAGTACAGAAAATATTAGTTTTTGAAAATGGGACACTGGCAGCTGGAACAATAGTTATTATCAGTATAGTTGTGCTTGCAAGTTGTTCACATTTGTGCGTGTGTTTGTGTGCCAGCAAAAGAGCTGAGATAGTGTTTCCTCATTAGTTGTGTTGGTATCAATAATTCAGAGCAGGTCCTTGTTGGTGTTCAATGGGCCGAGAGCTAATGTGCTGTCGGGCCAACGGGGGCCCAGGGCCCAGCGCCACTTTAATGGATGTCATGATGAGAGGGTGAAATTGGAGCATGGAGATCCTGTATCATCCACAGACAAGAAGAAGAAGGGAGGCCAAAGCAGACGGCAGGAGAGAGGAGACAGGTATAGGAAGCTCACAGATAGGGTGAAGGCCACTGAGGAGAGGACAGATGGTATTATTGGACAGGTATGTTTGCAGAGCGGTGATGGAGAGAAACAGGAAGTAGAGAGCACAAGAAGGAAGGAAACTGGTCTACTACTGTAGGTTCCTCTGTTTGTCTGCACAGAGCCTTCAAAAAGCTCATCTCTGTCACCTCTGGATGAGCGAGAGACACTTATGCCTCTGTTGTCCACCAGGGAACTATTATAATGAGTGATAGTAATGAATAATGAACTGACATTGTTTTATTTGCCATCCACTTGTGTTGCTAGAGGTGCTTCTATTGCTAATGATGCTTCAAAATCAACAGAGGAAAAAACAAATATGGAAATATTTTCATTTACAAGTCCATAATCACAAATTCTAAAAACGTTTCTAAGAACGATGCGACCTGATTACAGAACCGAACTGCAAAGAAAGGGAATTTCCTAAAAAAAAACAAAAAAACCCTTCATCCTTATATATATATATATATATATATATATATATATATATATATATATATATATATATATATAGATAGATAGATAGATAGATAGATAGATAGATAGATAGATAGATAGATAGATAGATAGATAGATATGCCAATGTTGTATTCAGTTGAAAAATCTGTCAGATACACAGGTAATTAATTTTAATATTTAATTGGTGGTGTATTAACTACTAAACACTGCTTCTGTTTGTGTCAAGTCATTTTTAGGAACCTTCTCAGATGCCCCTGGGATGGTCAGATTTTCCAAGTTTGAAAGCAGTTCTGCTGACTTCTTCATGTTCATGTGCTCTTAAATAGGAATGTGAAAGTAACACAGATTCACAAAGATGTATTTTGCTGCTGGGTTTGTTTAAACAATATTGCTGTCTGAAGTTTATAATTACTTCACCTAACTACCAGGATTATAGCTATAAACCTTTTTTAAGTAATCTAGGTCACTCTACACAAAATTGTTGCAACCTAATACCAGATAACAAAGTAATATGTAAAATAATAAGTTTTTTTTTTAAATCCACTGAACTGTACAATTTTTTAAAATATTTTATCAGTATTATTTATTTAAGTTCAAACATTATACAATCATAATGACTTTTGCACACACATCAAAGTGAACTAAAAATTCAGCAGGAAGATGAAATCTTATAAACCTGTCCTTTGTGTGGACTAATAATTTAATAGGAGTTAATGCATATTAGCACAACATATACAAGCATACATACGCCTTTGTTTTAGAGTTGTTCTGAGAAAAGTTGACTTTAAAATGGTGTTTTCTCCTGACTGCAATGATCCACACATCGCTTTGAGCATGATTCATAAAACATTTCAGAAACAGTTTGCTGGTGTGTTCTTTTAAATATTATATGTTTCAGCCCATACCTCAGCACAGTAACTGAGATATGGCAGGGTTAAAGACAAATGCAATAACTTAATTATGTGGTAGTCCAGAAGACTGTTAACTTTATATAACAATGTCTTTTTGAGATTATGATATTTATTACTATTGGAATTTGTTATGATTAACCCAGTATAACATTCAAGGACCAGCTTTCTCCTGAAGTGTAAAGGTGCAGTCCCACAGCGTGCAGGAGAACTTGGTTAATCTCTGCTGCCCTCTGTTGATGCAAGTCT